>NC_080027.1:30781300-31441375 GCF_030020395.1 Manis pentadactyla
TAACTGGTAGAAATGTACCCACCTGTGCCTCACATATCCTGACCAGTTTTTGCCTGTGTGTGTGTGCATTGGGTCATGCGATGGATTTGATGGCAGTAAAACATAATAAGACTGGCTGTACATATACCCCATACATGCATGAATGGATGCACAAACATACACACACACACATACACACACACAAATAACCTGTACAGATATTCATTACATCCTTCCCCTGGATAATCCCAAAGCTTTAGGGATACTCAGCATTGCTCTTCCATTGTAAATACTGGGGCCATTTATTTAGATCCTTCCCCTGGATAATTCCAAAGCTTTAGGGATACTCAGTATTGCTCTTCCATTGTAAATACTGGGGGCCATTTATTTAGATCCTTCCCCTGATACTCAAAGCCTTTCTGTGAGAATGGTGCCTTAGCTGGTGAGTAGGTAGAGCCTGCAGAAAGCTTTTCTGGCCTTGATAGTGCTCTGCATGGGAGCATATGTGGGTGGCCATAGGAAGTAAAGTGTGTTGGAGAGCAAAAGATAATCTAGTCTTTTCCTGCTTGTGGTAGTTCAGAACATCTAGAATATATCTCTTCGAAGCTACCCTGCTCCAGTAGTCAAAATGCAGGTGCTGCCTTCATACCTCAAGCCTTGTTCATTGAGAAAACACAGTGAAATAATAGGAAGATTGTGGATTTTGAATTCTTAGCCATGACACATTAGCTGGTGACCCCAGTAATGTTAGTTAGCCTTCAAGAATCTTGGTTTTAGCATCTATAAAGTGGAGATAATAAACCTTACCAAGCAATGAAAAGCAGAAATTATGAAAAGCAGAAAGAATTTGTTTTAAGCATTTAAGATAGCACCATGCTTATAGTAGAAACCCAGTAAGTTTCTTCATTATTAGGAGGTTGGGCTTTTTTATCTTTCCAGTCCATCAGAACCCCGTGACGCTGAGACTGGGAGTCTTATGAGATGAATAGGGAAAGGAAGGGATGACATGGTACTCTTGTTCCCTGCTGGTGGCAGTGTAAATTTTTATAACCATTTCAGAATATAGGAAATGGGAATAGCCATAAAAATTCCAAACCCCATCTACCCAGGAATATCATTTCTGGAAATTCATCTTTAGTCAATAATCTAGCGTAAGTAGAAAGCTATGTAAGAACAAAACTCTACAAGTAGAAATTTTTATCACAATAATATCTATAATAGTGCAAATATTGGAAACCTCTAGAACATTGGTTAAGTACATTATGATGCAACAAATGAGGATTTTCTTAGAAAGAATGAAGATTAGAACAGGTAAGAGTATTTCTATAATGTTAAGTGAAAAATAAAAATGATATGTTCACTTTGGTTACACTGCCAGACAATATGCCTATTGAACAAGACTAAAAAGGAATGCTGGAAAATTGAGACATTTTATTGTGTGGAGGGTTTTTTAAAAGATAATGTTTTTTAAAAAAACTTTTAACTGTATAAAAATAAGATCCATTTGTTCATAGAATAAGTATTTATGGGATGCCTACTACTTACTAGGTGCTGTTCTAAATTCAATGTCTCAGTGAAGAAAACATGCAAAAGAAGTTGAAAACTTACACCTCGTGTTGTCAGAGTACTTACTAAACTTTTCAAAGTATTCATATCCAAATTAATGTTTGATTTTTCTATTTTTTTAAATTATGGAATACTGGAAGCAAACAGAGAAGCATGGAAAACAATACACTAACTTATCAAATAACACAAAAAATAAATCATCCATGTGCTTCAGATCCAGAGCTAAGATATGTTAATATTTTTGTGTTTCCTTCCCAATACCACGTCTAGGAAACAAAACAGACACAGCAAAGCTGAAGCTGAATCCCTTTGTCCCTTCCAACTTCTTTCTTACCCAAAGGTAACCCTAGTCTTGATGTAGTTATGTATCAGATCTATCCATGCTTATATCTCTTTACCTACCTATATAACTATAAACACTATGTGATACTATTTTGTGCATTTTAATTCTTTACCTAAATGGTATCACATGGTGTTTATCCTTATGTGATCATTTTCCTTTCACCCATTTTTGCTGCTGCACAATACTGTAGTGACTGATTGAACAGTTTGTCCCCCTACTGATTGTTTCTAAGTTTTGCTATTATGAACAATTCTGCAGTGAACATTCTTATGCACATCTCCTTGTGCAATTGCACCAGAGTTTCTAGGGTTTATGCGTAAAAGTGAAATTACCAGGTGGGAGACGTGCCCATCTTTACCTTTGAAGCACGGCCAAGGCGCCTTCCTGAGTGGTTGTAAAAATTGACACTCCTAACAGCAATGTTTGCTTCCCCACCAATACTGAAGTGATTTTTGCCTGTTTGATACATATGACATAGTATCCTCCTTTTTGTTTTAATGTTTAATCTGTTTTGGATTTGGGACAAAATAAAGACAGGATCCACTCTGTGTCCAGTATGAGTCATTGGTAAAGAGGACTTATCCTAGGGAGATTCAACGCTTCATCCTGGGAACTACTAATAAACAGTGGGCAGCACTTTGAGGGAGGCTTATCATTGACAGTGATTTCAGGGGAGGCCCCTGCCATGGTATTTGAGGTGTATGGGTGTCATAATATGTACCTAATAATTTTATGGCTATTAAATGAAATGTCAGGCATCTGATTCATAATAGGAGCTTAGTTAATGTTGAATCCTTTTCTTTCCCAATTAAAAATAATACTCAGAGTAAAATGCTAAGTAGTGTTTTCTTTGCTTGTGTGTGTAAATATTCTTAGGTCAGTGATCTCCAGCTTTGGCATGCAACAGAATCAAAAGCACAAGCTACTGATCCAGTTTCTGATTCAGTAGATCTGGTATGGGACCTGAGGGTGCATTTCTTTTAAGTTTTCATATAACCTTCTTGCTGCTGGTCTAGGAACCGTACTTGGGGAACCACGATTCTGTATGTATTAGCAAGAATACTGATATGTCACTGCAGTGCGGGGGGTGGAAGATGAATGTTGTCAAGGTTACATCGATCATTCCACTCATCAATTCGCTGATACTCCTCTCTATTTAAGACTCAGGCTCTCCTGAATGCCCCCATGCTTTATTCAGGTGGCAATTCCTGTAGCAGTGGGACAGCGTTCTTATACCTCCCTTCTTCATTCAGCACATTTGTCTGATGATTCATGAAATCAAAAAAGGATTGAAGTCTTTTGCTTCCTTCTGCCTGTCTGACTGTGATTACAAATGAGCTAAAATAAGCAGGTTGAGATTGAGGGCAGTTCTCACTGATACGAAGCTACTTGGCACTGGGAGCCATCTAGGGGAATGGACAGGGGTTGCAAGGTGTTCTTATTTTATTTAAGGTCATCCACCTTGCTCCCATTCCCACTATCTTACCTTCTCAAACTCAGATATTCTGTGCTATTCTTCCTTGGAACTCTTATCTAGAATTATTCTCCACTTAAATTCAGTAACTGCAAATTACACAAAAGGGAAGCAAGATGAAATTCTGGGGATCTGCCCAATTGAGCAGGTGCAAATTTTAGATCATTTCTTCCTATCCTTTCCATTAAAAAAAATTTTATTCGTAAAAATATAAGTGAAATATATACTCATGTATAGAGAAAAAATATATTCATAAGCGTAAACTTGCTAGAAAGTATTTTTTATGGATAATAGGTATTCATTTGGGGGCTCTGTATTTGGGCACACTCCAAATAAAATTACAGATTTTTAAATAGAAAAGTAAATCAGTGTTATGGAATGATATTAGGTATTGTCAGAAATAGAAGACACAGTATAAAATAATCCTTCCATTACAAAAAGCACTACACAAAGATGAGGTTGAGATCAAGTTAGATCCTTGAGAGCAAAGGCTGTCTTTCTTATTTCTTTCCAGTTTTATTGAGATACAGTTGACATAAAACATTGTGCTCATTTAAGGTATAAAACGTAATTTGATTTATATATATATTGCAAAATTATTACCACAATTAAGTTTACTTACTCTCTATCATCTCATATAGTTGCATTTCTTTACCTTGTGATGAGATCTCTCTTCCAAGTATACAATACAGTATTGTTAACTACAGTCAACATGCTGCATACTAGATCCCCAGAATTTATTTATCTTGGAAGTGAAAGTTTTTACCCTTTGAGCTTCACCCATTGTCTCCATTCCTTAACCCTGCCTCTGGCACTATCAAACTATTTCTTTGAACTTATTTTTTTTTTAGATTCCACATATAAATGAAACCATACAATATTTGTCTCTGTCTGACTTACTTCACTTAGTATAATGCCCCCAAGGTCCATCCATGTTGTCACAAATGTCAGGACTTCCTTCTTTTTTAAGGCTGAATTAAATTTCATTGTATATATATATATATATATACACCACAACCTACTTATCCATTCATCTGTTGATGGACACATAGGCTATCTTGGCTATTGTGAATAATGTTGCAATAAAAATTCGGGTGCAGATATCTCTTCAAGGTAGCATTTTTGTTTCCTTTGGGAATATACACAGAAGTGGGATTGCTGAATCACATGGTATTTCTACATTTAAGTTTTTGAAGAACCTTCATACTGCTTTCCATAGTGTCTGTGCCAATTTACATTCCGTATTCTCTTTATTCCCTTTTCTGCATGTCTTCTCCAACAATTGTTGTTTCTTGTCTTTTTGATGATAGCCATTCTAAAAGGTATGAGGTGATACCTCACTTTGGTTTCAGTTTGCTTTGTGTCTTTCTTTTTTTTGAATGATCTCAGATGAAGATGGTCCCTGGCATTAGAGCAAGTGTTAAAGAAATGAATGAAAAACAATGATAGGGGGTGTTAGAGTAGTACAATGAAAATACAGATGCTTTGAAGTCCATCAGATATTTTAAATCCTGATTTTATAGTGTGGGTGTCCTTGGACAACTTTCTTAATATCTCTGGACTGTATTTTCCTGTTTTTTAAAACAAGGTCCGGATCCAGTGCCCTGTCTGAAATTGTCGTGGTGGAATTAAATGAAGCACAGTGACTGACACTTTGACACTCAGATGATACAGGTTCCTCTCCAGCCTCACCAGTTTCCTTACAAAAAGTACAGCATTGGAGTTATTAGCAAATCTATGGTTAATATGGCCTGAATTTTCAGACTCCCTTGTATAATTATTAATTACCAAATCCCTTACAGGAATCCTGTAAAAGTGATACCTATTTTACAGAGATAATGAGAAAACCATGCATAAAGATACTGAGTAACTGCCTCAGGGTATGTCAGTGAAGCAAAAAACCAAGAGCTGGATTTCTGAGTTCAGAGTTCCTGCTCCCCTGTCATCTGTCTTCCAAGGCTATGAAGCCAACTTGTAATTCCTGGTTCTATTTTAGTAGCAGAGATGATCTGGGGGCCTAGAGAAGCTTAAGGTCATTTGAGTGTTTGTTATTCAGTTTTATGTTATACAATGTAACTGGGAGAATAGGTAACCAGACATCAACATAGCTCACTCTTTTCAAAGACTTATTATAATCTTGTTAACGTATGTATATTTACTGATTAGATAGCATTAAAAATGTATTCAGTGTAATAGCCTTTGAAATAGATACCTACTTCCCAGACAAGCTTTGGTGCTGAAGAACTGTACATACCAGGAGAAATCATTACATATGAATAACAATAATAAAGATAGCATTGTAGAACTCCCAGGTGCAGGTCATTGTGCTGAGCTCTTTATATGCATTTTATAAGTTACTCCCCAAGTTTACATGTCCCTCTGAAGAAAATATTATCCCATTTTATTATGAGGAATTAGAGACTTAGAAAATTTCATATCTGTCAAACAGCCAACTCAGAAAGATGAGAATATGGCCTGTCTGCCTCCGGAGTTGAAGCTCTAAATACTAACCCTATAAATATTTATTGAGTGTCATCTATATGTTAAACCCTGAGGATAGAGGAATTACCCAAACAGAAAGATCCTCTGGGAGTTGAAATATGTCCCTAAATGCAGTATAAATAGCCCAGAGTGCATATAAAACAACATTTCCCAATGTTCCATGGGATAAAGATGTCTTTAGAGTTTTTGTTTTTGTTTTTTTAAATGGAAAGGCAATGCAAACTCTAATATACTGAGGACACTCTGCATACTGTATCCCCATTTCAGAGATGCACACTGCGTGTTAGCATATGAAAGTCAATGAGAAGTCCTGCTACTCAAAATATTAACATTTTCCAAACTTATTTGATAACAAAACTTTTCCCCAATATTACTTCTATTTATACCCTTCAGGACACCAGTATTCCATGGAACATAGTTAAGGAAATGGACTAGAGGAATTCATTAATTAATACCTTTGTTTTCTACTGATGAAAGGGAATAATCCTGGTCATGTTTTCTTAGTCCTCCAAACTCGTACAGTGTATATCAGAAAAGCTCACCTGTGAGTATATAGTCTCAATTTATTCCTCAAAAAATGTTTATCCTGCACCTCATGATTAACAAGGCTCCATGCTCATTCCTAACACCCTGCTTCTTTTTCCTTCTTTTGTGAAAACACAGCTCCCTCCATTATTTCACCATCTATTTTTTCTTCCCACAGCACATGCATTTCTTCCTTCCACTTGCCAGCCAGGTCTAGCTGTGTGGCAGGGGCTGAAAAGGAGGAGGTTGTGAGGATTTGTTGTTAGCCAACAGGCCAAGAACATTTCAAGGAATTTAGAGCATTTGGGGTAAGAATAGGAGAAGAAGAGATGTTTACCTTGAAGGTTGTGAACAAATAGGAGAAAAGGCAAAAGTTTACCTTGTGAGAAAAGATCTATTCTTAGGAGATGGAGCTTGGGATGTGGGCTACGGTGGACAGTTACCTTTTAACTTTGTTTAGCTTTATGGAGTTCTCAGGATAGATTTGGAGTTAAAACATTTAGTTTGGAGAAACTAAGGGAAATTGTTTGTTTTCCTTATCACAGCTGATTAAACATTATCTGTTGGTCCATTATTTTCAAAGTAAAAACTGCTATTTGAAATGGTTACTAAATTATGTTTTTTTCTTTATATTTTATAAAGAATGTATAATTCTAAATTAGCACATGGTAGGGAGTGCCAAAATAAATGTTTGCCCCCTTTCCTTTTACACACTATTTGAGAAATAAGTACATAATTCTGTGCAATGGTTGTTGAGAAGTCCACAGCAATCTGAAAGTCCAAAAAAAGCTGCTTGACTTCAGGAAAAAACTGAAGTTTGTTCTGTGGGAAGAGCAATTTTTTTTGCCTTTAAGGTGGACTTTAACTCAGAAGATCACAGGTGTTTGCTGATTCTGAACCTGAATCAACCTTCCATTATCTCACTTTGATTTCATAACAACCCAGTAAGGTAAGAATAATTAGTTCCTTTTTCAAGATGAGAAAAGTGAGCCTCAGAGAAGCTGGATAATATACTAAGGAGATGATGCTGTTAATGGGGAAACCCAGTGGGGTCTAAGTCACTATCCTATAGGATGTGTATAAAATAATTAGAGCAATGCCTGGCATGGGGTAAGGGTGAGATAAATATTGGCGTCCATCCAATTTTACTACGTTTATGATCCTGAGCAGTAAATAAACATTCTGCTGAAACAAAACTCAGACACTGAACTGGCATGGGCTTTCAGCTGCCTCTGCCGACTGATAGGAATTCAGCAACTCAGGAGCTCAGTAGCTTCAACTTGCTGGGAAAGAGAAGGGGTAGGGACAGGGTTACCCTGTGGCATAGAGGAAAATCAATCACAGATTCTTGCTTTTCTCCCTTTAGATTCACTAAATAGAGAAGGCTTTCAATTACCATCTCTGGGATTTGGGTTCAGTGAGAGAAAATTCATAAAATCCTTCTATAGTTCATTTTGAAAAGTATGATTTCTGCTCATTAAAAAGCACAGTCCAACATTCCAATTACGCAAAATATATGCCTTATTTCACCATGCATTTCTTGTGCTTCATCTTTAGGTGATGTGCTCTGGCACAGAGGAGGCTTTGGGAGATAGACAGTAAAAGCTGTTGGAAGTTGCTCAGCAAAATTGCTATTAGCAGTTTTAATCACTTGTGTTAAATGCCATGGATATAATCCAAAGTGGGGAAAATTGCTTTCCAGAGTGCTGGACTTCAGCAGTTTTTTCAGCTTAAATTTTCCCTCAGCAGAGTATATGGGCTTCAATCTTAGGTCTGTAAATAACATAAATAAATAATACAGTCCAGTACAGTGATTCATAAGTAGAATCAGACAGTGTATATCACTGATTCCACAATGTGTGATTACTTATTTATATCGTTTTTCAGGCCTAAGATTGTTGCATTATCCAGTATTTGAATAAAAAATTGTTTAGGTTCATTATTTTTTTTGTTCTGCTGGGTTTTGCAAGACTCACAGGCCACCATCCTCTGTACCCTCCCGTGTTTTGTCTCTGGAGTTGTCCGTTTCATGTTGTAGTTATACCGTTATGTAAACTCATAAAAGTTCATGACATTTGGAAGCCCAGAAAGGCCACTTTAGACTTCTGAAAGGACCAGGTTTTTATTTATCATACTTCAAACGCATTTATTTTTACTACCTGTAAAATGAACTTTAGCCCAGAAGACCAAAAAGATTTGCTGCTTCAGAGTCTAAATCAACGTTACAGAACCTAAGTATCAACATTTGGTATTAGACTGGTGCTGCCCCAAAGTGCAGGTTTCTGATACAAACTCATTTACTTGGACTTCTCCCTCTGTGCTGTCCCTGGGATTCTTGTTTTTAATAAAGTTTCTCACTGTGAGCTTAGACAGAAAGAAAGAGAAAAAGGAAGAAAGAAAGACAGAGAGAAAGACAGGAAGGGAGGAAGAGAGGAAGGGAGGGAGGGAAGCGAGGGAGGGTGGAGAAGCATAGCAAATACATGACACACAGGTTGTCATTACTTCTTCTGTGCCTGTGGCAGATACTGTTCAAGCACAACACTTTTATCCAACAGTTCCTGGAAATTTTGAAGAGTACCTGGCTTTTAAGAGGTCCTTAATTGAATTCAATTTTTCCTGAACTTAATGAATTGCAAGCTCTCTGAGAGCAAGCAGCCACTATTTCTGCTTCAGTAGGTGCAGTGAACTCAAGGAAACTGAATTCTGAAACAATCAAACTGTTTTTCCCTTAGAGCAAACTTAATTGCATATCGTTGTTTGTCTGCCATTTAGATATTGGAGGGGTGGTATATTAAATGAGGTGGTAAAGGTGGCTAGAAAGGCAGAGGATGGACCTTTATTAGGCAGTGCTGAATTAGTAAAACAGTAAACTGTCACAGACCTAATGCAGGGCAGGAGCATCGCCATTTTTTACTCTTTTTATTCCTTTAATTCCTCATTGTAAGGAGAAGAAAACACAGACTTTAAGTCAGTTTAAATTAATGAGTTTTTTTTTTTTACTTACTGGGTAATCTTAAATAAGACTTTACATTGCTATATACCCCCTTATCCAGTTTGCAAAGATATAAAGTAGAACTGATAATATGTTGATTTTTGAGAAAAATCAAGTGATGTGACATGGGTAATGCCTTCCTGTTTATTTTTCACTACGCAGTGAAGACATTGGAGGACCGGGTGAGTGGATAAGCAGCAGCTATTTGAAGTAGATAGACCAGAAATATCATAAAACCAATACACACCTGTGCCTCAAACTTGCCTTGTCTCTCTCTGGCTTGCCCTTTGTAAACGCTCTGAACTGCTTTTATTTTTCCTTGTTCTCTCAGTCTCTATACAGTTGAAAGCAAGCATGGACACCTGTGTTGCTTTGGTTCTGGAACATCAGAATTCTGCATCTGTACAACTCCTGGAAATGCATTCTCAGTGGAAAACAGTTTTCACAGGAGTTGTGTTGCCCCATTGCCCCCTTTTGGTTCTGTGAAGTGTGCTATGAAGCACTGCCTTTTCCTTACTGACACAGGGGCAGTCAGAGGCGGGGAGGAAGAGGAGGGGGAGAGAGAGTGAGCAAAGCTGCTTCCTTTGGGTTAATGGTATGATTAACCAGTAATTCAACAGCTCTTCCAGTTTTCATTTTTTGAGATTGAGAAATGCTGAAAGTTTTATTCAGAACTGTATCGTTACTTGTGGCAAATGTTCTTGTACTTCATTAAGAGAGGTAATTTTTGAAGTGAAGCCAAGCTAAATATTGTCTGATAAATTGAAAAGCAAAGGTGTGCTAAGGGAAGTGCAGTTGGTTTTCTCCAGGAGTCTAGACAGGGGCTAATGAATATGCTCGCTTGTTATCAAGTGCCTCTCATCTTGAAGTTATACAGGCTATAGTCAGAACATCCCTGCATTTGAATCATCCCAGCTTCTTCCTGAGACAGCTTAATGCTACACGTGTGAAGGGTGAAGGCGAGTACTTTGCACATCGGAGTCACTTGGGACTTGTGCGGGAAGGTTTTTGTTTTGCCTGATTTCACAAGGTGAGGGGAGTTCACTTCTCAGCTGGAAGATAAACCTAGATAAATTAACTGAACACTGTTTTTCACTCTTTCCTACCTCACCTATAGACCTCTTTCCTTTTAGATTAGCTTCTGCCTGTTCCTTTGAGTTCCTCCACCTGCCAGACAAAAAGTAGAAGAGACCTGCTATCAAAATTCCATCTGGACAGGGGGGAGAGCTACATACTTGAAAAGGCTCTGGTTTGCCTCCTCACACCAGGGGCGGGAAAGGTGCTACTAATGAAGGGAGGGAGTGGTTAGGAGCGGTGCAGAGAGACAGAGCCGGGTGTGAATGCCGCGGCTGCCCCTTCCTGGTCATGTGATCATCTGTAAGGTGGAGATGAAGATGATAACGAGGATTATAAGAAGAATGAGGAGGAAGATGGGTATGTGAGGCTGTGTATGTATCACTACTTACATACATCATTAAGTGTAATAAGTGACACATTCAAAAGTACTTAATACATGATAGTAATTAATGTTTTATATTTGCTCATTATACGTGATATATGTTTTTCAGTGATACTTCCTGTGTGATTACAGTTACCTAACCTATTGCAACTTCTTTAATGTAGCCTTGATGACTTAGCCTCAGATCTTTTCTTTGGACTTAAATAATAAATTCTCATCTTAATGTAGACCTGAATTAAGATATTCCATTCCATTTATTTGTAAATAAGTACCCCAGGCTTATCCCAAATTGTAATGGCTTATAACAATAAAACATACTCCCCATTTATTTTATATGTCCATTATGGGTCATTATTCTGGGACGCATGCTGAAGGTAACAGCCTCTGTGCTATGATAGGAATGTCTTATGGCAGAGAGAAAAATAATGAAAGATGAGGCTATCTGAAGAGTCTTAAAGCTTCTATTCAGAAGTGTCATATGTCACTTCTGCTCACAGGCTTTTGACTGAAACAAATCGCATGGCCAAGCCCAGGCAGGAGGTACATTCCTCCCACAGAGGGGGCAGCAATTATTTAGAAATAATTATACATTTACCATAATACTACATGTGATTTATTTATTTTCCTTGTATATTTTAATTTTACTCAGGCCTACATAAAAATGTATTTGTGTTCCCTGAAGCACACACCTCTGGTGGTGGTAGGAGACAGTCCAAGAAAGGCTTAATAGAAGAGAAACTCAGCTAAAGTCTCACCATTGATCTGGCATGTCCGACGCACTGTGGCATGATTGGGAATTGATGCTCTGCCCTCCGTGTTGGCAGCATCCCTCTCTGGGGATTGTCCTGCCATTAGTCCCGCTCCTTTCTGTCACTGCTCTGAATCATCATTCGGCACACCAACACACAATGGTACAATAAATGATTATTTTTCTTTCTGACAGTAGCCAGTGAAGCCGAAACTAAGTTTCTGAGATGATGTACTGAGTTCAAAAATGACATTTGCCTTTTCAACCAAATTAATGGTATGGAGGTGACTTTACGGTGTCTCAGTTTTGGCATCTGCACATCTCCATTCCTCTTCACTGCTTCCAGTGTAGCAAGACACCTGTGGCTTCACTGGCAAATTAGACGTGAGAAGGTCAGTAATAGGAAGAGAAGTATAGGAGTTAACTGGAGAGTAACATCAGAGAAAGATCTTTGATGTGATTTTTCTACAAGTTCTCTTGTCTTCCAAATTTACTTATTGCTACTTTTGCCTTTGAAATAGAACTTTCAGTTCATTTTTCCCACGGTCTTGTCAACTATTCTAGTCTTGGCTTTCCACACCTCAAACCTCAAACATGATAAAAGCCTCCTAGCTCATTTCCTTGTCTCTGGTAGCTTCCTTCATTCTTCGTCATGAACGATATCAAAAACAACTGGTTTCTTAAGAACTGAAGTTTCAGAATTCCCCACAGAGCACATAGATGTAAAATGTTGGCCGCTCAACCAGAGCCCCATGCCCATCTGTCTTACCTGATGACACTGCTCTGATTTGCATCTCTCCTGCCCCAGTCTACCCAGTTCTTTTGGACCCACCCTCATTTCAGCTTTGTGTCCTGGCATGGCAACTTATGTTTAAGTTTGCAAACTTTTTTTTTAATTTGAATTTTAAATTTTGAAGTACTTAAGGCATATAAGAGAAAATAAATAGCATACATCTGGATTATGAGGAATAATAGTAAAAAACTTTTGTAAACCTACCAACCAAAAAAAAAAAAATTGGCTCTCTGTCTTTGCTTTCATGTTCTGCCAAAGTCTCTAAGTTTGTTCTTCTGGCCTGATGCTTTTGACCATTTTCACTTGCTTACAGCCTGGAGTGTCACCCCCCAGCTATCCTGCTAGCTTTCCCTGTCCCCACAACTTTACCCTTGGGCTCTTGTCTTGGAACTTCCTAACTCCTGGGATAGAGATAACATTGACTATATCCAGACTACTCTTCTAAAAGTTCTGATTTGATCAGTCAATATCATCCTTTTAAGCTCAAAACCTAACATTGTTTCTTTATTTCCGATTGAGTCAAGTCTGAACACTCTGGATTTTTAAGCCCCTTTATGGAGTCACATCTGAGATGCATCTTACATAGTAAGATTTTTTTAGTTTTCATAGCTGGTTTCTTAGTTGGCTTTCTGTTAAGGTAAATCCCCATTTCTTTATCTTTATGCTTTTAACCACCTTCCTGTCTAGCTCATCTTTGTTCCTGCAAATTCTCCCATGCCCCCTATTACATGGTGTGGTGGGAGGAGCAGAGACTTTAACATAGGGCACTTGGGCTTTGAATCTTGCTCCGGTCACTTACTAGCCATGTAACATAAGTCAGCTTATATGTCACTCATCATTTATATTGACCACTGCCATCTTCCTCATCTGTCAGTGGAGTTACTAATACTCTGTAGAATTACTGACAGATTAAGTAGATGGTTCCCCTAAAGGATGTGGGATACTGTAGATTGTCAACAAATTGAGTGTTGTTAATACTCTTCCATCCATTCTCCCTGTGTGATAGGAAACCTTGTTAGAAAGTCTATTCCCATTTTTCATTAAATATTCAGGCTTGGATTTTATCATACAGAGAAGGAAAAATGTTGAAGGGCTTTGAAGAGGGAGCTGGAAATAAAAGACTTTCTTTTGGAAAGGTCAGTCTGACTGCTGTGTGGAGGAAGGAGCGAAGGAAACTGAGACAGGAGGTAGCCGCAGAAGTAGTCCTGCTGAGAGGACATGCCACCTTAATCCATGGCAGTGACAGTGACAGTGCGAGTCTGCAATCCACATCCCTCCCATGTCAGGCATGGCAGAATAAAGCACTCCATCTGGGCCCCTCCCTGGCCCCAAGTAGGACCGGACTAACTGAAACATTATTGTTTAAGTTAAGGAAGGTAAAGAGGCCACTGCTTGGGAGAAATAGTATTTCTCAAACTGAAGAGTTAAAGAACAGTTTCAGGAGGAAATTGCAGTTATTTGTTTGGGGTGGCAGCCCAGAGTTGCAGGCCGTGTGATGTGGGGATGAATTGGCATTTTTTGCCTCCAGGCATCTTCTAGTCCATCTCATATGCTTTAACAAGGCTACAGACGCAGAATGGATTCTGAAGTCGAATATTTGATCATGTGAGTGGAAGTTGAAATAGGATGCATGTCGAAGACCAGAAAAACCCAACACCCCAAGATGCAAAAACCTGAACACTGAGGGCATGTGCTGGGCAGCAGATCATCAAGTGCTTTCCCAGTGGGGAGGAGGCAGGCAAAGCTAAGAGGTGAGAGAAGGGATGGAGCAGATCTCAAGCAAGGCAGGATAACAAAGCAACAGTTGGAGGGAAGAAAAGAAGGGAAAGAGAAGCTTTTTTTGACTGACTGATGAGGACCGTGAACAAGTGAAATGGGGTGTATGTCTATGAAAAAGACCGCAATGGGAGCTCTATATGAGCCAATGTAATTTAGCATCCTGCTGGCTTATAATGTGATTTGAAATAATAACGGTGCTGAACAGAAGTTGCTGAAATCACCTGCTAATCCAAACAGACTAAACTGTAAGGTATCTTTGAGTGAAGCTTGCCCTCAGTAATTATAGGAGTCTGAAATGAGTCTGACAGACAGAAGAGAAACAGAAATATAAATACCAGCAGGAGTCAGTGAACACACCTTTATCATAGTTTACTGCATCCCTGGATTTTACTGCTTTTGCTGTAGGTTTTTTTTTTCTCATCATGTCAGAATGTTCATGAAAAACTTCCGAGGTCCTTATGGCTTATAGATGCCTCCCATGAGTGTGTTTCATTTGTCAGCTCGGGCCTTAGGAATTGGAGAGGGGACAGGACATCCTGTCTACGTGTGCTTCCTTATTGTACAAATACGAATGCAGTAAGCAGATCTTGTCACAGGACTGTGAGTGTGCGAATGTGAAGGTGGGATTCAAACTCACATCTCCCGACCCTTAGCCCAGTGAACTGTGTGCTACATCACACGGTCCCCTTATGGATGTTTGGGGACCAGACACGACTGTGCCCAGAGCTTGAGCACATGACTCCCCTTCAAAGACTGTTTCTTGTTGGAGACTGTCTCTCAGGAGATTAAACCATGATGGATAAGTGATTAAGTAAGTAAATTTATAGCTTTTAAAGGGTATTTCTCACACCCATGTTGATATTTCCTTACAGTTCTAAAGGTTCCAACTGTCATAAGCCCACAGTCAAGGTCAGTTTAGATAGAAGCAATGTGTCTGGCAGAGAGCAAGTGCTTGAATCCCTATAATATGGGAGGTGTGGTTGAGGGGGAGGCTGCCTGCTGACGAGAGAGCCCTTGTACACTGCCGCACATGCACTGTGGGCGTCTGGTAATTGTTAGCTCTGAATGTTACAGTACTTAAGTCTCAGCCACACAATTTAATTCCTGACTACATACAGCCCTGTGTGGCTTTAGAACATGGCCATTGGCATGGGGCAACACTGTAGCCCTTTGGGCAACTAGCGTAAACTCTCTGAGCCTCAGTTTTTCCATAAAAATGAGAACAATATGGCCAAGTTTGCTGAGCTGTCATAAGGATCATATGAGAACTTCAGGTGATGGTACCGAGCATGATGCCCTACTGCTTGGTAATGGTGTATAAGCATTTACCTTTGTTCTAATTTTCATAGATGTGAGCTTCTCAAAAAGAGAGTGTGCAACACCTTCAGCATCACTCACTAGGTTTCTACCTACAATTCATCCTGATGAGATTTCTCTTCTCTTCCTTGTAAATCCCCTAGTAGTTAACATTTTGTAGTTACTAAGAATCTTTTTTTGTTAGCTACCTGTTTATTATTTTAATGTCGTTCTATTTTCTATGGAAATATTTTTTCTAAGTGACTATTCCTTCAATCCTCTGATTCCCCACAGCACCCAGCATAGAGCCAGGACCTTGGTAGGCACTTGTTAAATGTTGATCAGCCGCATGAATTCATGGAGATGTGAGCAGAAGAGAAGAGCACAGCTTGAATCCCTGGGT
This sequence comes from Manis pentadactyla, assembly GCF_030020395.1. Taxonomy (NCBI): domain Eukaryota; kingdom Metazoa; phylum Chordata; class Mammalia; order Pholidota; family Manidae; genus Manis; species Manis pentadactyla. Next base: position 30,797,160 of record NC_080027.1, read on the forward strand.
CTCTTGCTAGGCTGCAGTTCTTCCTACAGGGTGTTCGGTTGTTTGGAAGGCTAGGGTGTTAGATTTGCTGCAGGTGAGAGGGGTGCAGAGTTTGGGGGCGAGGAGGAAACAGTGCCATCTAACAAGGGATTGCCTTGTTCATCTGTGTTAATCACTCAAGTGCCTTCATGGTTCCTGGAATGTAGTAATTAATCAGTCAGTATTTTCGTAAGAAATGAGCAGAGCTGCGCCACCTTTGTTCCTTATATTAAAATTGTAGGTTTGTGTGCTTCCTTCAACCATCAGCAAATATTGAGCCCCTCCTATGTACCAGGCATTGTTCTAAGGGCTTTTGATCTAAAGAAGTGAACAAAGCAGACAAAAATTCCAGATGCCATGGAGCTTATATAAATAAAGCAAAAATAAATAAGGAATGTATTTTGTTATGGTAGTTGATGATATGTGTGCTATGGAGAGGTGAACAGAGCAGAGTAGGGGAATAGGGTGTGTGTGTGTGAGGGTGCAGGGTGAAATGTTAAATAAGATTGTTCAGGAAGGCCACTCAGAGGTGACATTTGAATAAATACCTTTAGGAGGTGAGAAACCAAGCCATGCAATACCTGGAAGAAGGTAGATGGAATAGCAAGTAAAGAGGCTTAGAAACAGGAACATGTCTGGTATTTTCAAGGAGCAGACAGGCCAGCCTGGTGTGGCTGGAGTGGAGTATGAATATAACGGGAGATGAACCCCAGTCTTATAATACCTAGTAGCTCATCTTAAGGACTTGATGGCATTCTTAAGTGTATTCCTAAGAGTTACATGAAAACCTCTAAGCTCTATATAGTAATCAGATACTCCAGTGCTATCCACTCCTTCCTTCCTTTCTTCTTCCCTGAGTTCATTATTCAACAAATATTTATTGAGCACTTCTAATTAGAGACTACATTTTTTTAACACTGGCTATATGCTTAGAAATATGATTTATGTGCATTTGAAAATTGCCTTCACATAAATAAAAAGTAGCTTTTTAGCTGAAACTGAAAACTTCCAATTTCAGATGAGGAAACTAATGTATCAGAAGTGTGTTAAAACACTGTTTCCATCTTCAAAAGATTAATTGTCTTACAAGGGAATTAAATAACTATACCCATAGAGTACAAGATAGTTTATAAATACTATGGCTTAATGAAGTTGGAGGAAGTTAGATAAAGGTTCAAATAACAGTTCCTTTCATCTGTTTTTTCCTTGGAAATGTAATTGTGGTGACAGTATTTCTTCTATGTTCTTTGTGTTTCTGAAAAGCCCAGACATGTGCCAAAGTCCCCAAGTGCCAGTCCTCTTTGCATAAGAAAATGTCACGTACTTCGGAAGCACCACCATCTTCACATCTTAGCCTCAGAGTCTTGGAAAGCTGAAATATGACCCTGCCGTGTCAGCTAGACAGTTTCTTTAAACTTCCCAGGGCTCGTCTTCTAAACACTCAATGGGAGTCCAGATGGTTCCTAATGTTTCCAAAGAAACATTTGGGGGGAGTGAAAATTTTTGGAAAATAACTAAATGGACTTTAAAATTGAGTTGGGTGCTTTATTGCATTTAAAGCACTTTTCTAATCTCCTGAATTAATTATCATACTCCTTGCCCATTAATCTGCTTTCAAAAAAGAAAAGAACCTTGCTGCTCTTTCCATTATCATTTAATAATCATATCAATCACTTTCTATAGATAATAAATGTCTTTATTTCGCCATTCAGGAAATGCTATCTCAACACCTCTCAGAGTGGGAGGAGGAGGAGCAAGTGAGTTTAATTAACTAATAAATAATTGAAAGCACTTTTGCCACATAAAATGTTTCAGACATTGTCAGCGACTGGATCTGGCTACTGCGGAACTGATGCAGTTGCTGCCTATAGACAGCGTCTTCTGAAAGGCAACCGCTGTTATTTCCCAAAATGATTCTTCCTCTTGTAATTTTGTTTTTATATAATACTGTTGTGATCGGTATGTGGCCCATTTCACCAAAAACACCCAGTTACCTTGGCATATTTGTTTTATGGAATACTGAATTTTTCACCAGCAGTCACCTAGTCAGTTTCAGCTGACCATGACCAACCTATTGGTGTAACATTCTACAGGTTATTTTTCAGCCTTGAAAAGGTAAAGAAAAAGCCACCACTATTTTTCATCCTCCAATGCATATTCACGGAGCCAGAAAAAACTGCTTAGGCCTTTAAGTCAGTGTGACAAATCATGCATCTTGCTTCTTATTTCTTATTTCTTGTTTCTAACTCTTTGCAATGCTCAAGGGATTATTACTTCTAGTGACAAAGAGTCTTTTATATTGAAGAAGAGCTCCACAAAACAGCGGCTAGTGCATGAACCAAGGTTTAAAAAAATTTTTGTATGATCTGTAGATCAGCAAAGTGAGACCCATGGACAAAATCTAGCATGACATCTGTTTTTGTACAACTCATTTTCCACAAGGGTTTTTACATTTGTGAGTAGTTGAAAGAGAATCAAGAAAAGAATACTATTTTATGAAATGTGAAAATGATATAGTATTCAAATTACAGTGCCCACAAATAAAGTTATATTGGAACATACCTCAGCCCTTCATTTATGTATTGTCTGGGGCTTTTTCCAGCCTATGATAAAGTTGAGTATTTATGATAGGGACTTAAAATACTGACTATCTGCACTCATAGAAAAAGTTTGCTGACCCCTGTTATAAATTGTCATTAGAGTTCTATGTATTGCTGGCTCATGAGCTTATAGTAAGTAAAATCACCTGTCTCTGGAAAAAAATAGTTGTTCACCTACCTCTCTTTTATTATGGAAAAGAAATGTGATTTGGCACTCAAAAGAAATTTACCACAAAGCATTTCAAAAAACATGGTACTAATTCATAACATATTCTGTTGTGTCATGTTTTATGCTTTTTTCTGCTTTTGCTTATGTTTAATTTTTCTGTTATGTCTGTTCATTTGTTCATTTATTCTTTCATAGTCTACCTACATTTATAGTTTACCTACTTTGTGCAAGGTGCCTAGAGCAGTACAAAGGAGAATAAGACAGAACTCACCCCTTGCTATGTTTGTAATCTAGTACACAAGATATATGTTTGAATAAGAATTACAATGAACTGTAATAAGTATTTTCATAGTTTTATGTGCAAATCCTCTGAGATCCTAATAGAGGGAATGATTCATTATGGGGGAATGGGTCTCAGCTTCTCAAAAAAAAGGTATTTGAATTAGGTCGGAACGATGGATAGCAATTCTCCATGCTTAAAAATAGAGAAGGTCATTTTAGGAGCAGAAGCTAAGGTCTGCTGGGCCAAGATAGAAAGAATATGGTGTGTCTCGGAAGTGCCAGGTGTATTATATGGCTGGAATATAAGGTACAATCAGGGAAAAGGTTAGAAGATCATTTTGGAATTTGTAGGAGATTATGAAAAGCATTGTCCATGAGACCAGGGGGCCTGGTAGAGATTCAACAGAGATTCTGAGAGGGGCGAGGTGTGATTATCTGTGCATGTTAGAAAAATACTCCCGCAGCAGTATATAAGATGGACTGGAGGGAAAGGAAACCAGAAAGGGAAACTAGTGGTGAGGCTCCAACTCTGTTCCTGTTGAGAGGTGGTGGTCTTTGTGAACTAAAGCTGTCATGGGGAAGCTGTCAAAAAGCAATAGATTGTATTACTTATTGTCTTTATATTAAAATCAGCTTGAACCCTGCTAATGGTCCTGAACATCTCAGATTTTAATCTTGGAGGAAGGGGAGGGGTAGGAAGCAGAGGGGAATCCTGCTGGCATTTTTGGAATTTGGTAGAATAGTTTTAATTGCAGTTGTATTTAATTTTTGTTTTGAACCGCATGTGTAACGTTCTGTGGATCCTTGTGCTTTTAATTCCAGGGTGGGCAGTACCCCTACACCCAGTTGGAAGGACAGCTCTGCCCTGACAACCCTGGTTCTGGCTTTCCTGATAGGACTCCCTCTCAGGAGGGGCTCCCGAGGCCCCCCTTGTAGTAGGTGTATACATCTCCAAGGAGGACTATGCCAGCGGTGGTCGGGAGGGCTCCCCAGATGTGTGGGGCCTGGAGGTGGGAGACTGTGTGCCCAAGGGTAGTGCTGTCACCCAGTTCAGGTTTCCTCCTATGCTTGTGGGGTACACTCTGTGTGATTATTTGTGAGGTTGGTATTCAGCAGTCGCCCCTTTCCGTTCCTGAGCTGCAAGCCTTTTAGATGAGTCTGAGCATGTGCTGTCGCCATTTCTGACATCCTCAATGAGACTGCAAATTGGCTATCCAAGGTGTCCTAGTAAATTGAAGTCTGCTCCTTGGTAGGACAATAGGTCACTTAGATGGCTTGTGCTATCTGGGGTGTTGAGGAATGGATCTGGGGATTACAGAAGGCTTGGATTGTTGGGAAAGGTTTTTATAGGATTATCTCCCATGTCTAAGAGATATCAGGATGATGCTAAAGACAGGCATGAAAAGGTCACTTTTTCAGTAGATGGGCTGTTTGAATGATGTTGGATATCTCAATTACCTGTGACATTTGAATTGGAAGGGGGTCAGGGTGATGGCTTTTTTCTTCTTAGAGTCTGCCATAGAAAAAACAGTACTGACATGCATTAGAAGTCCCAGTAGTGTCCTGAGACCTAGGAGAGATGGCTTCTGTGAGGGGACTGTGTTGTCCAGATTTGGCAGAGGAGGGATCAACAGCTTCATTTAATAGAAAAATCATCAGCTTCAGAGTCAGGTTGATGTAGGTTCAAATGCCACACACATCCTATTTATGAGACACCCAGCAAGTTACCCTTTTGGAGCCTTGTTAGCCTCACTAGGTTGTTCTGAGAATAAAAAAAGGTGTGTGTGTGTGTGTGTGTGTGTGTGTGTGTGTGTGTGTGTGTGTGTGTGTGCATGTGCACACAAAGCACCTGGCAGAACGCCTGGTGAGTAATGGGTGCTCCATAAATGTGTTAGTTTCTAACCACCGTTGAGAGAGGTGGTTGGTCTCAGTTATGAAAATAAATGCCCCGGGGAGCATGGACATGACAACGTTCTTCATATCTGAGCAGGAGGCATCATGGCTTAACCAGACAGTCTTGGACATAGAAGCAAAAGATCTCAGCTTGATTCATTAGTCTGCCACTCACAATGAAAATTTGGATAAATCATTTACCTCTATAATTCTTAGGTCCCATATGTATAAGCCATGTCCCTTGCAGGATCAAAACATATAATAATGTTTTGGTAGTGATACATTTTCATGGACCCAAACCATATGTAACTTGGCAGGGAGAACTTTAAGAAAATGAATACAAATTATAATTGCAAAATTAGGTATAAGGCCTTGGAAAGGTTTCATGCAAGTGAGAGACTTTCATTAGCTTTGTGTTTCTGGTACGTAAGTATATTTATGCATCTAGTGTAATAAATATTTATTGGCTATATTGGTGAAAATGAATATGAATTTGTTAATAGGGTAAGCCTGAGGCTTAGAAATAATAAATGGAAAAGTGATGGGGAGGAGAGGGAAAGAGCTCATTGAGGATTTTGATTTCTTAAACAACCTAAATATTTCCTCTAACTCTATTTAGGGCATGTCCTCATCAAAACAAAAAAAAACTTTAATGAGTATGTAGGTGCTAGGCACTGCACTAGATATAGGGAAAATAGAATATTACTTGAATGAATAATAAATAGAAACAGACTTTCTTGCAGGCAGAATGCTTGTCAGTCACTGGCCTCCACATGGAAATTTCGGATTCTGCAATGTGTCTTGAGGTCATTCTTTTGACTCATAGAGAAGCATGATGCAATGGCTTATTTCAAAGTTCAAGTTATGAGGGATCAGTTTAGATTATTAAGATTTATTCAGGTATACAGCATTTATTTGGCATGCTCAGGATTGAGGGAGTTTATTAGTAGTAATATTAATATTAATACATACTTTTATCATTATGATTGTTTTAAAGGAGAAGAAAAAACACTCTCAGCACATGACCTGCCCTTTGGCCCACTTAATTATTTGTTTACAGATTTACTTATAATAGCACCCCTTACCCCATCATCTTTTCCTTTGGTTTCAGAAATGGGTTATTCAAGGTAAAATCCCTTCCATCTGAGTAGTGGATGACTTTTCTGTGACATTCAAGGTGATGATGCTTTCCTGTGAGAGTAATGGCCTTAACACACTTCTAGTTGAAAGCATTGCTACACATACACCAGTGGATATCATAGAAAACATGTAATAGATATGAACTCAAGACTAGAACAGGATGTTCATTCTCACCTGCACTCGTAGACCACAAGCTGTCACAGGTGCCTGGAATAGAGGTGCAGGCTGGCCGCGCAGAGGTCATCTTGTCACCCTGCGATTCAGAATTTATTGGCCAGAGTCCAGGGGATTTTTGTAGATCCACCCCTTAAAACAGCCCCCCAAATGTGAGATGAAAGCTTGGGAATGTGTATCATTAATTACACATTACAATTAATGTAAATATTATTTGTGTAAACACAAATTACAATTAATTTGATTTACATTTTACAATTAACCTTCTTGCTGTGCACATGCAGACCTCTCCCTGGGTAAAGAAATGGAATGTGAGTCCTTACTCCAAGCCCAAAGGTGCTGCTGCTTTTCTCAGGACCTCGGTCCTTGGTGAGCAGGCAGCTTGGCTCCCCATCACCCTCAGGTGGGTCCCTTTTCTGTGCAAGATCAATTGCTAGCACTGGTATTAAAAGGGCAGCTGCCTGGGAAGAGCACTTTGCTTTGGGGCACTCGAATACTCGAGTGAAATAGTTTCCTCCACAAAGTAGGCAGTGGGTTAGACACCACTCAGAGGAGTCTTTGTCATCTTTCAAGACCTAAATTGCCCTGAGTGCCCTAATTTATTATGACTTTCTTTGTGTGCCAATAAGAGCACTTCATATTCACATGGTGCTTTACAGTTGACAAATCACTTTCACATCCGTTATCTAATGTGCTCTTAGCACCAGTTCTGCAGGTGAGTAGAACATAAAAGGATGTCGGTAAATCAATAGGTAATAGTATCCCTCTATTATAGATGCAGGAACAAAGTCCAAAAGTTTAGTTTAGCTTGGCTAGAGCCATGTAAGACTGAATGGCGGTGATGGTTGTATACAAGCCATTGAAGTCCAAAAATAACTGTCTTTTCATTATATTTTTGCCTTTGATTTACATCTTACAAAGAGCTTTCATGTGTATTTTATTTACTTTGGAGGCAATTTGTCTGTAGTGGTTGAGAATATCTGATAGATCTCTGAATTCCAGCATCATTATTTACTAGCTGTGTGATCTTGAAGAAGATACCTCACTTCACTGCCCTCAGTCTCCTTCTTGGTAAAGTGGAGATAAGAATAGCTTTCTTGCCAGGCTGTTACGTGAATTAGGGATCTGTACAGAAGGCAGCTGGCACAGCTTCTGGGACCCAACAAAGGTTCAAAAGATGCAGCTTCTATTCTTATTACTAACCATTCCAGGAATTAAAAAAACACTTTGACTACTTTGCAATGAGAAAACTGAGACCATGAGGAAAGGCAGAAGAGAATTCATTAGATTTCAAAGGTATTAGTAGAAAAAAGCATTTGTGTGTGCTGGTGAGATGTGAAAAAGTGTGGGATCTTAGCTCTGGCCACTGTTACCAAGATTCTTGGCCCAGTTTGATGTCAGAAAGAACAGATTTAACAATTTGTGAATGAATGGAGCTGGGAACAATAAAATGGTACCAGCTATTCACTTTTTCTTCTCTGGAGCCTCACTCTGTTTACACCTCTAATAAACTGAAGTCAACCTACTGTCAAATCAACTTCCTTCTTCCCCAGGTGCCAGAACCTCTGCAGAGCAACTCACAAAGGTGTTAACATTTGTACTCCAAAATGGGCTGGTGATCCCCATGGTGTCACTCTTTACCTTAAAGAGCTTTTGAGAGAGTTATTTCAGAGCTCATTGTATTGAGATGTGTTACCTCATCCATATATGCCTACCCCAGACAGGTGCAGCCTGGCAGGACAAATGGAAAACTGCTTGTAGCAAACTGAAAGAGCAACAGGCAAGACCAGTGTCTTCCTTGTTGGGAAGCCTGGGGCCTGATGCATGAGCAAAGCCACGGATGCACTTTCAGCTCAAGGTGAGAGAGGGAGGGAGTTGGCTTGAGTCCCTACTAAGGGGAGGTGCACTCTGTTTAACAGCCCCAGATCCCCTCACCTGGGGGAGGCAGCAGGGAAGATAATCCAAGCCTTGCTTCTGTATGGCTTTCAAATTCCTTGAATGGATTTTTCAGCAGATTGACCCTCCTCATTTAGTTGTGCTTAGGCTCTTAATTTACAACTCAGATGCTTCTTAATGAGCAGGGCATCTCTAACTCTAGGATTGAGGAAAAATTCTCAAGATGCAATTCTTGTAAATTTATTTCAAACCACCAATTCATATATAATACTGATAATACTGATTTACATAGTGCTTATTGAACACTGACGGTATACCAAGAGCAGGGATACCCATTGTGATGCAACAGGTAGGGACTCCCCAGGCTGGCCAGGGAAGCAGATATTAAATATAATCATGCCAGCAAAATTCTGCTGAGAGCTTCTTCCCCCTGGAGATGTTGTCATACTGATAAAATCACAATTTCACAGCTGTGGACAACTCAAAAACTCTCCTATATTTTCTCCACGTTTCTGTACTTTCTATTTCTTCCTGTCTCCAGTGTTCTCCTGGTTTTGTATCTACACAGATACCATTTTCTTCTCTCTCAGTCAGTGCACATAGAAATCAAAGCCTCTTTTCTAGTTTGTCATCCACCCCCCAATTTTATTTCCCACACACAATTCGAGAGTGGAGTAACTTTGCTGATGAAGTGGAGACTCACAGTGAGGCGTGGGTCGTGCATTTCAGATCATGGGATTTTCTGACGCTCTGGCTGGCTTCCTCTCCACCTCGCCAGTGGTGCTTGTTCTCTCATCGTCCTCTTCCTTGTCAAAGCCTTCTCTCCTTTCTTCTGCAGGCACCCCCTTCTCACTTGTCTCCCAGGAAGCAGCTCCATTAGGCCAGGCATCTACACAGGAAATGACTTACCAAAGCATCTCTGGTTTTTTTTTAAAGCACATCTATTCCTACTAGAGACTTTCCTAAGGACCTGACCACACATGCTGTGGGAAGAATACTGGCAGGCTTAAGCACAGGAGACATGCCATGAGATCTTTGTTTTGCATTGATTATTACTGTGGCTGTGAGTTTCTCTAATCTGAAGATCTAGAGCAGGAAGAGCCCAGGTTACTCTCTAGTCTGCAACCAGTTCACATTTAAAAGGAAGAATTTGAGGTCCCAGTAGTGACTTCTTCTAGATCACCCCAGTTACACCAGTTTGTCCATCCAGTTTGTCCAGTGCAGTGAGTCACAGGCCCAGAGACTCCTGGGTGCACCCTCTAGTGACCCACAGGACGGCCACAGAGAATGAGAACACTTCCTTTCCACCCAGCTAACTAGTCTTAAGGGGAATCTTGTAATACGAGAAGTGAACAGAAAATTCTACAAGCTTATTTTGCTAAAGGCAAAGCAGTGGAACCTTAAGAGTTGTATTTTCATAGTAATACTTCAAGGATCAAGAAGAGTATTTCTTCTATGAGATTATCTCTGCAGGCAAATGATGTGGGAACAAGTAAAATATACTTCCTTTTCCTTACTGTTTTGGCTTCTGGCTGTGAAATGAGCTGCACCCTGTATTTCCAAATGATAGAAGAACAGGAAAAGTTCAGTACCTTTCCAATGGGAGGCGTATGTGGGGTGGGGGAGTGGCAAAGTAACACTGGAATACCGAAAACTTAAGGAATATCAAGAGTATCTGTTAGGTTTGTGATCAGCATTAGAGGAGAAGTTATATTTTTTCACAAAGGCTTAAATAGAGCATGTGTGAAGAATCCAGGAGAACCGTGGATGGAGCCAGTGCTTAACTGAGGACAACATCCCCAAAAGAATAACCCTATCTCATGCTGAGACCAGCCCAGGATTATCTCTTACTCCACCTGTCAATCTTGTCAGCCATCCCCTGTCATTCTGGGGCTTGCATGGCTTTGGGTCCCACACTGGGCTCTTTCTTCCAAGCCTTTCCTCTTTCTCCATTTCTTTTCTCTGTTTCAGTGAAGAATGGAATGAGTCTGGTTCTCAGAGTAGACAAATCTTGCTTCCAGACTTACTCCTATCATTTTCTAGTCAGGTATCCTGGAAGAGGATGATCTTCTCTGGGCCTAGTAATCTCATCTAGGAAATGCTAGCAGTCTGCCATTTCTCACAGGGTTACAGTGCAGATTCATTATAATGGATCTAGAGGACTAGCACAGTGCCTGGCCTGTAAGCACTCAAGTAATGACAGCCATGGTAAATTTATTCCAGTTCCAGGACTACTGCTCAGGCCTAATTTGTGTGCATGTATGTTTCATTTTGTATACAGATTAAGCCTAAAATAGAAGAGTGAAACATCTGGGAACCTGTTTCTTATGTATACATTTCCTCAGTATACATCTTTGCCAGTGGGTTGGGAGGCCTTTTCAGGATAAAGAGTCTTCTTATTAATATCAAAGATGACATTAATGTAACTGGATGGATAACTGCTCCCCAAAGACCAACAATGCAAGGGAAAATTGCAGCTCAGTTTGGTGTCAGCCTTGTAGTCCGAGGCAGGAAGTTGTAATGACACAGTGAGCCCAAAACACCATGAAACACATCGCACCACCATATGGAATTTCAGTTTGCAGCCTGCATTCAGATAGCACCTCTCAGTCTCCTAAACCCTTTATTGTAATTCTCCTGTACTGTGGACAGGGGCAAACCCACTTATTCTCTAGAATGAGCTGAAGAAGAAAAACCCTTTATGCCTCTAAATCATAAATGTTAACTGTTCTCAAAGAGTTTCACATTTCCAACAGGAAAGAGATGCTGATATAGTCTAAAAGAGAACCATCCAGAGGCTGTGGCATTTAAAAGTCAATGCTAAGTGATGTGGTTTTAAAGAAAGATTCAGGGATGTGGCCAACATTTATAATTCATAGAGCTTGTGGAATTGCTTTCAATTCCATCTCACTTAGGTCTCTGTACAGTAAAGATTCCTAGGTTGCTATGGAAAATAGGCACTTAAGCTGACTGCTATGGTAACTAGTCACATATGGTGGAGAGGCATAACATGGCACAGGATTTGCATAACTAATTTGAGCATGTTAGTGAACAGCGCAATCTGTGCATAGGAGGCTAAGCCATCTGAGGCTTTTTTATTTTATTGTGCACACAAAAGTATTCAGTACTAGTCTCTTTTCATGTTGTACATTATTGATTCCTCTCTGATTTCAGGTATCAGTCCAGACAGCATGTGACTATAAAGGTATGGCATGTATGTGTTTGTCAGCTTATGAAGTTGCATCAGGCTCATGTTATAGTTGCATTTCATTTACCTGGAGTCCCAAGTCTTAAGGTCCTTTTTCACAATGTGAGAAGGATTTATTAAACTGTATTACTTACAACTCAGTCTAATAAGTATTTATTTGAGATGCTACGATTTACCTGGGTCATGCTATTTTTATCTTCAATGGCTGCAATGCTTTTGTCTGTATCTTAACCTAGCATTTTAATGCATGATAAGGGATAGATAAGGAATATCTGCAGAAGTATAAACAGGCTTAGTTCTGGCGTCAGGTTCTTTAGAAGCCTTCCACGATGCCCCAGCCAGGTTAGGTTCTCTACTCTATCTTCCCATGATACTCTGCTCATAGCTCAATGATAAAATGTCTACAATGTTCTAAAATTAAAGTTAAAAAAATCTGCTTCTCTTATTAGATTCTGAGAACCTTAAAAGAATGTGTCAGTGTCTTTCTCAAATTTGATCTTCATAGCCTGGCACAGTTCCTTTTAGAGAGTAGACATATGGTACATAGTTTTGAATGAATAACTGAATGAAATGAATGAATGATGTACATTCCAGTCATTTATCTATATACATAATCATTTAGGAGAGAAATGTCATTCAGAATATCTCATGTTTTTCTCTTTTTATAAACTTTTTTCCTCATAAAATGATAGGAGACTGGGCAAAGGGCCTGGTTGTCTTTTTTATTAACATCCTCATCCTAATGTTACTTTTCCATAGCCTTTTACATCATGAAGAAAAAAACCAAAGATTGATTGAATAAAATGATACTCGCTTCCTTTCCTTAGCACCCTGGGTCCAAAGGTCTGTGTCACTATGTTGAGGGCAGAATCCACCTGCACTCACATGAGGTGCTGTCCACACTTTTCCCCATTCCCCACTGCACACAGCCCAGGTAGGTGAAGCTGTCAGATGCACTGGGGGCCATCTATTCACTGCTCTCTTTTCTGCCCTCTCACACACACATATGCACACATGCACACATGCACACACCTCACATACCAGCTAGTGGTTGTTGAATCAGCTGCAAGATGGAGGTATAGGTAGTGAAGTAGAGGTTGGAGCATGACAAGCTAAGAGTTCCTTTTTAAATTGTTACTTTAATAAATTAATCTGTTTTGAGATCATTATAAATTAACATGCAGTTGTTAAAAGTAACACAGAATGATCCCGCGTACCCTTTATCCAATTTCCTCTAATGGTAATGTCTGGTAAAGCTATAATAGAGTATCACGACCAAACTATGGGTATTGATGCAGGGAGGATACACAAAACTCTCATCAGTGCAAGGATCCCACATCTTGCCCTTTCATAGCCACACCCACATACCTACCCCCAGTCCCTTCTTAGCCCCTGGCAATCACTAATCTCTTCTCCATTTCTAAAATTTTGTCATTTAAAGAATGGTACATAATAAAATCATACATTCACTTTGGAGATTTTCTCTTTTGAACTTAGCCTAATGCTCTGGAGCTTTATCCCACTTGTGTGTGTAACAAGAGTTGTTTCCTTTTTATTGCTAAGTTGTATTCCATGGTATGGACATACTGCAGTTTAACTATTCTCTCAGAGGTGATCTGGGTGGTTTCATTTTTGGTCATTATGAATAAAATTATTTGAATGTAACTTTCATTTCTCTAGGAAAAATATTCAAAAGAACCAGTGTTAGGTTGTATGGTCGTTGCATATTTAGTTTAAGAAACTGCCAAACTGTGGAAAGCAATATGGAGGTTCCTGAAAAAACTAAAAATAGAAATACCATTTGACCCAGGAATTCCACTTCTAGGAATTCACCCAAAGAGTACAAGTTCTCAGATTCAAAAAGACATATGCACCCCTATGTTTTTTGCAGCCCTATTTACAATAGCCAAGATATGGAATCAACCTAAGTGTCCATCAGTAGATGAATGGATAAAGAAGATGTTGTACGTATACAAAATGGAATATTATTCAGCCATAAGAAAGAAACAAATCCTACCATTTGCAACAACACGGATGGAGCTGGAGGACATTATGCTCAGTGAAATAAGTCAGGCAGAGAAAGACAAGTACCAAATGATTTCCCTCATTTGTGGAATATAACAATGAAGCAAAACTGAAGGAACAAACCAGCAGCAGACTCACAGACTCCAAGAAGGGACTAGTGGTTACCAAAGGGGAGGGGTGGGGGAAGGCAGGCAGGGAGGGAGGGAAAAGGAGATTGAGGGGTATTATGATTGGCACACATGGTGTGGGGGAGATCACGGCAAAGGCAGTATAGCATACAGAAGGCAAATAGGAACTCTGTGGCATCTTACACTGATGGACAGTGACTGCAATGGAATATGGGGGCAGACTCGATAATATGGGTGAATGCAGTAACCACATTGTTTTTCATGTGAAACTTTCGTAAGAGTGTATATCAATAATACCTGAATAAAAAAGTAATTAAAAAAAAACTGCCAAACTGTTTTTCTGAGTGGCTGTGCCATTTTACATTCCCACCAGCCATGTGAATGATCTACTCTCTTCACATTCTAATCACTATTTGGTGTTGTCACTACTTTTTACTGTGATCATTTTATGGGTAGTACTATCTCATTGTGGGTTTAACTTGCATTTACTTAGTGATAATCAACATCTTTTCATGTGCTTATTTTGCAATCTGTATATCTTCTTTGGTGAAGTGTCTCTTCAAATCTTTTGCCTATTTCCTAATTGAATTTTGTTATTGTTGAATTTTCAGAGTTCCTTCTCACAAATATTTCCTCCCACTGGGTAGGTTCTCTTTTCATCTTATTATGGTCTTTTGCTGAGTATATGTTTTAATTTTGATGAAGTTCAGTTTATCAGTATTTCTTAAGAATCATACTTGTGATGTCAAGTTCAAGAACTTTTTGTGTAACCTTAGATCCTAAAAATTTTTCTCCTATTTTTTTTTCCTAAAAGCTGTATGATTTCAAGTTTTACATTTAGGTGTATGATACATTTTGAGTTAATTTTTATATCAGAAGATTTGGATAGAGGTTCATTTTTTGCCTATGGCAATTTAATCACTCCAGTGTCTCATTTCTTGAAAGGGATATCTTTCCATTTTGAATTACTTTTGTACCTTTGTCAAAAATTAGTTGGGCATACCTTGTCTGTTCCATTGATCTACATCTATCCTTCCTTGAATCCCCACATAGTTTTAACTACTATTTATAATAAATCTTAAAATAAGTTAAAATAATTTATTTCACTTTATTACTTTCTAAAACTGTTCTAATTATTCTAGTTCTTTTGTCTTTCCATATACATTTTAGAATAATTTTGTCTAAAGCTACCAGAATTCTTGCTGTGAATTTAATAAGGATTGTGTTAAACCTGTGTATAAGTTTGGAGAGAATTAATAGTTTACTACCTGAGTCTTCCAATCCATGAACATAGTATGCCTATTTATTTAGAACTTCTGTTTATTTTCTTCCATCAGTCTATTATAGTTTTCAGCATGCAAGTCCTGTACATGTTTTATTTACACTGAAGTATTCCATTTTTTTCCTGCAGTTGTCAAATTTATGTATAGAGCTGTTATAGTATTCATTTATTACCGTTTTGATGTCTACAGAGTCTGTATCAATAATTCCTATTTCATTTCCAATTTTGGTAATTTATATCTCTTCTTCCTTTTTTCTTTGTCAATCATGCTAGAGGTTTGTCAGTTTTATTCATCTTTACAAATAACCAGTCCTTTGTTTCATTTTTTTCACATATTTTCTGTTTTGAATTATACTGATTTCTCTTCCTATATTTGTTCTTTCCTTCCTTTGGCTTGCTTTGATGTCATCATTTAACCAGTTTGAATGAATTAGAAGCCTTCCCTCCACCTATAACCTATATCCTTTTATTGTCCCCTATTTATAACATAATTTTAATAATATAATTATGATTTTCTTAACTATTTTTTCTATGTTCATTTAGAACCACATCAGATGTGTTTTAATTTTTGTTTCCATCGTCAAAAAAAATTTAGAAAACTCAAGAAAAGAAGGAAACTCTACTGTATTTACCCATGTTTTTTGTTACCATGTTATTTCTTCTTATTTAATACTCAAATTTCTCTTCTTTCATAATTTCTGTTGAAAGAACTTTCTTTACATATTTTTGCATATGTACTTTTTACATTCTTTATTTATGTACTTTTAGGGTAAGTCTGTGACAACTTCTCTTAGTTTTTCTTTATCGGAGAATGTCTTGATTTTCCCTTATTTCCTGAAGAATTTTCATTGGGTATAGTATTCCAGATTGAAAGTTCTTTCCTTTCAGCAATGGAAAAATGTTGTCTTCCTCCCTTACAGCTGCCAGAAGGATTTCTGATGAGAAATCCACCGTCATTCAGATAGATTTTCCCCTGTATGTAAAAGGCAGTTTCTTTCTGGCAGCTTTGACAATTTTTTTTCTTTGTCCTTAGTTTTCATAAGGTTGGCTATGATGTGTCTTGGTGTAGGTTTCTTTGAATTTGTCATGTTTGGGCTTTTCTCAACATCTTGTATCTGTGTGTGTGTGTGTGTGTGTGTGTGTGTGTGTGTGTGTGTGTGTTTGCTTGCTGAATTTGGGAAGTTTTCAGCCACTATTTCTTTGAATGTTTTTTAAGTTCTTTCCTCTTTCGCCTATCCTCCTGGGACTCTGATGGCACAAATGTTAGGTCTTTTATTATTGTCCCACAGAGCCCTGAGTTTCTTTTCAGTTTATTTGCAGAGGAGGGCATTTATTCTCCATTGTAATTTATATTGTTCTAGCTCACTTATCTTTTTTTCTTCTGTCTCTTTCTCTTATTGAACCATTGAGGTTTATATTTCAGTTATTGTATATTTTTTTAGTTCTAAAATTTTCATTTGCTCTTCTTCACATCTTCTATTTTTTGTTTTTGATAATTTTTATATCTTTGCTGAGACTTTCTACTTGTCCATTTGGTGCAGATATGTTCGTGAATTCTTGTTGAAGTATTTTTATGATGGCTGTTTTAAACCTGTGTAGGATTACTTTAACATCTCTGTCATTTTGGTGTTGCAATTTTTCTTCATTCATAATTGTCTTTTTTCTTCAGATCTTCCTTGTTCTTGGTTTGATGAGTTACTTTTCCATTGAATCCTGTATATTTCAAGGCAGGAAAAAGAGAGGTACAAGTGGTACCTTATTACTGCTAAATGGGGACAGGAGTCTAGGTTTTCCACTTGGCCTCTGTTGACACCAAGTAGGCAAGGCTCCTCATTACTGCTGAGTGGAAGTGAGAGTTCCAGCTCTTCACTAGGCCTCCACTGATACCTCTTTGGCTGGAAGGGTTGTGGTTCTCCCTCTGCTACTACTCTCTACATGGTCCCTCCTGACACTTTGGTGGAGAGAAGTGAGAGGATATGATGTTATTACCATTGAATAATTATGAAAGTCTTGCCTCTTTAGCAGACCTCCTCTGATACCACCCCATTAAAAGGAGGGAGGGATGGCTTGTTACTGAGAGGTGGGACTGGAAGTCAAAGCCTTCCGAGTGGTCTCCACTGACACTGTTGCTGATGGGAACATCCTTATTAACCAAAGTAGATGAAAGTCTAGATCTGTACCATGCCATCTCAGATACCATCTCAGCAGGAGGTTTGGTGAACCTCATTATAGGCTGACAAGCAAACCCCATCTGGGCTTTGCTGCTGTGAGTGGAGTTAGGGTCATGTTTTATGTGTATGTGTGGGTGGCAGGAGGAGACTCATAATCTGAAAGTTTTCTGTCTTTCTAGGCTGCTTCTTTCCTGTCCCTTTGGTTACAAAGTGTAGGCATTTGTTAAGAGGTTTTTTTACATGCACCTGTTTTTTGAGCATCTGTGTTCTTCAGTTCTAACTCTAGAATACATGAGACAGAAAGAAAACCCAGGGAATTCACCATCATATTGTTCCTTGAGTCTGTAGGTCTCTAGCTGGTTGGCTTTCTCACCATGTTTTAAAGCCTTCTTATATTTGTTCTATATAAAAATATCCAAGATTTCTACTTGTACTTGGCAAGAGGAATTGGAAAGTACTTCTACTTCATCTTCTCAGAAGTAGAAGTATGTAGGTTTCCATTTTATTATTTGTTTAGTATGTAGGTTTCCATTTTAGTATTTGTTTAGTATTTAGCATTTGGCATGTGGCATTTTTCCTGGGACCTGGGACATTCTTGACATTACTGTTTGAGAAATATCATTCCAAGATACAAAATCTGGCTGGCAATGTCACTGTAAATGTAATGTTGGCAGTAGTCACAGGCTAAATACAAAGACCGGCAGTCTTGTGCTAAGCATGGGTGTGTATGACCAAGACTCAGTCATCAGAAAAAACAATATCTATCATCACCATAATATTTACCATATGTTCACCATGTTATCATCATTCTTAGTAGTAGCAATAATAATGAAATCAACAATAATTGCTACTATATTTGAGTGCTTGTTTCAAAATAGCTTGGATATATCATACAATCTAATTTGCACATCAACCACTTTTGTATACATGCTTTTCTGTGTGTGAATGACTTATTTAGTCTCTACTAGCAGGCTTGGTTCTAAGTATTACTAGATATAAAGGCAAACAAGATAGCCTAGGTCCCTATTCTCATGGAGGAGGTGAACTATATATAAGCAGACAAATCAACAAACAAGACTTCATGTAGAGACATGCCTTAAAGACAATAAAACGTGGAGATGTGGCAGGGAGTGCCTGGAGTGGTGAGGACTATTTTAGGGGAAGATTGGAGAAGACCTGTGCCACATGGTTGCTCTACAAGAGCAATAGCACTACCAAAGTTTAGGGCGTTTGATGCTTTGTGATACTTTTAAATGTAAAGGCTAGACATATACATATCCTTAAAGAAGCAAACTTCTGCTTTCTATTACAGTCATTGTTTCATTTCTGATCTTTCATAGGTTGGTGGTGGAGTGTAAGGTACAAAATATTTAGAATGCTGAATTTAGATCCCTGCCCACTGATGTGCTCTCTGGGCGGGATTGGGCTGGTCAGAAATATATAACTAATGGCTTTTATAGGATGCTCGTATCAAAGCTCAAGGGAGCATATGATTCATAGCATTGGAGAGCTTAGTTTTCTAGTGCTTTCATCTCTCTGTCCATGGTCTTCCTGTTTTGTAATGAAGAAACAAAATAGCTTCTTGAAGGGTAATCTTCGATGGTTTCCACTAGAGAATATACCCTCATTCACAATGATTAGTTATTGTTAAAAATAAGAGCTAGCTACTATTTGTTGAGCAACTACTATGTGACATGAGCTGCATTATGCACCTTATGTATGTTTCACTTAATCTTCACAGCAATTTTATTAGGCAAGAGTTTCTTCAATTTTTTATTCATAAATGAGGAAAAAGAGACTCACAGAGTAGCTGCTGTTGTCTGATTGTATCCCCTCCAACCCAGAACAATTTTCTGCTCTCTTCTGCCCTTTTCAGTGCCACAGGGCCTGACCACTATGGTCCATTCCATCTAGTGCTTCCTTGCTAGCTTGTTTCTGATTGTGCTTGGCCAGAGGGTAGCCCCTGTAAGAGATCAGAAAGCCAGAGAAGTGAAAGACTAGGGTATTCATTTCTTGCTATATTATGCTTATAGTTGGTCACTCATGACTGTAGCTCCTTCCAGGCAATGAACATGCCTGCAGCAGCTCAGTTCTCATCAGACTTTAATTCTCTCTTCCCTACAGCCCTTTGCCTGGAGTGGTGGGGGCTATTTTAGAGGTAGGAAAGGCTTTTTGCTCCTGCTCTTGAGTCCTGACGGCCTCATTATTCCTTGTTGGCTGCCCACATCTCCTTTCATTAAATTCTCTTTAGAGTCCCATCTGAATTGCCTTTGATATCCTTTGAGGACACTATAGACTATTATATAGTTCAGTTGCACAATTAATACATTCTCCACCTAGGATTCCTAAGATTCCAACTTCTATCATCCTGATTCTAAGGCTTGTGCTTTTTCCACTAAAATTAAGCTATGATCTCCAATTCCAAACCACTAAATTGTACCTAAGCTGTGGAGTTAATGACTCACCTAAAATGACCAACATAAGCCCAAGAAGTAATTATTCACACTGGCCAGTATTTTAGAAATGTGCCCTCTACAGACACAGAGGCAGAAAACCCCCATACGCAGATGTAATGAACCGTGTGGGAAATTCTTTCGTTGTGATCTCATTACCAAATGAGTCCACAATTAGAAAACCTTTCTGATCATTATGGGTGTTCAATGTGGTGGTTTTACTTTAATTAAACTATATTGGATCTGTGATCACTGTAAATGATCACTGTAAACTTAAAAAGGTTTGACTATTTAAGGCCTTATGTATTTTAGTTACATCTTATGATGATCACAATAGCTGTTTTCTCTGTGGGCATTAATATCAGATAATTGACCTTGGCTCCCACGATTTGCTTTCAGCCTGGGGATATAGCTCCCATCATGGTCAATTATCTCACACTAATTTCAACAACAAAAGCAGCTATTGCTTAATTAAGCAACTTTCTAATCACCTTCTTGGACTGGAGAATGTAGCGTGGTCCATACTAATGTGACTGCTTCAGTGGAACTGCTGTCCTGCCACAAGTGACACACATAGTGTGAAGTGTTTTTCTGGGATTGAATAGTTTAAGCCTATGAATATTGCAAAGATAATTTCATATTGGAGACACTTTGAAGATGAATTAGGACTTTACTCCTATCCTTGGGTCTTATGCTCAGTGTAGATAAGATAAACTACCCTGTCTTTGCCAGTGAAATTCAGCTCTCCCTGCTGTTCACCAAGCTTGCTCATCTGAGCTGCTCAGAATTCCAGCAAAGTGCATATTAAGAACACTACCCGCCCCCCTTGTGGTGACGACAGTATTCTCGGAAAGACATGTATGATCAATAAGGACTTCCTGTTATTTGTTTTCCACTCTGTAAACATGGCACTTTTAGACCTCACTAAAGTTAGAAAAATATTGCAGATTAATAAAAATAACTTTAAAGAATATATTGCATATAAAATTGCTAAAATCTCTTTTTAAAATGTAACTTTCTTTCTTGGCTTAGTACAGTCATATGAACTAGAGAAAAGAGACTGAATTCATAAATTAAACAAACAGCAAGTATCAAAGGTGTTTTCTGGGTACCTATTATAATAGTCTGTCACACCTTATCAGAGGTGGTACATTAGTGGACTGTGAATTGAAGAGCCAGTTTCTACTGGTTCTGTGGCCTTGGACATCATTCTAAACCTCAGCATCCTTATGTGCAAAACAAGGGTATGATTCCTGTCTCCTTTGTCATTTTAAAAAGTATCAAGTATCAAGTAATGCTTTATTAAATTATTATTTATTAAACCCTCTTAATGATAACATGTAATTTCTAGCTGGACAGCCTTCAATTGTATAACTAACTAATGTAAAATTTCAGAGGCTTTGAACTCTGTGTTACGGAACACTATCTTTTGTCATGTATGCTGTGTATTCTAAATCTACAGTGAATACACATACCCACAAACCTAGATTTACAGTGGCTGTATGTAAGCAGTAGAGAGAAAGAATAACTACTGAACTGGCCATGTTTCTCTTCTTAAATAACTTTATCTTCTTGTTGTTATGTAATGGTTCTTAGTGTCTTTTTCAACTTTGTTAAGTGCAACTTTACAAGATTTCACAGTGTCCCCCCTCAATATAGGGTAAAACCTGTGTGCCTGGTGACTGTAATATATTCGCTTCATCAGACTAAATGATGTGGTATTGATTGACTCTCTATTTTTTGCCCAATTGATCCTATAGAAGTACTTTGAGACTCAGATAAGATGTGTAAAAGAGCTTTTTATAAAGCACAGTGTAAATGGAAAGCATTATTATTATCCAGTGTTTAGCAGGACACTGGTTCTGGATATTATTTATTACTGTTACTATTTTAAAATAGAATGAAAAAAATGAATAGAGCTCAAGTTAAAAAACAGGTGGATGGGAAGAAGAGAAACCTGGGCAGGAAAAAAAACATCACTTGAATGATTCTTGGGAACCTTTGGGTGTAATGCTTTGTGACACAGTTTGACAGGTGAAATTGAGAATGGGGAAAAGTAAAAAGGAGAAAAAGGTGTCTAAAAATATCTTTTCTGTGGATCTGGGATACTAATAGGAGACTGAAAATAAAGCCTTGTAAAATGCTTAATCAACCATTGCCTGGATGCTCTTTAACAGACTTTAAGAAACAGTACATGAGACTTAAGGGAGGTTTTTGAGTGTTATGCATAATTTAAGGTAGAGGAAGATGACTGCAGCCACCATGAGAAAGCCTGGGGATTGGGTGAAACCCAAGGCTGTGTCTTTATTGGCAGTCTTATTAGCAACCCCAAGAGAAAAAAGCAAAAGTCAGAACATGCCTGTCTAAGTACCACCGTGAGAAGGTTGTGGTTTCTCCACCTTATAGGAGAGTTCAGAAACAAGGGCCTCTGGAATTGACCTCCAAGTGTTTGTACCAAGATTATTTCTCTTACATGTCTCTATGTTTAACTCTCCTCTCCCGCATCATCATCAATTCTGTAGAGAAGCCATAGGGCCAAGTTCATTTTGGATTTTTAAATAATCCCATTTGATAGCACCATCTTCAGTTCTTCTCTCACTGAGCAAAATGGAGCTGCCTTGAGTTACCATGAGGTCTGTCAGCGGCCGGGCTGGGAAAGGATCACGATGAGAAGAGGCTCAGGGGGCTCAGATCTGGGGACTTTGATATACTTACTGATTCAGCTTATTTTACTGGGGACCACTGTGACTCTGGGGCTCTAATGGGTGATTGGAGAGCAGAAATTTTGGGCAAAACAGTGACAACCTTCTCTTTCTCATGGAACTTCCATAGTAGCAGAGGAGATAGACTATCAAATAATCGTAACTGTATTGTTCAATATGTAACACACACCTATAAATCTGTAATTACTGTGCCTATACATATGCAGTGAAGGGAAGCACGATATGTGTGATAAACATAACTATTTAATGCCATTCTAATACAAGTAATATAAGGGTAAGAGAAACTACATTAGAAGATATGAGAGTATATTTGGAATAATGCATGTTATATGGGTCATATACATGTATGTTAAAACCCTAGTTGGTATTATTAGGTTACAATAAAGGAGGAAATTTTGAAGTCAGCACACAACTTACATCTTGTATCTTGCATACATTTATTCAGTCAATAGATGTGACCACCTGTTGTGTTCCAAGTAAGGTACGAGATGCTGACCATAGATTTTAGGTTGGCTTTGATGGTGTTTGCTCTCTGAATTGCCTTCAGCAGAGAATGTAAGAAATGTGAAGGAAAAGGCCCGACTTAATTTGTAGCCTCTTTTGTTGTTGGTACACCTTTACCAACAGCACCTCATTTGCATGACCTGAGGTCTAGAAGTTAGTTGTGTCTTGAGTCTTGGATGTAGTTTCTTCCTCCTTTATCCCCACAGAAGTTTGACAGTATGTCTACTTGTTTACTGGATGTCCCACAGTGCATCCCCCACTAGTGAGAAGCCCTCAGGTATTCATGAATGTCCTATGATGTGCCAGGAGCTAAAATAGGAATGGAGGAAAGAAAAATAAATTAGCACAATTTCTTTACTCATGAGGCTCAGACTATTATAGAGGAAACATATGCATTATTGCCACACTAAGTGGCATGGTAGAGGTATGTGTTGGGTAAAGAGAAAGAAGAGAGAGAATGAGCATTTCTTCCTTATAGTAGAGAGTCCTGCATTAGAAGGAAGGATCATTTAGAGAAAGAAAGGCCTCTGTGCAGAAGGAACAACATGCACAAAGACACAGAGGTATAAAACGGGTAATTGGATTTGACTAGAGAAGGACACAAGTGAAAAAAAAAAAATGAAACCATGGGAATCTGAAGTGCCCCAGGTGAGGGGGAGAGCAGAGGAAAATGGACTAGTGGAGGCTAATGCAGAAGCAACGGTCAGGAGGAGGACCCCCCCAAAGGAAAACTCACCAGAGAGGCTGGTAGAAAGTCAGCCCGGGAAGGGGGCATGGCTGTTGCCCTGGGGTACTGGGCACATGTGATGTGGGCTGGCCACATTTAGGGCAGCCTGATGGCACCCGGGGCAAGAGTCATTGTTTCTCCTGTGTTGGTTCCTTGAGTCTCATCCGTGAGCATTCCTGTGCTCAGCCACTCTAATTATAATTAGATTGGTTTGGTTCCTAGGTAAGGTATCTGGATTTTTTAAACACCTTGTCCCCACCAAAGCCATTACTCTTTAAAAGCCAGAGCAGTGCCAAGACTCACTTCAGAGAATATTCCTGGCCACTTGAGCCCTAATTAAGGGAAAGTCTGAACAAAGAGGGGAATTTTGCCTCTTTCTGAACACAGGAAGGTGGTGTCCCAGAGAGATTTATAATGCTGGTCAACTCTGCGGCTGCAGTAGTTCTTTTGAGGATTTGCTGCCACTCTGCCTTAATGCTGCTATAATGGAAATATTTGGTGGAGGCAGCCCAGATCAAAGGGAGGCACACTCCAGAGGGTATTGTCTCTGGCTCAATGGGGCTTCACTCAGATCCTACCTGAAGAAGACGCAACAATGGAGTTGACGTTTTATTCAGGAAGACAGTGTTTATGTGGCTGGAAGGGAGGCAGAATAGGGTAAGGGAATTCAGTGCTCTTTCTGAGAAGCTTGTGATAAACCACTAACCATCCTGTAATTTCCACAAGACTTTTCTTGCTGTATTTAATTAGTAATGTTATGGGATGTCAGTTTGGAATTAAGAATGCTGTGGCTTTCATTTTCCAGTGTTACATATAATAAGTCCAAAAGGTCAGCTCCATACATGCTGGTGAAATTATCCAGAAATTCAGAAAATATTTCAGTATTTTCTGTGTGGTTGGAATAAACCAGATATCTTCTTTTTTTCCTTTTAGTGCTCAGTGTGAGGCTCATTTTATTAATCTCATTTTTGAGGTGCAGAATTGAGGGGTTTAAAATCATTACAGATTATATCTTGTACAGGTAACTGGCTGAGCTGGGAAAAAGAATGCAGGCTCTTGTAAGATTGGTAAGGTTAAGTCAAATCTAAATTGCTATGCTCAGAATGAGTCATGATACATTTTATCTTTAAAAAAAGAGTATTTCCAGGCTGTGTCCACTCCGAAGGGCGAGGAGCAATGACAGCTGAGTAACTTTGAACATCCCTAGCACCTCAAATGTGGTTTCTAAGTACTGTTTCCTGATAAAAAGAACTAGGGCTTCTTGAAAAACATGATTTTTCAAGAAGAATCCAGGTCTGAGCTATGAAAAGTACAATATGAACCTGTAATTTCTAGTCTCAGAAAGCAAGTAAGCTATCAAGATATGCAGTGTCATGTTAAAAGAAGTAAGAAGCCCACTTGAAGAGGCTTCCATGGGCCAAAATGAGACAGTCTGAACACTGATAAGGACACTGACTGGAGCGAATTAAAACACACCAAATATGTCAAAATCCATGGTTTCAGAATGATATTATTTAACAGTCACCTATTTATCAGCTTTGCAGGATGCTAACGAATCTATTCATTATTTTGAAAAATGATAAGTAAAGGGAAAGAATTAAATACTGATTCTGTTGCTCTATACAAACTGAAATTCAAGGTGGGCAAGTAGTTGAAAGGAAATGTCTCTTTACAGCACTGTTTTACCTGATAAATTAGGAAGAATGATAGAATGTCACTGGTTTAAATGAATAGATCTAGACAATATTTGTCCAAGGCTTCAGCATCATAAAAAGAGAGAGATCATGTGACTTTGCTCGGACATACACCTCGCTATGGATAAAGTGGTGCTCCCCAAAATATAGAGCTTGAGTGTGAACAAGCTCTGTAGATTCAACTCCCATTTATTAGGAGATACAGGGGACAATAGCATGAGACAATACAATCAAGAAAATCTAGACTATAGAAAGCTCTATAGGGCAATCTGTTTTGTTTTCCCTTGATTTTCCCACAAAAACATTGCAAGGAGGGGAGAAAGAGAGAGATCCTGAAGACTGAAAGAGATTTAAGAGACATGCATACATGTATGGAGTTGTTTTGAATCCTAATTTGAGCAAACTTTTACAAAAAATTGGGCAATTAGGAAAATTTGAATCTTGATTACCTATTTGAGGATATTAAAGGATTTTTCTTGGTGTTAGAGTTATGTTAAAAAGAATGAGTTCTTGTATTGGAAGTTTATACCAAAATGTTTAAATATATAGTGAAATGATGCCTGATTTTCCTTCAAAATAATCTGAAGGAGTGGTTAGGAGTATAGGTTAAATAATTTTGGTTACGAGTTTATAACTGTTGAAGCTGGGTGAGTGTATATATATGGAGGTTTATAATACTATGCTGTCTTTAAATATATTTAAAATTTTCCTTAACAAGAAGTAAAAGAGGGAGGGAGGAAGGGAGGCACAATCAGAGGAAGTTAAGTATTTCTGACTCCCTAGTTGTGTTTTGTTCTCTATGCTCTACAATATCTAGTATGTACTTTCTTAAGGATAACCAGGATACAAAAGAATTATGTGTCTACGGTAAAAAACTTCACTTGTTTCCCCCATCTTAGCAATAGTGTTTACCTAAACACATTGTGCAAAGGTGACTTAGTACATGTTTATTGAATTAAACCATATCTGTGTATGTGAAGCATACAGCTAATTACTTGACACGTTGAATATGTACGAAGGAAACTTTGAGATAGAAATCAGGTTTCGATTCTGTCCCTAGGTCTTTTGCCTTAAAGCTGAGAAATTTTAAGCTGGTGATTTAGTTTTTCTGAGTTTGATTCTGGGTAGTAATTACTTTGTCAGGTTTTTGAAGGGCTCCAGTGAAATGATACATATGAAAGTCTATTAAAGGTATAAAATTATAGCAATGTAAGCTACTTGTATTGATTAGTACAGAATTTAGATGCTATGAGAACTCAAAGAAGGCTTAGGAATTGGGAAGATTTCATGGATGGAGGGATGCATGTTGAACCTTGCAGAACAGAAAACATTTACTCTGAGAGAAATAACACTGCAGCAGGTGGACCCAGAGGGAACACGGATTCAGACTGCAATGAATACGGCATTTAGGGGGCACAGTGTAATGGAGCCAGGGAATATCAGTGCTGGGAGGGATCTTGGAAATTGTCTAGTCCAACTACTTCATTTAAGAGTTGAGAAAATTAAGGCCCTGATAGAATAAGTGATTTTTCCCAGGATGAAAAAAGGTAGTAAGTGGCGCAGCCGGGGAATCCGCTCATCGCTCTTGTCCCTCCTCTGAGAGCTTCCTTTTAGTGGTAAGATTTAGCAGACTGGAGCCAAGGAGGTGAGATCGATTAAGCAAGGTAAGCCAAGAAAAAAGACCATTAGGTTTTTAGTGTGATCTCTGCTGGGGTAGGGAGCCTTGGTGGAGTTTTAAGCAAGAGAATTGTAGGAAGAAGCAGTGGGTCGAGAATAGTGTGATTCATGAACAGGAATGAGTAGGGGTTGAAACAGCAAGCTAACACAGAAGGCTATGGCTCTGCCTTGTGTGTGAGGGTGTGGACTCCCCCAGAGGCACACTCCTGCTAGCGGGTTGGAGGAAAAGAGGACATTCTTCAGGGGAAGAGTATGAGCTATTGATGACAGATCTGAAATAACTATATAGAACTGCATAGAACTGTAAGTAGATTCATATACTGTAGAACTGTCTATAAAAGGTACAATTAAAAAATTATATAGCCATCCCTATCCGAGCCCTCCATGTAATAGTCATTCAACAAACACAGCGAGGAACCTGAAATTCAGAGAGAAATTCACATGGATGACAAATGACTGAGTCAAACTCAAGTCTAGTGCCATGTCCACCACTAGGATGTCTTAACCTGGGATCCACGGATCCTCAGAGAGTTGATGACTGAGCCTCTAGTGTTTAATAAACCTTGGGAAGATAAATGTAGATTTTTGAATTCATTCATGTGTGTGTGTGCATGAGGGAGTTAGTGGCAGTAAGCGTCCATAACTTCAAATAGACTCTCAAAGATACCTTCAACTCACAAAAGCTTAAGAATTTCAGTGTGTATGGTGACATATTTAAAACAATAAAAAACATCATTTAGGATAAATCTTAAATCAAGTTAGATCTCTCTTCCCTCAAAAGTTTTTCGCTTCTCATCCTCTACAGGATGGCATCTGGGGGTGGCGGGAAGTTTACATGTCCTCCTGGTAATGGGAGCAAGGCCCTGGGCCACATGCGAGGGCCTGTGATCTCTGGGGCTTGGCTTGTCTCTGTGGAAGTATTCTTTGTTCTGGTTTCTAGGAATCATGCTGATATCACAGCTGCAGAGTGTGGGTGGGGACACCTGCAGCATCTTCTTTTGGCATGAATGGACCTTGATGGTTTGAGTCATCTTCACTCCTGCTGGTATTTCAGGTCTGTCTCTTGTGTCCTAGGTTTATCCTCCATTCAGCCTGTGGCTTAAACCTTTCCCCCTGCCACCTCCGCTCTGTGATCACCATAAAAACTGTGAAGATAGGCTTGGAGCTCTCAGATGCCAGATGTTGTCCAGTGCTGAATGTATGGGAATATTTGGTTTGATCCTGTGCCACATAGCTGCAAAGTAGGACTTCTGAGTAACATCTCCAGTTAACTCTTAACCTAAATGTGCCTTGAAATAATTTTTGTCTCAACTGTAGTTGCCCCAGTTGGCACAGAGCCTCAGTCTCCAGCTCTGTAAAATAGGGTCAGTGATATTTCATAAGCCTGTGATAATGAGTTAAGTAGGATAATGTATTTATGAATGTTTTAAAATAAGTCCTTAAAGGTACTTAAAGGACAGTTGCTGCTATCATCATTATCATCATTGAAAGGTCTTTTTCCTCTTAGAATTCTTAATGCCTAGAACAAAGCTTGGGATGTAATAGGAACTTAATAAATATTTGCTTAATGAGTGAATAAGTTCATAGAGGGTCATATGTGGTGCTAAAATAACAGCAAATAACAAGTAAAAAAAACAAGTAATTTTCCAGTTTTTCTACACTTATTCTAGAAAATGTATCAGTTCGGTATCTTAAAACTTAATATCTGTGTTACAAAGGTTATGCTTGAAAAGTATTTGCCATCTAAAGAAATTAGATCAATGTTTGCTATGAAGTATTTGCTTGCCTTTGTCTACTGATTTATGTTCAAAAGACACCTTGTTTTGTGTTTTTATATTCTGTGTTCCATCCATATTTGGTAGTTCCAAACTTAGATTGAAATGATTTAGAAGGCACACATATTAGGTTGTGATGAGCTCTAACTTGGCAGTCAGTGAAGTGTTGTCTTTTTTTTTTTTTTCAGTTATGGAGTAAATCGCTTCACAATTCATAGCCTGACTCTTTATCCTTTTATTGTACAACAATTTTCTTCTTTTTAGCTACATGCAGTTCCAAACAATTGAGCAGTTGCCATCTAGTGGTGAAAATCTGTAATGGCATAAAGGGAGCTGGGCACAAAACTTGATCATGGAGATGGGAACAGAGATGTATATTCCTAAAAGAAGGAACTTACTAAATTCACTTACAGCTTTTGCAACAGTGACGTCACTTGATGCTAAGTTCAGACACTGGAGAATATCTCAAAATTTGAAATATTTTAGGATAAAATGTAAAAGAAAATTAAAACCACAGTAGATGCCACTATATCCTATTAAAATGATGCAAAAACAACAGCAACAACAAATGACAATAAGAAATATTGATGAGGATCTGAAGTAATCAGAATGCCTACACACTGCTTATGGGATTGCAAAATGGTACATCTAGTCTGGAAAACAGTTTGACAGTTTCTTATAAAGGTAAACACAAGTTTACCATATAACCCAGCAATTCCATTCTTAGGTATTTATCCAAAAGAAATGAAAACTGTATCTTCACACAAACATCTGTACACAATTGCTTATAGTAAGTTTATCTGTATTCATAAAGAACTGGAAATGATGCAATTGTCCATCAACTAAATAATAAACAACTGTGGTACATCCATACAGTGGAGTACTTCTCTGCAATATAAATGAGTAAACTAATGATAACATGGCAAGATGGGTGAATCTTGGATCCATATATTGCTAACTGAAAGAAGTCAGACTTAAAAGACAGCATATTGTATTATTCTATTACTGTGGCAGTATGAAAATAGGGAAAACTTCAGGGATAGAAATCCTATCAGTGGTTGCCAGGGGTTTGAGGTTGGAACAGGGGATATCACAAAAAGATATGAGATAACTTTAAACCAAGAAACATGTTCTCTATCTTAATTGATTATGGCAGTGGTTACATGACTTTAAAAGTTTATTGAAAGTCACAGAACTGTATACCTAAAAAGGTGTACCTCAGTGAAAAAGGGGAGACAAGTACTTTAAAACAGTAAATTAAACAGGCAGACAGATTTGGTATCAATTATTGTAAAACATGAGAAGGGCCATCAGTTATCAGAAGCTACAGTATCATGAACCAGCAGTAAGAGACTCAGACAAACAGAAGAAAAAGAGCTCTTCATGCAAACCCTGCATAACTTTTAAACTGACTTATGCCATTTCTAATAATCTATGAAAAGATGTTTTTCCCCCTTTAAGTTCCATTTGTTTATAATCTGTCCTAGGGTTTATAGATGCATCTAATTTTTGTCTTGATGCTGCTTTTACTTCTTGTAAAAAAAATGTATCTGTCTAGTACTATTTTACATAGTAAATCCACATCAGTGAATAACATTTTGATTATACTTTTTAATTTACCAAGCATTTCTAGTACTTACTGCACAATCCTGTTTGGCAGGTCAGGCAGTTATTACTATTCGAAAGATCCTCTACTATCAAACAGGTTAGGCTTTTTGAAAATTACATTTCTTTTAATTCTGAAGTGACATTCTAAAGGTAACCAAACATACATGTTTTTGAAAAAATAAACTTGACTGTTTTCACATTTGAAGGACAATGTGAGGTTGAATTGTTTCATTATGGGATTAACCATGTTCTTAGAATATTGAAATAGGCAAAAACGCTACAAATTAGTATAAACCGTGGAATACTGTGATGCCCACAGATGAGCAGTAGTGGCCTCTTGAGGTGGGGTGGGAATGGGCTGTGTGTGTGTTTTTTCTCTGTGCCTAACTTCGCTATTTCCAAGTATAAGTATGCTGGAAGTTGTTAGGCTGGTAAGCTATGTTCTCATTTCACAGATGAAGTAAAATAGCATTGAAAAGATGGGTTAATTTGCGCAGGATGACATTGCTGGGAAGAGGCAGCACTTTGAGACTGAAAAATGAGCCCCCCTTCTCACTGTGTTCAGTCCTTCCCTCGAGCTCCCTCTTCCTGATGTAGGCGCAGGTCTGCCCTGCACTGGGCTGCTCCTGGTAATAGGTTGCTGCTTGTAGAAGAACTAAAGTTTTAGGGGAAGACGAAAGAGAGGGGAATCCACACTCATGCCTACCCACCACAGGTCATTTGGGGAAGTCTTTCTTCAAGTCCCAGAGTCCCATCATGTAAGAAAAGAAGCCTGTCCTGCTCTGGGGACCAGGATACAACTATTGTTCAAATAATACTCAGCTTCCCCAAATATCACTTTTCAGGTCCAGCTTTTCTTCATAGGCAGTCTCTAGAGAGCATTTTATTCATCTCCAGTTTCCCAAAGGGATCAATTATCCTATCATAGTTTAATTAAAGAATTTTGGCAGAAAGCATGTTCTCATAAATCTGAATTTCAGTTTTAAAATGGGAAGTGAGGACTTTATCATCTCTATCCCTTTATGAGTTCCCATATTTGAAATCCCATTTTCAGCATTTACTATGTGACAAACACCTTCTTTCACTTATAGTTACACAGAAATCCTATGTGTTTTGTATGGATCCAAAGTACAGATGAGGAAATTAGAGGTGAAGATATGTTAGGTAATAGGTTCTAAGTCAGTGAGTCATAGAATA
Source organism: Manis pentadactyla (assembly GCF_030020395.1). Taxonomy (NCBI): domain Eukaryota; kingdom Metazoa; phylum Chordata; class Mammalia; order Pholidota; family Manidae; genus Manis; species Manis pentadactyla. Next base: position 30,828,504 of record NC_080027.1, read on the forward strand.
ACTTCCTCAGGGTCTGTCCAATTCCTAAGCCTTTGCCCCACCTAGTATGACTTTTTAAAAGCTAATAAGTTCATTTTCCTTAGGTAACATGGTTTTCTGACCATTATAATTCCAGAATTTCAACAAAAGATACATTGAACTTGTATATCCAAAAAAGGATTAATCTCTAATGAGCACTACTGTAATCAAGCATTGTTCTAAATACATGATGATATTATCATCTTTAAAACTCACACATGCTCCAAGAAGTAGATTCTACCAACCCCTATTTTAAGGATGAGTAAACTGAGACTGTAAGTGATTTGATAACATTCCCAAGGTTACCTGCCTAACCAGGAAATGGTGAGCTGAGATTCAAATCCAGGTCTATGAGGTTCCAAAGCCCATGTTTAAACAGTGGGAAACACATGGCCTCTGGAATTCAATGGATCTAGTTTTAAATCTCAATTGTCCCCAAAAGTAAGCCACCATTATATTTATTCTACTTTGTTTTACCATTATTTATGAAACTATTTCTCATGCCAGACTCTAGGCGCATTGCGGGCATGGACTATTTCTGTTTAACTTTCTGTTCTTCTGTTTTCCCTTCCCCACTAATTACCTTAAGCAATTAACAGGGTGCTTACTTTGTATGGATTCAATAAAGCAGTTGATTAATTGAATAGAGTGACAGTATTGGAGTACTGAGTGATTTAAAACTGGGTGAAAGATAGGTCTGTTCCAGTGCATAGTTAATTCATCAATCCATGAGTTCATTTGACAATTATTTACTGATGACCTATTATGCTCTCCACCCTATGCCAGGTACTGAGCTGATTTTAGGCTGGTAGTCAACAATGTGTTGAGGAAACATCCATTCTAATTGATTAACATTGATTGACTATTACCCCTGGTTGAGTTCTTGGTATGTGATAATGAGCAAAAAAAAAAAATCACATTACCCTTGTGCTATGAAAATTTTAAATAAATGTAAAACTGTGACTTGGATAGGAAGAATGCACAATGCTGTGATAGAGTGGGTAGCAGGGGTCACCTGATCTAACTAATCTGAATGGGAAAGCACTTATGATGCAAACCAGGGAGAGCGAAATCCAATCAGCTCCTCCATTATACACATTCACATTTCACCTGTGAAGGCTAAAATTATACTTCTGTTTCATGGCATCAGTGGTCTTCTATAAATAGCACTATTCAACTGCTCATCTCCACAATGTCTGGCATGCTGTGATGGGTGTGTCAATAACGGTGAGTTGAGTCATGTTCAAGGCCCCTATGGAAGCAGTATTATACTTAATAAAAATGTCTGTTGAAGCGAACTGGAAGTGTTGTGGGAATACTTGTTAATGTCCTTTTAAAGAGTGCTCAGATTACTTAATGAATGAATACTGTCATCTGGGTCCAAAGCTCAGGAAAAAGTCCCCGAGACAGGTGATGCTTGCTGTAATAGACTGAACTGATTTCACTTGGCAGGAAAGGCGGAAAAGGCAGGATTGCTCCAGAGAAAACGAGCTGGTACTGAAATGGAATGACCCAGGAGGCTGAATACCTTATTTCGATGAATTATTTTTATGTTTCTAACTTTGGTCATTTTTCAGCGGAAGGATAAAGATTAAGTGGCTTAAACAATTTAAGAATTAAGTATGACAAAGTAGTTCCATACTTTACTGTGTTATCAGCAAGGCAGTTATGTATGAATATCTTCTAGCTCAAGTATATCTGATATTTTCCTCACAGACCTTAAAATTATTCAACAGAGGATCTTGGAAAAATATATTTTTCAGCCTTTTGTCCAAATCTTGTGTGACAGGGCATGATCCAGGCTTTTGAGAAAGCAGAGATTAGATGAGGGGGAGATCATGTTCTTGTGAAGTAGTCTGGGAGGCTGGGGACAGTCATGTCAGATATCCCATTATCCCAGCAATCTTGCTTAACCTACGGCAAACTCTTACACTCCTAGAGCATCTCTTACACTAGTGTTTTATGCCTGTGCTCAGCCTGCTAAGACAAGAGGAGATGGGAGGTTGCTGGGAGAAGTCTGATGCAAGTGCAGAAATAGAGACTGTTCAATTCAATTCAACTCAACAAGTGTTTACTGAGCACATTTGGGGACCATGTGGAGTTTGTCCTGTGCGCTATGGAGGATCCAAAGACTTAGCAGTCAAGTTTCTTGCCTGTTAGACACTTATGATCCTAGAGTATTTAGTATGAATCCTGTTTTAGTTATGCTGTAAGGCAATATACAAAAAATAATGTGAGAGGCACCCAAAGTTCTATGAAAATATGGAAAAGGAGGTATTGCTTCCTGACACTGGATATGCAGCTATAACTATCTTCTCATTTCCTCTCTTTTTCTTATTTTTTTAATTAATTAATTAATTAAATTGTTTATTAAGGTATCATTGATATACACTCTTATGAAGGTTTCATATGAAAAACAATGTGGTTATTACATTCACCCTTGTTATCGAGTCCCCCCCACATACCCCATTGCAGTCACTGTCCATCAGTGTATATTTCCCCTACCACCTTCTGGATCAAGTCTCCATTTGTGTAGCACTGCACATGGGATCCTCCATGAACTGACCCTGCCTACATTTGCACTTCAGTTTTTGTACACCAGGGATAGTAAACTACTTGCAACCCTTCTTCCCCTGCTAGCCATCTCTCCTAGAGCTCCAAACTGAGCACAGTGCTTAGCACACAGCCAATGTTAAACATCATTTTTTAAAATAAATGAATACTCATACTCTTCTGTTTCATGTTTTAATGTGTGCTGTTCTCTCCATGTGTCTTTCCTTGCCTGATGTACATCTATGAACTCGTTCTTCAAGACTTACTGGCTCTTGCTTCTGAACTTGCTAATGCCTCTTCCCTGCGCTGCCGTAACAGCCAGTCTGCCTCTCTTAGCACTTCATATGGAAACGATCAGTTGGTGTATCTGTATCTGTCTCCACACCATCAAATAACTTGCTTGATGCCAGGGGCCGCATCTTATTGGTCTCACTATTCCAAGTAGCTACTATCTGAGATCAAAGTCTAGTGCAACAGTTAAGAATAGAGATTTTAGAGTCAGATTGCTTGGATTTAATCCTGATTCTTCCCCTTTTCTAAGTATATGATCTTGGGTAAATTACTTAACTGCTCTCTATCTCAGTTTCCTCATTAAAATGGGGATACTATAGTATCTACTAGATAGAATCATTGTGAGGATTCAATTAGTTATTATAAATAAAGTGCTTAGAACAGAGCCTGGCACAAAATGAGCACTACATAAGTGTAAATTCTTGTTAAGCGTCCAGAATACTGAGTAGAACAAATGTGGAGCTGTTTGGAGGAGAAACAGTCCTTGAAATCCTTGTACAAATGGCAACCTTTGAAGTGAAACAATAGGTCAGATTTTGGTAAGCAGAGGCAGAGGTAAACTGTGGAGAGAAAGTCATGGCAGGATACAGTTAGAGTGAGGAAGAGTACATCATGTTTTGGGAAGCATTCCTTCTGCAAGTGTAATTTCCTTCTCTTTTACTGTCTGTGTCTCCTGTGGGAGCCAATGAAATGATGAGATAAAAGAAAGTAGGTTTCTAGTGTTGGCTGAAAATGGCATAAACTGCAAGCTCTCTAGGTAGACTTTTCACAGAGTATAAGCTAGGCAAGTTTTCTACTAAATGCATCTAAGTCAATATCCATAGTAGAATATTATAGAATAAAATTAAAATCTTCATGGGGTTTGCTGCTAATGTAGATCTCTCCCCACAAAACCACAGCTCCTAGAATTCTATATTTTGGAGGAGGTAAATGATACAGGCATAGCTCACAAAATATATGAATCAGATTTTGCCTATCAAATAGCATTCCTACATTGACACCTAGTGTAAAGATGAAGACATTTAAAAGAGCATTCTGAAAACGCCAATTCAGTGGGATGACTACTGTATCCCTGGCACTGATCTAGATACTGATCTAACTCCTTTCTTCTCCTCAGGGAGTCAGTTGAGAGGTAGAGGTGAAGAGAGAGCGGGTATACCTCAAAGGGTATTTCCTGTTTATATGGCCATAGACGGGAAAAATAAGAAATAGCATCCCAGAGAGGGTACTGTTGGAATTGTAGTGAGTTCATACTGGCCTGTCAGTCGGAGAGGCTGAACAAGGAGTGTGATAATGGGAATACATGTTCAAATGAGGACTATAGGTGAAAGAAACAGCAACACCAAGAGCGAGGAGTAAGCAAACAGGTAAATGGAAGCTAATTTAGCTCCAGAGGTGAAAGGTGGGTATCAGTGAGGGCTTATGATCCATACGCACCCAGTCTTTTTAGCATGAGAAAGCTGGATTTATTTAGAGGGAAAGGGACAGATGGGCTCTGTTGGGGATGAAGAAGTTGAATCCTATTACTGCCTGTGAGGACCTCCTAGTAGTGCAAGCAAAATAATTATAGTGTGGTTTATTAATTATTCTTTAAATTCCAAATACCTGTTGAACTCCTGTGTTAGAGCAGACACTTTGCTACAGTGGAGATACGGCAGTGAGTAGACAGGTACAGTACCCATCCTGAGGACTGTGCAGGAGTTAGCCAGGTAATGGACTGGGAACAGGTAAGGACAGGAGAAGAATATTCTTGGCAGAGGGAATGTCATGTCTGTGAAGGCCCTGGGCAAGATAGAATTTGTTAGAAATGTCTTCCTCAATTGCTAGCCATTAAATTCAACATTTTCTCTAAGCAATGTTCATGCATCCTGAGTCTTGGTTATTCTTCTCTCTACTTCTTTCTCTCAGACTCTGTACATCTCCCATCATAGTGCTTAGTAGGCTCATGCTCTATTGCACTTGCTCACTACTGTCATATTTCCCAGTGCGAGTGCTACTGGAAGAAGCAATTCAGTCTCTGTATTGTATCTCAAAAAGAGCTTAGCTCACTGACTGGCACATAGACATTCAATAAATATTTGTTCAATGAATAGATGAATGACTAAATGAATGGACATAGGGTCTCAAAAATGAAATTGCTCTCAGCATTTAGTACCAGATAGGGAGAAAGGAGAGAGAAAAAGAGAAGCCCTTGAATCTCTATATACGTATTCAGTCAAATTTTTGGAAAATGCAAGAAAATGTGTTAATTGCCTTACCTATGTTGTCTTTATAAGCGAATTTTTAATTCTCTTGCAAAATAATATATAAAGAACAGATCACAATAAATTCAATTGCCAACAGTATATGACAATTACAGATTAAAAACATTTAACTTGATTCATTCATTCATTCATTCATTCATTCAATAAATGTTTACTAAATACCCACTGTGTAAGGTGTCATGAAGATAAAAGAAATACAAGAATGTTTAAGACCTCAGAAAGTGCATACTCTTAATTTTTTAGACATTATTTAGACTTAATTAGACATTGGTAGATTTGAAAAGTATAATAATAATGTTTAAATGAGATCTTTGGCAAGTAATTTTATTTTGAATTCCTACCTAAAATATCAAAGTTGGATTTAAGGGAGGCCCTATCTTGTGTACAGATGTGATTTTTCTGTAAATAAACATGAATGACGAAATAAGATACTTTTATTCAAAGTAACAAAACCAAACATTATACCTAGATAAAATAAAAAACATATTTATTATATTAAAGAAATAGCGAAGTGAATAACAGAACTCAAGGGCAGGGCTGACCCTCAGACAATGGACTAAAATAAAAAAGTTAAGAAACGTTTTCATTAGCTTCATTTAAGGACCATCCCAGGTAAAATTTCATTGTTTCAATTACAAAATCATAAAAGAGACTCTGATTGGTCAACTAGGTTCAGGAATGGACTTAATTTGGACTCTCATTGAAGCAAAACCTGAGACAAGGATTTTTTACTGCCAATATATTATTTGGGAGAGGTACAGGAAACACCAGTAAGGACATGGGCAAGTGTTAACAGGGAAGAAAGGTTATTCAATAAAGGATGTTATCAAGCTAGCTTTCACTGTAGATAACTGGGGGTTAGTCCACTGGGAAACATAAAAGTCCAGTAGAACATGCACCTCAGAGTCACTCCATCCAAGGAGGAAAGGACCAACCACACATCGACTCCCATCAGTGATAATCCCCCAATTCTTCTGACTTGCTATGCACTCACAGGCAATGGTCTTCAGCTTTGGACAAAGCCCTCAGGCAAAGATACACTGAGACTGGCATTTCAGTATTTGTGGTACACACTGAATTGGTAAGGGAAAGGGATAAAGTGGGGCCCTGACAGCTTCTGCTCCTGATTTCCAGCCCTAATTTCATCAGCTGAATTTTGGATAGCAGGACTGTGTAATGATTCATATCTGAAGATGAGGTAGTCAGTTATAGGGGTCAATGTGGGCTGCGTGCTCCAAAGGATGTATACTGTATAAATCCTATAGGACTTGAGACAGAAGAATGCGGTCTTGCTAAAGTGAGTGTCTTGAAGGATCAGTGAAATTTGGTAAGGGATCAAAAGTTAGAGAATGGGCAAAGGCAGGGATATAGGCATGATTCCGGCATGTTGAGAGGATGGTGAAGTTGTGAGTGGAAGGAAGGTAAGGTTAGAGAAGTCCTCCAAAACCAGATAAGGAGGATTTAGAGAAGCAGGCTGAGATGTTTGTATTTAATGAATTAGGTCACAAACTACATTGTCTTGGGGCCATCATCAAGGTAAATTCAAAAAATTTTTAATCACAAAAATTTTAGTACCTCCTTCTAAAGAAGCCTGTATTATGCCATAGCTCACATTTTCAAATTTATATAAGGACTTTTAAGTTTGCTTGTAGTATACATAGGCAGACAACTTTTATTTATTATAGAAATGGGCAAGGTCATACTTAACTCTTTTATAGTGTATGATTCTGTATAGAAATTTTCCAGTAAGTAATTTTCTGTGATTGATTATTAAAACATGCTGAGAAAGAATGGTAGCCTCTGGTATTAAACATACAATTCTCATTTATCTAACAACTATTCAACAAACACTTGAGGGCCATGCCCTTACTGGTAGTTATCAAACAGAAAAATAAGTTAATGTCCCTGCAACCCAGATACTCACAGTCTCACAAAAGAAATAGGTAAAAAAATCATTTAAGTATCAGTTAAGAATACAGTCATGGAAGAGGTGACATGCTGCTAATCACTGAGGAGAGTACTGCATAGGAGATGCAGATCATCACATCCCAGTTAGAAGCAGAGATTAAAGAGCTGATTGTGTCTGAAACACTTGTTTTCCCAGGTTTTTCTCTCCCCTAAGGAGAAGCAAATCCCAGACTATTGGTAAACATGCAGCAGTTGGTAATGAAGCCAATTTACAGAATGGTTTATGGAGACTTTTTTATTCTGACTTTGCCCTTTTCTTGGATGAATCTCTGAAAGGGCAGGCAGCCTGGCAAGCACATTAGAACATGCAAAAGGCCGAAGCTGACCCTTTATCAAAACTAGGACAGTGATCTTGTCCTAGTATAGAGGCAGTCAGGTACTAGTTATTAAGAGCTTTATTAGCCAGAGAATAGAGTCTCAAAAACAGGAAAGTAAAACTTACAATGTACATGCATGAACTATTTTGGCCGCTGTTGATCTAAGTCCTCTGGGAAGAAGGGAAATAGATGCCAAGACACTAAACTAGAAGTGTTTTATAACATGTAGTATTAGGAATGGCACTTAATTTTAAAACCTTAGAAGAAACAAAACCTACAATTGTTCTTTAATATGAATAATCCATTACATCATAAGTGTACTGCATTTGTAGGGGTACCTTGAACAGAAAAACATATACCTGTGAAAGCTGTAATTCCATAGCAACTATAGTTACTGCAAGGTGAGTTCAGAAAGTATTCAGAAAAGGTACCTAGATCCCAATAGTTTTTCAAAGAATAATCATTGTGTTGACGGCACTTAGCAGAATTAAAAATGATTACTTCTTTCTAGAGACCCCGGTAGTGTCAGGAGAAGTGTTTATGCTGCAATAGGGGAAATGTTGTCATCCATCATTACGCCTGCCTCTCCTCAAAAAAGGATGGTGTTTTTACTAAGGGTGCTTTTGCTTTTGTGTGAACAAGTCATTTCATTGTAAAAAAAAGCAAGGCAATCCATGAGTCCCAGTAATTGCCTTCAAAACATTCATTTTCAGAATCAAATTGCTTAATTTAAGGCCTAGCTTTGCTTAATTTAAATGAAAGGAGATGGATTATCATAAATGCTCAGGCTCACAATGAAGTATGGCTGGGTAGAAAAGAGATGATTCTATAGTTTTATTGTGATAGTTATATTATTATTTAAACCACCAGTGGTTCCAATTAATAACTCACCACAAGCTATAAACCCAGACCTGGCCAGGCTGGCCTGTTTTATGTCACCTTAACAGCCTGTGTAGCTTCATAGTTATCATACTTGTTTGACATCTTTCTTCTTCTTTAGACTTTGAGAAGAAAAGGCACAACATCAGCCTTATCTGTATCTATGTTTGGGTACCAGTCTGGCCTCTAGGTATGGTAATTAGTTAATGTTAGAATACACAACTAACTCAATTTATTTGTGCATTTCATAGGAAAAAAGTCTTCAGGAACTTGGCCACTTAGTGAATCTACATGACCGTGTACACAGAGCTATCCAGCTCCTCACCTATGAAATGTGAATATGCCCTCCTTCCAGATTCACAGGATATATGCAAATATTTATTCAAATCGGAATATGAAAACATTTTGTAAACTAGGCAGCATCACACAATATTATTCTTTGCTAAATGATTTAAAATAATAGAAGATTGATATAATTGGTGAATCACTAAGTCATTCATTTGAAACCAATACAATATTGTATGTAAACTATATCTCAATTGAAATTGTTGAAAAATAAAATAAAATATGATAAAATAATAAAATTTGAATCCCTGAAGTGGCCTAGAGAATAAGAAACCTATAGGATAAAGGACAGAATGGATCAGTATCAGAGGACAGTGTCCCGAAGAGGAAAACAAAAACAAACAAAAACAAAACAAAACAAAACATAGTAAACATAATCAGTTCAACAAACGTTTTTGAGTACCTACCATGGGCTTTCACTTATAATATCGTTTAACTCTCATGACAGTTCTGTGATGTAGAGATTATCGTCCTCATTTTACAGATGAAGTAACTGAGTGTAAGTATTTTACCTCAGGTCACATCTCCATGTTAGAGCCAGGAATCAACCCAAGGTCTGTCTAAGAACTCCACGGCTTCCTGTCCAAAATGCAGATAGCTTGTTGTTTGCTTCAGTGTAGAGCAATTCTGCATGGTTGTACCACCTAGCTCTACAAAAGAATTAGGCCCGAAGAGGGAAAGTTACAGAGATACTTAAGATTACTCTAAAGAAAGACTCATTGTAAGGTGCTAAGGGGTCCCTGAAAGAGAATGAGTTACCTCTGGGTATGTTGAGTTCCTATCACTGGAGAAGTTCGTGCTTACAACCAGGGACTAATTGTCAGGTATGTGTGACAATAATCTAAGTTTCGTAATAGAGATGGTAGATTATTCATGAGGTACTTTAAGTCCTAAGGTTCTGTGGTTTTAGTTGACTTCTGTGTGACAGGCTAAAGAGAACTCCCCAGGATATTAGAGGAGTCAGGCCCTTTCCAATGAGATATCACAGGCCTGCTGATGGCACTGGGCAGCAGAGATCCCCAGGCAGCAAGGAGGGAGCGAAGAGAGAGCAGCTTCATTTGGAAAGTAAGTATAATTTAAAAGCAACATAGTACAGTTTAAGATAAGTGGGATTTGGAATGAAACAGACCTGGGTTTAAAATTATTCTCTTGGGTGTTTTTTCTGAGCTTTACTTTCCTCATTTCATGAAATAGTGTAATAACATTAAATTAGTGGATTACATGAGCTAATGCATGAAATGAGGTCAGCACATGATAAGTACTCACAAACTGTTAACCATTAAAATCATCATCACCATCCTATTTCTCATAATCTTGCTGGAAGGAAAGTGCCTCTTGGGTGGCTGTTAGGCAATAACCTCATCTTCCTCTGCATTTGGTCAGGCACAGGCAGCATGACAGCATAGCAGATAAGACAGTTTTGTATACTATTAGGGCTGACGATCATGTAGTTCAGCATTCCTCAGATTATCTGGTGAAAGGTGTGTGTGTGTGTGTGTGTGTGTGTGTGTGTGTGTGTGTGTGTGTGTACATATTCAAATTTCCAGTCCATTGCGGACCAATACTTTCATAAAATGCAATACAAATGAATTACTGGAGAAACAAAATGGGGAAACAAAACCCAAACACCCAAAGTGCAACCCCACATTTTTTTTTTCAAAAGATAAAAAAACCAGTCTGTCAAATTGTTGTAAAAGTTTCAAAATGCTGTCTCTCTTGAAACTGAAATGCATTTTCAATGATTAGTAGTAGGTGGAAAACAGTTGACAGAACTAATACTGGCCCGTAGACCACACTTTGGGTAGTGCTGGTCTAGCTTACTCATCCTTATGCACAAAATAGAGGAAGCCCGAAGTGGAGAAAGGGCTTGCTCGTTGTTACATATGCAAGCGTCGTCCCTCCGTCGTAGTTATTCGTTGTTGTATAGGACATCTAAGCATTGGCGATGTGTGTAAAAGAGCTAGATACGTATACCGAGGATTTCGATTTTCCTCAGTGATACAGGCTAATGCCTCTACCACCTAGTTTTTTCGGTAGCAGATTATAACAGTCTCTATTATTAAAAAGTCTCTCTTAATGGTTTTTAAGTATTTTGAATGCAAGCTAAAGCTTTGTCAGAGAAGAGGAACGAGAAGTAATGACTGCTGTGTACCTGCCTTATATGTATACACAATATTTCATTCACTTCTCTTAACAACTCTCACATGTAGCTGGAACTATATGTATTTTTCAGGCACCCAGAAAGACAGAGCAGCTTAGCCCAGGCTCTGATTACAGAGTTCTCTTTTCCCCATATCGTTGGGTAAACATGGGTGGATCATGCTTTTGAAGGAAAATACATTTCTTAATACTTACTACCATTTAGCATTTATATAACATTATGTAAATTTACGATGGCTTACATTTTAAAAAATGATTTATGGTAAAGCCCTACATATCCCCAGCTTTACTCAATAGTCTATCTTCACCTCTTATACCCTGACCATCACATATGTTTCCTAATTGTTTTTAAACCTTTTAGTAACAATATATACTAAAATGAGTGTACCAGTCATTCTGTTAAAAATAATGTGTACATATTTACTCAAAAATTAATACTTTTAATCCAAACTATAATTTTGATGGGAACCACAAGCTGACACTGTGATAGACCGGCTATTCTACCTGAACCTCACATTGAAAGTGACCTTGTGTTTTCACCCTAGCAAATATCGAAAAGTGGTCAGGTTTTCTTTTTTTCTTTTTTTAGGTATTTTTTCATAATGATATCTGTTGACTTTCTCTAGATAGTCTGGGTAAAGTATACATGCTGAAAATCTCAATAACTGTGAGATGAAATACCAAACCATTGGCCTGGCCCATAAATTGGTACAGGTGGTCAGTAAATATTTGCATGTCAATAAGGAAAGAAACAGACAGATGGCTGTTGTGTTGTAAAGATTATCAGGATGTGAAAAAATTTTTTTTTCTGACAAGCAACAAGCCAGCAAATATTCATCCACTCACAAAGCCCATATTGTCCTTCAGCAAACATTCATTGAGAACCTTTTATGATCCAGGTGTTGTTTGCAACTTATTTAAGGCCAAAGATTATCAGCTGACTCACACTGAATTTGCAATTAACTGTGTGTTCTAGATATTCATTTTGACATCTGGGGCTCTTGCAGTCTTTTCAAATCTGTATTTTTTGAATTTATGTCGTTTTGAGTCTAGCTTGCTGTTATGGCCTTGAATATGACACCAAAGGACATGCAGTAGAAGTTGCAGATATTTGGGATTTAGTTCAAGTCACAGTGTTTTCACATAATATCTCATGAGTTATCTAAGACTTTTGTTTCACTGATTTTTATAACCAGAATCCCAATAAATAAATTTCTTGAAATAAGTTCCTAAAAACATATCTTGTATGTATTTATTTGAAATCTTTCCTAAGTTTCAGGAGGATCACCCAAATTTATAATATATAATTGCTCTTTATCTGTTTGGTAGGATCATTTCCAGATTATTTTGTTCCACTAGATTATGAATTATATGTTGTTAAAGCATACATCTACTTCAAAACATACACAACAGGATAGAACGAACCAGTTCCTTAAAGGATGCTGTTCCAAGATGCTTCATTGCTTTTCCCTATCCATCCTTCCAACCACAAAATAACATATTTGCAGAGTGGCTTTAGAGTTAACTTCTCATCCATTCATTTGTTTGATATTCAAAATAGTTTTTGCTAGTAAATATGATCATTATCTGATTTACTCCCATCCATTTCCTTTTTTCCCAGTTTAACAAAGTTCACCAAAGAGTAGTCCCTTCTCCAGGTTCCCATTTTCTTACCTCTAATGCTTTCCTCAGCCCACCTCAGTCAGGTTTATCTCCCTGTCACTCCACCGAAGCACTTCCCGTCGTCATGTCCAACTAACAAATGAATTGGTCCATTCTTAGTCCCTATGCTTTTCCACCTCTCAGCAATGTAGTACATAGTTGATCACTTACTCTTTCTTAAAACATTTTCTTCACCTGGACCTAGTATAATGAAATCTGATTTTCTGCCTACATTTCTGGCTACTCTTTCTCAGTTTCTTTTGCTGACTTCCTTCTCTTTCCCCCTCTAATTATTGCTGTTGGCCAGGGCTTAGTCTTGGGATCTCTTTCATTCTCTACTGAGCCAGTTCTGTGGTTAAATAAATGATACATGCTCTGACTACAAAATTCTATATCCAGTTCCTACTTCTGCCCTGACTTCTATCTGTGTATACCTCACTGCACATTCAACATCTCTGCTTGGATGTCTCATAGTAAGTAACTTCAAACTTATATAAAAACCAAAGTCGTTATTCCTCCTGCCCTCAGCACCTTCTCAGGCCAAAAACATAGAATCAATTTTTGACTCCTTGTTTTCCCATAGAACATACCTCCAACCTACCAGTAAATCCTGTATGTGCTAGATTCAAGGAATGCCAAATCCAGCTATTTCTCACTATTGCTACCATTGCTAACATGTCTGTACCTGCTGGACCATTCAAACCACCATAATCTCTCACTTAAATTAGGGAAATTGTCCTCTCTGGTCTCCCTGCTTCCACCCCTTTCCTTATATGGTCAGATCTCCCCCTCTCCCCCCACAGGAATCAGAATGACCTGTCTGAAAAGGAAATTAGCTTCAATAGCTTGCCAGCACACTCATAATGATCCATCTCTGCTCCCTTTTCTTGCCCTGGCCCTGCTGTTTCTTGACCAAACCAAGTTCATCCTTGCCTAAGAACCTTTGTAAATCCTGTTGATTCATTCATCAATACTTTGTGATGGATAGTTCCCTCTTTTTTCCCAGGTGTCTGGTCAAATATCCCTGTCTCAGAAAGGCCTTCTTTGATTATCTTATCTAAAATAGCCCATGCACAGGTCCTGCCACTCTCTCTGCTGATACTGCTTAAACATTTTGTTTTTCACAGAACGTATTGGTATCTGATATTTTTTGTAAATGGTATAGTTTCTCTGTTTTGTCTATTAGAATGTCCAGAATGTGTTTGTCATGTGAGCTCTGCAAAAGCAGGGATTTGTCTTGTTTGCCACTCTATTCCCAGCTTGCAGAACAGTGTCTAGCAAATAGTAGCTACTCACTAAATATGTTTGAGTGAATAAACGAGAGTGAAGGAAGGAGATTAAGTGGCCCAAGACCAGAGACTCAGGCAAGACATAAGGAAAGAACTTGACTTATGCCACTGACTTTAAAACCTACACTTTCTCTGCTCTATGAGACTGTCTTCCTGCTGAAACAGGCCATTGAAAATTTAAATATGTGAGTATTTTCTTGGTATCAGCAATCCCTCACCTGTGAGTAGTTCAGCCAGAATACTGCCCTGTGACCTTCTGGAGGAAAATGCAGTATGAAATAGTCCAAAATTTGCTGGAAACAAAGTAGATGGGACCTTCTTCATCCCTCGTGCCAATAACCTACTACTCAAAATGGAAAAAAAAAAAATCAATTGATCTAATTTTGTTCTTTGCAGAACCATCTTTTCTTTCTTCCCAGAATCCTAACCTCTTCTAAGTAAGTGTTCTCATGCACAATGTTGCTACACATGTATGCATTGTGATCAATGGTAAAGTTACTTATGATGAAATATTCATTTTATTTACTTGGAAAATAGAGTCTACACAAGAATATCAATTAAAAAGTCTCCTTTTACCTTGCTGTATGTGCTTTATCAAACTCTAGAGCTCAGAGAATTGCATGTAACCACAGCTGATATTTTGCTGTTCTGCATCACGTAATCTGGGGGTGCTCGTGACGTCGTGGCTCCACATGAATGCCATCCCTTCCTCCATGCATGTCAGCACAGAGAAAGAAGCATTCACGACTCAAGCTCTCTTTCTGATTTGTATGAGAATTTCTGCAGAATATAATTGCCTGAGCAGGGTTTTTCCTGTCTTTTAAAAATGAAGTACCTGCTCCGAATGAGGCCCCTGTCCTGCCTAAGTTTTCATAGATAATGCCTTTATATATGACAGTAATGAAAAGCACTGTCACCTTTTAGCTGCTTGAAATCTTAGGCAAGTTACAAAAACATTGTGAACTTCAGTTTCTTGAGATAAAAAACGGAGATGATGATATTTGTATCTCATAGCTGTTCTTTAAAGGATTAAGGGAAATGAAGTGCATAACACTGATTAGAGCAGTAGCTGATCCAGATGCTTAATTAGTGTTAGTACTATTCCTCCCCTTGGTGCCTTTGATTTATCCTTTCTGACTTCTAACTTTCCCTCCAGAATGTGTTTGTCATGTAAGAGCTGAACACGGATTTGCCATCAATTCCTCTTAAAGTGGAGATAATTCAGCTACCTAATTGTCTTATTTTTTCTAATTATCTACTCTATTCTTTTTTTATGGTACTATCTCTGCCATCAGCTAAATACATTGCCTATAACAGAGAGATTTTTGGCTTGAGTGGATACCATGATGCCCTGTTTAAATCTTATGATCATTGTTTTTCTCAATTATCCAACCCAGAAACCGCTGGGAAGTGTTAATTAGACACTACAATAAATTGGATTACTTTGGGGATCTTTTAAACAACAATTTTACCCTCAATCAGGTGATAAGGTTATAAATTATTCATATACCATCCTAGTTTCTGGTTCAAGTGTGTTTTAAACATCCTCGACTTTCTCTGATTTGGCATTCAAATTTGCATCTTTATAAAGTTATTTAAAAGTACTTCATGTTCTTAGAAAGTACCCTGATTGGTGGAATAGAATTGGGAAACCATGATCATTTGATACCCTGTGTTAGAGTTTCACAGGTCTGCACACACAATTAATTCTGCCATGAACCTAAGAATATCATTTGTAATAGTTGTGTTTTTAAGTGACTTTGGGGTTTTTTAACCAGATTTCAAGCCTCAACTTTTCCTCTTCCTATGTGTCTTTAGAAAAATCAGTTTAGTTAAATACATCTTCATTTAATAATTTATTCAACAAATATTTGCTGAGCACTTTACGCTAGATGTTCCGGGTATAGCAATGAGTAGAACAGACAATGATCCCTGCCCTTGTCAATATTCTGGGTGACATTGATTGAATGTTGGGACATGCCTGGTCGAGTTGTAAACATGTGGTAGAAACAAGGAGCAGCAGGAATGCAAAAAGACTGAGATTAACATCCTGCCAGGGAGGAGTTGATTCTGAAGGCTTAATTTCCTTAACTTTTTAAAAAATAGGAATTAAACAAATTCATATATCCTAGGGTTGCTTTGAGGGTTATAATCAAATCCAGTGCTCAATTCAATGAAGAAATATGGGAGCTGTGTTTTCCCTATACCTGTGTGGAAACAAATTTTTCTTTGTTTTGTTTTTGAGATGGAGAAGACCTTCTAGATGGTTGGGACAGCTCAGGGAAGAGCAGGGTTTGCTCAAAGAACAATAAAAATTTTCATTGGCAGAGAAGGGTGTTCATGTAAGGGAGCAGGTTACACTGCGCCTACTAAAGATCATTTCAACTGCTCCTCTACCTTCTTTTTCAAGCTAGTGGAAATTCTGCCATAAATTCTTCTTAGCTTCTCCCAGAGAATAAATCTTTGTTTGACCTCTAGGCTACTACTAAAACAAAGATTTATTCTTTTGGTCAGGTTTTTAGAGAAGAGAACGTGGAGCTAATAGAGGACCCAGCAATAGGGTATACAAAGAGGACGTAAGTCTTCATAAACCATTGCTGTTTAACTATAAACCAAGAATAGTATTGACCTCACTGCTCAGGCACAAGGGACTAAGACCTGTTTATGCCTCTGAAAAGGATACATAAATTAATAAGTGAACAAATGAAGATATGGCATACTCATTTTTATATTCTTTTAAAAAAGAATACATAAATTAGTAAGTAAACAAATGAACATATGGCATACTCATTTTTATATTCTTTGATAACACTTAGTAGGGGCTCAATAAGAGTTTATTCAATAGACCACAGCAAGAAGCGGGGGATTAAAGATGGTGGCCTGAGAGGTGAGACAGAGGTTTCCTCTTAAAACCACATATAATATGAAAATGTAATTACTACAACTAATCCTGAGAGAGAAACAGGAAAGAAGACTGCACCAGACTGCATAAACCTGGAGAAAAAAGCAGACCTTGGAGAAAGGGTAACGTACCAAAGCTGTGGCCTGGTGGGACCCAAGCCCTTCCCTCACCCCAGCTGACCAGCGAGAGGAAGAGAAACTGAGCAGAGAGGGAGTGGAAGCCTGGAACTGCTGAATACCTAGCTCCGGAGATCTGCGCTGGGAGCACAAACCTACATTTCATGGTGCTTTCATGATACTCTCATCATATGGGGTTGGAAATCTAAGTCAGACTATCCCCAAAGTCAATCAAGGGATAGACAAAGAGTACAGAATATGATACCTAATATATAAAGAATGGAGGAGGAAGGAAAAGGAGGAGAAAAAGAAAAGAACCCTTAGATTGTATTTGTAATAGCATATTAACTGAGTTAAGTTAGACTCTTAGATAGTAAGGAAGTTAACCTTGAACCTTTGGTAACCATGAATCTAAAGTCTGCAATGGCAATAAGTACATACCTATTGATAATCACCCTAAATGTAAATGGACTGAATGCAGCAATCAAAAGACATAGAGTCACTGAATGGATAAAAAAACAAGATCCATCTATATGCTGCCTACAAGAGACTCACTTTAAACCCAAAGACATACAGAGACTAAAAATGAGGGATGGAAAAGATATTTCATGCAACTTATAGAGAGAAAAAAGCAGAAGTTGCAGTACTTGTATCAGACAAAATAGACTTCAAAACAAAGAAAGTCACAAGAGACAAAGAAGGAAATTACATAATGATAAAGAGGTCAATCCAATAAGAAGATATAACCATTATAAATATCTATGCTCCCAAGACAGGAGCACCTACATATGTGAAACAAATACTAACTGAGTTAAAAGGGGAAATAGGATGCAATGCATTCATTCTAGGAGACTTCAACACACCACTCTGAAGGACAGATCAACCAGACAGAAAATAAGTAAGGACACAGAGGCACTGAACAACACATTAGAACAGATGGACCTAACAGACATCTACAGAACTCTACACCCAAAAGCAGCAGAATACACATTCTTCTCAAGTCAACATGGAACATTTTCAAGAACAGATCATATACTAGGCCACAAAAAGAGCCTCAGTAAATTCAAAAAGATTGAAATTGTACCAACCAGTTTCTCAGACCACAAAGGTATGAAACTAGAAATAAATTACACAAAGAAAATGAAAAAGCCCACAAACACATGGTGGCTTCACAACATGCTCCTAAATAACCAATGGATCAATGAACAAATAAAAACAGAGATCAAGCAATATGTGGAGACAAATGACAACAATAATTCAACACCGCAAAATTTGTGGAACACAGCCAAGGAAAGTATATTGCTACACAGGCCTACCTCAGGACAGAAGAACAATCCCATAAAAGCAGTCTAAACTCACAATTAATGAAACTAGAAAAAGAAGAACAAATGAGGCCTAAGGGCAGTAGGAGAAGAGACATAATAAAGATTAGAGCATAAATAAATAAAATCGGGAAGAATAGAAAAATAGAAAGAATCAATGAAAGCAAGAGCTGGTTCTTCGAGAAAATAAACAAAATGGATAAACTTTAGGCAGACTTATCAATAAAAAAAGAGAGTCTACAAACATAAACAGAATCAGAAATGAAAAAGGAAAAATCAATACAGATACCACAGAAATACAAAGAATTATTAGAGAATACTATGAAAAATTATATGCTAACAAACTGGATAACCTAGAAGAAATGGACAACTTTCTAGAAAAATACAACCTTCCAAGGCTGACCAAGGAAGAAACAGAAAATGTGAACAGACCAATTACCAGCAAAAAGATCGAACTTGTAATAAAAAAACTACCCAAGAACAAAACTCCCAGGCCAGATGCATTCACTGCTGAATTTTATCAGACATATAGAAAAGACATAATACCCATTCTCCTTAAAGTTTTCCAAAAAAAAGAAGAGGAGGGAATACTTCCAAACTCATTCTATAAAGCCAGCATCACTCTAATACCAAAACCAGGCAAAGACCCCACCAAAAAAGAAAATTACAGACCAATATCCCTGATGAACATAGATGCAAAAATACTCAAAAAAATATTAACAAACCAAATTCAAAAATATATCAAGAGGATTATACACCATGATCAAGTGGGATTCATCTCGGGGATGCAAGGATGGTACAACATTCGAAAATCCACCAACATCATCCACCACATCAACAAAAAGAAGGACAAACCAACATGATCATCTCCATAGATGCTGAAAAAGCATTCAACAAAATTCAATATCCTCTCATGATAAAAACTCTCAACAAAATGGGTATAGAGGGCAAGTACCTCTACATAATAAAGGCCATATATGAAAAACCGACGGCCAACATCATCCTTAACAGTGAGAAGCTGAAAGCTTTTCCTCTAAGATCATTAAAAAGACAGTGATGCCCACTCTCCCCACAGTTATTCAACATAGTACTGGAGGTCCTGGCCATGGCAGTAAGACAAAACAAAGAAATACAAGGCATCCAGATTGGTAAAGAAGAAGTCAAACTGTCATTATTTGCAGATAACATATTGTACATAAAAAACCCTAAAGAATCCACTCCAAAACTATTAGATCTAATATCTGAATTCAGCAAAGTTGCAGGAGACAAAATTAATACACAGAAATCTGTGGCATTCCTGTACACTAACAATGAACCAACAGAGAGAGAAATCAGGAAAACTATTCCATTCACAACTGCATCAAAAAGAATAAAATACCTAGGAATAGACCTAACCAAGGAAGTGAAAGACCTATACCCTGAAAACTACAAGACACTCTCAAAAGAAATTAAAGAGAACACCAATAAATGGAAACTTATCCCATGCTCATGGATAGGAAGAATTAATATTGTCAAAATGGCCATCCTGCCTAAAGCAATCTATAGATTCAGTGCAATCCCTATCAAAATACAACAGCATTCTTCAACAAACTCAAGAAAATCATTCTAAAATTCATATGGAACCACAAAAGACCTTGAATACCAAAGCAATCCTGAGAAGGAAGAATAAAACTGGGGGAATTACGCTCCCCAACTTCAAGCTCTACTACAAAGCCATACAATTTGGTACTGGCACAAGAACAGACCCATAGACCAATGGAACAAACTAGAGGGCCCTGATGTAAACCCAACCATATATTGTCAATTAATATACAATAAAGGAGCCATGGATATACAATGGGGAAATGACTGCCTCTTCAACAGCTGGTGTTGGCAAAACTGGACAGCTACATGCAAGAGAATGAAACTGGATCATTGTTTAACCCCATACACAAAAGTAAACTTGAAATGGATTAAAGACTTGAATGTAAGTCATGAAACCATAAAGCTCTTAGAAGACAACATAGGCAAACATCTCCTGAATATAATAAGCATGAGCAACTTCTTCCTGAATGCATCTCCTTGAGCAAGGGAAACAAAAGCAAAAATGAACTCATGGGACTACATCAAAGTAAAAAGTTTCTGTAAGGCAAAGGACACCATCAACAGAACAAAAAGGCATCCTACAGTATGGGAGAATATATTTGTAAATGACATATCTGAAAAGGGGTCAACATCCAAAATATATAAAGAACTTGCATGCCTCAACACCAAAAAGCAAATAACCCAATTAACAAATGGGCAGAGGATATGAAGAGACAATTCTCTGAAGAAGAAATTCAGATGGCCAACAGACACATAAAAAAATGCTCCACATCACTAATCATCAGGGAAATGCAAATTAAAACCACAGTAAGATAACACCTCACACCAGTAAGGATGGCCAGCATTGAAAAGACTAAGAACAACAAATGCTGGTGAGGATGCAGAGAAAGGGGAACCCTCCTACACTGCTGGTGGGAATGTAAGCTAGTTCAACCATTGTGGAAAGCAATATGGAGGCTCCTCAAAAAACTCAAAATAGAAATACCATTAATATTGACCCAGGAATTCCACTCCTTGGAATTTACCCAAAGAATATAACTTCTCAGATTCAAAAAGACATATGCACCCCTATGTTTATCAACAGCACTTTTTACAATAGCCAAGATATGGAAGCAACCTAAGTGTCCATCAGTAGATGAATGGATAAAGAAGAGGTGGTACATATACACAATGGAATACTATTTGGCCATAAGAAAGAAACAAATCCCACCATTTGCAACAACATGGATGGAGCTGGAGGACATTATTCTCAGTGAAATAAGCCAGGCAGAGAAAGACAAATGCCAAATGATTTCCCTCATTTATGGAGTATAACAGTGAAGCAAAACTGAAGGAACAAAATGGCAGCAGACTCAGAGACTCCAAGAATGAACTAGTGGTTACCAAAGGGGAGGGCTGTGGGAGGGCGGGTGTGGAGGGTGGGAGGAGGGGATTGAGGGGTATTATGTTTAGTACACATGGTGTGGGGGATCACGGGGAGAACAGTGTAGCACAGAGAAGGCACGTAGTGGATCTGTGGCATCTTGCTGCACTGATGGACAGTGACTGCATTGGGGTATGGGTGGGGACTTGATAATATGGGTAAATGTAGGAACTACATTGTTTTTTCATGTGAAACCTTCATAATAGTGTATATCAATCATACCTTAATTAAAAAATTTTTTTAAAGTTTATTCAATAAACAAATCTATCAATGCATGCCCTCTCTTAGGAGAACAGGGATGAAGTGTACAAAACTTTATAATGCTATAGAAATGAAAATATTAATTACACCTCACTGTTCTCAGCTTTGCATTATAGCTCTTAATACATATGCTGTTTTAAACATACACATGTGTCTAGCAGCTGCCAGAGAGTAAAGGTCAAATATTCCTCATGGTGGGTTTGTGAATGTCTATCATTCAGAAGGACTCAGGGAATGCCAGTTGGCTTGTTGGGGGTCACAGAAAAATTGGTGGGTAATCTGATCAACATGCCTTCTGAAAGCACCTAGTCTCCAAACAAGAGAGCAGGTTGGCTCCTAGATGATTTCCTGTCCCAGGATCCAAATGGAAGAGCCCTGCAGCTGCACAGCCTGAGAGCAGATGTTGCCCCGTCAGGTGTCGTTGATTCTACTTGAGAAGCCACAGGAAGCTGGTTGCAGATAAATCATCAGCACTGTAGGAACAGGGGAATGACAGCCTGCACTGTGTGATCACAGAGGAAATGTGGCACTTGGCCACACAGAGAGGAAAATGACTAGGGCTGGCCTAGAAGTGCAAATATGTGGGGCCTGGCAGTTGTCTACTTCTACTTGGTGCAGAACTCCATCTGTTCTGCTGTGTAGTAAAGTCATTTATTGAGACACTTGTGTTCCCTTTCTAATTAAAAATCTTTTGATGGCAAGGACCGTGTTCTATCCATTTAGGATGCCTGGTTCCTAAATCAGTGCATGTAACAGTATGTGCCAGAAGATAGTTTTAGATTTCAATTATTTGAACTATATTGATACACAGGGACACTAGGGATAAAGGGGGTGGGGGAGACAGCCAATGGGACCAGAACTAATACTTATTGAATACCTTAGGGCAGGGAAGAGTATTTCCATATTATCTCTCATCTTATTTATTTTTATACTGATTCTATATGGTAGGTAATATCATTCTAATTTCATTGTGTAGAGGGTTGGAATGTCTAAATGAATCACCCGAGATCATATGTATCTTATTAGCTTATAGCTTTACAGAACTGGAATTCAGATCCATATCTGACAACAAAGCCTATGCTCCTTATTTTGCCTCAAAGTTACTCAGTTGTTCCATTTGATGTATAATAGCTGAAATTCAGCTATCTAAGTAAGTACATTTTTACTGTAACTTCCAACCAATTACATGCACAAGTTGTGTGAATATGGATGAATTATTATCTAATTTTAAAATTATGCCAATATCTCTAGTCATTGGCATGGTTTTCTAATAAGAAAGAGAATTACATTTTCCATGAGAATTTTCGGGAACGCTTTTGGTTGCCTAGCCAACATTCATTACCCCCACCCGCTTCCTCCTCACAGAATCTATAGTTCAAACATTTGTTCTCCATCACAGAACCCATGTGACTCAGGAGAGACATGACCCACTCCCGCTCTGAGGGTTGGCCTGACTTGTCTAAGGTTATCCCTTGACAGTGTGTGATTCTGGGTTGGCCATGTGATCTGTTTGGAGTCTATAAAATGCAAGGGGGCATTTCCACTGGATTTCTGGGCAAGGTTATTCTTGTTCCTCCTTCTGAGAGACGTTCTGGATGTCATCCTCCTTGGTGTGCACATGTAGTCCACGGAGGTGAAGTCAGAACTGCAGCAGCTGCCCTGCTACCTGTCTGAGGAACCACAGCTCTAAACAGAGGTATTGGGCCTGAACACTTTGGATTAAGTCGAACTTAATGCTGTGGCCTACAAACGTTCTTATTGTGGAAGCACATTTGAGTTGGGTTTTCTGTGACCAGCATCCAAATGATAAAACTATCCTGCATCCCCAGGCCCAACCCCCCGAAAAATGTGAGACACTTGATCCCTTTTTTCTAGATCACATCGTCATCTTTGTATATATTCTTTTATGATTAACCACATATTGAAAACTACCTTTTCTCATTAGATCCTATTCCATTAACCTTATTTTATGGATGTAAAAACTGAGTCTTAGAGTTAAGTGACTTGCCCAAGGCCACAGTGGTACTAAGTCACTTGAATTTTGGATTTCCAACTCCCAAAATAAAATCATGTGCTTTTTACCTAGTCTAAAACAAACTAAAATGAAGAGCAAGGTACTTACTAAGTTCTAAGCTACCCCGCATGTAACTTACCTTTGTATAAAAAACTCCATGTGCTATTTTAAAATTGAAAAGAAAAACATGCAAACATTAGCTCAGGTGGAAACTTGACTTTGCTCCTGCCTGCTTCATTTTAGCTTAGTATTTTGACTTAAAAATAGATTTAAATATGTTAAGTTTATTGCTAATTTTTAATGTAAAACAATAGAATACCTTGATTACCTTTATTCCAATAGTAAAGAATTATTTCAAAGCATCAGTTTCAGGATCCAATAAATTAAAGAATGGCTGGGCATGCTCTTTTCTTTTGTCTTTTTGTATTTTTTCTTCTTTTCTTTCTTTTTTTTCCTTTTCCTTTCTTTCCTTACAGAATCACCTTCATCCTTGAGGTTGGCTGAGCAGTCCTCCTCTGAGTACCCAGTGACCCTCTGCCCACAAATATTAACCACCAAACACACAATTATCTGTCCCCCTGTCCATCTCACCCATGTTAGTCTAAGCTACCCCAGAGCATGTAACTTACCTTTGTATACCCCACTTCTGGCATGTAGTGATCAGTCAATTAATGTTTATAGACCTGGACTATGCCTGGAATTTCTGAGAACTAAGTCATTTCTATAGCTGAGTTTGGTAGATAGCTAAGGGTTAAATATTTTAAATAAGCAAACTTTCACATTTCAATTCATTTCTGAATGTAAATATTTATTAACTCCAATGCATTATTTTCTCTTTTCTTAAAGCTCAGAGGGTATATTTTAACCATTTCATATAATGCTGTCTTTAGAAATTGTTCAAGCATTGACAAACATTTGAACTTATGATGGCTGATCCATCGCTGTTATTTTTTAAATTCTTATATCTGTTATTCATTTATTCATTTACCCTCCTTTATTCTCTTTATATTTGCTTTCAAAGGATCACCTCCTTTTTATTTTTTTAATCTAATATGGACTTGAAATTCTACTATGTACCTTACATCTGGAACTATATACTAAGAATATACTGTTTTTGAATGAGGGGCTAAGAGAGCATCTTTTTCATAGATTCTACAATAGTGAACTCGAATATGTGAGCTTTGGGTATGTCTATTTGAATTTTTGGAGATTTTTTAAAATTATTATTATTGTTCCTCATTTTCAGTGTTTAGAGCTAACTAATCTTTCTAAAGACCTGATTTCTCAAAAGATGAGGGTGGTGTTTTTGAAAGTAATTTGCCTACTTTTGGGGTTTATTTTTCTTTTAACTTCAGGACATGGAGAGCAGAAACTTTTGTAATTTAAAGAAATGTCATGTTTAGTAATTTCCTTTCCTGAAAATGGCAAGTGGGCTTTCCAGTTTTCCCCATTCAGACGTATTGATTCATCTTTCTTCTCATTTGGTTTTTCATTTATATTTGTCTCTGAGAGAAGCTTTTTGAGAAACTCCATGTACTTTTTTAAAATTGAAAAGAAGAACATGCAAACATTAGCTCAGGTGGAAACTTGACTTTGCTTCTGCCTGCTTCATTTTAGCTTGGTATTTTGACTTAAAAATAGATTTAAATACGTTTAGCATTTTTGTAGAAAAGTGCTACCTATTCCTTTTGAGGGCACAGAACTGTAAATTCTGTAATTAGTATAGTCAGAACTGAAGAGTTCTTCCTGAAAAGCTGTATTTACACAGGGGGAGTTTGCATAAAATGTTTTTCAGTTAAATTTTCAGAATTTATTTCATGTTGAAATTTGCCACAGCATGGCACATAAGAAAGAGCATTCAGGAAGGTGTCACAAGGCCTACATTTTCCATCCCCAGCTACATCTCAAATCCATTGTGCAAGAGTTTAAAGGTTTGCCCAATCTTAGCTATTTCTATGTATAGAAATTATATATTGTCTGATATACAGAAAATGTGATTGAATTCATTTTCTCTCATTCAGTAATTTTAGTAGCACATTGAGGATCTCTGGCCTATGTCTTTGCTGTTGTTGTTAGTCAAGGTCTTCTATATATACATGACAAACAGATGAAATCTAAACTCCTTAACCTGGTTAAGAATCTACCCAACCATACCTCTTGAATCATTACTTCCCACCAAGAGCATTGTGATCCAAGTACATGGAACTTCTCCCCATTCCTTGAGCAGATTTGACTTTCATAGTACATGCTGTTGCCTTTGCATGGAGCCCATCCTGACTTACCCATGTGGCAAATTCCTTCTCCTTCTCAAGATCTTGGCTTAATGTCATCTTGCTGAAAGTCTCCCTTTTCTACTCCAGGCCAAATTAATTGCCATTCCCTTGGTTTTCCCATAGTACATATATGCATACTTTAACTGTCAACCCTCTTCTCGCTTTGTCATATAAGTTGTTTACTGATATGACTATTTGTCTTCTCTAGTGTGTGAGTTCTTTCTGGGGGGAGAATGTGTCTTATTCATTGTTATATAGTTCGTTTCTAGCCCCAAATCTGAAATGTAGAAGAACTCAGTGAATACTGAATGGATGGGTGGATCAACAACTAAATCAGAATATAAGTAAATAGAAGCAATTTGTTTTTTTAAAAAAATGTAGAGTATTCTAACTAAAGATGGTAGACAGACTAGATGACCTCTTGAAGACCCCTCAGACCAACCAATCAATATAAGAACTTGATTTTAAGTGTCTTTAAGATTTGTGACAGTGTTGATGGATATAAATTTCCTTTCTGAAAGTTTTTGAGCATAAGATAAAGTACTCAGTGCCAGAAATGTTTTCAGGTAATTATTACTAAGAATAAACCCTAGGGCTGCCTGAAGCATCTGTACATTAATAATAGTCTGATGATCAGAAACATTACAGCCTTATCTGCAGTAGTCATTCAAGTGCTGACCCTGATGGTCAGCCTAATCTCACGCATTTGATACGTACTTTGACTCTTTCAAACAATTCATCACCATTGTAATTACCTTTTCTCCCCAGATATCTCTTTTTATTTTCTGGGGAATACGGTATTAAGCTCAGAAACATTTTATATAAATCAGTATGTCTTTATGCATTTCAGCTTGCTTTACATTTATCTTTTCAAAAACAATGAAGTGTTTCTTGTTGAGAAAATTTTATTGAAAATCATTTGTACCATATTTGTTCACTTAATTCATTTATTTGAATGGCTGGTTAAACAAATAATTCTTAAGCACCAACTATGTGTCTAGCAAGCACATATCAGTTGGCAAGAGACTTATGTAAACAAGAAGTATGAATAAATACAATAAACTGGGAGGTAGAATTGTGTAGTACAAACAATGACAGTGTTAGAACTTTGAAGATGGCTCTGTATCACAGCTTCAACCCTAATCACTAAGTCATCCTAGACAAGCCTTGAATCTTTTTAATTGTCTGTTTCCACATAGGGATGATGGCTTCGTGAGGGTCAGGTACATTTCCTGCTTGCCACATGTTCCATTAAATACCAGTACCTGTCACAGTGCCCAGTCACATGGCTTTTTTTTCTAAGTGTTAAGTGATATAAAGAAAGAAAAATGCAAAGTCCAGAGTAGCTTTGGGAGAGAGGGTTGCTATCTGAATGAAAAGAGTCAGCAAAACCTTCAAAGGGATGACATTCAAACTGATTCTTAAAGACTTTATTGGAATTTTCTGTATAATTGTGACATAATGGTGATAGTAATCATAGTAATAATTATAAAAGCAGTAACAATAATAATAGTGCTGAGGGTTTTTTATATGTGATACAGGGTTTCAGGACATTTTATGTATTAAGTCATACAGATCTCTGATCACTTTAAATTAACTATTTTTCTAACCCTCATTTTACAGATGAGAAAACTGAGGCACAGAGACTTTTAGGCATTTGCCCAAGAACACTTGACCAGCAGGTGGTTGGTTGATCCTGGATTCAAACACATGTACTGTAATTGTTGAGTTTTACTCTCAACTGTCAGTAGCTTCTCTCTCTTTTATAGTGGATGCTCATAGGAAGTAATAGAAGTAACAATCTAATTTCCAGACGTATGGGACTTCCCACAGAGGATAAATCCTACTGGACCTAGGCATTATGAGGCCAAAAGTCTGACCAGTATCCACTGAGACATTTTACTCTAGAGTCTAGCTGTGGCCTGGGCCCAAGGAACACCCCAATACACCCTGTAAAAGGCCATCAGAAACTGTACGAAATTAGACTTTGGAATTAGACTTTATCCATGATCTGTCAACATACACAGAAATTACATTATTATTGACTATTCCTCAGCCTCTATCTTCTTCCACGTCTTTATTTTCTTATTGGAAGTTCATACCCCTTTGTCCCCTTCACCTATTTAACCTCTTCCTTACCCTTCTGTTCTCTGTGTTGATGAGTATTTCTGGTTTGTTAGTTTTGTTTTTTAGATACACACATAGGTGAAATCATACGGTATTTATGTTTCTTTGACTTATTTCACTTGGCATAACACCCTGTAGTTACATTCCGTGTTTGTTGCAAATGGCAAGATTTCATTCTTTTTCATGGCTGAGTAATTTCCCTTGTATTTATGTACCATATCTTCTTTATCCATCCATTTGTCATTGGACATTCAGGTTGCTTCCATATCTTGGCTATTGTAATTAATGTTGCAGTAAATATAGGAGTGTTTATATTTTTTTCAAGCAGTGATTTTGTTTTCTTTGGGTAAGTTCCCAGAAGTGGAACTGCTGGGTTGAGTGGCATTTCTATTTTTAGTTTTTTGAGAAACCTCCAATGCTTTCCATAATGGCTGCACCAACTGACATTCCTACCACAGTGTATGAATATTTCCTTTACTCCATATACTTGTCAATATTTGTAATTTCTTTCTTTCTTTTTTTGAAAGAAGCCATTGTGACTGATATGAGTGGACATCTCATTTTGAATTGGATAAGGGACCAGTATCCAAAATAGTTATAAAAAAGCTCATACAACTAAATACCCTCCAAAATCCCAAAACTGTTTAAAAAATGGGCAGAGGTTGGACTAAATATTTTTCCAAAGAAGACATGCAGATAGATGATCAATAGACACATGAAAAGATGCTCCACATCACTAATTATCAGAGAAACGTCCATCACACATTCCAATTTGCTTTTAAGTATGACATATTTTAGTGAATGGCATTACAAAGTATCCAGTTATATAAACCAGAAGCCTAAAGTCATTTTTTAGTTCCCCATATCAGATCCAGCACTGATGCCTCTCACTTTTACTTTTAATATGTTCCTTGAGTCCAACCACTGATCATTATACAGCCAACACTGTAGTCTAAATTCTTCACTCTCTGTTGCTTGCACTACTGTAAGTGCCTTTAAATGGTCTAACCACTGCCATTATTGCCCCCTTCCCCATCCTCCACCCTGTAGCCAGAAACATCTTCTTGAAATGCAAATGTAATATCACAGCCCTATTCCTCCTTAAATTTTTGATATATATGCACATCACTTCTAGCCCATATGGCTTCATTCTGGTGAATTCTATCAAACATTTAAGGAAGAAATAATACCAGTTCTATGCAAATTATTCTGAAACATTGAAGAGGAGGCAATACCTTCGAACTCGTTCTGTGAGGCCAGTATTACCCTGCTGTCAAAGACAGGCAGATATATTGTGGGAAAAGAATGCTGCA
Organism: Manis pentadactyla; assembly: GCF_030020395.1. NCBI lineage: Eukaryota > Metazoa > Chordata > Mammalia > Pholidota > Manidae > Manis > Manis pentadactyla. The sequence continues at coordinate 30,857,585 of NC_080027.1, forward strand.
GACTAATACTTCATGCGAAAAATATTTTTTTTAATTTTAGCAAATGGAATCCAATACTGTTTTTTTTTTCTTCTTTTTTTTTTCCAATACTGTTTTAAAAGTATAATCTATGATGACTAAGTAAGACTTATCTGAGGAACACTAGTATTCAAAGATTACTATATTAATAAACTAATAAAAATAATTACCTAAATAAATGTAGAAAGAAATCTGAGAAGATCCTACACCTACTCCTGATTTAAAAAAAACTGTCAGCATAGCAGAGGGAATTAGAAGGGGCCTTTCTCATAGAGCATCTGTGAAAACTCTACAACTAATATAATACTTAATAATGAAAGACTAAATGCTTTCCCCTTACAATCAGGAAAAAGACAGGGATATCCACTGTCTCCACTGTCACTACTTTTATGCAACAGTGTCCTGGATGTCCATCCAGAATTTTTAGTCAAACAAAAGAATAAAGGAGTAAGAAAACGTTTTATTCACAGATGACATGATATGATATGATGGAATCTGCCAAAAAAGGTACCAGATGAATCGGTGAACTTAACATGTTTGCAGAATAAAGGTCAATATACAAAACTCAATTGTATTTCTACATACTAAGAACGAAAGATCAGAAATTAAAATCAATAAAGCAATTCCATTTACAATAGCATAAAATGTGAAATACGTAGGGATAAATCTGATGAAAGAAGTGAAAGGGTATGCATTAAAAATAACAGAATATTGCTGAGGAAAATTAAAGATGACCGAAGTAAAAGATACCTTGCCTGCTGAGTTGGAAGACTCTGTGTTGTTAAGATGTTTATTCTCTTCAAGTTGATCTAGAGATTTTAACACAATCTCTATCAAAGTTCCAGTGGAAGTTTTTGTAGACACGAATAAGCTAATTCTAAAATTCATATGGATATTCAAAGTATCTAGGACAGTCAAAATAGATCTGAAGAAAGAGCTGGAGTGAAGATCGTATTTGTATAAATGTAGACAAATACATCAATAGAAAGGGATTAAGAGTCCAGAAATAAATCAGACATATAAGAACAACTGATTTTTGACAAAATCATGCAGTTCACTGGAGAAAGGACAGCAGATGGTGCTGGAACACTTGGATAAACATCTGCGAAAAAAAGAGCCTGGATTACCTTACACTGTATATAAAAATTAACCTCAAATTTATCATAAACCTGAATGTAAAACCTAAAGCTACAAACATTTTAGAATATATCAGAGGAGAACATCTTTGTGACTTTCAGTTAGGCAAATTCCTTAAATATGACACCAGAAGTATGAACCATAAAAGAAAAATGAATAAATTGTGCAATTACACTGTTAAAAGAATGAAAAGATAAACTACACACTGGGAAAAAAATATGTGCAAATGTATATCTAATTAAGAGTTCAAGTCCAGAATATATAAAGAATTCTCAAAACTCAACAATAAGAAACAAACAGCCCAACTTCAAAGATGACCAAGAGATGTGTATAGATACTACCAAAGAAAATAGACAGCGAATAAGGAGATGAAAAGTTGTTTGTCATTAAGGAAATGCAAATTAAAATTACATTAAAATTCAAATGACTGACTATACTAGGTGTTGACTTAGATCTTAAGGGATTATAATACATACACTGCTGGAGGGAATGTCAAGTGGTACAACCACTTCAAAAAACAGTTTGATAGTTTCTTACAAATGTAAAACATACGTCTATCATATGATTGACGTATAACAATGCAATAGAAAAGGAAATAAATGCCTGTACAAAGACTTACACACAAATATTCCTAGCAACTGTATACCAATCATTCAAATATCCATCAATAGATGAGTGGATTAACAAATTAGAGTATGTTTTTACAACATAATGTTACCCAGCAATAAAAAAGAAATGAACTATTCACACATGCAACAGCCCAAATTAATCTCAGAATACGTATGTTGAGTGAAAAAAATTCAGACAAAGTCACATATCCATACTGCATGATTTCATCTTTATAAATTTCTAGAAAGTGCAAACTAATCTTTAGTGACTGGAATCAGATCTGTGGTGGCTTTGAGATGTGAGAGTCGGAAAGAGTTTGAGGAACAAGGATTATAAAGGTATGAGGAAGCTCTAGAGGGTGACAAATATGTTCACTATCTTGGTTGTGTTGATGGTTTCATGGTTGCATTCATGTTCTGAAACTTATTTGCATTATACTTCAGTAAAGCTGATTTTAAATTATTCCTTAATTAGCTTCCTAAGACTTTTAGAATAAAAACAAAAATCTTAATTATAGCCCACATAACTCACAATATACGTAGGTTACAGGGAAGGCAGTAATAGCACAGAGAAGACAAGTAGTGACTCTATAGCATCTTACTATGTTGATGGACAGTGATTACAATGGGGTGGCGGGGGGGACTTGGTAATAGGGTTGAATGTAGTAACCACAATGTTGTTCATGTGAAACCTTCATAAGATTGTGTATGAATTACACCTTAATCAAAAAATATCTATATATAACATATATATATATATATACACATACACACACACACACACACATATATATAGCCCGCATAGTCTGACCTCTACTTTCTTCAACCTCTTGATGTTTCCTCTGGTTTTCTGTGTTCCAGCTATTTGAACTTATCTCAGTCCTTCCTACAGTCCTTGTTTTCTGACACCACATGTTCTTTGTGTACATTATTCCCTCTATTGAGATACTTTTCCTCCCTCCATTTGTCCCTTAAGTTCCCACTCTTTCTGATCTCAACTCAGTTATCACTTTCCCAGTTATGCCTTCTCTGACCTCTTTTATTAGATGAGATCTCCCTATAATGCTCTTGCACAACTGTGTAGCTCTACTCGAAGCACTTATCCCAATCTGCCTTTCCCACTGGTCTCCATGAGGCCAGGACTATATTGATCTGTACTCACCCCTGTATCCCAAACTTCGCATAGGCCTAACATGTAATAGACACACGCAAATATTTGTTGAATGAAGGAATGCATAAGCAAATAGTAATTGGGTACTAAAGAGGGGAAATTAAATGAATGTAGTAACATCATGTACTGAGCAGTCTTTTCCATGGTCAGATGCTAGCAATTTCAGCAAATACAATTCTTCCAGCGCATTATATTTGAGAATGATTGTTCTCCTAATGAAGGAAAAGAGCACCAACATTTTTATAACAGGAGAAATGTACACGTAGCACAAGATAGTTTTGTCACAATAATTTGTCACACGAAAAAAAATTAATTTTATTTTAAGCAAACAGGAAATGGAAATCTAGTTAAGCTATATTTGTAATTTGGTGCCATCAAGGACTTTAACCAGCACAGTTGCAGCTTATTAAAAGAAAAAGATAATTGTGTTGTAATCTTCCTTCCATGGTATATTGATGGAAATTGTAAAGGAGATCTGATGTCTTCACTGTGTCAGGCAAGCAACTGTTTCATTAAGTAATCATTTCTCTTACTTTGGGTATGATTAGCTGAGGTCCCCTGCTTGCAACATGATAGAGTGATGTTCTTCAGGGTAAGTCAGTCACCTTATTTAGCTCTTGCAGCTAGAAGAGCCATCTATTGTTCAGATGAAAGAAGGCTGATAAGGAAAATCTATTTGTAGCAGAGAAGCACAGTGGCAATACAAAGCCATTTGAAATGAGCTGTGTTTTTGACACAGTCTTCCCATGAATTGCTTTCAGAGTGGAATTCTGATTTTACTATATATTTTTTGACAACGAACAATATCCCTTTGTTTCATAGATGGGTAAATACAGTATAAAAATGGATTTAGTGATTTCACAGGAATTCTGCTATGTTTGGTAGCATAGGTGTGAAATAAGGTTCTTGGCTAGTTCTGGTGTATAATGAATGAGTGAATAAAGGAAAGAATGAGTGAAAAAGGAATATTGTTAAGCATTCATTAATAGGAGGTGCCAGGTCAGCAGAAGAAACAATCAACAAGATGAAAAGGCAGTCTACAGAATGGGAGAGATACAGCTGACCCTTGAACAGTCATGGGTTTGAACTGTGTAGGTCTACTTAGTGTAGAGTTTTTTTCAATAAACAGATGGGAAATTTTTTGGAGATTTGTGACCATTTGAAAAAATCATTTTCTTTTTTCTAGCCTTATTGTAATTATACAATGTTTAATACATAACCATACAAAATACATGTTCATCTACTACTTATGCTATTGGTAAGTCTTCCAGTCATTAGACTATTAATTAAGTTTCTGGCAAGTCAAAAGTTACACATAAATTTTAGACTGCACAAGGGGTCAGTGTCCCTAACCCCTGCATTGTTCGAGAGCCATTTATGTTGGCAAATTATATACAAGCTTACATCATTTTATTGTGCTCTGCTTTCTTGTGCTTCTCAGATACTGTGGTTTTTTACAAATTGAAGGTTTGTGGTTAACTCTGTTTCAGTCAAGTCTGCTGGTACCATTTTTTCCAACAGCATTTGCTCACTTCATGTCTCTGTGTCACATTTTGGTAATTTTTGAAATATTTCAAACCTTTTCATTATCATTATATTTGTTATGGTGATCCATGATCAGTGATATGTCTTCCTGAAAGCTCAGATGATGGTTAGCATTTTTTAGCAATAAAATAGTTCTTAATTAAGGTATGTACATTGTTTTTTTCGACATAATCCTATTAGACACTTAATAGACTACAGCATAGTATACACATGCCTTTATATGCACTGGGAAACCAAATGTTTCACTCAACTTGCTTTATTGTGATAGTTGCTCTATTCTGGTAGTCTGGAACTAAACCTGCAGTACTTCTGAGGTATGCCTGTATCTGATTAGTAGTTAGTGTCCAAAATATAAAAAGAACTCCTAAACACATACAACTCAATAGAAAAAAAAACCATACATACTAATTAAAAAATGGGCAGAGGAACTGAATAGACATTTTTCCAAAGAAATCATACAGATGGCCAACAGGTACATGAAAAGGTGCTCAACATCACTAATCATCAGGGAAATGCAAATCAAAACTGTGATGACACATTACCCATGCATATTAAAATCATTATTATCAAAATCAGTACCATCAAAAAGATGAGATAACAAGTATTAGCAAGAATGTGGAGGAAAGGGAACCCCTGTGTACTGTTGGTGGGAATGTAAATTGGCACAGCCACTCAAAAACACTATGGAGGTTCCTCAGAAAATTAAATATTGAACTACCATGTGATCCAGCAATCCCACTTCTGGATATATATCCGAAGGAAAGGGAAACAAGATATTGAGGACACATCTGCACTCACATGTTCATTGCAACATTATTCACAGTACTCAAGGTATGAAAACAACCTAAACATCTGTCAACAGATGTGTGGATAAAGCATTTGTGAGATTTATGTATTACATACATATACACACACACACACATTTATATACATCAATATTCCAAAATTATATATATATGAGTCAGCCATTAAAAAAAAAAGAAGGAAATGGTGACATTTACAGCAACATGGATGGAACTTGAGGGCATTATGCTAAGAGAAATAATAAGCAGAGATAGACAAATACTGTATGATATGACTTAAATGTGGAATCTAAAAAAGACAAACTCATAGAAACAGAAAGTATAATGGTATTCACAAGGGTCTGAGGGGTGGGGGAAATAATATTGGTCAAAGGATGCAAACTTTCAGTGATAAGATAAATAAGTTTTGGGACACTAATGTATGACATGGTGATTATAGTGAACAATACTATATTATATACTTAAGAGTTGCTTAGAGAGTAAGGTTTAAAATTTCTTACCACAAAAAAGGAATGGTAATTATGTGAGGTGGTGGAGGTGTTAGCTAATGCTATGGTCTAATCATTTGGCAACATATAAATAGGTCAAAACAACACCTTGTACTCCTCAAACCTACACAATTTATTATCTCAATTATATCTCAAGAAAAAAACAATATATAGGATCGATTCAAGATGGTGGCATGAGAGGTGAGACAGAAAACTCCTCCCAAAACCACATATAATATGAAAATATAGTTAATACAACTAATCCTAAAAGAGCAACAGGAAAGAAGGCCACACCAGACTGCATACATCTGGAGAACAGAGCAGACCTCAAAAAACAGGGTAATGTACCAAAGCCTTGATCCGGTGGGACCCAATCCCTTCCCTCACCCCAGCTCTCTGGCAAGAGGAAGAGAAACAGAGGTGGGGGGGTGGTTGAAGCCCAGGACTGCTGAACACCCAGCCCTGGAGATCTGCTTTGTGACCACAAACCTACATTGCATGGTGCTCTGGAGATTAGTGGGGGTTGGAAAGCTAAGACCGGCAGAATATTTGAGAGACTGAGATTCCAGCCATTTGTGGAGGACAGGGATACACATCTAGCTTCTCTGGGATGAGGGAAAGGCGGGTGATCTGAGAGGCTTTGTAGCAATGAGAGGGCTGCCAGAGGGGTGGGGTTTGCACAGAGCTTGCTGGGTGAGAGAAGGGATATGTGGACAAGATTGTTTGGGAACTCTCTTCCCAGCAGGTTGGGAACTTTCAGGAGCTTCATGTGCTCCATCCCCCTGGCTGGCTACTCAGCTTTGAGGCCTCTCACTGTGATACGCAGCATGCTGTGCCTTCCTCCTGGCCTGCCAGCACCAGCTTGCAAACTGGCAATCACTGCTGTACCATCAGGCCAGCCAGAGGGAGGCCCCACCTATGACAGCTACAGACACAAAGCACAGAGGCTTACAACTGTGTGCTCGGCCCACTGGCTCTGACAGTGGAGACAGGCACTGTAACCAGGAAGCAGGAAACAGCTCTTTCCTCCCCCAGGCACCAGTGCTGCTCCCCTGCAACCCCCGACTTCACTCCAGTGGGAGAGCAGTTCCAGAGACTAGAGTTTCTGGGTACTAGAGGGCGCCACATAGAAATATGAAATGTCAAAGGAACCTGGTTTAGACCAAAATCTCACAAACCCCAGAAAAAGGGCCAAATGAAACTGAACTCACCAATCTGCCTGAAAGAGAGTTCAAAATAAAAATCGTAAACATGCTTATGGAGGTACAGAAAAATATTCAAGAACTCAGGGATGAATTTAGGATGGAGATTTAATCATTAAGAAATTCCTTATCTGAAATGCAACATACAATGGAGGGATTTAAAGCAGATTAGATGTAGTAGAAGAGACGGCAAATGGAATAGAAATTAGAGAAGAGGAATACAAAGAAGCTGAGGCACAGAGAGAAAAATGGACCTCTAAGAATGAAAGAATATTGAGGGAACTGTGTGACCAATCCAAATGGAATAATATTCACATTACAGGGGTACCAGAAGAAGAAGAAGAGAGAAAAAGGGATAGAAAATGTCATTGAGGAGGTAATTGCTGAAAACTTCCCCAATCTGGGGAAGGAGATAGTCTCTCAGGTCATGGAGGTACACAGATCTCCCAACACAAGGGACCCAAGGAGGACAACACCAAGACATATAATAATTAAAACAGCAAAGATCAAGGATAAGGACAGACTTTTAAAAGCAGCTAGAGAGAGAAAAAAAGATCACGTACAAAGAAAAGCCCATCAGGCTATCATCAGATTTCTCAACAGAAATCTTACAGGCCAGAAGGGAGTGGCATGATATATTTAATGCAATGAAACAGAAGGGCCTCAAACCAAGAATACTCTACCCAGCAAGGTTATCATTTAAATCTGAAGGAGGGATTAAACAATTTTCAGATAAGCAAAAGCAGATAAAATTTACCTCCCCAAAACCACCTCTACAGTGCATTTTGGAGGGACTGCTATAGATGGAAGTGTTACTAAGGCTAAATAGCTGTCACCAGAGAAAATAAAACCACAGCAAAGTAGAACAATTAATTACTAAGCAGATGCAAAAGCAAATCAAATACCCCACAAAGTCAAGGAAGGGATAAACAAAGAGTACAGAAAATAATACCTAATATATAAAGAATGGAGGAGGAAGAAAAAAGAGGAAGAAAAAAGAGAAAAAGAACTTTTAGATTGTGTTTATAATAGCATACTAAGTGAGTTAAATTAGTCTGTTAGAGACTAAGGGAACTACCCTTGAACCTTTGGTAACCACAAATCTAAAGCCTGCAATGGTGATAAGTACATACATATCAATAATACCCTAAATGTAAATGGTCTTAATGTGCCAATCAAAAGACATAGAGTCACTGAATGCATAAAAAATCAAGACCCATCTATATGCTACCTACAATAGACTCACTTCAAACCCAAAGACATACACAGACTGAAAGTAAAGGGATGGAAAAATATATTTCATGCAACTAGTAGGGAGAAAAAAAGCAGGAGTTGCAGTACTTGTATCAGACACAATAGACTTCAAAACAAAGGAAGTAACAAGAGATAAAGAAGGACATTACATAATAATAAAGGGGTCAGTCCAACAAGAGGATAGAACTTATGAATATTTGTGCACCCAACACAGGATCACCTACATATGTGAAACAAATATTAACAGAATTAAAGGGGGAAATAGAATGCAATGCATTCATTTTAGGAGACTTAAACACGTCACTCACTCCAAAAGACGGATCAACCAGACAGAAAATAAGTAAGGAGACAGAAGCACTGAACAACGTTAGAATTGATGGACCTAACAGACATCTACAGAACACTCCATCCAAAAGCAACAGGGTACACATTCTTCTGAAGTGCACATGGAACATTTTCAAGAATAGATCATATACTAGGCCACAAAAAGAGCCTCAGTAAAATAAAAAAGATTGAAATTTTACCAACTAACATCTCAGATCACAAAGGTATGAAACTAGAAATAAATTACACACAAAAAATGAAAAAGCCCACAAACACATGGAGGCTTAATAACATGCTCCTAAATAATCAATGGTTCAATGACCAAATAAAAACAGAGATCAAGCAATATATGGAGACAAGTGACAACAATAATTCAACACCACAAAATCTGTGGGATGCAGCAAAGGCCATGGTAAGAGAGAAGTATATTGCAATACAGGCCTACTTCAGGAAAGAAGAACAATCCCAAATGAACAGTCTAAAGTCATAATTAACAAAACTAGAAAAAGAAGAACAAATGAGGCCCAAAGTCAGTAGAAGGAGGGACATAATAAAGATTAGAGCAGAAATAAACAAAATTGAGAAGAATAAAACAATAGAAAAAAAATCAATGAAAGCAGGAGCTGGTTCTTTGAGAAAATGAACAAAATAGATAAACCCCTAGCCAGAATTATTGAGAAAATAAGAAAATCTAAACACATAAACAGAATCAGAAATGAGAAAGGAAAAATCACTACAGACAGCACAGAAATACAAAGAATTATGAGAGAATACTATGAAAAATTATATGGTAACAAACTGGAAAACCTAGAAAAAATAGACAACTTTATAGAAAAATACAACCTTCCAAGATTGACCCAGGAAGAAACAGAAAATCTGAATAGACCAATTACCAGCAAGGAAATTGAATTGGTAATGACAAAACTACCTAAGAACAAAATACCTGGACCAGATGGTTTCACTGCTGAATTATATCAAACATTTAATGAATACCTAATACCCATACCCCTTAAAGTTTTCCAAAAGTAGAAGAGGGAATACTCCCAAACTCATTCTATGAAGCCAACATCACTGTAATAACAAAACCAGGCAAACACACCACAAAAAAAGAAAATTACAGACCAATATCCCTGATGAACATAGATGCAAAAATACTCAACAAAATATTAGCAAACCAAATTCAGAAATACTTCAAAATGATCATCCATCATGATCAAGTTGGATTCATCCCAGGAATGCAAGGATGGTACAACATTCGAAAATCCATCATCATCATCCATCACATCAACAAAAGGACAAAAACCACATAATCATTTCCATAGATGCCGAGAAAGTATTCTACAAAATTCAACATCCATTCATGATAAAAACTCTCAACAAATTGGGTATAGAGGGCAAATACCTCATCATAATAAAGGCCGTATATGACAAACCCATAGTCAACATTATGCTTAACAGTGAGAAGCTGACAGCTTTTTGTTTAAGATTGGGAACAAGACAAGGATGCCCGCTCTTCCCACTTTTATTCAACTTAGTTCTAGAGGTCCTAGCTATGGCAATCAGACAACACAAAGAAATAAAAGACATCCATATTGGCAAGGAAGAAGTTAAACTCCCTGTTTGCAGATGACATTATATTGTACGTAAAAAGCCCTAAAGAATCCACTCCAAAACTACTAGATGTAATATCTGAATTCAGCAAAGTTGCAGGATACAAACTTAATACACAGAAATCTGTTGCATTCCTATACACTAGCGATGAACTAGCAGAAAGAGAAATCAGGAAAACAGTTCATTCACAACTGCATCAAAAAGAATAAAATACCTAGGAATAAACCTAACTAAGGAAGTGAAAGACCTATACTCTGAAAACTGTAAGACACTCATGAGAGAAATTAAAGAAGATACCAATAAATGGAAACACATCCTGTGCTCATGGATAGGAAGAATTAATATTGTCAAAAAGCAATCTACAGATTCATTGCAATCCCTATCAAAATATCAACAGCATTCTTCAACAAACTAGAGCAAATAGTTCTGAAATTCATATGGAACCACAAAAGACCCCAAATAGCCAAAGTAATCCTGAGAAGGAAGACTAAAGCTGGGGGGATTATGTTCCCCAACTTCAAGCTCTACTACAAAGCCATAGTAATCAAAACAATTGGTATTGGCACAAGAGCAGACCCATAGACCAATGGAACAGACTAGAGAGCCCAGATATAAACCCAAGCATATATGGTCAATTAATATACAGTAAAGGAGCCATGGATACACAATAGGGAAATGACAGCTTCTTCAACAGTTGGTGTTGGCAAAACTGGACAGCGGCATGCAAGAGAATGAAACTGGATTATTGTCTAACCCCATACACAAAATTAAACTCAAAATAGATCAAAGACCTGAATGTAAGTCATGAAACCATAAAACTCTTAGAAGAAAACATAGGCAAAAATCTCTTGAATATAAACATTAGCAACTTTTTCCTGAATGCATCTCCTCTGGCAAGGGAAACAAAATAAAAAATGAACAAATGGGACTACATCATTGCTAAAAAGCTTCTGTACAGCAAAGGACACCACCAGTAGAACCAAAAGGCATCGTACAGTATGGGAGTATATATTTGCAAATGACATATCCGACAAGAGGTTAACATCCAAAATATATAAAGAGCTCACAAGCCTCAACCCCCCAAAAACAAATAATCCTATTAAAAAATGGGTGGAGGATATCAACAGACTCTTCTGATAGCCAACAGGCACATGAAAAGATGCTCCACATCACTAATTATCAGGGAAATGCAAATTAAAACCACAATGGGATATCACCTCACACTAATTAGGATGGCCAACATAGAAAGGACTAGGAACAACAAATGCTGGCGAGGATGCAGAGAAAGGGGAACCCTCCTACACTGCTGGTGGGAATGTGCACTAGTTTAACCATTTTGGAAAGCAGTATGGAACTTCCTCAAAAAACTATAAACCATTTGACCCAGGAATTCCACTCCTAGGAATTTACCCTAAGAATGCAGCAGCCCAGTTTGAAAAAGACAGATGCACCCCTATGTTTATCACAGCACTATTTACATTAGCCAAGAAATGGAAGCAATGTAAGTGTCCATCAGTAGATAAATGGATAAAGAAGATGTGGTACATACACCCAATGGAATATTATTCAGTCATAAGAAGAAAATAAATCCTACCATTTGCAACAACATGGATGGAGCTAGTGGGTATTATGCACAGTGAAATAAGCCAGGTGGAGAAAGACAAGTATGAAATTATTTCATTCATCTGTGGAGTATAAGAACAAAGCAAAAACTGAAGGAACAAAACAGCAGCAGAATCACAGATCCCAAGAATGGACTAACAGTTACTAAAGGGAAATGGACTTGGGTGGGAAGGGAGGGAGACGGGGAGTAAGGGGCATTACAATTAGCACACATAACATGGGTTGGGTATGGGGTAATGGGGTATGTGGTGGAGACTTGATAATGGGGTGAATTTAGTAACCAGAATGTCACTCATGTAATTATATATTAATGATACCAAAATAAAAAAAAAAGAAAAGACAATATAATTAAGAATAGAAGACAGAATTAGTAAATGGAAAGATATGTGAAGAAACTACTACAGTGCATCCCAAACAACTAAAGGGATTTAAAAAGTATAAAGGAAATGGAAAGTAAATATATATCTAATTACAATTTAAGAAAAAAAAAGAATTGAGAACATGAGGGAGAGAAAAATGCAAAGTGATATGCCTTTGCATTTTTATAACTGATTTAAGACACGAATCCTTTGTTGTAATCATCACAAGAAGACCTAAGCAGGATAAAGAAAGTAAACCCCATATCTAGTCACATTGAGTTAATTGCCAGCACAACAAAACAATCAATAGAATTGATCAGTGGGGAAACAAGCACTTACAGAGAAAAGACAACAGGATTGACTCTTCAAAATACTGAGAGAAAATAGTTGGCAACCTAGTTTATTGTCAGCTAAACTATCATGTAAAAACATTAAAAGAACCAAATAAAATAAAAATAGCATCTTCAAGCAAAGCAACATAAAAATCTACCAGCAGAATTTTGTTGAAATATTTCATATGAGATATACTTTAGAGATGATAAAAATGAGTCCCATGGCATTTTTAATGCAAGCTTAAAATGATACAAATATAATTGGTTATTATACATTACATGTTTTTAAATGTTCATGTGCTTTGCATCAAGAATTCCTTGTCTACAAGTTGTAGCCTAATAATTTTTATGGATATGTGAAAATATTAGCCCACAAGGACATTTCAGTTTCTCTCATAAAACTGAATCCAGAAATATTTTGATGCCCAATAAGAAGGGGCTTGTGAAATATGCCATGACATATTGAAATACTGTGACATCATTAGTGGTACTTTTGTAGGAAAACTTCTGTCTAAAAGCATAGGTAGGTACCAAAAGTATGTTATTTTCAAAAGTACTACACTATTATATACAGTTTGAATACAATTCTGTTGAAATATTACTAAAACATAGCCTCCAATATATTACAATTAGTTATCCCAGGCAATGGAATTGTGAGTACTTTCAAATTGCTTTTTTTGTGCCTGACAATATTTTTAAATTATTTCAAACTAAACAATTGCTTTTATACTTGGAAAAATATTATTAAAAATAAATGCTGTTTGGGGCATATGAAATATCTATTTATCTATTTATTTATGTATGAGAATATGTATATTTATGCCAGGCACTTTGATAGGTTCTTTCACATACATCATTTTAGTTAATCCTCATAGGAAACCTGTAATATAAGTGTTATTGTTTAACAATGCTTCCCCCCTTTTTAAAGGATAAGAAAATGGACTGTTAAAGAGATTAACCAAGTAATAGAATTACAAAATAAGTGTCAAAACTAGGACTGGAACCCAAGACCAAATCTTATTCTTTCAATACTGAAATCAAATTTGTTACAATAAGACCTAAGAAGAGGTTTTTTTCATCTGATTTTTTTCCTACTGAATAATTCTCACATGTCCTGTAGGGGATGGTGTTTTACAGTTTTTTTTTTTTCAAAATGGAATGAAGGGTGAAATTGTGTATCATGGGAAGTCTTAGAGGCAAATTTTTGCCTTACCTTGTTGAAGCTGAGGAAAATTATTACTTTAAAACACTTGCTACTACAACAAAAGTTCAAAATTGATTCTGAATCAATGGGCTAGCATTCCTCAATAAAGGTTACACCCCCTCCAACTAGGAGGTGGGGAGACAGTGGCTAGATTAGGAGGCAAAGATATACACTACTTCATGTAGGGACTCAATGGATGCTATGGAAAACCTGGCTTAACCCATATATTCATTTATTTATCATTATTCTTTCATTTATTGACTCAGTTGTTCTAAACTACAAATAAACGAGACAATTATTTCAAATAAAGGTCAACCAAACCTGCTAAGAATGATTCAAATAAAGGCTAACCAGTCATATGACTGGCCCATTGGGGTCTGTATTTGGGGTGAGTAGAAATGGAGGACTCGGGTATTACACAGAACATGAAGAGTCAGTAATCAAGGGAAAAGCATGATGGATTTAGTGTCTGCATGGAGCCTGACTAATACAAACCCTCACTACATCTGAATGTTCCTCAGTAAAAGGGACACCAGACAGCTAAGAAGGGGTCTTTGGGAGAGTAAAATTTATGAAGATTTAGAATTAAAGACATGTTAAAGAGTTAGAATTATTCAGTAGGGGGGGTGCATGGGGAAGGCTGTATAGCACAGAGAAGACAAGTAGTGACTCTGTGGCATCTTACTACACTGATGGACAGTGACTGCAGTGGGGTATACGGTGAGGACTTGATAATGGGGGGAATCTAGTAACCACAGTGTTGCTCATGTAATTGTATATTAATGATACCTAAATAAGTAAATAAATAAATAAATAATTTCAGTATAAAGAGATTACACATACTGAGTGGGTTGAATAGGTTTGTTCTTTCCAGTTAACTTTTACTGAAAAAAAAAAATCAGGACATTAACGTAAAGCACCTCTGATTTACTGAATGCCTAGCATAAACCAGATAAGAGTGATAGGTGTTTTGAAATACAGTATCTCATTTAAGCCTTTAGAAATCCTATAGCACTATCACTATTTTGAAGAACAGAAAATAATAAATAGTTCAGAGAAGTTAATTATTGGTCAAGGATCCTTACGAATTTAAAGTACATTTATTAATAGTTAATTATATATACTTTCCTACTGTTAGGAGGAACTTTTAGCTTTTATTTCATTTTAATCTCTTCAGTTAGTCTGTAAATTCACTGATGGCAGGATGACATATTTATACACCTCTCTGCCTTATCTATTTCCAGAAGCTTGGTGATAAAGACATAATTTGTGTTATAAGCTTATTGATAAGCTTAATTACATGAAAACATCTCCTTAAGATTAAGTGAAAATAACTGGATGTCAATTTGCTGTGAAAGGAAGGAGAGGAAAAGGAATACAAAGGTTATAATCACATAGCTATTAGTGGAAGAGACTAGTGTGTCTGATTGGCTCCAAAGTTCTTACGTTTCTAAATCTACCATGCCTGCTTTATAGGAGTCATAGGGAAGAATTCTCTCAAAGAGTTAACTAAATAATAAACCCTTATTATGAAAAGTAGGTGAAAATAAACATGTGTCAGCTGTACATTACAGGCAGAATGGCCTACACGGCAAGAACTTGGCTCATCATGTCTGATTGCTTGGGTTCAAATTCCAATCTATCACCCATCTAAGCTGTTATCTATAGTATGTATTATTTTTTTCCCCAATATTCTCTCCTTCCTCCCTATGAGAGGATTATTTTTCCCCACAGAACTGGCCTCAGGCTCTGGGCAATAAAACGTGAACAGGAAGATGTGTTCAATGTCTGAAGAGAAATGTTAAGATCCATTGCAAATTCTGTCACTGATCATTTTTCCTTCTGCCATAAGAATATCATGCCCCTAGTAGAGGCTGCTCTTCTGTTCATGGAGCGACCTGGACTAGAGTCACAGTCAAGCTATGAAGGACGCCTCACATGAGGAAGAAATAAACATTTGTGCCTGAGAACCACGAAGACTTTTTTTTATTACTAGATGCATTTAATTCACTAGAATACCAGTTTCGTTAGCCTGTGCAAATTATTTATTCTGTGATTCAGTTTTCCTTTTTGTTTTTGATAAAATTGAGTAGTGGTGTTTAAGTAAGTTCATGTAGATAAAGTACTTAAACCAGTGTTGTGCTGGTAAATGTTTCTCTGAAGAATAAATGTATTTTCTCTCTTTTTTTTTTGGTATCATTAATCTACAATTACATGAGGAACATTATGTTTACTAGACTCCCCCCATCACCAAGTCCCCCCCTCAAACCCCATTACAGTCACTGTCCATCAGCATAGGAAGATGCTGTAGAATCACTACTTGTCTTCTCTGTGTTGCACAGCCCTCCCCGTGCCACCCCCACATTATACATGCTAATAATAATGCCCCCTTTCTTCTTTTCTCCCCCTTATCCCTCCCTTCCCACCCATCCTCTCCAGTCCCTTTCCCTTTGGTAACTGTTAGTCCATTCTTGGGTTCTGTGAGTCTGCTGCTGTTTTGTTCCTTCAGTTTTTGCTTTGTTCTTATACTCCAAGATGAGTGAAATCATTTGACACTTGTCTTTCTCTGCCTGGCTTATTTCACTGAGCATAATACATAATACCCTCTAGCTCCATCCATATTGTTATAAATGGTAGGATTTGTTTTCTTCTTATGCCTGAATAATATTCCATTGTGTATATGTACTACATCTTCTTTATCCATTCATCTACTGATGGACACTTAGGTTGCTTCCATTTCTTGGCTATTGTAAATAGTGCTGTGATAAACATAGGGGTGCGTATGTCTTTTTCAAACTGGGCTGCTGCATTTTTAGGGTAATTTCCTAGAAGTGGAATTCCTGGGTCAAAAGGTATTTCTATTTTGAGCTTTTTGAGGAAGCTCCATACTGCTTTCCACAATGGTTGAACTAGCTTACATTCCCACCAGCAGTGTAGGAGGGTTCCCCTTTCTCCACAACCTCGCCAACATTTGTTGTTGTTTGTCTTTTTGATGGTGGTGATCCTTATTGGTGTGAGGTGGTATCTCATTGTGGTTTTAATTTGCATTTCTCTGATGACTAGCGACGTGGAGCATCTTTTCATGTGTCTGTTGGCCATCTGAATTTCTTCTTTGGAGAACTGTTTGTTCAGCTCCTCTGCCCATTTTTTAATTGGATTATTTGCTTTTTGTTTGTTGAGGTGCGTGAGCTCTTTATATATTTTGGATGTCAATGCTTTATTGGATCTGTCATTTATGAATATATTCTCCCATACTGTAGGATGTCTTTTTGTTCTGTTGATGGTGTCCTTTGCTGTACAGAAGCTTTTCAGCTTGATATAGTCCCACTTGTTCATTTTTGCTTTTGTTTCCCTTGTCCGGGGAGATATTTTCATGAAGAGGTCGCTCATGTTTATGTCTGAGAGTTTTGCCTATGTTTTTTTCTAAGAGTTTTATGGTTTCATGACATTCGTTCAGGTCTTTGATCCATTTTGAATTTACTTTTGGGTATGGGGTTAGACAATGATCCAGTTTCATTCTCTTACATATAGCTGTCCAGTTTTGCCAACACCAGCTGTTGAAGAGGCTGTCATTTCCCCATTGTATGTCCATAGCTCCTTTATCTTATATTAATTGACCATATACGTTTGGGTTAATATCTGGACTGTCTGTGTTGAGGTTGGTTAAATTTTGACTATTAAAATGAGTGTATCATCTGCTGGTATTCCCTAGTAATATCACTAAAAATATTGCAGTACATTCCCATGCAGTGTACTCCCAAATTAGTGCTTTTCAGATCAGTAATGCAGTGTGTTCATATCTTAAGGTAACAGTGATTCTTTTTTGTTTTTTTAACCATAGTGGTTACTGGCTGTAACTGTGGAATGCATTGTCATGGAAACCACATTCCTCTGTTCCTCCCCTCCTTCAATTCACCCCAGAGCTATTATTGAAATACAAGAATTAAAGGAAAGAATTTTGTCAGATACATATGAACAGATAACAGATACACACACACACACACACACACACACACACACACACACACACACCAAACGCACACACAGGTTTATTTAGAGAGAGATACAGGTACATTCTCATTGATTAAAGTTAAGCAGTAAATAAATCAAAGCAAAGAAATACACTTTGAAAAAAATTTTGTCATTTGGATTTCTCAATCTAAACCAGCACAAACTGTAATGTGGGAAATAACTTGAACATAACAGCCTTAATGCTGCCCTAGAATAGGAGGTCAGCCTTAGCTTGGGTAATTCATTAGGGAAAGACTGTGTTAGATATTACTGGAACATCACAATATAGAGCATACAATACTTTTGGGGTGTTTGAAATCCAAATTACAGGCTAATGAATAAGGGAAATATTGTACAACTTTTTTAGAATCCATTCTCTTTTGGAAAAACAGCCATAATTATAGATGCTCTGTAGGTGGAAGTGCTCACACAATCACACATTTTTTGGTAACATAAAGGGATAAAATGCTAAGGGATACACTTAATCTGTGAATGTAACTTTAAGATTCCACAGAAGGCACCAAACCAGAATTCTGCTCTTAAAATGTGGTCGGGTATGTTTGAGCACATATAGATTAACCTTTCTGAGCATCAGCAACCCCCAGACAGGCAGGAGATTGAATCACCTTGAATCCTAGTAGAGAAATTAACTAGGTAAGGACTACCTACCCTTAGTGTGAGAATCCCAAAGCCTGAAGCACAGTTGCCCTCTTCAGTTAGAACCACATTTGCTTCAACTTTAATTGCCTTTCTACACTGATCTTTGCTAGTACTTTGTTTCCATGCTGATTTCCCTTCAAGAGGTCTTCATTTTGTAGGTAGGACCCATATTCCTCTCACCAGGGGGCTGATTAAAAAATGTAGATTCCTTGATACCCTCTCTGCCTGTGGAAAGAGAAGGTGGGATTGAGCCTAATAAGCCTTTTTTTTTTTTTAAACAAGCACCCCCAGAGAATTCTGATGCAATCAGGTTTGGTTTCCATTAACTTGGGACAGGAAGGTAGGGTATGTCGGATATGGGCACGTGAAAGTGAGTTTATAGGGCACTGCATTTGACTTGACAGTTTGCAAGTCATTTTGTTCTTTTGTTTTTTACTGAATCTTTATGGGGCTGAAGCATATAGTGGTATTGGGTTTTTATTAATTTAGAGTTTGGTGGTCTGGTATTCTGGTGGAACTGCATCAGGACATGATTCCAGCAGAGTTAGGACTATGTTGATGCTGTATTTCAAGTGGGATCTGAGTTCAATGCCCAGAGACATTTGCAACTGCTGCATTCATGGGAATGTGAGAGGCCTGACCCTTCTCAAATAAATGGGGGAGGAGGCTTTAAAACATACTTCTGGAGAAGTCTATCATGTCTCCTGTGATACTACTTTTTAAACCTTCTCCACCACTTTTCTTTGAACTTCGTGGCTTATTGATTGTATGACTTGAGCAAGTGATACAACCCTCAGAGCCTCAGTTTTTTCATCTAGAAAATGTATCTAATAACATCTACCTCTCAGGCTGAAACATGAGGTAATCTAAACAAGTAATGATGCTGCCATATACCCCCAGGGCTTACCACAGTCAAGTGTTGCTTACCATCTCTAGCTTTCATGACAACTCTGAAAGGTAGAGGTTAACAGCCCCACTTTACAGATAAGCAAACAAGGTTCAAACATTGTGACTTACATAAAGACACACTCGGTGCCATAGTCAGAGTCTGATTCCAAATCCTAATGTCTTGCTGTCTTTCCACCAGCCATCTGCGTGGCATAGTGCCAGGCACTCAGGTGGCACCCAAGGGGTGTTAGTTTTACCCACTTCCTACTCTATATCTTCCCTACCCTTATTTTATTTTTGGGTGGGTGGGTTTTCTCCAGTAAGCAGTTTTGCAGCTGAACCAGCCACATGCTGTTGTCATTGCTATTTATTTATTTACCTATTGGTCGTTTGCAATTTTGACAGCCTCACTTTCAAAAGGAAAAACAATAAAGCCTCCATCAGTATTGTCATTCGTACTTCCGGAACAACAGAAATACTTTCGGGGCTTCTTGGAGCCACTAAGACATCAAGGTGGGGAGAGAACGGAAGTTTGAAACATACTGCATCCGATAAAGCCTTAGTTCTGAGGCCGGCTCTACCACCCAGGGAGTGAGTAGGCTCGCTGACCCAGAAGCCAAGGACACGGGGCTCCAGCTAACCGTTTGCAGCCACTCCTACTCCAGGTCCATTTGCCGGGCTAAACCCGGCCCGCTGATGTCCGAGGATGGGAAGGATGCTTCCAGGAGGGCTCTGCCTCGGCCTCCCCTGCTGGACTCGGTCGGAGGCTTGGGGGGCGCCGAGCGTGGGCTCCGAGTCACCGGGCGCCGGAGCCCCCGCGCGGGACCCCCGGGGGCGCGGAGCGCGCGCGGGACCCCCGGGGGCGCGGAGCGCGCGCGGGCTGGGCCGGGCTGGCTGCGCCAAGCTCCCGCCCTCTCGGGCCCGCCCTCCACCCCAGTGCCCGGCCAGCGCTCCCCACGGTGACTCTGGATTGCAGCAAGCCACTGGCTTTTTACCAAATCGGGAGCTGCAGTATTTTTTTTTTTTTCCTTCTTCAGAGAGAATAATTTCAGCCCCCTTCAGCTCGCATGACAATCTTGTGTGACTGGGGCGAGTAGGCGGGCGCATCCTTTCACATGCTAATATTGCCCCACCTCCTTGAACCCTCCTCTGAGCGCCTGGCTTCCTTTGATTTTAATTTTTAAAATTTTTAAAAAATTTACCTCTTTCCAAAATCACCGTAGGGGGGTAAACCCTCATTGGTTGAACACCTCCCCCCGCCCGCCCCACGCGCACACACTCCCGGTTCTTCGGGGAAGGGAGACCCCGGACGCTCGGTCCCTGCCCGAGGCGCTGCTCGTACCGGCGCTGGGATGTCTGCGCGGGGCGCGGGGGGCGCTCGCGGCGGCCGCTCGGGCTAAGCTGCCGCTCCATGTGCCGGGCGAGCGCCGCGCCGGGGCCCCCAGCGAGCTGCCACTGCCGCAGCCCGGAAGGAATGTGCCCTGTTGTTAAGGACCCTGACTGTTTCACACCAATGATTTGCCACTGCAAAGTTGCTTGCACCAACAACACATTGTCGTTGATGTTTGGATGCAAGGTAGGACGAGGTTCATGTCTTTCTAATGCATGCTGCCTCCCCGGGGGAGCGAACAGTTCCTTTTGTTGTTTGTTTACGCGTCTGCCTGTCGGGAGCGTGAGAGAGGCTAGGACTTGCTCTGCGCTCCCTGGGAGCCGCCTGGGTTTGGGGGCCGAGAGAGCGCACCGGTTTTATGGTGTCCGGTACTGGGTTGGTAGCTCCGTGGTGACAGCACCCAGGGCTCTCATTTACAGAGCCTTCAAGAACAGATTGCTCCTCGGGAAGGGGGCACCTTAGGTGACTCTGCTTGGGATCTTGTTATACCTTTAGCTGGGGACTGAGCTGCTGGCCGCCCATCTGCGCGCACCTGCTCTCGTCACAGGTTAGCAGCGCCTGGAGCCCCCACCCGCACTGCCCCAGCCCCTGTGATCTGGGATGGTAGATGTACTTAAGACAGAATCGAAAATGTCAGTTTGGAGTTTGACACTTTTAAAGCTGAGGAGCTTATTTTTATTGTAGACAGGAAAGCTGAGCGAGGCTCACGTTACCCTCAATTGTGTATTTTTTCTCTAAGCTTATACAATCCACTTGAAATCCACACTCAGAAATTTTCATCAAGAGGTGGCGCAATTATTCAGTGAAGTTTTTAGTGAATACCCGTCCCACCCCATATTATTGTAAGGGTGATAGGTGTTCCCAAGGAAATGAGGCTTGAAAGGTTTTAAAGCAGGTTACCACTGCTCCTCGTCTGAAACTTTTTTGGTGGACTCAGGGATGCATTTCCTGAAAAAGATGCTTAGTACTTGGTATTTGGACTAAGTCTTGACCCATGAATGGTCTGAGTGCATGTCCCCTTACTCCTAGGTATATATACACATCTTTACTTCTTTTCATTGTGAGAAGCTGGTGGGTTTGTCTAACCTGTTTGTACCAAACACTTTTGTGGCCACTGTGGTAACTCTCTAAGAGAGAGCATCATCTGATAGTGCTAAAAAATCACTGTAGTGAAGTGACTATAAAAATCACATGATCCCCATTATTCTGAAAGCTAACACCAGTGACTAGATTAGACACTACCAAGCAACCTAGGTAGTAGAGTTAAAGAAACAAACATATTCAACTTCATACATGGTGCTCAGAGGAGGCATAGGTTTATTGGAAAAACTGGGAGTCAGGACTGTGAGTCCGCTGGCTCTGCCTAGAGCATCCCTCTTTCTCTGAACCTCAAGTTTTCTTCTCTAAAACAAGTGGTGTGCATAAGGTGATCCCCTTCAACTTGAACATTCTTCAGTGATGTCTTTCATGAAAGCATTTCACGGTAAAGTGACTGCCAGATATTTGTTTTTTACTCAATGTGATAGGCTTAGAGTCAGTTAAGAAAAAACAAAACAAAACATTGACCAGACCTAGAGAGTAGCTAGATGCTCCTTTTGAAATCCCTGAAAAGGTCTTAGAGTTCTTGAAAGTTTTGTGTTGACTGCTGTCAGGAAGATGCATGTGAATGAACAGCACCAATAACTAACTCATTAGCTCATCTCCTCACACAATCTGCCATCCTGCCCCACTGCTTCTGTTTACTCACTCTTCTAATTGTGTTTATGGCAGCATCTTAGCAATGGCCACTGTTTAAAATCCATTAACGTAAACTTAAGAGAATCGCTTTGCAGTGCTAAATGATTATAACAAAAGTGAATCACATCAAGGGAAATTAAACATAAGCTAATAATCAAATCAGATAAGCTATTGGTGTGGAGAATGTTGTTGAATATGTATTCAACTCTTGAAGCTCATTTTCAAAGAGATTTCTTTTCTGCTGTTAAGTTTTCCCCTGATTTTCAGACCATTGGAGGGGATTGGTATGATTGCAAGCACACATTTAAAAAATTTTCTTTAAGGCTGGGGAATTACATTAGTTTAATTTCCTTTAAGTTATCTTCCTTTTCGTGTCCTGGTTTGACAAAGTCAATTTGTTAGAGAACCGTGTCAGTAGAGTGACCCACCTAAGTCACATGTGTTAGTGGGCATCCTTCTTTGGAAAAGAAATCTGGCCTCTATGAAAATAAAATAATACTTTAAGAAGGTCTGTCCCATTCCATTTTGCCAAGTATTTGAATAAGATAATTCTTAAAAGCCTTATAAAATGAGATTGATAATTATATTTTAACCATATTTAACAGATGGTTAATTATAGACAGATTGATATAAGGTTCCCACCTTAGAATCTTAGCTATGGAAAGAATAATAGAGTCTTCTATTCTAGCCTTTCCCTTGTGAAATTCTCCCACAATTTTGCAGCAGATAACAAGACATAATGTGAAACATTAGCATATCATACAGGCATGGATTTCAAAACTAGATGTACCACTTACTAGATACATGATTTAACTGTGTCTCGGTCTTCTCATAGATAAAATGGCTATAGTAATAACTACTGCATTACATATTGCTATGCCCTTATGAGAAATACAATTTAAATATGATACATGCAATGCTTAGTCAGCATGCACTCATCAAATGATTGATACTTTTATATAACTTTCGTTATTTTCATAGCTCCACTGAAAGGGGGCTCATCACTTCTAGGAGGAACCTCTTTCACTGTTAGGATTGTTCTTTTGATAAATTGTTCGTCTTTGCTATGAGCTTGATCATTGCTTCTCTTAAAGTTACTTTTCTCTATGCTAAGTGTTTATATAAAATGAAGGAACCATTTATATACTAACAAAATATTCACAAAACAAACTGGCTTTATGAAAATCAATGAGAAACATATTATTGTTTCATTCAATCAACAAATACTCATTGAGCAACCAGTAAATGCTGGACATTGGAGATGTGGCAGTTAGGAGCTCTTATCCATGGTAGTCTCAAAGTCAAATGAGGTTGTGGGTGATTGTGTTAGGTGCAATGTTCATTTAAGGAAAAAATATAAAATAAGGATTTTATTTGAATCTTTGAGCAATGAAAAGAGAATTTAAATAATAGTTGAAAAAATTCTCATGGAGTTAAAGATGTTGATATGGAGCCTCCAAAAAAATGCCTTCATTCCAGTATTATCCATTAAGATTGAAAATAATGGATATTTATTTTCTTTCTAGGGAGATATTTAGTGTAGCAAAGTCTAAAGCCATGTTTCTATTTAAGCCAGACTTCATCAGTTTCAAAATAGTTAAACTGTTATTATTATTCCCAAGCTTAGTAATGGCTTGAAGGGTAACTTGGGCTTTTAAGGCACAAGCCCCAAATAATTTTATTTTGTCCCTTAGCAATATCCAGGGCCCCCTTTGTTGCATCTTGGGTGTCATTCACTTTAGTTAATTGCTTATATGACTTATAATTTATGAAAATAAATGTTAAGTGTCTTTTCTGTGCTAGGCTCAATTCTAGGCACTGTGATAGGCATTAGAGATAAAAATGTATGACACCATTCATTTCCTCAGGAATTCCAAGTCTAGTAAGGGAAGTAATTCCACTTCCTTCTCTAAAATACAAAAACTCACATTCCACCTGACCTTATAGTCTCATAAAAGAATCCAAACACCATTGTTTAAAAAAGAGTCTTCCTATTATATCAGTCCTCTTTTTGCTCCTGTCCATATGCCACTACCATGCAAGGCTGCTTAGGAGAATGAACTTTCCATGAAGAAGGAGGCCTTTGCAAGGATTTTTTCTCTCATAGGAGTTTCTGTGTCTT
The DNA here is from genome assembly GCF_030020395.1 of Manis pentadactyla. Taxonomy (NCBI): domain Eukaryota; kingdom Metazoa; phylum Chordata; class Mammalia; order Pholidota; family Manidae; genus Manis; species Manis pentadactyla. The sequence goes on from NC_080027.1 coordinate 30,882,072, forward strand.
TATCTGAAAATAGGCATTAGCTTTACCTTTACTTAACTGTTTTCTTCACTTGCCAAGATCCAGGTTCTAAATGCAATTCCATGTCCAAGCCATTATAGTGTTTCTCCTTCCTTTATCTTCTTTATAGCTGCATTGCAAGTGTCAGAAGCCCCTTTATGCCCCCTCCTTTCCACACTTCCCTCTCCAGTCACCATTTTCAGGGGGGAAAAGATGGAATATTTGTTATTTTCCCCAATATTCTAAAAATTGTTTATGAAGTGTAATGTTCTCTATAATTATCCCTTTGATAGTTTTTATGCAAAAGAAGATGTTATTGAAATATAATTCATACCTTAGGGAACAACTCCCTCCCTTTCTCATTCCCCAGTGGCCATTTGTTAATATAATAACTCAGCTGGATCAAACCATCAGGGCCCTAGGCCACATCAGATGCCTTTAATATCCTGTTTGATGGATTAGGATAGGGAAATGTTCTTGAAACACAGAACCCTAGAACCTTTTATTCCCCAGGGAATATGTACACATGCATTAAGTCCCCACCATCCCCAAAAGAGGAATCATCTGGTAGAAAGGAACCTTCTTTTATCTATATGGTGACTCTTCCCAAAGAAAGAAGAAGAAAAGGTTAAAATGAAAGAAAATAGAAAAAAGAGGAGAGAATCAAAAGAATGACAGGACTCTTACTAAAGAAGTAAAGGGAAGGGGGAAAAATGAATGCAGCTTGATTAAACATCTACAAAAGCTAGACACTGTCCTAGGTGCTTTACAAGTGTTTTTTCTCCCAGTCTCCATTGTTGTTAGGAAGAGAGAGCAAGAGATGGGGGGGATGGAAGGAACGTAGAATAGGGTGATGGGAAGGAAAAGAGACAACAGGATAGAGGAGAACGAAGGGAAGTGGACCATGGGCTCCCAACCTTCAGAGGGCGCTTTTGCAATATCCCCAAATCAGAGTGCCGTCAGCACCACTCTTGTGGACAGTTCCCCGGAATCCTCTGGCATTCTCCAACCTCTCACAGGCTTCCTTTTCCTGCCTGGAAAATGTGTGTGTCAGAGAAGTGTTTTTTTTTTGTTTTGTTTTGTTTTTTTATCATTTATTTATTTAAATATAGTCAAGTTTGTTACAAAATAGTGGTGTTCCCAGAGGATTCATTAATGTATATATCGCTATATATATTTTTGTCATAGGTAGGACTGTTTTTCTATATGTGATATTTTGAATATTGCCGGTGCCTGTTTTGATGCAGTCTTTGGTTTATTTTAAAGTAATATGTGTTCATTGAAATAAATTTTAAAAGATAATTAAAAAAAAACAAATTTAGGACATACTATTGTCCCAGAGGACTGGAGATAAAAACTGTTGACATTTTAATGTATACTTTCCTAGTTTCTTGGTGCTGTTTTGTTTTTGTTGGTCTACATATAGCTTATTGTTTTTTTAATGAGTTGCAATCATGTTGAGTTTACTTTTGAGTGTTTTACATTTATATTAGATTTGTGTATATATTTTAATAGCTGTATAACATACCATCCATATCTTTGGATATTTAGGTCCCCCCCTAAACATTTTCTGCTATTAAAAATAAAATACATATCTTGGAGAATAAGTCATTTTTGGATTTGGAATTATTTCCTTAGGGTAGTTTAAAATAAGTAGATTACTAAGACATTTATTTTAAATATTTTTAAGACTTTTGGTGATGGGTATTACTACATTTATTTTGAAGATGACTGTATAAATTTACACAGCCACAAGTTACTTTATACAAATAAAATTCTTCAGCTTTAAATAGTATACCTCTACTTTATGGACTTATAAATAAGAGGTAATTAGTTTTTTCTCCTGTGAATAAGGCTAAAACTCTGTTAGACTTTAAGCTAATAAGAGTCCCATGACTATATTGGTGTGTGTCCCAGTTAAAAAATACCTCATATGCAAAAATCCAGGTGTTGGAAATGGGCACACTAAGGTAACAGCTATTTACACTGTCAAAGTCTTAGTTCCTGTCTCAATGCATACTTTGTAACCTGCTACCACATGCCAGTACTGCTCTCTGTGCTACAAAATGATGCCAACTCACTTTATCTTCATAAAAGCCTTTGTAGCTGGATATAATATGTTTCCATGTTAGAGATGGGGAAACTAAAGCATACTGAGTTTAAACAACTTGCCTAATGTCACATAGCTTTTAAGTAACAGAACTAAAATTCAAGTCCAAGCAGTTTATGTCTAGAGCCTACATGCATTTTCAGAATTAACTGCAGGACTCTTTCAAATAGCAAGTACCTGTAAGTGCCTTTAAATTAGGAGTCAATTGGCAAAAAAATTATTTATACATACCTTTCTGGGAAGAAATTGATTGTAAGACATACCTGTTAAAGGATTTGGATAAAACCTTTTTTTTTTGTTTTGAGAGGAGTTTGATGTAATAAAACCTCCTATAATATCATGTTTTCATTTCCCACCTAGGGTTATTAAACAATAGATAGGAGGTGACTTTCTCAAGATCACACAGTAAGTCACAGAGCCATAGCCATAACCAGGTCTCCTAATTTCTAACTCAGTGTTGTTTTTCTGTGATCTCTAATTGTGTGCTAGAAGTTCTGAGAATGAGGTGAGAGAGGGGAAACTGACAAGTTTTATCTGTAAAAAGCAGGAAAAATAACACCTACCTTACAGGACTGTTGTGAGGAATAAGTGATATATCACATACAAAAACATTTAGCACAATGTCTGGAATGTGGTAAATATTTGATAATATTTTTGTCTTCTACTTTATTAGAGCCACTTTGCAAAATGGTGAAAAGTTGGACATTGTTGATAGTCAACTGAATAGTTTCTTCAGTCAAATACATTGAAATTCATCCATCAGTAAATGAAGTTTAGTTTAACCTACCAACACATTATTAAAATGTTTTAATGCCACAAAAAGTAAAATCTAGAAGTTTACGTAATTCACACCAAAAAAAAAAAAAAAAAGCAAAGAAAAATTCTAGATTAAACCTGACCCAGAAAGAGAAAATGAAAAATGAGCTAACGAGTGAAACAGGTGCTGAATGTCCCAGAGAAGCAGGTTGCATAGGCCTTGTGTCCCATTTGACAAAATATACTTGTCAGTTCAAGGTCCTTTAAAAATTTTACTTTTAATAGTAAAAAATTGGTGCAAGGGATGGCTAAATGTCAAAAGATAAGGAGGGCTTAAATGTTACGCAGTCACTAAAATATGTTCACAAAAAGCGATGTTGAGTTACAGAATTCAGTATCTTGAAAAACCTCAGATTTATTTTATATTTATTGTGAAGGCTTTCACCTTTTACTCACTTAAGGAATCTATGTAGGTTAAGTTCCAAAGTCTATATGGTAAAAACATCCCCAATCCTTTCTGAATTAAATTACCTTGAGATTTCTATGGCATCTGATACTAAATGCTTGAATCTTAATTATAATATTCAGTTATGAATTCTGTTTACTTGTTCTGTGTGTCCATATAAACTGTGAGCTCCTTAGGGGCAGAGGCCATACCGTATTCATTTAGTACAGTGCCTGAGAAATCCAGTAAATAGAACTGTGCCTGTTCCATACAAGGCAGTCAATAAATACCTGTCCAGTGAATGAGTATACTTACAAATATATGCACTTGTGAATGTTTTTTGAACGAATCAGTGAAAAAGTAAATAGTATTTTGTTATAGCTCATGCATTGTTTTCCTTTAGAAGTTTGCCTCTGAGAACCTCTTGGGCTATCAAACTTCCTAGAGTTTACGTTCCCTGAAACACAGACTAGACATTACTCAGTGTGTCACCCTGGCATGATGGTTAATTTTATTTCTGAAGTTGACTGGGCCATGAGGTGCCTAGGCATTTGGCCAAATGTTATTCTGGGTGTGTCTGTGGAGATGTTTCTGGATAAGATTAATATCTGAATCTTTAGACTGAGGGAAGTAGATTGCACTCCTTCAAGTGGGCAGGCCTCGTCCAGTCAGTTGAAGATAGGAATAGAAACAAAAAAACAAATGCTGAGTGTGAGGAAATTCCTTCTGCCTGACTGCTTTAATCTGGGATATCAGCCTTTTCCAGTCTTTGATCTCTTCCCTGCTTGGTTCTTAGGCCAGCTGTCCATCAGACTGGAACTTACAGTGTCAGCTGTCCTGGTTCTCAGTCCTTTGGACTTAGACTAAAACTATATGTTGGCTCTCCTGGGTCTCTAGTTTTGCAGACGGCTGATCTTGGAACTTCTCAGCCCCCACAACTGCATGAGCCAATTCCTTATATGAAATCTCCTCTCTCTGAGAACACTGACTAATACCCCTGGTATCTGGGGTGAGATTCTGGGTCATGTCATCACTAGTAAATCATTCTTGTCTAGTAAGGTATAGAGGGACTAATAGATTATCAATACACTTGAATCTCCGTACCATGGGGATCTTGTTATGGTTAAGCTTGTTTTCTCAGGAGGTCATGGATTTATTTCATTATGAATCATAAATTATACCTCTAGATATAGTACAGTAGAAATCATTCAATGCTATTTTAATAACTTTTCCATCTATATTTATATGAATGTTCTTGTCAGCATTATGAACACATTGTTCATTGCAATAGTGATTAAGGATTCAATAATAATTTTTCCTATGAAAATTGAAATGAATGGATGAAAAGGAATAAGAATATTATCCTAAACTGAGGCTTCCAATTTTTTTGTGCGTGTAACTCCTCATACAAAATATATCATTTTTGATGGTGTTTCATTGCAATATCTTTCTTAAAGTTTTGTCCAAGTTTCTGAAGTGGCTTAAATCATTTTATTTGATGTGAGAGCAGACTGAAAACAGTCATAAATCCTAAAATGTTGGTCCAATACATTCTATGTTAACACCCACATTTTGCATTAAAACAGAGGGATTAATAACACTGAATTATATTTCAAATAGTGACAGCATCAAATTATGATTAATGCTATTACTTTTATAATATCTCAAATATTATGGTAGCTACTAGCATGTCACTTGGCTTGTAATCTAACATTAGAATACTTTGATTTTTTTTTTTCCCTTGGAGCCATAGCTCTAACTATCCCCACTATGTTTGGTGAAAATCTCCATTTGGGGAAAGGTAGGTACATTTGTTCATTAATCGATTTGTAGCTTCTCTTGAATGCACCTATTATATGTATCATTATAGTGGGCACCTCATGGTTACGCAGACACAATAAGATAGTGTCCCCGCTGTGGGGCTCTTCCAGTTTGGCTAGCATACCAGCACTAAGAAAAAGGCAGGGAGAAAACAAACAGCACAGCATGTGGGACTAACCCTTATTGAGGGCTCACCATGTACAAGGTTCTGTGCTAAGGACTTTACATGAATTAACTTCCATCCTTCTCAAAGTAGCTCCATGAAGGGAGTCATTAACCCTTATGTAATACCATCTTTTCACATGTACAACAAATGTCAGGTGAGGATCCACAAAATAGTTCATATTGTAAAAGTAGTCTTATAACTTCAGTAGCTTGGGAGGTCCTGCTAAAGATAATGCAAGGACAAAAGAATCAAAGATTGCTTTAAGTATAGTTAGAGAACACTTTTGAGAGGTAACTGACATGAGTCTATTCTTTTTAAGGGCTTCACCATCAAAAAGGAAAGAGTCTGGACTCCAGCCTATGACTTACATCTATAACCTAACACTTCTTTGCTAGTATTGAAAGAACAGGATATCAAAACTAGTGGTGTGGCATTGAAGACATGTCTTCTTGAGTAGAAGAAAAGGGAGAAAGGAGGAGGGCTGGAGAGAGTTAGCTTGTACCCTATCCTACTATCTGGACAATGTAGAGACACACCCTGGGTGAACCTTAAGTCTGACTGTGCTCTTAGTAGGCAAACATGGAGAATTAGGGAGTGAGTCCTGAGAGTAGAGGTTGGTATTGAAAGGTGTGTGACTAGACCATTAGCTCTGTGATGTTGGGAAGCACTTTGGCCTTTCTGAGCTTTAATATCCTCATCTATACAGTGGAGATAAGATATATTTAGTGGGCTTGTTATACTAACCAAATAAGAAAACCATTCATACTGTATCTGGCAACTAGTAGCCATTTGATAGATACTAATTTTCTTCCTCTTCCTCAGATGAAGTCTCCTATTTAATTTTTGTTTATGTTAGCATATGATGAAGTAACTTAGAAAACGGCCTCTTCACTTTCACATCTGGGATTCAGGAGTGGGGAAGAAAAAGCTTATTGTGTGAATCAGATCTGATATTAGCTATATTCAATTCACTTTACTCAGTATTCAGTGTGCCACCATTTTGCTAGGAACATTATATTTATCATTCCCAGCATGTTATTAATATATTCTATTTTCTCCCATTTGAAGTAATGCTGACATAACCTTCCCCCATGATTTTGCCTCGAAGAGTCTATGAGAGAATGTACCCAACCCGCAAATGCCTTCCATGTGAGCACAGACTCAGGAAAGTGTGTTATTTTAGCTGTTGTTACCTCAGGTATTGGTGCCTGAAGGTATTAAGTAAATAACCTTTTTCCTAACATCTGCTGCCTGAGAAAATTTTGTTTTACATATCAGTAAACCTTACTTTTTATTTAAAAGGCCAAATGACCATCAGAAAGAAATGCTCCTTGAGATTCTTCAGCCTGCCTAATTCCCAAATAAACCTTTCTTGAATTCTGTAAAATGAAAACATTTTCTCTCTGTGCTTGAGCTTTGTGTATTGCCCTTTGCTGGAGCTATTTCCCCAGCAAATTGCTATGGTTGGTCTCTCAAGCCAGAGGGAGGAAAAAGGTTTTATAATGAAAATGCTGACAGGTTCTTATCTACAGCAGTGTGAGGAGGCGCGCTATGATCTCATTTATTGTAGAAACCGGATGCCTGTTTTGGCTGAAGGGAGATCAGGCATCCTCCAGAGCTCTGGGGTTTTGAATTTGTATCTTGAAAAGTTTGCAAGGAGAAAAATAAATAACTGTAGAGAAATAAGAAACCAGGGCTATGCAAACTCCATCTTTGTTCTCTAAGTAAGGTAGTAAATTGAATTTCAGTAAGGTTTTCGAATGAAGGTGGTCAGAGAGTTGAAGAGAGGCTGGAAATGGGGATTGCGTAGTTACTGGCTGAATGCAGAGTTTACCTCTTTGTAATGGTTTTATCTGCCTATTTGGAAAGAACCTTTAATATTGATATTTAGTCATATTTTAAAGTAATAATCGTCATTATTATATGGACAATGTTCTGCAATCTATCTTTGGTCCCTCAACACAATAGCTCTGTGAAGTAGTTTATAGATGGGAAACTAAAGCATATTGAGTTTTAAATTGTCTACACTGGAGATGGTCAAGTATCAAGCTGAAGACAAATTTTTTGTGATATTATTCAGGTGATCAAATAACTAGCTGGGGTTGGACTGGATATTCTTTAAAGTCTCATATTCTTATTTCCTAAACGACACTGCCTTGCCCAACATCACAAAGCATGTAGTGGTGGTGGTACTGGGGTTTAAGCTCAGGTTTCCAACTCTAAGCCCAGGGGAAGTTTCTTGTTTCCTTTTTTGTCTCTTCTTAAGCTTTTCCTAGGGGTAAACCATACTTCCAAAGCATTCAACCAAATTGTTTCTGGGATTCTGCCAAGAAGAGAGGGAAGAACTGGTGCATGCCCTATAACACTCATTTTTGTGACCACAATGAGTATTTGTCACCTTTATTGAATCTTGAAGGGCTGAGGGTGCAGGGCTCAGGTTAATGTGTACTAAGGCAAGTAAAATCACAGTTGTGCAATGAAAACAGATACATATTTCAGATCATTAGTGCAGAAGTAGAGTTGAATGACTTTGAAATACTTTGAAGAAGTCCCTTGTTTTCTATAGTTTCTCACCTGTTGCTGATAGCCCCTAGCCTAGAAATACAATTGTTTTTTTTTGTTTTGTTTTGCTCCTGAGATACAAGTGAGAGTATGTACTTAGATCAAAAGAAGGCACTACTGGCTTTCTCTTGCATTCTTCTATGTCTTGCTTTAGGAGTCCAGGACCTGGATCCTACCTTCCTACTTCCAGTCACATCAGTTTCATGTACAGCTCCATTATCAGTTATTTATACTTTTAGTGTTAAACCAAGAAACTCAGCAAGAATTTGCATGTGTCAGAGCCCTGATACTTATATCCCTGGGATTTATGGACCCAAAAACTTCTTTGATAAATGAAAATCTTCATCTCTGTGTAAAGATGGTCTAGGTAGTAGGTGTTCTGAGTTCTAGGGAAGCAGAGAAAATTTGCTTATAAGGTTGATTTCTGATGGACCAGCTTTCTACTAACAAAAACGAAGTCTAGATGTTGTTTGCTTGCATAATTGTATTTGTAGGCTTAGTTGAGTTTTAGATGTTGCCGGACTCACATTCATATTGTTTGTTTCATTTATACGGATTCAGGAAGATAATTCCTAAATTTTCTGATCAAAAAGGCAACCCAAAATGCATGATGTTACTCTAGCACAGCTAGGTGTTCTGCAATTTTGAGTAAATGCTTGACCTTGACATGTAAGTCTTCTATATATATATAGCTGTAGAGAAAAGATCTATCTGGTCGTTGTTGGTTAATTTGTCCTCTTTACATTTAATTGATGATGTTTTATTTAACTTCTGTCTGAAACAGTTTAGGAAAACTGTGCAGCAACTTCAATTTCAATGCAACTGAATTTTTAGCAAATTAAGAGATAATGAATGGATTTAAATAGATATGCAGAGGTTCAGCTTTTTTTTTTTTAACTAGGTACACATCAAGATTACTTCTTCCTGTCTGGAGAAGCAGATTTGCCAAAAATGAATTTCATCCTAGAGAATTAACATTAAGGATTTGATGTTGTGCTTTATAATGATGATAGCTTTGAAGATCTTTTATTACATATCACAGACTTAGTTGCATTTAATCTAATTCCATCTTAAGTCACATGAATCTATCAAGATGTTCCAATATGCCATTCAGAAAATTTTAATGAGGTGGTACACATGGTATGTCTCCAGTTGTTTACTTTCAAAGGAAGAATCCTGAAATATCAAACAGTTTGAATTCCTTGTTTTGCATACAGCCTGGCTGTTCAGAGTACTCAAGGCACTCTCTGTATAGCTGCTTTTGTCTCTGAATCATCTAGCACCTTACACTGTTATTTAATGGTTGCATATAAACATTCTACTTGCCTGCCCAGCAAGAACATATTAGTTTAGCAAATAAATCAAGTATTTATCCTCTTCCACACTTGTCTAGTACCTAATGGTAATGGGCTCTATCTTCTCATGGATGATGTTCCTGGCCACCTTATCACCTTTCAACTTCCATAGAGTTGTGGGTGTCTTTCTAATATATTGACCCAAATTGTCACAAGGTTGTCCATGAGGTGGGTGTCAGAATTCAGGGCTTAAAGTCTTGAACACCTAATTACTAGTATAGAACTTGCCACATATTAAATGCTCAATATATGTTTGTTGAATGAATGGTTTATGTAATCTTTATGTTTAACTTATTTAGGCAAGTGAGACCTAGTGTTAATTTCAAAGAGGAAGGACTTGTCTAGTTTTGTTAAAGCTTCTCTCACCTCTCCCATAATGATACCCACCATGCTTTATTTCTAGGGTATTTTTAGCTGCATATAATTTCTACTGAACTCCATGGGAGCAAAGGGAAAAATGAAGTATTCAATAAATATATGTTGAGTGAACAAATAAATTAGTCAGTCCCCAACACTGATATCTAGAGTTGGTTGAGAAGTACATGGTGAAGGAATGGATAGATAAATGAATGACTCTAAACATAACATCCCATAATAACCTATATTTTGTGAGTTAGTTTAAATTCCTCTTAAAATAATTCATAGTTTCCTAACAGCTAGAAGGAATTTGGTTTACCTTTATTGCTTGTAAACTGGCACCAGGTTTCAAACCTCTTGGCAGACTCAGAAACCAGGTATTGTCTATAGTCTTTAACAGAGTTGAATGATTTATAGTAGGGTTGTTAAGAAGAGCTGGACAGGCACTTTATAGGATGAGGCCTGATTCCAGTGCTCCTACAGGAACCTGGCAGCTTTGGTGCTCTGGGAAAAGAGATCACTGGAAAATTCCCCTCTGTGTGGCATGTTTCTCAGTACCATGTTCTCCATCCCAACTAAACTCAAATTACCATTCCCTGTGTAACTCGTTCTGAAGTCCACTTAAAACTGGTTTATTTTCCATTTGTTAGTTAAACTATTTGAATGCTTCATTTCCTTTAAGAAATTCTAGAAAAACAAATGCTGGCAAGGATGTGGAGAAAGGGGAACCCTCCTACATTGCTGGCGGGAATGTAAGCTAGTTCGGCCATTGTGAAAAGCAATATGGAGGTTCCTGATAAAACTAAAAATAGAAATACCATTTGACCCGGAAATCCCACTCCTAGGAATTTACCCAAAGAATACAAGTTCTCCGATTCAAAAACACATATGCACCTCTATGTTTATTCCAGCACTATTTACAATAGCCAAGATATGAAAGCAACCTAAGTGCCCATCAGTAGATGAATTGATAAAGAAGAGGTGGTACATATACACAATGGAATACTATTCAGCCATAAGAAAGAAACAAATCCTACCATTTGCAACAACATGGCTGGAGCTGGAGGATATTATGCTCAGTGAAATAAGCCAGGCAGAGAAAGACAAATGCCAAATGATTTCCCTCATTTTTGAAGTATAACAAGGAAACAAAACTGAAGGAACAAAACAGCAGCAGACTCACAGACTCCAAGAAGGGACTAGTAGTTACCAAAAGGAAGGGGTGTGGGAGGGCAGGTGGGGAGGGAGGGAGAAGGGGATTGAGGAGTATTATGTTTAGTACACATGGTGTGGGGGGGTCACGGGGAAGACAGTGTAGCACAGAGAAGGACAACAGTGACTCTGTGTCATCTTACTACACTGATGGACAGTGACTGCAATGGGGTATGGGGGAGACTCGATAATATGGGTGAATGTAGTAACCACATTGTTTTTTCATGTGAAACCCTCATAAGAGTCTATATCAATAATACCTTAATAAAAAAAACTGAAAAAAAAATTGTTCTTGCTAACTAGACAGAACTGCTAAAGACGGTTGCTAAGAGCAACCAGCTAAGAAGTTCTTAAATTAACTAACAGGCCACCTGAAATCCTTTCTAGAAATGAGCATGTGCACATGTGTGCATGTCACATGCCTACTTAAGTAACAAATGTATATACAAATAAATAAACCAGTCATTACCTATAGAATTAGGTTAAGCAGGGCTTTTGGGTATAAGAACCGATCAGGAAGATAAAATGAGTCTTTTGTGAATGTAAGAAAGTGAATTAATTGGGAAGAGCTCTGGTTATAATGGTTAAGCTATTAGAATATTAAAATGCTCCATGTTTAAAAATCATTGTAGTGGTATGAATTCTGGATTGCATGTAGAAAATATGTTTGTGTACTCCATAATGGCCAGAGCTTTATCTTACTGGTATATCACTCTACCCTTACTGCCCAGTGTGGTACCTGGCACATCATGGGTGCTTATTAACATGTTCTGCATAAAAGAAGGAATTACTGTCTAGCTAGTAGTCCCATTTTATCAGTGAGGATTTGGAGGGATATAACATTCCATGGGTTTATAGAGAGAAATGGGCTAAGTTAGTTTTCAAATCCAGGTCTAACTCTGAAAACAGTACTCTGAACTGAAATGTTTCTTCTTTTTAATATTTTATAGGATCCAAGTCTAGAAACCTCGTGACTAAGAACTAGTACCTGTGAAAATAGTGTATTGTAGAGGTAGGGATGTGAATTTGCAAGCTGAAAGATTTGGGTTGAAAACTTAGCTCCTATCATTTATTAGTAGTAGAGAAATGGGAAAAATACTTTTAAAAATTCTGAGGACTTTTTTCAAGTGCAAAATGGAAATACTAGTGACTTACTAAAAATATAGTGGGAGAATTAAATGAGAGTGTAAATTATATTAAATATGAAGAATTTAGTATGGTATAGGCTAAGAAATATTGACTGCTAATTATTATTGTTACTTAAAGCAAAAGAGAAAACAATGTGGCAATAAGCTATTCTCAGGAATAGATTCCACCAAAACAAATAAATAAATATATAAAAACCTCAAATAACTGAATACTTATAGTACTGTTTTTTAAAATCTATTTTTTAACCTTATAAGGGACTAAAAAAATATATGTATATATGACCCAGGAACTCTTATGGGTTTTCCTAGCTCAAAAAACTATTTTCATTCTCTTATTTAACACTGTAGCTGAGAATTTCTTCAAAGGTGAAGAATTAGCTAACTTACCTGTTCGGTATCATCAGTTATATGCCCAAACCATTTTTTCTCTAACTTCAGCTCTTGAGACCCAAGTACCCAATTTTATGTTACTATTTTGACAAAAGTGGAAATTAGGGTGGGGCATTTTGTTTTTGCTTTTTATTTGTTTTACTTTTTTAAACTGAACTTTATTTAGCTCAGAGGAGAAGTATTTGTGGTAGAGACCTGCTTGACCTGTGCCAATATGAATGGTAAATTCTTGTTTCCCTCATTTGCTCAACCACTTGCTTTAGCACTCTCAGCCTATCTGGGTGGAAACCACTTTCTTCAGTTTACTGTGGTTTTGTTCAGATCTAATCAGAAGGAAGAAAGATCAATGGTTTAGAACAAGTCAGGGTCTCAGGTTTTTCTCCAGAGAAACTGAGTAAGCCCTAACTACAGGACACTCAATTGAAACCGTGATTCATGTGAACTGGGGCACTTCCAGTCTTCCTTGTATTGACGGCACATTTATTTTTAAAAGGAAGATGACTCAATTAATCCAAGCTTAGGAACACCTCATTTTATCTGGCATAATAAGGAAATTGCAGGTTCTGCTCAAGTACTTTTTTTCTCAAAGTAAGCCCCCTTTAAGTGTGTAAAATGTTTTTATTTTTAAGCATTTTCGGGTGAAACTCTTTAAAAGTGTAGTGTAAACATCTCTGCTTCAATGATACTATGAGGACCAAATGAAAACAGGCATGAAAGCTCTTTGAGGGAAATTATCCCCAAAAGTAATTATTAATTCATTCCCTAGCTAACAAGTGTGTAGATATTTTCATGTGCCAGATGCTGTGTGATGCTCCGAGAAGACAAAGGTGAAGAAAATAGGGAAGGTCTCTCCTTCACGTTCATAGTCAGATGACTAACAAATACATACACCAAAAGAGTTAAAAAGAAGGAAAAGACAGGTAGGAAATTATACACGGCCTGGTTTATAGTAGGAGGTAATGAAAAGTTTCACTGAGGGATGGGAGGGATGAATATTTGGGAGGGATGAATTATGAGAAAGGTCTAAGAGAATGGTTGTGGGTGACCAGGTGGAGGGTGCTGTGGGGCAGAGGAAAAGGAGATATTTGGGGGGATTATTAAGGTTTTGTGACTGATTGTGAGGAGCAGAAGTGAAAGGAAGGGAAGACTCCACAGGTATTTCAAAATTTTAACCCTGAAATTCTGGGAGAATGATATTAATGTCAACTGAATGAGGGAAATTAGGAATGAGTGAAGAGGAATTTGATGTTGCTGTATTAATACAGCAAGTTTGGGTGACAGTGAGCCATCCACATGGTTCATGAAGACCAACTAGTTGAAATGCAAGACTGAGGAAGTGTCAAGCTGCAGGTGCACATTTGAGAGTCAGCCCAACATTGTGAAAATGGGGAGCATTCAGAACAGAAGGTTGAAAATCCCTCTCTACTCTGAGAGGTGGAGAATAAAAGAAGTTTAATAAAGAAGACTTAAGAGATTTAGTACTTCAGCAGTAAAGAATCCCAAGATTAGGGGAGCTGATGTTATTGATGATTCATTTATTCATTCATTCAACAAATACATGTTAAATACTGTGTTCCTAGTTTATGCTTGGCATATGGGGCATCAAGATGAGCAAAGCAGAGATGTGGCCCAGAAGAAGCTATTTTTTATTAAGAAAAAATGGGATTTGGTAATTCCAGTAGCACCAATAGGTTAAAGATAAATTGTAGGTGGTTTAGGGAAGAAAGAATAGGGGAAAGATAGAAGCCACAGTTGCAAATTATTTGAGTAAATCTTTAGAAAAAGAGGGGTGAAAAATAGGGTGTGATCTGGATGGGTCTGTAAGGTCAAGTGAAGGTTCTTGCTCAGTCAGGCCTTTAGGCAGCAATAAGGAAAGAGGAGACACTGAGTAGAGCATAAAGGAAACTGCCAAATATTAGGAATTGTGAGCCTCCAATTCCAGGGCCAGCTTTGCTGTGAACACGTATAAATACATCCCTTCTGTTCTCTGGGTTTCAGCTTGCTTATCAGTAAAAAGAAGAAAAAAAAAAAGTGGTGGGGGTTCCAATGCTTCTGAAATACCTACCAGTTCTAACATCCCGCAAGTCTGGAAAAGTAGAGTAGTAACTTCAGAAGACAAGTCCCCCAAGAGGTGATCAGAGTGAGAATGAGGGCATGGGACCTAACATGCTATAACAGCTATAATAATTAATAATAATAATAATACTAATAATAGCAGCTATATTAGCTATTTTGAGCAAAGTACATGCCGGATACATTTTCCCTCTCAGTAACTCTTGGAAGCAAATGTCATAATTCTCATGTTAAAAAATAGAAGCCTGAGATGACAGAGTTAAGTGTCTTGACCAAAGTTCCAAGCCGGTATGTAGAAGAACGGCGATTCAAATCAGGCAGACATGAAAGTGAGAGGAGAGAGTCTTCTGTCCTCCTGGAATTCTGCACCTTTAAGAAAATAGAAAATGATATGTTGGGAGTAAGAGCAGGGGTTTGGGCACAGGAGCCTGTGAAGAGTGGAAAAGGTCTAGGCCAACCGCAAGGGTGTCCGAGAAGACAAGACCACCCCACCGGAGAGGCCGAGCCTGGGTCTGGGTGTGCACCCTGCCCTCTGACTGGTCTGTGCGGCATTCTGTTCTACAGCTTGAGAGCCAGAATGGAGAAGCAGGCCCTGGAGCCAAGCCAGGATCCAGGACTGACACATATGTCTTGGCGGAAGTTTTAGTGGGAGATCAGGGAGCGATGGCAGGCAGTGCTGTCGCAGAGACTGCGGCCTCCAGGCTGGGCAAAGAGGGCAGACAGAAGCCAGCGGATAGCTCGGGTGCCTCTGCCTTTGTTTGCTCAAGTTAGCCAGTGTCTTCTGTGATGATTAACAATGCAAACAAAGGGAGGTGGACTTAGGATAGAGTAGACCAAGGTTTAAATCCAGACACCATCCCTACTCACTGAATCATCTTGAACAAGTTAACAAGCTTTTCAGTCTCTATTTTCTCTGCTATAGTTGTGGGGCTGTAAGTGCCAATCTTGTAGGTTGCTGCAAATATGGTCTGAGCTAAAGGATATGATGTGGCTTATAAATAATGTTATTATACTGTACCATGTTGTTATTGACATAATGATTGAGAGATCTGATTTTATGGAAATTTTTATTCTCCTAATATTTCAGTTAGCCACATTTGATCACTGTTTCTTACAGAATAACTGTATTCTCTCACTGCAAAGTCTTATCATATAAAAAGAAGTCTAAAAACATCTAATGTAAATTAATTTTTATATAATGCTCATTATAATGCAGAGTATTTATTGTTGCCTTTTTTGCTTTTTCTACTTAGAATTCATTTACGTATTTTGAAATTGGCTTCACTTCTGATTTCAGTATACTCCAAAATATCATTAGTAATTGCTTCCTTCTGAAGCAGAAATAAATAAGATAAACATCATTGTTTACACTCTATAGTTTTGCCACATGTTAAAATAATACAGTTAATTTCAAAGTAATGTCTTTAATAAGCATTATGAGGTTTTACCAACTGCAAGTGCTTAGACTTATTGCTGGGTCAGGAGTCCATTAATAGCAAAGGAAGTAAGTAAGAGAAAAAAGTTTTAAAATTAAGTAAATAAAATAATAGGGAAAGTAACATTTACCAAATACATATTATACGTAAGGAAGTGTCTCAAGTGTTTCATATACCTTTTATATTTAATACTCTAAATAAACATGTGAGGTAGGTATTAGCCAATTCTTTCATTGAAGTATAATTGACATATAATATCCTATTAGTTTTAGGTATGTATCATAGCGATGTGATATTTTTATACATTACAAAATGATCCTCATAGTAAGTTTAGTTACCATCTGTTACCATATGAAGTTATCACAATATTATTGCCCATATTCCCAATACTGTACATTACATCCTTGTGACTTACATATTTTATATCTACAACTTTGTACTTCCTAATCCCCTTCACCTACTTCTCCTGCCCCCATCCTTCCCTGCTTTGGTAACCAATATTTTCCTGTTATCTGTAAGTCTGTTAATGTTTTTACTTCATGTAGCATAATACCCTTTTGGTCCCTCCCAGTTGCTGCAAATGACAAGATTTTATTTTTTTTGTGGCTGAGTTGTATTCCATTATGTATATGTATACACACACACACACACACACACACACACACACACATACATATATATACACCATATCTTCTTTATGCTATCATCTATCAATAGACATTTAGGTTTCTTCCATATGTTGGCTATTGTAAATAATTCTGCAATAAATATATGGGTGCATATATCACTTGGAATTGGTATTTTTGTTTTCTTTAGGCAAATACCCAGGAGGAGAATTGCTGTATCATATGGTAGTTCTATTTTTAATGTTTCGAGGAAACTACATACTGGTTTCTGTAGTGGCTACACCAATTCACCTTCCCACTGACAATGTACAAGTGTTCCCTTTTCTCCACATACTCATCAACACACATTATTTTTTGTCTCTTTGATAACAGCCTGTCTAACAGGTATGAAAAGATATCTCATTGTGGTTTTGTTTTACATTTTCCTGATGATTAGTTATGTTGAGCATCTTTTCATGTGCTTATTGGCCGTCAGTATGTCTTCTTTAGAAAAATATCTATTCAAGTCTTCTGCCCATTTTTAACCAGGTTTGTTTTCTTGATAGTAAGTTGTTTAAGTTCTTTATATATTGTAAATATTAAACCTTTATCAGATGTATAATTTGTAAATATAATGTCCCATTCAGTCAGTTGTCTTTTTTTTTGTTTTGATGGTTTTCTTTGCTGTGCAAAAGTTTTTTAGTTTGATGTAATCCCATTTGTTTATTTTAGCTTTCGTTACCTTTGAGGAGACTGGTCCAAAAAAATATGTTGTTAAGATTGATGTCGCACAGCTTACTGCCCATGTTTTCTTCTAGGAGTTTTATGGTTTCAGGTCTTACATTTAAATCTTGAATTCATTATAAATTTATTTTTTGTATATTGTGTATGAAAGTGGTCTAGTTTCATTTTTTTGCATGTAGCTCTGCAGTTTTCCCAGTACTATCTATAGAAAAGACTATCTTCTTGTCTCATTTGGATATTCTTGTCTCATTTGTCATAGTTTAATTGACCATATATCTGTGAGTTCATTTCTGGGCTCTCTGTTCTACTGAAATATATGTCTGTTTCTGTGCCAGTACCATATTGTTTTGATTACTATAGCTTTGTAGTGTAGTTTGAAATTAAGGAGCATGATACCTTGAGCTTTGTTTTCTTGCTCAAGATTGCTTTGGCTATTCACCATCTTTTGTGTTCTTTACAAATTTTAGGATTATTTAGTCTAGTTCTGTAAAAAATACCATTGATATTTTGATGAGAGTTGCACTGATTCTGTAGATTGCTTTAGGTAGTATAAGCATTTTACCATGTTCCATGTGCACTTGAAAAGAATGTGTATTCTGTAACTTTTGAGTGAAATGTTTTGTATGTATCTATTAAGTCTATCTGGACTAAGTTGTTCTTTATGACCAATTTTTCTTTGTTGATTTTCTCCCTGGATTATTTATCCATTGAAATAAATGGAGAATTAAAGTCCTCTAAAGAGTAGAGGTACTGACAATTTGTGGTACTGACAATTTCTCCCTTTATGTCTGTAAATATTTTGGCTAGTTTAGTGGTGATTAACTACTTTAGTTTTTGCTTTTCTGGGGAACTCTCTATCTTTTAATTCTGAGGTCTACCCTTGCTGGATTGGGTATTCTAGGTTTTAAGTTTTTCACTCTTAGCACTTTTAATATATCCTGCCACTCCCTGGTGGCCTACAAGTTTCTGTTGAAAATAATCAACTGATAGTCTTTATGGGTTTTCCCTTGTATGTGATTATTTTCTCTTGTTGGATTTAAGAACCTCTATTTTGACCTTTTTAATTGTAACATTCTTGATGTGTAGCTCTTTGAGTTCACCTTGTTTGGGACTCTCTCTGATTCCTGGACCTGGATGTCTGGTTCCTTCCCCAGGTTACAGATGTTCTCAGCTATTATTTCTTCAAATACATTTTCTGCCTCTTTCTCTCTCTTCTCCCAGTGCCCTCATAATGTGAATGTTAATATGTTTAATGCTGTCCTAGATGTCCTTTAATCTATCCTTATTTTTTTAATGTTGTTTAAAAAAGAGCATTTTCTTCTTTTTGCTGTTCTGATTGGTTGATTTCTACTATTTTGTCTTCTGGATCACTGATCCATTCTTCTGTATCATCTAATCTGCTCTTGATTCTCTCTGGCATATTTTGCATTTCATTTATTGTATTCTTTAGCTCTCGTTGTCTTATATTTTCTAAATCTTTGTTCAAGTTCTCACTGTGTTCCTCCATTCTTCTGAATTTGGAAAGCATATTTATGACCATTACTTTGAACTCTTTACCATTTTCCCTGTGAAAATGGCATTTTTTTACATTATTTCTAAGCTGCACCTAGCCTTCCAAGTAAGTATGTCCCTACACCACAAACGTTTGGAGAGGTTTAAGGGCATGTCCAAGCCCTGACAGTTTCTAAGAACGAAACTCAAGTCTCTTTGTCTCTTCATTATACCAAGCTGCCTGCCTACAACTTCTATCCACTGGTACTTTTCCAAGAAGAAATGTAGGATATTGAAGTACAGCTGAATTCTGCAGGGACCTGGGCATTCTGAATGCTCAGCAATGAGATAGGAAAGCAGAGGAGATAGGCAGTGGGGCACAGAGGGTGGTGGCCAGAACGTGGACACTGTACTGGCCTCCTGACTATGGGATTTTATCCATAAACAGAAGACTAGAAGTCCTAAGTTATAAGAATGATATGTAGCCAAGAGCAATGCCTAATACTATGTATATGAGGGGTTAAAATTTTATTTTTAATGTTTGAATGACAAGGTATTTCCACAACTACCCAAAATGTCCTAAAGGAATTCACAGTGACTTTTAGATATTAATGATGTCCTCATTTTTAAAGCAAAGTATGTTGATAAGGTATTCTTGTTCATGTCATTAATTCTGGATATCTTACTGATTACTTTAGATTTGATTCTTTCAGATACATATCTTGAGATAAAAGGAGAAGTTAAACTTAGAGCACAGTCTAAACACCTATGACATATGAGAAAAATAGATTCTAAAATAAAATAAGATTATGTAGACTTTTACAATTACTTATAATAAACAAAATCTATTGTATTTTGTTATCTAAATGGCCAAGGTTTGAGTCTTTGCTCTGTCATTTATTCCTGTATGGACCTGAATTAATAGATTAATTTCTTTGAACCTTGGTTTCTTCATTTGTGGATTCAATTTAAAATCCACTGTATTAATTTACCATGAGGATTAAATTAAATAATACTTGTTCAGTAGCCAGCACAATGTGAGCATGTGATCTGAAATCAGAAGCAGAGAGGGTATAGCAATTTTATATGTGAAAGAAAAACATTATGAATTTAAAAATTTGGATTAGATGGTTCTATTTCACTATTTGACTCTCTGCTTTCATAGTATGTTTGTATCACCTATTTAATAAATTATAAGAAAAGGTCATTTTCAGTTCCTGTTCTGTATTTTTTGTAAGCAGATCGAATCCCCTGACATATTTAGAGTAATTAAGAATTTCAAATGAAATAAGTTTAATGTTATACTGATGCGTGCTTCTTTGATGATACTCATTAAATAAAGTAAGTAACTGAACTGAATAATTGAATTTTCAAAGCAATTTAGTGATAGAAATTAGCAGTACAAAACGTAATTGTGTTTCTATCAAAGTCATCATGACTAAACACATTGCTTTTTATGGTGGAAAACAAATATATCTCATACTTCTGCATATTGCTAGGTTTATCTAGCTGTAATATAATCAGTGTGTACTTGATTACTTTGCACTATAATTTATCATGAACATACTTTAAAAAGGAAAACTGGAAAACATATAACAATGATGGACATTTTTCAGCAGAGTGGTTGAATTTGAATATTCACTCTTCAGAAATGATTTTGGATAAACTTTAAGCCTTGGTTTCTTTATCACTAAAATGGAGATAATAATAGTGCCAACTAATGAAATTTTTGTGATAATTAAATGAGATAATACATGGAAATCATCTGGCATAGTACATGTATCAACATATAAGCATTGGAAGTATGTTGTATTTCAAATGCACAGAATTGCACTGGAAAGGCTATACAAAGACAATTTTATTGTGTGTGTGTGTGTGTATAGTCTTTTTAAACAAAATTTGTTTTTAAAAAAGTAAATAGTCATTGCCTGATTGTGCTTTATAAATCTGAATAATTATAGCTGAATTTAATTAAAACCAAGTTCACCTGCACTAAATTGTTCTGTATTCAAAATGTGCTTATACTTAGGAAGAGATTAGGGTACTAATTAGGATAGAAATGAAGAGGCTGATTCTGTAAGACACTGGCTTGTCTTATGACCGTCCTTGTGATTATATTGCCTCAGGGAATCTACCTGTAGTCACACAATCACAGAAAACAGTGCCATGTTCCATTCTAGAAATGGTCCCTTAAGGTTTCTGAAACAAAATTTAATAACTGATTAAGTTTCCTATATCTTTCCTGCTGTTCCTGTGATGCTTTTATTTGTCCTATAAACACAGGTAGGGGGGAAAAATCATCTCTCCTATTGCTCGAGTTAACAAATTGGAAGTTCTCAGCTCTTCTGTTTCTCTTAGCTACTCAGGCACCTAGTTTTGCTGATTTGATCACCTTCATATTTTGAATCTTTCTTCCCTCCATTAATTTACATACCATTGACCCAGTTTAGACTCTCATCTTCTCTTACCTTAACAAGATTTATCTTTTTGGCTAGATCTTATTCTCTCCTCCATGCTATAACCAGAGGGAATTTTCTAAAATAAAAATCTGGTAGTATTACTTTTCTGATCAACAGCCTTGACAATGCCTATAGTGTCAATCAATCAATGTGAAGTTCTTGATAATGGAGCTCCAGGCCTGCATGGACTGGCTCCTGCCTCTCCAGTTTAGAAATGAAGAGCTTAAGCTCAAGAGTCAACAGATCTCATCAAAAATCCTAGCTCCAGTTTATGTTTGGACAAGTTACTTAGTCTCTTTAAACCTAAGTTTCCTTATATGTAAAATCGGGATAATACTAATGATGCCTATTTCACTTGACTGTTTTGAGAACAAAATAAAATCCTACTTACTTGTGTAACACATGGTTAGATGTATTAAATTTAAGACATTTATGTATGTCTTCCTCCATACATATCCTACACATGAGACATAACAAAGTGCCTTCTGTTCACCCAACAAGTGACATGTTCTCTTGTTTATATTTCCATAACTTTGTCTTTATTATTTCCTCTGCCTCGTTTTTCACCAGCTGTCCCCTTCCTCCTCAGCCCCCTTGTGTGTCCTGTCCCTCTTGTCAGACTTAGCTCCAGGGGCATTTCTTGCTGGAAGATCCTCTGAGTTTCCCATTTCTGAAGTGGAGACTCCCTTCTCTGCACGCCATTAGAGGTTAAGGCCCAGAGTGCATTCAGGAGTCTGACTGCCTGGATTTAAATCCTCAATGTGGGGCCTGTACAAACTACTCTACAGCTATAAGCCTCAATTTGACCTGTACATTTGTGTGAATAATAGGGTATATCAAATGGGATTATGTGAAGATCAAATCAAACAACATATGTTAATGCTTAGCACAGTGCTTGGCACATGGGAAAGGCTCAAAAACCATGAGTCAGTAACGATAATAGGAGTTGATTGTTCTGACAGAGCACACATTGCCTCATGTTATCATAGTATTACTTATTTCCATGACTTTATATCTAACAGGCTGAAAATTCTTCCTAGATGTTGTTTACATTCATTTTTGTGTTCCCTGCACGTGATTTGGAAATTGGCTTATGATGGATCATTGGTGCATGTTTATTGATGGAAAAATGGGTGAATATTTCCATTGATGGCGATCTAATTTGAAAACTGGTAGAATTCCTCCTTTTTTAACAGTATTTATGGAGCACGCAGCCAGGCATAGGGGCAACCATTACATTTCAATAAACAACATCCACTAAGCTACAATCCTCCTGGGGATGATGTCAATATCTTATCAGTCTCTATCTCCAAAAGACCTATATGTATTGCTCAGTGTATGTCAATTGTTGACTAAATAATGTATCAGTCTCCCTTATTAAATCATAAGTTATAAGCGATGTATCTCTCCTGTGCAGTAGTAACATTCACATAGTAAATGAATTTAAATATTAAATACTTTGTTGTAATTATAACCCAAATTATAAAGACTATATAAAAAATGCTGTTACAAGCCATCCCATGCAAAATGTTGAAATCTCATTCCATGCTCTCTTATAGAGCTATTATGAGTTTCAATAGTACTTATTGAAATTTTAGTAATTTTATTTTAGCAATTTCTGTAATTCTCTTAAATTTTTTTAAAGTATAGGTGACCTTTAATTTGGGGGCCACATGTTAAGTATTTTTAAATGCAATATTCCTAAAGTGGGGTTTAGGGTTATTATGATTCAGAGATGTTTCCAGCATTGTGTTTACAATTGCATAAGCCGCAGTGTAAGTTGAACGCAGAGTGATTTGAAGCTAAAAAACTCCCCAAGTTCAAATCTTACCTCTTCCAGCAGTGCAGTCTTGGACGTTTCACTTAATCTTTTGGAACTCGGTTTCCTCCTCTGTAAAGTGGGTCTGTCAAGGTCTATTTCTTCAGGACTGTGATGAAGCTTAGAACACAGTAGCAGCTCAGCAAAGGTGGCCACTGTGATTTTAAACAAAGCAGCCATTTTACTGGGGTCTTATTATTTTATCTTATTGAATCTTTTGTCCACTGGTAAGAAATTGATTCATGGGCATCAGTGTACTAGAAGGTACCCCAAAGACCAAGAGCAATGGGATAAATAATTTAACCATTTTCTGGACATTAGTTGTTGAAAATTGCATACAAGAGATGATTTGGAAGATGCAAAATGTTCTTGGAAACTATTCCAGACTTAACAATAGCTAAATCCATCTGCTCGCCTGGAGTTTCATTTATGTTACCCCATTGTGTATTATAAACCTATATTTGTATTAAATTGATTATGGATTTAATATCTGATTTATTGTCTGAATATGGATATACAAGCAAATACAAGATAGAGATAAGAATCAGGTGACAAGACTATGGATATTCACTCTTTTTCCCTGTCATCCAAAGGTTTCAGAAGGAGGATTCTTAAAATTATGGCTCATTCTGTGATACAGTGGGTCAGTAAAGAAGTTTATTGAATTCATGTCATAGATTTACAGAGGGAAGGAATGAAGCTTGTGTTGTTGCTCCATCAGATTTCCTTAGTACCTCAATCATAAAAAGATAAAAAAATATATATATATACCTGCCTTGGAACGATTAGTATATTACATGAATTCAGTGAAGGTGATAATGTTGAAATGTTCTGGAAATAGAAACACTGTATGTCTACAGTGCAGTTTTCTTATAAGTATCAGTTGCAAACCTTACCTCTCAAATTTCTAAGGCTGTAAAATTGATTCATTCAAGTGCTCACATGAGAATTTTCTGTTGTGATTCCATGGTGTTTTATGTTCTCACATCACAACGGAACCCCAGGTGTCTTAGAATAATTTTTGTGAAGAGAAAAACTCATGTCAACCGCTTAGGTGATCACAGTCTCAATTACCAGAAAAGGTTTCCGTCCTTTGTCCAGTAATTGTTTGGCTTCTACATTATAATAGGCACAGTGACAATTATTAATGATACGATACACAGATGAATAAGGGAAAGTAACGCCTTTAGGAGGCCTGTGGTCTGTTTGAAACTATACATTTTAAGCAGTTACATGTGGTATGATAAGTGCATCCAGCATGGGGCTGTGAGCAAAGCAGCCATGTGAGCACAGAAAAGTGTTAACTTGAATTTCTGGTTTGGGGAAATCATCGAGGAAATCATCTTGAAAAAAGAGTCAGTGTTTTCCAGATGAGTAGTCATGAAGGACATTTCAGGTGGAAGGAATACCTTATGAGAAGCACAGTTCTGAAGCAGTGTGGACTCACGGGGGACCAATAGGAAGATCCCTATGGCAGAACACGGTTCTCATAAAGGGGAGTGGAGTGAAAAGGGAACTGAGAAGTGAGTGAGGGTCAGCTCCTGGCAAGCCTGGGAGGGCATCTGGCTTTCATCCTGCCGACTGTATATGCCAGCAGAGTTTTACCATGAGAGTGTTTAAACTTATTTTTACAAGGAATCTTAAAACTTTTTCTCACCTATAGCATATGGAACAAGGATGTGCTCTTTTGGCAAGACACTGGTGGCAGGAAGATAAATTATGAAACTATTGTGAAAATGTGGCAAGGAAAATAATAGTGCCAAGTAAGTTTCAGGTCATAGAATTCTCCCATGTGCCTCAGTTTGCCAGGCTCTGATTTGGCCTTCATGCCAGGTTATTACATGACAGCACTTTGGGGTATCCTGGTGGGCTGAGTCAGCAACGGAATAATGCCAGGTCTAGCATGGATGTGTCTAAACATTAATCAGAGAAGACAGCTACGAAGAGCTGTCCTTTTGCTAGACTAAGAGGCGAATCGTGTCTAAGTGTTGTAAGTTAACATGCATGCAAATTCTAAGCTTGTCTTGTTCTCTGTGTCAGTTAATGGAGATAGCAATACCACCTAAGCAGATTTTTTGGGGATTGACTAAGCTAATGCTTCTAAGACAGTCTTAAAATGTTTGACTCACAATCTGTTTGGCAGACTAAAGAAAACTTTGGCCATTGCCCCAGAAAATAGAGGCAGTTTACATAGTGGTTAGGAGCACAGGGTCTGGGTCAAACAAATCTGGGTTTATTTCCCAGTTTAGGCCCTTATTAAGTGTGTAACAAGTTATGCAACTTCTTTACATTTCAATTTCCTTCTTCAGCAGAAGTGAAAATTAAATGAGATAATGAATATAAACTGCATAGTTTCTACCTGGCAAATAGTGAATCCTCAATAAATGTTAACTATTATCATTATCATTGTCATATACCATATCACAAAGTTTTGCATAAAATTTCCCAGTGATCCTGACACTATATCCAATGTAGGGACCACTGAAGCCTCGCTAAGAACCCAAATGAATGTGAAAGCTCCTTGCGTTCATACTTCAGTGGTTCTTAATAAATATTTAATTTAAGTTACCTATCACAAATCTTTCCTTTATTTGTTTAATTTTTAATTTACTTAACCATGCAATTGACCTGGGTGGAAAAGCAAACTTTGGTTTCAGATGATTGTGTTTAAAACAGATTATTTTCATTTTAAAGGAAATCTAAAGGAATATACCTGATATAAACTAGAAGAAAGAAAAGAGACTTTTTAAAAAAATTAAGGATCTGTGGCAGTAGGCAATAGAGTGCATTGGTCTGCATTTCTGTCTCCCAGGAGAACTATCATGAACAAATACATACTGTCAGAATTTTCAAAATAATTTATTTAATGACCAATTATGACTAATTACGGAGATAGTTGCAATATTATAGCTTGAAAAGGTAGCATGCCTAGCCTAACACACTCAAGTTGAAGCTTGTTTAAAAAAGCAGACTGTAGAAAAGGGAAAGAAGGTTTGTTCTCTTTTAATACCTGAGTGCTGAGCTTTGAGAATCTTTAATGGGTTCACTTTCATTTATTCATCATGCTGTGAGCTGAACAGGATGCTAATCATGGAGGTCAAGAGAATGGTTTGTGTGGTCTGGCAGTGGAGATGAACATGCAATAAGTACAAATTGAAGTCTATAAAAAGGGCTGCTATTGTGGTAATCATTTCACAGTATATGTAAATCCAAGCATTATTCTGTATGCCTTAAGCTTATACAGAGATGTATGTCAATTATTTTTCAATAAAACTAAGGGGAAAAAGTACTGCATGTAGAGAGAAGAAGCCAGCAAAGGGAGGTGGAGGGTAGAGATGCAGAGAGAAGGTATGTTTAGGAAATGTAAGGAATTTGTTTCACTATTATCATCTGATACCAGGAAGGAGCAAGTTATGAAAAACAAGTCTAGAAAGGGAGGCAGGACTGATATATTGGATGATTTTGTATACTGTGCTAAGTTGATTGGATTTCCAAATACAATGCCTACCTCAATTAGTGGTGACATTTAATAATAACTGCTCAAATTTTCTACATCTCCTAGATGGTAGATACACATGTGTGTGCACATGACAAATAACCACATAGAACACATTTTATGTTTACTTTTGTACAAGCTTCTGTGTTTGGTGTATGCATCTGCATGTTGAGAATCTATAAGAATAGGAGCATTATACATATAAAAGTAACATGTATACATGTAATTCAAATACTATTTGTTGCCAATACAGTTAATCCCATCCACTTAAACTGGGAAGGAATGCAAGCTTAATGAATGAAAATATAGAACAGGCTATATTTCCAAATTATTTACATGATACAGACACATTTAATTGATTAATAGCTGTAAGAAATACAGTTTTTGACAAATGCTGATATCCAAAGGCCTACTTCAATGAATATATAACAATGATTTGACAAGAATGTATAACAATGATAACTATTGACCTATGTGAATAAGTATACATAAGGTGCTTTAGCATGATTTGTTTTCTAGATATTAAATAACTTTCTACTGTTTTCCCTTTCATTTATTTAACATATTCATATTTACATAGGTTGTTCACATTCATATTTTCACAGGTAGTTCAAGCTAAAATTTTAGCCAGTAGAAGACAAATTGTGTCATGTCTGAGTTGTTGCGAGCTCTAAACACTTATAAATGTGTTGTGTACACAAAGAAGTTGCAGGTATGATTTGGGCACAGATCACTACCTCAGGAAGACTGCAGTTAAAGGCAATAATTTATAGCATAAGAGAAAACTGTGAGAGTTCAAAAATGGGAGGGATTACTTCCAGCGGGAGAACAAATGGAGAGCGTAAAAAAGGAAGTGGCATTTGAGCTGAACCAATCGGATGAATAAGATTTATTGTTAAATATAAAAGGGCAGACTGTTGTTTTAAAAAGGAGCAGAGATATGGAAAACCATCCTGTGGAATATGAATAATGCATAATATAGCTGAACACCATTTCTTTATATCATTAGAATTACATGAATTCTCACATGTAATTACAGTTACAAGGACATCTTTCAATTTAATTTACTGCCATTTTCAATGACTATAGTGGTTAAATGTGGGCTTTGGGATCAGACAAACCTGGGTTGGAATTACCAGCTCTGCCCCTTACTAGATATGTGATTTAGGATAAACCATATAACCTCTCTGAAACACAGTTCCCTTAACAGAAAATGCTGGGAATGATAAATGTACAACTCATAGAACTGGTTAAATAACTAAATAAGGTAATGAATGTAAAGTACCTGTTATTACTCTGGCTGAGACATGATAATTAGTCAATAAACAGTTGTCATTAAATGGTACTTAGGTCATGAGAAAGAAATTGACTTTTCAACTTTTTCCCCATGCCTTTACATTGTTTTCAGTAAGAGAAGGGCTGGGAAGATGGCCATAAGTGAATTTTCTTGATCATTGATATAAAAAAAAAAAAGAAAGAAGGACTATAAGACCTCCAACGTCCCTTCTTTTTGTTTCTTCTAATTTGATTTAATATGCTTGCATTTTAACATATGCTAATCCACAAAATATGTTTTTTAAGTGTTATTTTAATGGCTCTGTTCCAATTTTGAATTGTTTCTCTCTCTGTGCCCTCCCTAGCTTAGTTATATGTGGTGTGGCGTGGTGTGGTGTGGTGTGTGTGTGTGTGTGTGTGTGTGTGTGTGTGTGTGTGTGTGTGTGAGCCTGCTTAGCTATTCATTTCTTCTGTCTTCTATTGGACTACATATAATCATATTAGTACCAAAATTTTGTACATGTAGGTCCCTACTTTATTGCTATTAACAGTGAGAAAACTGACAAATGACCAATTGTACTGAGAGAATTGCCAAACCTCTTTTTAACTTCTACCCAGTAAATATAGTATAAGTATGGAAGATGGGAAGTAGAATTAATTACAAGAAAGATGATGTCAATGACGCTCATACTGAAATACTTAAGTATTTTAATACACAACAATTACCTAGAAGCTTGTTCATTCTTATGTTTATATTTAACACCAGTAAAGTGAGTCATGTCCTCATTATCCTCGACTCAATAGCTGCTAAAGTTAAATATTCTGTTGAGGAGGAGGATTGATTCTACAGCATATCTAATATGCTATTTCTTCTTGAAACGTTGTTTCTCAATGGACACATTCATTGATGAATTCAAAGGATCCAAAAGAGAGTCTTGCTTAATTACATCCCATTGGAGATGTTGGTCCTGCCTCAGGATGATGGATAAGAAAACAAGATCTCAGATATTCTATCCTTAGAAGTGCTAGTAAAAGTCATTAAATGATAATTTTATACTTACTATGAATTTATAACCAGATCTCCTTCTGATGAATACCATAAGCAGTTTCTCTTTTCATATCTATATCCATATATCATATACATATGAGGCAGTCTAAGAAGTTTTGGAGGTTGAAAAAGCCAGCTAGTAACTGCTATTTCTTGAGTAACTGCTGCATGCTAGACACTGATTGTTTTGATACATAATCTCTAATCTTCTTAACAGCATAGTTTGGAAGATGAAGGAACTAAAACCCAGAGTCATTTGATTTCTCTTTAGCTTACTAGGTATATGCACAGACTGTTGAGAGATAATATACTGTCACTTCTGCTTTTGAGGCTACATAGTTCATGAGGGAGAGGATGAGGCTGAGAATGTCCCTTAAAAATGTACAATAAATACACTGTGGCAAAAAAGTGGGGACATGGAAGGGGGAGGTGGTAAGGGTCACATCTGAGCTTGTCTGAGGGGTTTTCCCCTAGTGGAATAGAGTCAGGTGGACTTGTAAGTAGAGGGAATAGTGTTTATGATATTCAGTGAAGAAAAAAACTGCCACAAATAAGAAATTATATTTGAATTATTTTTGTTTACAGAATTTTAATTGCACATGCAAGCAGCCTGGTGTACATAGCTCTTTGAGGGGTGATATGATCTGTTGATTATTATGTGCAGGCCTGGCTAGTTGTTAAACAGCTGAAAGAAGTGTTTTTGCTAAATCTTTTGGAATACGAGTGTTAAGGCAAGGACTGTCCCCTGCAACTGGAGACTTTGTTGAGCAGTCTTGAAGATTTTTAGCCATCGGATTAGCACATTGTCTAAAGAGGAAGTTTTTATTAATGATTCTCCAGATGACTTTTTTTAAAGGATCACTTGTAGAATTAGAAAGAATATAATGGTTATAATATATGGAAAGTTGTGCTTCTACCTCATGGTCTGTGTGTAGATTGGAATCCAGTGGCTTAAAAATTCAGGTTATTAGAAACAGAAGTAATATTAAAAATACCCAGGAAGGCTCATACACATGTGAAATTCTCATGTGGAGATACTCATTCAGAGGAATCAGAGGCTGAGCGTCTTGCCAAAGGCCTGGGAGAAAGGCAAGCACTGGAACCCAGGCGTTGGACTCCCTGTACTTTTTCCTCTATAACATTCTATCTGCACTTTAAGAAAATAAATATTTAACATAGAGCTATTGCACCTGATGTTATGGACTGAAATGTGTTTCACTGCCAACCATACATATGTAGAAGCCCTAGCCTCTTTTACCTTAGAATGTGACTGTATTTGGAGATAGGGCCCTGAAAGGGTAATTAAGGCTAAATGACATCATAAGGGTGAGGCCCTAATCCAATATGACTGGTATCCTTAGAAGAAGAAGAGATATCAGGGATGCATATGTACAGAGGGATGACCATGTGGTGAGGCAGGAAGAGGGCAGTCATCTGCAAGCCTAGGAAACAGGTCTGAGGAGAAACAAACCCTGCTGGCACCTTGATCTTAGACTTGCAGGATCCAGAACTACAGGAAAGTAAAATTCTATAGTTTAAATAACCCAATCTGTAGCATTTTGTTATGACATCCCTAGCAATCTAAGATACCGGGTAAACTTTCAAACTAATAAAAGAAGTGCACTGACCTTGTTTTTTGACTATATGTTAAATTTTAAGTGTGAACTATATATTTTGACACTTCACATTACTTAGCCTTTGGTACCAAAGTGGAATGAGTCTCTCCTTATGGGCAGGAACTGTGTTTTATTTATTTTACTTCCCCAGTGCCTAAAACAATGCTTAGAATGTGACAGGGCTTAATATCTATGTAAATAAATGAATGAGAGTTTCCCGTGCAAGCATATCTTTCTCATAACTGCATCATATGCATTTGATGCCAAGCCTTTAAAAAATTAACTATTTCTTTTTTTTTTTTTTTTACTGGAAAATGTCTTTCTCAAGATACACTTCCCTTTTTCTGAATTTTAATATGTTGATTTATTTTATATATATTTTGGCTGTGAAAGTCATGGGCAGTTGATGCAACTTTACACTTTTATATGGTGAAGTTCAAGGGGTTATTGGCAGCTATTTCCTGCTAGGTCAAGAGGCCTTGATGTGAGGTTCTTCCCATTGTTGTGATGTTTAGTAGGTTTCCCATCACAAATTATCTCCAGATTTTACAGTATTTCTTGTTCTCAGGTTGTTCCTATTGGTCTATCGGGCAATGGAAAGATCCACGAGGTGTTTAATAGGTATCTCTCTTTAGCAAAGGCATTTGAGAACGAGGGACCCTAGTTCAGTCTTTTCTGTTACCATGCTGCCCTCACACGCACCTGATACATCTTTGAACATGACAGTCAGTTGTGCTTGCCAGTCAACAAGTGCCACGTCTGTGAGGTGCAGTAATTATGTTCAGTATTGTGGTATACATTGTTGTAGTACTTATTTGTACCTGGAATCCTTCTATCCTCAATTTTCAGTTCATGGGGCAAAACTGTAGCAAACAGTTTTCTCCTGATTATATATTTATCTCCTTCAACAACAAGCATAATTTTTCCTTTCTTTCTTAAAACTTTATTTTTTGGGTGTGTTTATTTGTGAGTTAGGGAATATTAATAGTAACTATAGTTCTGATCTTCAAGAGATTTACTCACATGAAACCTGATATGTAGAAGACAAGGTAATGTTAGTCATTAAAAAATGTTTCAGAAGTGCAGAGTGACCTGGTACATTTTATACTTCAAGGTTGTAGTGTGAATGAATCATGAGAGTGAAATAGATTTCATTTAAAAAGGCAAGAAGGTTTGAAGAAGTTCATAGCATAGATTGGAGAAAAGAGAGGAGGGATGTGAGACCAGTAAATGATACTGGTTGAGGTACTTGTGTAGGAATTAGAAAATTCTACACAAGGAAATATATTGAAAGTTGAGTGACTGAAATTTAGGTATTCTGTCAAGGATATAAAGAACTGAGTTTGGAGAAATAATAATTAGCACCTATTGGGCACTGTGCACCAGGGATTTCTACTCATATTCCCTGTAAAATTTCTATCCTTTAATTCCCACAGCAATCCTGTAAAATGAGTTATATCATAGTTTGCCGGTGAGGAATCTAAAGCCTGTGTTACACTAGGTTACTTTTTCCAGGAGTAGTTAGAATTTGGCCCATGTCTGTCTGGTTCTAATTTCCATTTTCACACAGTGTTTTGCAGAGAGTATAGAAAAAATGAAATGGAACGTGTATCAAGGTCCAACAAGGAAAGCAGTAACCATTCTAAGAATGCTTTGAAATAGAAAGGCTATAGTAAAAGGAATACATTGCACAATCGATGGAAAAGCTAAGAAGCACACAGGTGGTGGCAGGGCAGCCTAGAGATTAACTGCTGCAGGAAGACACTCCCACCCTTAAATCAGAGGCTTGAAGGGAGGCACTTGGAGGCCAGAACCAATCATGGGAATATGGAACCACCACCGGCCTGTGGAGTGCAGGTGGGGCCGGAAGGCAGATACCACGGCTGCCCGAGATGCCACAGGAGGCAGAGGCTCAGCGGTTATGCCTTGTGTTGCCTTGGCACCCTTCTTCCTCCTGCTCCCCCTCCCCTCCCCGCTGTTCCCATTCTTGAAGGCAAGTAAGGAGTGTGGTTTACATTGTGGGTGTTACATACTCCCCGTCAGCTCTGATAGTTCTTACGGATTAAGGCTTTTCTGTCTCCTTACTGAGGGGGTTTAGCAAAGGAAAACAAAGACACAAACCTCAGGGCCAGTTGTTTATTGGATGCGGAGGGAAGAGTTTGGTTTGAGGTGAGATAAAACATAGTTTAATTTCATAGGAACTTAGATTTTCAGTGTTTCAGTGCCATGAAACTTCAAGGATTGGGAAGAACCATGAGATGTCAATAAATTGAGTAGTAGTTTACATAAAACCTGACTACTGTAGAAGGTGCTAGAATATGGGAAACAGAAATGAGTCCAGATTTTTTAAGACTGGGTGATTGTCACTTGAGATGTGCATGGTGGAAAGGTTGCTTATTGCATGCCACAAATTGATGTTAACAAGGGAGCTGGGTATTCAAAAGTCATTCCAAAAAAATCATGCTGTGTTTTTGGATGAAGGCCTTTACCTCAAGAGACTTGGACTTGACAGCCTTTTCTGGAGAACTGCGTTTGCAGGCAGGATTTCATGTCCGACCTGAGTCAAGCAGGCAGAGCTGGAGCTGGGCTGACTGAGTGCCTGCCCGTATGCTTCTGGCTTGCACCAAATTGCCTGTTCATGGAAATGACTGACAGACCCAGGAGTCACTGCTCTTAAAGGAAAGTCTCTATTCAGTGCTTCAAAACTTGTAAATGCATGAAGAGGCTCCCTGGAGCCATTGGAGTTGCTGCTGGCCAAAGAAGACAGAAAGTATGGAATGAAAGACCACTTCGAAATGTGTTTTCGTTTTCAGAAATCCTGCCATGTTTCTGATGTTCTCTTTCAGTGTGCCTTTCATTTATTTGGAACCTTGTACTGCCTCTGGCAGATAAAACTATAGCTCACCACTGCAGCAGTGCGCCTCAGGAGAGAAAGGGTGATATCTGTATGGGAAGAACAAAGGGAATTGATTACCCGCCGGATCTGAGAGATGGCCTGTCCTTGGTTCTGCTTGCCCTCTTTCTGCAAAGCTACTTGGGTGACAATTAAACTTTTTTGACTTAATAATCCCAGGATCATCTCCAGGTTCTGTTTGCAGGATTCACCATAGCTCACTATTAGTGCTTCCAGAAAGGAGATCCATTCACTCATTAAAGATCTGTTGAGCATCTCCTGTGTTTTAGGAACTTGGCTAGACAATGAGGACACAAACACGAAGGGCCAGCTGCTCTTTTCCAGGAACTCATATAAGATATTGGAACTCCTAAAACTGAGGTAGAATAGTATGATGGATAAGGATTCAGAAGCCTGGAGTTCCAGCACTGTCTCTGCCATAAATCAGCTGTGTCACCTTGAAAAAAGTCATTTCCCCTCTGTGGGCCTCAGTTTCCAGGTCTCTCAAAATGGATGACTGTGGATCTTACAAATAATCCTTCAAGGGATTGTTGAGGATATAAGAGAGAATGTCTGGGTGAAAATCATGAAGAAATAAAATGCTAAACAAATGCCAGCAGTCTTAATCACCTTGCCAGCCTAAAGACCTAATAGCAAAAATTGTGTCAATCTTAAAAATCTTCCTCTAGAAGCATCATCCTTTGAAATTCTCTAAGCCATACACTTCATTGAGTGGGAAGGAAGAAAAAGAAATTCTTAGGTTTCAGTAATAACTCAAATTTAACGAAAACGATTACATGCCAGGCCTTGTACGTGATTTATTTTGTGGTATTATGGAAGTCTTAATCCTGTGACGTGGGAATTATTATCTCCATTTGAACAGAAGACAAAATAGTCTCAAGAGAGATTATGGAGCATGTCAGAGGTCACATGACTTGCAAATGACGGAGTTGGGATTTGAAACCAGGTCTGACTCGCCCACATGCTCAGGTTTTCTTCACTACACCTCATACATCCCAAACCCTAGAAAAGTGTCTGTGCAGGACTGGTGCTGCCATGATTATGAACTTATAAATATGTTCTAAGACAGACTGTGTGAGGCCGTAGGCATCCTTTATACTGGTGAGTGGGGAAGAGAAGCTTAAAAACTAGATCACTGGACAGTGAACAAGAAAAAGATTGACACTCTGTGACAGAGTCGATGGTGTGAGGAGAGCAGACTGGAAGCATACGAACACCCAGGCTGAGACCAAGAATAAAATTAACACTCAAAGAAAGACCTAGAAGAATACATATGCTAAATACCAAAGGGGAATTATCTCCTACTCCACAGCTTGTTATTTCATATCTGCCAATACTTTTCAGTCCATGATGTTATAGCCAAAGTAGAAAATAAATACCCATTGCACCTATCTTGTGCCTGATGCCTGATAAATAAATATCTGAGATGCAATAAAATCGTAGTTTCTAAAATATTTTTTATTCATGAGGCAATTTCCACATGAAACAAATTGCTCAGGGGACTGAAAAGCTGTATTCATCCAGGCTAAATCAGATGCTTTCTATTTGAAAATTTTAAATTCGAGATGTTTTGTTCCTGGTTTTGTTGGTATAGATGTTTTCTGAAACATGCCTCTAAAAATAAGTCAACATAGAGAGCGAGGATATTTTGTCCTGTGGAAAACAGTCAAGAGCTTACTTGTTCACATCAAGGACCTCCTTTTCTTCTGGGTTCAGCGAGAGGACATCATGGAGATTGCTTTCACAATGAATTTTTTTCTCAAATCTCTTCCTTCCTCCTCAAAACCCTGTCTCACTGGCTTAATTGATGTTCTCCTGCACCTGCAGATAATAGCATAGTGCTGTCACTTCAGCCCATTTCCTACCAGCTGCATGTGCTCCTCTGAGAGGCCCCAAGGCCTCTGGCAGTTGGCTTTGGAGGCTGATAACCTTTGTGTGGAAAGCACTTAGTTAATCCCTGTTGCTTTTGGGTGCCTCTATTTTCAGCAGCTGATAAAGCAAGTAACTTGTTTCTTCTGAAAACTTACAGTACTTCATTTTTGAACTCTTGAAGTCAAAC
Source organism: Manis pentadactyla (assembly GCF_030020395.1). NCBI lineage: Eukaryota > Metazoa > Chordata > Mammalia > Pholidota > Manidae > Manis > Manis pentadactyla. The sequence goes on from NC_080027.1 coordinate 30,917,426, forward strand.
ATTTGGCCTGCGAGTCTTAACCTTTTCTACCAGTGCCTGTCTCTAAAGCAGTAAAAAACTTAGGAACTCATGGGATTTGGCTTCACACGGTGGGGGCTTCTGAACCTGTTTGAGTATCGCCACCTCACAGTCATAGGAGAGTAAGTCTGGTATTATGAGGATAGTCCTCAGTGAATCAAGGGGAACCTTACATTCATTTGAGTTCTTCTAGTTGATCAGAACTTTGAAGTACCTTTTAAACTTCATTTCTTGACACGCCGTTCTTTCTCCACCTCTTCCTGCTTTGTCACCACACCATGGACTCATCTCTACTTCTTGTGCTCACAGAGCTCTTTCTTCTGCCAGAAATGGTCTTCTCTCCCCAGCTCCTGGACAACTTCCACTCATCCTTCAGACTTCAGCTTAAATATTAATTAGATATCTTCAGAGACCCCACTGCGAATCCCCACACAGCAGCTACTGGTCTCTGTGTTTGTCCCTGTGATAAAGAGGAATATGAGGCTCTGACCCAATGGCAGACCTGGCATTGGGATCTATGTTCCTAGGTTTCTGAAGCCCATGCCTTTTCTCTACAATTCTGACCTACAAGACGGGGGACCCGAGATCAAAGCAATGGAACAGCTGGCAGCTGGACTGCCACGTCACCAAGTTCTGGAGTGAGAGCTCCCTGGAGTCCACTGATTAACATGCAGTCTGTCCTAAGCCTAAACTGGAGGTTGCAGGGCCTGGTCCCAAGATCCCAGACATGGAGACCGATGGATTTGTGGGAAAGGGAGGTTGGCCTAGTCCCCCGCAGGCAGGACATTCACGGATCTTCTCCCAGAGCCGTCGCCCCAGTTGTAGTCAGCAACCACATCTAAGTAAAAGTTAGGAGGCAAACCATGGAACAACACCATCTTTCCATTCCCCAGGGCCCTTTCCAGGACCCTCCCCTTGGCAGCTGCCTCACAGAGCCCCTGACAAGAGAGAATCAAAACATTCCTTATATTTGCATTTTGTGTGCAGAAGCCCTCATCCGCAGTGGCTTCACTTGGCTTCCACAAGAGCTCTCTGAAGTCAGCAGAACAAGTGCTGTTATCTTATTATTCTTACAGCTGTCAAATAAAGTCACCTGGAGGTTAAGTGGTTCATCTAGTGTCACATAGTCTGCGAGTGACTGCACTGGGTCTAGAACGCTAGCCTCCCCGTTTATGCGTTGGTGTGTTCTTCACTGTGTCATAGCATCTCAAAAGCAGTGTGGCAGTGACATTCCTCTGTCTGCCTGCCTGACAGGAGGCTAGTATCTCAGCAGCGTGGATGGACGGACCAGCCTTCCCTGCCTAAGTTACCCTCACAGAGATCACAGCAAAATTGTAGTCTGGCCCTGCTTTGGCCAAACTCTGGAGCCAGACTGCCTGGCTTCAAATCTCAGCTTCTCTCCTTCTTGGCTGTGTGATTTGGTGCATATTCCTCAATTTCTATGGGTCTCAGTTTCATATATAATATGAAGGGGATAATATACAGGGAATTGTGATAACACCTACCACAGGACTTAGCATTAAATGAGGTAATTTCATGCTTTACATGAAATAGTGCCTGACACATAAGTAGCAGGCCATGTATATAAGTGCATATAGTAGGGGTTGACCAGCTTTATTAGCTTCCTCATTTAGTGCACTGTCCTCTTTTCAACAAAGCTCAGTTACTGAGTTCACTGAGTTCAACCTATGTATATAGTCCTTGTGGCAAGTTTTAGTCTCTCTGGGCCATGGATTCTGTGATGTCCCCCAGTGTACACCATGACATTTCGAGTGTTTCTGGCATATTCATGTCTATATTGTAAAAGGGTGATAGAAGACTACACTATTTTCCTGGTGGGCTTATCTCCTAATTCCCAGTTTCTGGCTGAGTTCATTTGCTAAGCAGACATGATCAGCATGCTGCAGCTAATGAATTACCAAGCTTTATCCTGTTTGAGAAGCCAGCCCCACTAAGTCCCCAGCTTCTCTCTGATAATCAAGACTGTTGTCTCCCCAACTTTCTTCACCTGTCATGAAAATCAGTAGGTCCATTTCAGAACAGCAATATTTCATAAATGCTTAGCCACAAACGTAGGTCAAATGGTCAGCTAGGGAAAAACAAGGGCTTTTGTAAAAGGTACTGTTTTTCTACACAGGCCTCTACTTTTCCCCACAAGAGAGCAGCAAGAATCGCTGAGTCTGAATCCCAGCAGGGGCAGGCCTTTAATTGCCCCACCTAGCCAGGAGTCCAGGACGGCGAAGTGGAGTAATTACTGACTGCAGATGGATTCTCTCATCTGCAGATTCCCGCCTGCAGAGATTCAAGGCATTTACTGAAAGCGTTTAAAGGTGATAGTTGGAAGAACCAGCATTTCCGCTTTTCATGTTTGTAAGTTTTATTCTGCCATTAAGAGACCTTGGAACCACTCTTTGTGAGCATAAAACTGCATGTTCAAACACTCAAACCAGTACTTCGTACTCCCTGAAGTGTACCATTGTATATTCTATGTTTTGAAATCACAAACCAACAGTGTGCAAGCAGCTAGAGGGATCTGGCTTAGGAGCTCTGGGCCCTTCCTCAGGTCATTTAACCTTTCTGAACTTGAGAAATGTCCCTCTGTAAATTTTCTACTTCATGGAGTTTCTAAAGAATATAAATGAAATAAGATAAACCACCTGGCATAGCGGCAGGCACACGTTTTCTGATTCCTCTATTCCCTCATATCAGGGGGAGAATGGATCTTGAGGGAAGAGGGCAACTTGAAGTGGCCCTCAGGATCTTAGTCACCATTTTTCACTATGATTTTTGAATGAGGTTCTCAATCTGGCTTTTATATTTCAAGAAAATTGAGGTACTGGCAACTATGTAAAGGAAATTAAGCAGAAATGAACTCATTCCAGTGAAGTCATTCAATCTGAGATGCAGTGTGAGTCTGATAGATGTTGATGGATCTGGTTGGCTACCGCATACCTGTGTCCTGACTGGAGCCTTGTGCATAGTAGACACTTGATAAATGTTTATTGAATAAATTAATGAGTGGTATATAGTTATAATAATCCAAGGCATCAGTTGAAAGTATTTAAATGTGACAGCATGACCAGCACCACTTTTTCTCTGTGTACTCAACTTGAGTTCTGCCATTTAAAAATCCGCAGACTAAAGATCATGTTTACAACCACTGTAATACAACTGACCTGAAAAAGAGAACGTTGCCTAGAAGCATGGTGTGAGCTATTGTTTCTTGTTTCTTTTAACTCACTCATACCAGTAGGATAAGCTGTGGTGTTATCCCCTGCTTTATAGAGATGTTAATTTTGTCCAAAGTCACACAGCTGGAAAGTAGAAGAGCAGAAATTTGAATCTAAGTATGTCTGGCTCCAAAGCCAATGTTTATTTCAACCACACAGATTAGGTAAATATTTAGGGGAGGTTTTAACTGAAGAGATGCTAAACTCTCTCTACCCCAATTGAAATGATTCCTTGGATTCCAAGGTCAGTTTGAATAACGGAAGAGTGTCCCCTAAGAGATACACTGTACGGATAGTTAGATTCACCTTGAAATTCTGAGGAGGTAAAGTAGGGAGTGGTTAGTCCAAAGGACAGTGATTGGCCTTTAAGGAAATTATCACTATTTTTTTTTACTGGCATTAGGAAAATCGCCCTAGTCCGTTTGTGGTCTTAAGTTTTTTGACAAAAATGAGAGCTGTTACGGAGTCATAGATACAGATGGGACTGATGGAAACAGCTTTGAAGATGTGTATGTGGTGTCCTGGCTGGAGGAAGTCTGGGGAGGTGGCAGAAGGGAGTTGACCATAGCTTACACAGAGGCTATGACCCTATGTTGGAACAGAAAGACCAGGGGTCACAGTGAAGGATGGTAATAAGATGAAGAGAAGAGAGTTGGAAATGGCTCTAAGATTGCTTATTTGGAAAGCTGATCATGTATCTTCACCTAGTGTGGTTGGCAGCCAAGTTATGTCCATGCACCAGGCCAGCTGTGGGCTCAGCAAGCCCCCTCGACTGTAATCTCCATGAAGGCAGAAACCACGACTGCTGTATTAACCTCTATCTACTTTCAGATATTCAATATTGTACATGAATAAACTCCAAGCCCAATATTTCTAGCTGGTAATGAAAGCTAAGTATGAAAAGTAAGTAACTGTAATACATGTGAAATATTTAGAACAGGTCCTGGAGTATAATAAACTCCCAATAAATGATAGCTATTATAGATTTTTTTTTTCCTTTTCCTTTAGCCTGAAATCCTTTATCACCACAGTTCTGGGAATTATTCCTGCGGTGACTCCTTCATATGATTATCTTTATTTTTTCTTGCCCTTCTCTTTCTTTCCTTTTTTTCTTTTATTCTTGCCTCTTAATTCAGGAATGTGTCTGATGATCTATCTGTCTGTTGCATTTTGAACCTAAAACACTCAGAAAAAGAGAGAAGCTATCCAAACTTCCTTGGAAAAAGCCAGCTAGAGTCCGTCATCAATCTCCACAAACTGTGAAAAATCCCCATAGTGACATCAGAACTTCCCCATCTCCGTCAGCCTCTGCAGAACACTGCTCATGGCATTTTCTTTCCTCCAACTTCAGCACTTGAGATAGAGCATGATTCTTTATTAAATTGTGTGGTCCATTTTATTGTTTTATTTAACTTCTCTTATTGGCATCATTGTTGTTGCCTGAAAATATTTTTGCCATTGCAAATGCATGGTGTTTAAGCTATGCTTGTAGTGAAAATGTTGTTGTGGGCTAGCTTGTAACTTAATGGCCTTTTGTAATATCATTTCTGTGAAAATATATTCTTTATCCAAAACAACGAACTCAGTAGGAACTTCCTTACATGTAGATACTTATATTATCTCGTTTAACTTTCAAAACTTACGCAGTAGGTATTATTTCTGTATTACAGCCATGAGATTTAGAAATTTAAATAACTTACCTAAGTCACATAGCTATCAGGGTAGGAGAGGCAACTAAAGGTCATTTATGTTCATTTCTAGTCCAAAGGACTTCCTACTACATTAACTCTTATACACACACCATATTAAATAAGGGGATAAATGTATATTTACAAATAAGAAGCTGGCTAGTGATAACAATAATGATAGAAGTTAAAATTTTCTCAAGGGATTAGTATGTACCAGCATTATCTTAAGAGAGAGATTGGCCTTATATTCAAGTACAAATGTAGAAACTGAGGCTCCTAGAAGTGAAGAATTTGTCAAAGGTCATATCACCAGTGAATGGCAGGATTGGGATTCAAATTCAGGTGTGCCTGACTACAGAGTCCACATTTTTCATCACTTCCACATTCTGCTTCCTTAATGGCTGGGTGAGATTGATTACCTCCTCTTCTTGACATGCCCTGTTTAGTCATGGGTGTATTAGACTGAAAATAGATTGGGACTGCTGGTGTTTTTAATGATGAGCAAGATAATATCCAAGGAGAAAAGTCAGTGCCAAACAGAAAGATGTATGTGTCATTAGTTTACATATGATTCATAAACCCTTGGTAATAGATGACATTGTTCAGAACCTCAGAGAATGGAACCAGACAAGTAGCAATGAAGGCCTGGGGAGACTCTAACCATCTGTATGCAGATTGAGGAAGAAGTGGTTAGATGAGGAAGCCTACTTTTCTAGGGAGTCTTTTAATGAATCCTCAGGGAGACAATTTGTTATAAGTGAGCTTTTGCAACTCATTAATTGGCTTAAAACTTGATAGCATCCTGAATACTTGGAATTCCTTCCTCAGTCTGTGAAAAATTTTGTTTTGTTTGAATAGTAGATTAATACTGCTCTGCATGAAATTTGTATAAGCACTCTGAGTCAGTAGATTTTTTTTAGTGGTAGGGCTGAAATGACTTTTTGTAGAAATTTAAAAGATCTGTGTCCGATTACAATGATTCGATGCAGGAATATTATTTATAAGTAGTTCTAATTTTTAGGTAATAACAAATTTTTGTTCCAGCCTGGTCACTAGAGAAATACTATTTTCTTTTCATTGTTCTTTCATATAGTAATACTTTCATTGGTTTAAGAGAAGCCCATCAATTTATTTAATGGATCCCCAAATTATCTCTACTCAGCAGGAGAGTTCAGACTGTGAAGTTTTAAGCTTCTGTCATAAACAGGCATAAGTGAAACTACTAGAAAGCCCTGGGTGCACTCATTTTGGGGATTTCCCAACTGATTAAATGTAATTCAGAAAGAAATTACAACAGACTTATGTCCCCACATTTATACAACCTCCTTTAATGAATGCCTTAACTAAAATCATTAGGATTCCCAATCTCTAAAATTTAGCCAGGCATCTAAATTTTTCTTCCTGTCATTATGAAATTATTGACATATTTTTTTCACAATATGTATATGATCATGTTACTTTCCTGCTTAAAACATTTCAGTGGATCCCAGTTACTCTTGGGTTAAACCCAAAATTCTTTTTAATATCTTTATGGCCTTTCATGATCTGTCCCATTCCCACCTTTCCATCTTTATCTGCTGTTACCACCCCAGCTATGCTTCTGCAAAGGTCCCTTTCTGCTGCAGGCTTTTCCCACGTGTCATTCCTTCTGCCCTGAACATCATTCCTTGCTCTCCCTATATCCTAATTTACTCCTACCCTGCAAGCCTCTGACCATTTTTTATTATTCTATGTCATGATATTTTATGCTTCTTTGAATATGTATAATTAAAAATGATTTGCTAATAAGTATATTAAGTGTAGGTTGTTCACTTCTGCTAGACTGTGAGGGCAAGGGCCACTTCTGTTATTCATTCCTGTATTTGTACCATGTAGTACAGAATCAGTATAGGTACACCATTGGTCATATGAAATGTTTCATGAATTGGTTCATAGATCAACAAACTTACAAGTGTGGAAGAGGACCTGGCATGGAGTAAGTGCTCTGTATATGTTAATTACTTTAATTGTGGTTTTGGTATTTTTCTTACTTTCTCTTTATTAATAGATTTTGATAGGAGGACTTTGGACTGTGATATAAAGCCTTAGGTCCCACAACAGCTCTGCTATGTGTGTTTAGAAAGTTATCTAATCTTTCTGGGCTACAGTTTTCATAGCTTTAAGAACTTCTATTTTAGATTCCTTTAAAAGTAAAAGTAAGAAGAAAGAGAAAGAGATGATAATGAAGTTAATGCTTTTCTTCAGGTTTCTAGCCTTTCTGTCTGAAGTATTCTCCACATCCAGGGTGGCCATTCATTTCCTAGACACAAAAACCATCCTGTCATCATATTATTCTCATCAGAAAGGCTCTTACACCATTTAGTGGACTCATTAAATAGCCCTCATGTTCCTCCTCTGGGCTCTAGATAAATTGAGAAGTAAGTCAGCAGGAGAAGAATTTTAGTACCATCTTTGCTACTTACAGACGCCAAATTGGAGGACAAAGCTCTTGTACGAGATTTGAATGGACCTGCTGTCTTTCTACTTTCATGACTGGTTGGCGGAACAGACTAGAGGACAGAGTCTTTGGAGGAGACTCACCTCTCACTGTGTGCAAACCCACCTCTCACCGGTTTAGGTGGAGGAGAGAGAGGAGGGAGACCAAATCCTATGCGCACAAGACTTTTGGCAATTAAGTCCACTCAGCTGGGAGACCTGGGTCAACAGCCGTCATCCAGAACCCACTAACTCAATCTTTCTCTGCAAAAAGGAGTTAAGAGATGGGACAATGGGCTAAGATTGTTTGTTTGACTATTGAAGAAAGGGCAAAATGTCAGTTTGAATGTCAGTTGTCTAGTTAATTCTGATTAGCGATTAGGCAATTTCTAAAATAACAAAGTGAACTGTGTCAGGCAGCTGGTACTCTGGGAACCATAAAATGCAATTATTTATTTATTTATAACTAAAGCCAAAAAAATATGGCAGCCCAGGAACCACCAGAACTTGCAGGCTCTGACAGGCAGTCTAGGCATTTGGGTTTTGAGCCTCTGTTCCATTTGTGAAATGGCAGGTGTTATCTAATTCATAGGCCTCTTAAGACCCCTGGGAAAGTTTTCTTTTTGGCAGGGGGATCCTTCCCAAAGCTTCTGACATTATTTACTAAAGGTAATGTTGTTTCCTTAGAAGACAAACCCTGCTTCTTAGAGCTATTGCCATATCTGTATCTTCCCTTTCCTCATTTCTTTTAGGTTTTTACCCCAAGAGGCTTTTTTTTTTTTTTATGACTAGTTTCATTAAGACACTGGAATCCAAGTGGTGTTTTTGGAAGCAGTTCCCATAATCCTGCAAGTCTTTTGAGAGTCTCTATATGTATTGATGTGTCTGTGTATTTACTAATATTTATAGCTAATATTTACAGCTATTCACATATGTAAACGTAAGTATAGTGCCATATATGTGTGTGTCTTAACTCAGGGAGATGCAGCCGGGAAGCATGCTGCCACTTCCAACCCATGACCGGCGAAGAGAGGAGGGAGACGGCAGTGGCAGGGACTGAGTCAGTCGCAGGGCTAGTTTTCCAAGGAGGAAGGTCAGCCTCCCAATTGGCTGTATCCAAAAGTATCTGACAGTGACTGTCAGAGTTTACATAAGTGTTAACCCTAGAGCAGGTATATCTTACAGCCATTATCTTCCACTTCTTGTGGTCTCGACTACCCATTGGCAAGCAACTAAAGAAAAGAACTGATGATTCAGCATCTGGGCCTAAGGCCAAAGCTAATTAATTCTGCAAGTAAATGAAAGCTGTTACCCATGTTCCTCAGAACAGAGCAGACCAATATTTATATTTTTTACTGTCCCTATGCTTGATGGGGTTCTGGTTATGGTGAATAAATAGCAGGTAGTATGACTTTCAATATAAACTGACTGGTATAGAATAATGGGTGAGAAGGTGCCCATTAGTTATCTCTTTTAACATCTTATAGACTATTCTGTTGGTTGAGGAGGTACACTTATTTTGAAATGTGCCTAGTTCAGTAATTTTTCTAATATCAATTCAAATTTTCTTCGAATTCTTCCCCATGAGATTTTCATTCCTGTCACAGCCTTCGCTGTTTTAGCAGGATGCTTTCTTTTAGAAACTAGGGATTTTGGTACTGTTTGTTTATAGGTTTAAGATATTAAAAAAATGTTTTTTTTACCTAATCCAGACAATAATGCCACAATTTACTGAATGCTTACCATACACTAAGCACTTATTTATAATACCTATAACTACAGTAGGTTTCCTTTTGATGGAAGAAAACACAGGTTATAATTGGCAGAAACAAGATCAAATTCAGGTCTGGCTCCAAAGTTCTCTACTCTTTCTAATCTATACCATGCTACCTCTCTAAATTAGTTGAGATTATGCTCAGCTGCAGGTAGTGTAAACTCCAAATAATATTAATTAAACAATATGTATTTATTTCTCTTTTATGTAGAAGTTCAGAAGAAGGCAGCTCTAAAATTGTTCGACTCTTTCTCTGCTGTTCCATTCTAGCCTGTGCTTCCCATTTCCAAGGTCATATCGTGGCCCAGAATGGCTGCTGAGGCTTCTGCTATCAGATCTGCATTCCAGATGGCCTGAAAGAGTTAGAAATACAGCAAAAGTGGTATCTCAGGTGTCCATCTCCATTTTAAGGAGCTGTTCTGGAAGTCTTATCCATTGATTTCCACTAAATTATCTTATGACTTACTCCTAACTTGAACATCTATGAGAGTACCTGATACAATGAATGAAGAACTAGATCAAAATGAGTAAATATGAGACTTAAAGTTATGTGGAGCCTAACACATACCTAAGCCAACATCAAATTTGGTGACTTTTCACTTATTTTTTTTAATCTACCAGGTACCCTTCTTTCTCTCCCTCTTTCTTTTCTCTCCTGTCTGTCTTCTTTTCTTAACACAGAGATACATCTTCTGGTCCTTTCTAACTCATTGTTTAGATTTTAGCTGATTCAGAACTTGGAGATGCTTTCGCTGTCCTTGTGAAAGATGTAATTTGAGGAGGCACCCCTTTTGGCTAACATAGCATCCTCCATTTAGCCCTACCAAAGTAGTTTCCACACTATACTAGTTATGTTACAATGAACTGCTTAAGGTAAGGCCCTTGATTTGTTCAGCATTATACCATCAATACTTGGAATAAAATCTAGAATACAATTGATATACAGTGAATATTTGCTTGAAAGATGGGGTTATTCAAATGACATTCTGGATGGTTAATTAGCTAGTCTAAACTCACAGAACTTGATGCAGAGGCAAGTCTCTGCCTTTGAAGCCTATCTTCCATCAAGGGAGGACAGAGACACAAATATGGGAGAACAAAGACAAAACAAAGCGTTTAATTTCATACATTTGTTTGAAATCAACTATCTTTCCCTAACTCGGTGCCTAAATCACTTTTGAGTATGTTCGCAGAGTAGTGACTGACTCAGATGAATTTTCAGAAGCCAAGGTTTAACCAAAGGGAGAAGCCCATACCAGTCATTGAAAAAGTGATAAACTTTCCAGACTGTGCCTGCAAAAGAATTTGTCATTATTCAGAGTTTTCTATATAAGCCACCTTTTATTTTTTTCTCTGCTGAGGACTCATGTACATAGACAAAAGCCAAAACAAAAGTCATTCTGTTTGGCAGAGACAGGAATTTTCAACAGTGTTTATATGAAGAGATGTCCCCAAAGCAGAAGGCTATACAGCTAACCCCTCCCCAGACCTGACATCCTGCTCCTCTTGCTATGGAGCATATAGAGTCGTGAAGTCCTCAGAGGCACTGGCTGCTCCAGGGTCAAGAATGGCATTATCCCAGGTATATCCCTGAAGTGTGGGAAGAGGGTGATAGGGCTGCATGATGTTGTGTTTGGCTTCTTCACCTACAGGGCATGCATTGTGTGGATGTGTGGCCTCACGCCAAGAGCATAAAACCCTGGAAAGTACAGCAAGTTACTGTTATTACTGTTATTAAAGACTTGTGGAGAGGAGGATGTAAATCTGTATTTTTTCTCATGGTATTTAATTCAAAACCTGAAAGTGATTTTTTAAAAATAAGCTCTGTTTTAAGAGGAGTTCTAAGTTCACAGGAATTTTTAAGATAAAATAAGTCTTGAAGCCAATGATGCATTGGACTCTGGGCCCCCAGGTTCCCTGGAAGTGCACTGGCCGTACTCCTGAAATATTGAGGTAGGAGTGATACGATGAAAAGATCAGGACTTTGGGTCAGGCAGACCAGGGTTCACCAGAATTTGTACAGCTTTGAACTCCTGGAAGCTGTGTTCTCATCTGTAAAATGGAGATAGCAACATTGATTTTGCAGCTGGTATTGAGATTAGTGACAGTGTTATGTATAACGCAGAGCACATATTTAATCATCAGTGGTTTATGTTGATGTTTGAGTTATTGTGCTACCAGGGGCAATAGAAGCAGAGTTGGAGATTGTGAGTGAGCTTCTTGTGAAATGAGCGGTCACAATGTGTCCTGGGCATAGGCAGCATAGAACACATCACTGAAGTTACTCTTTTTCCTCATGGTTTGCTTATGCATCAATACTATATATAATGAGACGTCCCTTGATTTAAATATGATAATACTCTGGATGCTTACTTTATATTCTGAAAACCACATTAGAGAAAGAGAGCCTGCCCTATCAGAGTTTACATACTTAAATGAGAATATGGGCATCTTGTTAATGAAGGGCACAGTGAATGTTGGAGAAGCACCAGGAAGCTGAGACCATGTAAGTGAGACCAGCAGGAAGGTTGGAATTGAGCTTGACCATGGTGTTTCTCTGTCTCCTTCAAGATGAAGTCTTTATTCCTGTGGATGGCTTCCAACATCCGATCCTTTCCAATCCATCCTGCCAGCACTCTCTTACACCTCTGGAGCCCAGTCCAGAGAACTCTTCATGGGTGCTGCAGCAAGCACTGCTTTGTTTTGCCTCAGTGCCTTTGCATTTACTGGTCTTAGCAAGGAATGTCCTTCTCTCACCTATTTTTATCAGGCTAATGCTACCCTTTCTTTAAATCCTGACACAGGCTTCAACTCTTTTAAAGAAAATTTCCCCAATCCTTCCAATATATAGATCAGAGGCCCTTCATCCTTAATCAACAGAGGATTATGTGCTTAGTATATCATTTGTGACCAATATTTTATATGTCTCTTTTTCCTATGAGTAAGTAACTTCCTTGTAATAATCAGTGCAAGCTGTGCTGAACAAATCTCAGTGGCTTAATACATTAAGGTTTTCTCTCTCCTTTGCCCAGATGTGTGTGGTGGGTAGAGAGAAATGGAAGATGGAGAGAGTCTGTTCCATAAAGATATTGAAGAGCCCCAGATGTAGATCCTCCTTCCTTCTGAATGTCTCCAACCATCCCCAGGGCCTCAGTACCCACTAACTCTCTGTGTCTATCCAGAAGACAAGGGAAGAGAGAGATTGTGGAGGATCTCCAGGGAGCTGTTTGGGGGCCTAGGCCTAAAAATGGAGTACATCACTTCTTCTGACATTCCATTTGGTAGGAATTTTGGCAGGTGGCTCTACTAACTCTATGTTTACCAACTAAATGTGGTCAAACTTTGTGTTTAGTGGAGAAAGAAACAGGGTTTGGTGAATCTTTGCCATAATATTTAAGGGCATATTGTTCATCCTCACATCTGTGGCACTTTACAATGCAGATGCCAACTAATACCTTGTCAAAATAAGTGAACAATTCTAAGAATGAATTAGTGAATAAGAACATGGGATGAGTAGAATATCAGAAGGGATAGGCATGCATCAGCTCTTGGAACCAGCTCACGCTAGCAGAATGTGGGCAGCCTGATACTTGGAGAGAACGACCAATACTTGCCCTTTCCCTGCCTTGGCGCACTCACCCTCCACGACGGCACATGCCTAACTCAGGATCTGGGCACGAGGATCCCTCGGTCCTCATCCCCAGCCACTTTCCCCCATGTTTCAACTTCCTTGCCGATTCTCAGACAAACCAAACGTGATCCCACCTCAGGGGCCTTGCTGTTTCCCTGGTCCGAAATGTCCCCTCACCCCACCCAAAAGACCAGATTTGTCCCTCATATTGCTTAGATCTTACCTCAAGTATCATCTTCTCAGTGAGTCCCTCCCTGGTCGCTAGATTTCCTGTTCCCCTTATTTGTCTCCATTTCATTCATCAAGATCAGACATAGTATATATTTATTCATTTGTTCATTGCTGTGTTCCCCAACTTGGACATATATTTGTGAGGTCAGAGTTCAGAGAATTTTGTCTGTTTTTGTTTGCCTGTTTATTTTTTTCTATCAGCAGCACCTAGAACAGAGCCTGGTAATATAGATACTCAGATATTTTTGAATGGATGGCCATTGTCCGGTTTTTGCACAGTGCTTTGTGTTTTTTTGGCCTGAAAGTGACATAGATCAGCTTAACAGTGGATGTAAAAATGTTGCCCAGAGTGTTCGATGATTAGATATAAAAACGGAGGAGGAAGAAGAAGATAACAATTATTAGTAAACTGTTGTGTGGCTTGACTTGCAGATTCAGAGATAAAACGCTGTTGTTCTGAAAGGACACACCTGAAACCTCAAGGGAATATTTCGAAAGTGTTTCAGTCTTTCTTCCCAGAATGGTGGTTTTGATGCCATCCCAACATTCAGTGGATGCAGCTTTGCATGGATCAACTGCAAAGCTAAATAAAGCTATAATGAGCACCTAAGCCATTTCAGTTTAGTCTTATCAGAAAGGTCATTCAGTAAAGAAGGCATTTTGATCACAGCAACCCTCCTCACAGAAGGGCTACCTGGGAGGCTGGGCTCTTTGTATTTGATTAGTCAAGGATACATTGGGGATGCAGAGAACATTTGCCAAAACCTATCTTGAAAAACTCAACTGCAAAGAAGAAACAAATGCACTGAAGGATAGAAATTGCCAGAAGAATCTGGTTAGCAACTTCTTTAATAAAATTAGCCTAAAATGTTGGAGTCAGGATAAAAATATAGACCTGGAAAGGGTCTCCAGGTGAGGAAAATGGGGTCTGGAGACAAGGGCACAAATATTTATTGGAATACTCTCTCTTGGGCATTCTCCAAAACACCGCATTCAACATGTGTCTTGCTGTCTTCATCTGGACTCATATTCAGGCTGGTTAATGTTCGTACTATCACACAGCAGGTGTGTGACAGAGCTGGACTCATAGCAAGATCTGATTTGGAGTCCCTGTTATTTCTGTTTTGTTTTCTCAGGAGTATAGAGCATTACCATCCCCCACATGCCCAACTATGAAATCATATGTCCAGAATAACAACTGAAGTCTTTTGACTCCTAGGTCCTTGCTCTTTGCAACAGAGACACAAAGGTAAATTTTGTGCAATAAAATATACTTTACTAAACATGAAACTATATTCTATCCTTTCATAGTTCTCTCAATTTTGTCTTTAAAGACTATATTTGTCTAAGAATAGGACTTGAATTTATATTTTACCATTAGTGTGCTTTTAATATTTATGCTCATATTATTCATATTTCATATTACCCATGTCTGTATCTCCATAATAATGGTACTTTCTCCTTTTCAAAAGATGCATTAGCTTTCATCACTGTGTGGAAATATCTTGATAGCCTAATGTTTCTATTTTATAATGTTGATTACTTACCTGTCAAGTAAGAATGGTGTCAGAATTTAGAAACACATTTTTATTTTCTAAGTGTCTCATAAATTATAAATAAGAACATGAAGTATTCAGTATAACAATAATAATAGCTAACATTTACAGAGAGCCTAATATGTGCAAGTCACAAGTTCCATTTTTTAAAATGTATATTAATTCACTTTATCCTCACACAATCATACTAAGTAAACATTATTATTACTCTATAAATAAGAAAATCAAGGCACAGAGAGGTTAAACAAATTGTTCAAGGTCACACAGTTTTTAAATGACAGGGCCAGGTTCCAACCCAGGCAACCTTGCTCCAGAGTCCAGGCTCCTCACCAATCACTGTGCTGCCTCTCAAAATGCATGTCAGGACTTTGTACAAACTTCTGAAAGAATATAAGTCATGCCCTCTCCTTCCCTACAAGCCTATACTAGAGACTGAAACCATACCCAACATATATCCACTTTGTCTCTTCTGATCCCAGAAATGTAATAGAAATAACTTGAGTATCTGAGCAAGAGAATATTTTTAAAAAATTGTTATAGAACTAATTTTGGGAAACAAAATAAAGAAAAGAGTGGAGCCAGACCTGCATTCACCTCCTGCTCAGTCAGTTTCTAGCTGAGTGATCGTGGGCATGCTATTGAATTTTTTTAAATCACAGTGTCCACATGTGTGAACTTGGGAAAAATAATGCCTAACTCTCAGTATTCAGTAAGACCCTTTTAGAGGCAAAATATCTAAAGCACATCCATTAAAGCAATCTGTAGCAGATGCTCAGAATGGTGGCATTCTCATCAATAAAAAGTGATGTAAGATGGACCAATATATATAACTCACATAATTCAGGTAAAGTTGGGTGAAAGAGGAGACTATATAGATAAGAGAACATATACCATTTGCCCATCATGAAACAAAGCCTTTTAATATTTATGCTCATATTATTATATTATTGTACTATGTCTTAGAAGTACCATGAGTTTCTGCTATTAATCTTGCTTTTACACTCACATGAGAATGAAGGGGAGTGGGTGCTAAACATAATATTAAGCTCATATGTTCAGTGCTTTGGTGTAGGTGATTAGTAGCTTACATACACCTTTGGAATCATGCAAATTCGGATTTCAAAATAATTTTGATCTCTATCTGCCCTTAGGTAAACTTTCCTAAGCCTTGTTTCTTCATCCATGAAGTGGGGAATATTATATTGCCTCAAAAATTTGTTCTGAGACTTATGAAGTTATTTAAATATAAATACACATTATATATATTTATATATAGGTATATGTTTTTGTTTATATACACACACTATACACATATATAAATATATATCCAGTACATAACACGATACATGGCATGTGGTCCTAGCTCTTCATAAGTATATTCATTTGGTACTAAATTATTTAAATGATGATGGGAAGATCACTAGATATTTGGTCCCTGTACTTGTCAGAATTTTCCAGAGAAAAAGGAAAAACCAGTAAGAATCTCATATGCTATCTATCTATGTATTGAAAGAGAGATTTATTATAAAGAATTGGCTCACAGATTATGGAGGCTGGCAAGTCCAAAATCTGCAGAGCCAATGTCTGAAGTTCAAAGGCCATCAAATAGGCAAATGCTTACTTGGGGGAGGAAGGATCAGTGGTTTGTCCTACTCAGTCACTCATCTGTAAAATTAGATTAAATAACTTAGTATACATAAAGCACTTAAAACAGTGTGTGGCAATAAAAAAAAAACAGTGTCTGGCACATTGTAAAGCTCCATAAACATGCATATCATATTTATCATTGTGTAAGTCAGCTGTGATAACAAGCATAGCCAACATCTCAGTAATTCATAAAAAAACGATCCTTTATTCTTCACTCATATTCCCTATAGGCCAAAAGCCACTGTGGGTACTGTCTGGTTTAGCACCCACTCCCCTTCATTCTCATGTGAGTGTAAAAGCAAGATTAATAGCAGAAACTCATGGTACTTCTAAGACATAGTACACATCATATCTACTCATATTCCACTGGCTAACGCATATAGGACCAAACCCAAAATCGAAGGGCAGGGTGGTGTAATCTCCTAAAGGAAAGAGCAGTAGATGGGAACTTAAAATTGAAAGCAATACTAGTTAAGTATAACCATCAAATATCAACATCTTTGAATTATCCTTTGAACAATGCTGGTAAGAAAGAGGAAGAAGTATGATGGAATATAGGTTGGAAAGAAATAAAATGGCCAGAGCATATCTGGAAATCAATCCTAATTTTCTGGACATAATCCAAACTTTTTGGCTCCCTGCACCCTATCCACCCATCTCTCCTGCCTGATATTCTGCTTTGTTCTATGAGTCAACCACTTGAACTCTAAGCGTTAAGTTTGAAATCTGGGACCTTTGCCATAATATGCAGTGTGTGGTAACTTGGATTTGAATTATAAATAGGAAAAAAAAGAAAGAGTTTATGTTACCTCTGTAATTGATGTCCTGACCTGTTTTCAAAGCACTACAAACATTTGTCAAAGTCTCCAATTAATTCTAATTGTACTTGCTAACTTAGAATCAGTTGTCATTTTCATTATATTCCATGACTTTGTAATTAAGTCATTTGAAGTAGATGGAATTTGCAATTGTAGTGAGTGAATAATTTTCAGGCTTGGTTTTCTGTTTTTGATAGATTTGAGGAGGAGGCTTGGAAGTGAAACTCCTTCTAAAGGAGATTATATGCACACAAACGTCACTGACAGTTAATACTTGGCACGATATTACAATTATATGGAGTTGGTTATCCATAGACTAAAAGGGATCAGTGGAAAGTTCTTAATAAACTATTTCATAGAAATATGACACTTTTTTTTAAGCAGAAGGAAGGCTCTTAAGGAATAAAAGTCTTTATATTACTCTACCTATAACATTACTTTGGGATTAAAAAGCTAAGTTCTAATTGTCAGCAAAAGAAACTTGGGACTTCAAAGAAAGGGTCCCTGTAGTCATGGCTTGACCACTGGGGAACCAGATCTGGAGGCAAAACATTTGCATGCACCTTTGAATTGAGTAGAGGAGGGGAGGAGGATTCAGAGAGGTGGGATCTGCCTAAGGACACTCTTCCCAGATGAGCATGAGCTTAAGAACTGGATATGAGAACTTGGAATCTAAGGATGGGAGAACCTCAGGATCCATATAAGGGGGCTACAAAAAGCTTCACGAATAAATGGGGTGTTATGCTATGAAAAACTTTGAGTAATACATATTGAATTATTAAGAAGCTGAATTTTATAGTATATGAATTATATCTGAATTTCAAAATGCTTAACCTAAAAAAAAGAAATAAAAAGCAAAAAAAAAAAAATAAAGCAAGTATATATAGGGCCTCCCTCCAAAAGTATAATCTACCAACATAAAAGCTAGTTCTGACTTCGAGATTAAGTAAATTCACCCATAACTAAAAGTGAACATCTGTGTTTGTATTATTTTTCCTTTTCAAATAACTGCTTTTAACAGCAATACCTATGATACTGTACATTTAGCAAGACCTGTTCTTCCAGATGGGGTGAAAGAAGTTTTGTAACATCTTTTTGCATATGAAAAGGTTGCAACTTAAAAAAAAGGAATAAATTGGGTGGCAATATAACTTGGTATCCAAATCTGTTCATTTGGAGGAGTGGAATATAACACCTAAGTTTGCTGGATCAGTACTTAAATCAGGGCACTTCTAGACAAACAGGGCATAGAGGGATGGAGAGAATAGAAAAGATAGCAAGTATTATCCTATATTCTTGTCCTAGTCATTCATGCATTCATTCAATAAATATTTGCTGTGCTCTTGTATCTACTTCGGAGAACTACAGATGCATAAGACATGGTATCTTCCCCCGCAGTTATCCTGTTAGTAGACTGTTGGAATAGATTATAATTTGAGATAACCAGAGTTTGCTCTCCAGCCTTGGACATTAATTTCTGATCCAGCCTTGGATCAGGAACTAGGGGAGAAAGAGTAGCTGGTGAGGTTCCTGGGATAGGTGATAATCTGAGGTGATCTTCAAAGGGGAGAAGTTCCAGTGTGGGGAAGGACAAACCAGGGAAAACTTATTTTCCAGTAATAAACAGGGAAAATAATTTAGGTTGTGTGGGTAGTCTTGTTGGCTGGGAAACTGGTAGATGATGTTGTCATCTGACCTGATCACTTGTTCGCTCTCAGGACTTAATTTTAGCTGACTGGCTCAGAAAATGTACCAATTTGTTAAGAGTAAAACTCCTGGCTTCACATCTTCTCAATACTCAGGTTTAATCCCAAATAAAGAGATCTGACTAGGACTTCCACTAGGTGAAATAATGCCTTCTCAGAAGTGACTGCTTAGAGATCATTTGTCTCTAAATCTTTTTTTGTAAAGATTTATAATCTGATGCTGACATCTGAATGAAAGATCTTAGAGGCAAGAAGACAGCTTGAGGGGAGGCAGCCCTGTCAGTCTTTGTTACCATACCTCATGTGTTCCATTTGTGGTTCCCTAGCACCATCTGACCCTTTGTCTAAATTAAAGAAGTTGTAGAAGAAAGAAAGTTGAAAAAGTGGAGGTGGGGTTTTGCCCAGGTGAGATTGTAGTCTTTAGCTTTGATACAGCAATCTTTAAGCAAACTTAAGATGAGAAATCTCCAGATTTACATTAAATGAACAATATATCAACATTTATATCAAGCACCTTCAATGATCAAGGGCTCCGGTACATGCTGCCAAGTGGTTTCTAGAGTCTAGAAACTTAGAGACCTCTCTCTGCCTCTCCTGCTCTCTCTTTATCTATCTCTCCCCATTCTTCTTACCCCTCACCCCCAAAATATACCAAATTATGAGCACCTCACAGGGAGGGATCATATCTCACCAAGTTTTGCATCCCAAGTTTCTCCCTCAGGTCTTAGCACACAGTCCACACAGAATCATTAAGTGGTGATAAATTTCCATTAAAAAGGATACCTAATAGAAATTAACATTTTTATGGCACTGTATATAGCTTTCAGGTACATTTAAAAAATATATATCTATAATTCCTAGTGAGGTGAACATTAGTTGTGTCTTAATTTTATTTGAGAAGAAACGGATCAGGGGGATGATGTGAGTCCTCATGGTCACTTGGTGCCATTTCAGTCAGAGGTAGAACCCAGGACTCCTGCCTTTGAATCTAGTCTTCTCTCTAAATTGTATTGCTACATTTGTGAATGTAATGTATTCTCTTCCATTCACCAAGGTAAATGCTCCTGGTGCTCTCAGAAGAAAATAAATGAAACAATTCATTGTTATTCAAGGTCCCTAAAGCCAACAAATCATCTCATAACACCTCTAAAACATGCAGGAAAAAAAGTACTACCTATAAGGACATCATTACAAACAAGCATTGTATGCTGGTATTGTTTTCTGTACACAGAAAATCTAAGTGGCTTTACCTAGCGGAAGCTGACTAGGGAGGCTATATGGTAACAAAGTCATAAAACTTTATTTTATCATCCATCTGCAGACCCTGTGAAATGTTGCAGAGTAACTTTAATTAATCATCACTGCTTGAATTGATTTAGATCCTCCCACTCCCACATTAAACTGTAATGTATTCTTTATAAAAATGTACAACTTGAAGTTAATTTGAGTCCTTCAGGCCAAAGAGTTTATTTATAACATGCGGTGAAACATTTTTATGGCCCCAATTCCTATTAAATCATAAATTCAGGAAGTAAGAAAAAGAAACAGGCCTACTCAGTCACCTTGCCCTTGTCAGAAGGAGTAAGATATGCATCTGTGGTGTGTTTTCCCCTCGTTTGGGTCAATGTGTATATTTATGTATCTCTTCATATTTAATGCTACTGATGAAAATGACTTTTGTGTGAAAAAGCATATATCAAAAGACTAGTGTGGGATGTTGATTTTTCCTCTCTTACAGCATGTTCTCTCATAGTCTAGTTCAAAGCTAGGAATATTTTCTTTAGACTTTGACAAGAGCAGTCCTCTGCCTCGCTGCCTCAGATCATAGTACTGCTCTGGTCAGGTTGGTCTGCCCATGACATTACTTCCTGATTAGGAGTTCAGAGAGGTATCAGACCAGATCTCAGGAGGTCATTGGGAAATAAGATACACCCAATACGGTAATAAAGATTCTGAAAATAGGACAATGGGTATTGAGCCAGAGCAAATGAGGTGTCAGAGTGTATGATAAAATAGTGGAGCTGTGAATGTCAATTCTAGGGTACTGAGAGCTGAGAGGAATGTGGTGTGGTAGAGAATTTAATCTTATTCAAAGAGAGGTATGACCTTTGCTCTTGGTTACTAAGAGTTAATCTGTAGGTCCTTGGAATGTCTCATGGGAATGTCTTTGTTTGCCTGGGGACTTTGGCCATCATAAATAAGAATGTGGTTTATCATGATTTTGGGTCATGTGGTATCAGTTTCACATCTGGAAGGGCTGGAGAAAAAAGGTCATTCATGTGGACCTTATGTGATCAAGACCAGATAAAAACTCTAAGGGCTGAGCTTCATGGTTGGTAATACCCCATGGATATTTCACACATCAATCCCAGGAGAGTAATGGTGTCCATGACTCTATAAGAAGACAACAAAAACTTCACATTTTGTAACTTTTTTGATCTCTGCCTGATGGACTTCTTTCCTTGGTTGATTTGAATCTTTCTCCTTACCCTATAATAAACTAAATTTACAAATTTAATGGCTTTCAGTGAGTCCTTCTAATGAATTATTTAAACTAAGAGTAGTTTTAGTAACCTTCCGAACTTAAAATTGGTATCAGAAGGGAAGGTGGTTTTCTGTGGACTTCATACTCTCTGAAAGTTAATAGGTGGCCTAAATGCCTCAGAGATGTGTTTTTGAAAACCAGTGTTCAGAGGAGAATTCTAAGGACCAGAAACTGAGAGAAAGAGTGAGGGACAGTAATAAATTCATTCAGTTGATTTCATGTTTTTTATTTCTAGGATCTGTGAGAACTGTATGTCTATGTGTGTATTCCTTGCTCCTCAGTCACAAAAGCACTGCCCAGCCCCAAAGGGTGGATAGAGCTTCTAGCAATGGGCATATCTAGATATCTAGAAATCAAGAGATATCATATCCAGAAGTTTATTGGTCGCCAGGAGGTACATTAAGAAGATGGCATCCCATCCCAGGACTAATGCAAGCTGAAAGGGGGTCTTGGAAAGACATTATGGTAGATCCAGTTGCAGGGTTGAGAAGCAGATTACAGAGCAGGTTCCTCAGATCCAAGATGTAGGGGCAGACAGGACTTCAAATGAAAGAGGGCTGGCAAAAGCAAGGCAAGGCTCCACCCTGAAGAAATAAGATTAGATGAAAGCTACTGACAGGTTGACTTGATACTTGGGTCAGAATTAAATTTGTCTGTGAGTGACAGGACACTTGAAATAAAAGAAGTTTCTTTCTCTCTCATATAAATGAAACCTAGAAATAAGCAGTCCAATCAAGATTGATGCCAACGTGATACTCAAGGACCCAGGATTCTTCTATCTTGTTCATCTGAACTCAGCACACTAAGTCCATCTTCTTCCCAAGATTGCAGTTCAAGATTCAGCCATCCTGTCTGTCTACATTCCACTCTGCAGGAAGGAAGAAGGATGGAATAAGTAAGAGGGGGGTGAAGAAGCTATTCATTCCCCACTTAGGAATAGTTCCTATGCAGAAAAAGTCTACTTAAATTGCACTGTAAAAAAAACTAAGTCAGATAGCCATACCTAGCTGCCAAGGAATCTGAGAAATGTAATCTTTATTTTAGATGATTATGAGACCTGTGCCCAATTAAAACCTGTGAGATCCTCAAAGAAGAAAAGAAAGAATGTCTGTTGGCATGTACTTAGCAGCCTCTGCTACAGTGCTGAGTCAGGACAACCACATGAAACTTTGACTGTGGACAGTGTTGGAACCAGAGCCTACAGGTGAATTTAGCCTGACGTATAGATTATGTGGTGGTTCTTAGAGGAAGAGAGCTATGGGAACAGGGACCGAGGCCGGTCACTGCCATGGTGTGGCTCTTGGCTCCCTCTGTGGCTACCTTACAGCATTTCTATCTTCCATCATTCCCTCACAACCTTCTGCTTTCCATTGCTTGGTTGTCCCAGTATGTTTTTCTTTGTTTAGTTGAAGTCCTACTGGTAAATGACTAGTACATTCACTTGAGCCAGTCATGCCTGGTTTTGAATATCTATTTGTTTTAGCCTTTACTAGCCACACTACCCTGGGAAAGATTCTTAATTTCTCTGGCCCTCAGATTTATCGTAGGTAGAATGGCGATATACCCACTTTCAGAATAGTTGTTAAGATTAGAAATAGAGATAGTACCTGGGTGAGAGTTGGTATGCAAAAAAGAGCAAATATTATAAATAAAACTGTTAGCTTGTACTGTTCTTGATATAATAAGCAAAGACTAGACCCCTGGGTGGCTGGGGGGAATACTTACAGTGATTGCAGTGTCTGTTATGCTCCAGGTATTTTAAATGGATGCTATCTAATGCCTACAACAACCTTTTGAGGGAGATACCATATTTCTGTTAGGCAGAAAGACAGAGACGAGGGGGATGAAAAGAGGGTGAGGCCCACCAAGAACTCAGAGAGTTACTCAGATTAAGCCAGAGAGCCAGAAAGGACTCATGCCCTTTGCAATGTGAGTTCATCCCGCATGCTCGAATCTGGGCTGACCTTGAGAGTTGCTCTAGCTAATGCAGGTGAGATAGGGCAGAGACAAGGGGCAAGCATCGTGATTAATTTTCCTAAAGAAATGCTGAGATTAGTATAATAAGAGCAAGAGGGACTTATTTTAAGGCTAAGATTCCGCTTTTATTTTTTTTTATTTTTTTATTTTTTTTTTCATTGAAGGGTAGTTGACAACAGTTTTACATTACATTAGTTTCAGGTGTACAACACACTGATTCAACATTTATATACATGGTAATTCTAGGTACCAGCTATCACCATATCAAGTTGTTACAATATTTTGACTATATTCCTTATGCTATACATTACATCCCGGTTACTTATTTATTTTACAATTGGAAGTGTGTTTATATATATATATATCACATATATATATATATATATATATATATATATATATATATATATATATATATATATTTTGTGAGGGCATCTCTCATATTTATTGATCAAATAGTTGTTAACAACAATAAATTTCTGTATAGGGGGGTCAATGCTCAATGCACAATCATTAATCCACCCCAAGCCTAATTTTCGTCAGTCTCCAATCTTCTGATGCATAACGAACAAATTCTTACATGGAGTACAAATTCTTACATAGTGAATAAGTTACATGGTGAACAGTGCAAGGGCAGTCATCACAGAAGCTTTCTGTTTTGTTCATGCATTATGAACTATACACAGTTCAAATATGAATATTCATTTGATTTTTAAACTTGATTTATATGTGGATACCACATTTCTCTATTATTATTATTTTTAATAAAATGCTGAAGTGGTAGGTAGATACAAGATAAAGGTAGAAAACAGAGTTTAGTGTTGTAAGAGAGCAAATGTAGATGATCAGGTGTGTGCCTGTAGACTATGTGTTAATCCGAGCTAGACGAGGGCAATAAACATCCATGTATGCAGAAGATTTCTCTCAGAACATGAGGGGGGAGGTTCTAAGCCTCACCTCTGCTGCTCCCCATTTTCTCACCAGATGGCCCCTGCGACTGTGCCTGTCTTAGGTTGTTCCTCCCTTGAGGAATCTTACCCGTTTCTGGCTAACCAGTCATCTTCCGGGGCCATACAGGGAGATGTTAAGTTGGTAAGTGAGAGAGAAGCCTTATTGTTTGAAAAGGTTAGCTTTTTACTTCTTTGCATATTTATGCCCTGTGGCTTCTATGCCCAGCATTTGTCTTGAGGTGTCTTTACCACTTGGAAGAATTATGATACTCGGTAAATTCGACATGTGGCACGAGTTCTTAAAGGTTGTGATTAGGTAGGAAGAAGTAAAGCTATAGAAGTAGCAGGCAGAAGAAAACCTGGGAAGATTGATTATTTCTTTGACATATCTTCTTGTAGAGTAACTTCAGCATGGATAGGTTTTAAACTACTAATTAAATTGTGCACACACATTAACATAATAGGAATATAGTTACCTAACCACAGCATACCTGTAATTACCAGCCATCTCCAGTGAAACCAAGAAAACCAGTTAGGCACCTTAGGCATTTGTGAAAGCTTATCTATGATATGGTGGATATTGTCCGACTGAACTTAAACAGTCTGAGAGAATTCAGATAAACTAGAACAACCCATTCCTGGGGACTGTTCATATCCCATATGTTCTTTTAACAATAAATAGTCTGTGGTTGTAAGATTTTGGAGTGCTACAATTTGCACTTCTCCTAATTCTTGGTTGAGTTCCAACAGTATAGATCCAGTCCAATTTTTTGTTTTACTGTATGCACAGGCCAGCTTAGATATCTCCTTCATCATTCCCATGGCAAGTCCAGGAACTGGTGGGATGAGTGCATCTACACCTGTGGCAGTGTGTGGATCTTTGTTGGAGTTTTTTTTTTTTTTTGCTGATCATCTTCTGTCTTGAGTCTTCCCGAGAGTGCTGATGTTGGAAGTTCTTTTTCATATCATATCGTATCTTAGTTCATTTTCGGGGTAGCCAAATTAGGCTTTGATCCTCTGTATAAACACAAACAGACCCTTTGCCTACACTTTTATATGCCCTTTATATCATTGTGTAGAACTCATTAGAGGTCACCACATAGGAACTGCTTTTTTTTTTTTTTTTTTTAATCATTAATCTACACTTACATGATGAATACTTTGTTTACTAGGCTCTCCCCTATACCAGGTCCCTTCTATATACTCCTTTACAGTCACTGTCCATCAGCGTAGCGAACTGTTGTAGAATCACTACTTGTCTTCTCTGTGTTGTACAGCCCTCCCCTTTCTCCCACCCCGCTATGGATGCTAATCTTAATACCCCTCTTTTTCTACCCCCCCTTATCCCTCCCTACCCACCCATCCTCCCCAGTCCCTTTCCCTTTGGTACCTGTTAGTCCATTCTTGAGTTCTGTGATTCTGTTGCTGTTTTGTTCCTTCAGTTTTTCCTTTGTTCTTATATTTCACAGATGAGTGAAATCGTTTGCTACTTCTCTTTCTCTGCTTGGCTTGTTTCACTGAGCATAATACCCTCCAGCTCCATCCATCTTGCTGCAAATGGTTGGATTTGCCCTTTTCTTATGGCTGAGTAGTATTCCATTGTGTATATGTACCACATCTTCTTTATCCATTCATCTATCGATGGACATTTAGGTTGCTTCCAATTCTTGGCTATTGTAAATAGTGCTGTGATAAACATAGGGGTACATTGGTCTTTCTCATACTTGATTGCTGCATTCTTAGGGTAAATTCCTAGGAGTGCAATTCCTGGGTCAAATGGTAAGTCTGTTTTGAGCATTTTGATGTACCTCCATACTGCTTTCCACAATGGTTGAACAAGTTTACATTCCCACCAGCAGTGTAGGAGGGTTCCCCTTTCTCCACAGCCTCGCCAACATTTGTTGTTGTTTGTCTTTTGGATGGCAGCCATCCTTACTGGTGTGAGGTGATACCTCATTGTAGTTTTAATTTGCATTTCTCTGATAATTAGCGATGTGGAGCATCTTTTCATGTGTCTGTTGGCCATCTGTATTTCTTTTTTGGAGGACTGTCTGTTCAGTTCCTCTGCCCATTTTTTAATTGGGTTATTTGTTTTTTGTTTGTTGAGGCGTGTGAGCTCTTTATATATTCTGGATGTCAAGCCTTTATCGGATGTGTCATTTTCAAATATATTCTCCCATACTGTAGGGTTCCTTTTTGTTCTATTGATGGTGTCTTTTGCTGTACAGAAGCTTTTCAGCTTAACATAGTCCCACTTGTTCATTTTTGCTGTTGTTTTCCTTGCCCGGGGAGATATGTTCAAGAAGAGGTCACTCATGTTTATGTCTAAGAGGTTTTTGCCTATGTTTTCTTCCAAGAGTTTAATGGTTTCGTGACTTACATTCAGGTCTTTGATCCATTTTGAGTTTACTTTTGTATATGGGGTTAGACAATGGTCCAGTTTCATTCTCCTACATGTAGCTGTCCAGTTTTGCCAGCACCATCTGTTGAAGAGACTGTCATTTCGCCATTGTATGTCCATGGCTCCTTTATCAAATATTAATTGACCATATATGTCTGGGTTAATGTCTGGATTCTCTAGTCTGTTCCATTGGTCTGTGGCTCTGCTCTTGTGCCAGTACCAAATTGTCTTGATTACTATGGCTTTATAGTAGAGCTTGAAGTTGGGGAGTGAGATCCCCCCTACTTTATTCTTCTTTCTCAGTATTGCTTTGGCTATTCGGGGTCTTTGCTGTTTCCATATGAATTTTTTAATTATTTGTTCCAGTTCATTGAAGAATGTTGCTGGTAGTTTCATAGGGATTGCATCAAATCTGTATATTGCTTTGGGCAGGATGTCCATTTTGACGATATTAATTCTTCCTAGCCACGAGCATGGGATGAGTTTCCATCTGTTAGTGTCCCCTTTAATTTCTCTTAAGAGTGACTTGTAGTTTTCAGAATATAAGTCTTTCACTTCTTTGGTTAGGTTTATTCCTAGGTATTTTATTTTTTTTATGCAATTGTGAATGGAGTTGTTTTCCTGATTTCTCTTTCTGTTGGTTCATTGTTGGTATATAGGAAAACCACAGATTTCTGTGTGTTGATTTTGTATCCTGCAACTTTGCTGTATTCCGATATCAGTTCTAGTAGTTCTGGGGTGGAGTCTTTAGGGTTTTTTATGTACAGTATCATGTCATCTGCAAATAGTGACAGTTTAATTTCTTCTTTGCCAATCTGGATTCCTTGTATTTTTTTGTTTTGTCTGATTGCCATGGCTAGGACCTCCAGTACTATGTTAAATAACAGTGGAGAGAGTGGGCATCCCTGTCTAGTCCCCGATCTCAGAGGAAATGCTTTCAGCTTCTCGCAGTTCAATATAATGTTGGCTGTGGGTTTTTCATAGATGGCCTTTATTATGTTGAGGTACTTGCCCTCTATTCCCATTTTGCTGAGAGTTTTTATCGTGAATGGATGTTGAACTTTGTCAAATGCTTTTTCAGCATCTATGGAGATGATCATGTGGTTTTTGTCTTTCTTTTTGTTGATGTGGTGGATGATATTGATGGACTTTCGAATGTTGTGCCATCCTTGCATCCCTGGGATGAATCCCACTTGGTCATGGTGTACGATGGTTTTGATGTATTTTTGAATTCGGTTTGCTAAAATTTTGTTGAGTATTTTTGCGTCTACGTTCATCAGGGATATTGGTCTGTAGTTTTCTTTTTTGGTGGTGTCTTTGCCTGGTTTTGGTATTAGGGTGATGTTAGCTTCATAGAATGAGTTTGGGAGTATCCCCTCCTCTTCTATTTCTTGGAAAACTTTAAGGAGAATGGGTATTATGTCTTCCCTGTATGTCTGATAAAATTCCGAGGTAAATCCATCTGGCCCGGGGGTTTTGTTCTTTGGTAGTTTTCTGATTACTGCTTCAATTTCGTTGCTGGTAATTGGTCTGTTTAGATTTTCTGTTTCTTTTTGGGTCAGTCTTGGAAGGTTGTATTTTTCTAGGAAGTTGTCCATTTCTCCTAGGTTTCCCAGCTTGTTAGCATATAGGTTTTCATAGTAGTCTCTAATAATTCTTTGTATTTCTGTGGGGTCCGTCATGATTTTTCCTTTCTCGTTTCTGATACTGTTGATTTGTGTTGACTCTCTTTTCTTCTTAATAAGTCTGGCTAGAGGCTTATCTATTTTGTTTATTTTCTCGAAGAACCAGCTCTTGGTTTCATTGATTTTTGCTATTGTTTTATTCTTCTCAATTTTATTTATTTCTTCTCTGATCTTTATTATGTCCCTCCTTCTGCTGACCTTAGGCCTCATTTGTTCTTCTTTTTCCAATTTCGATAGTTATGACATTAGACCGTTCATTTGGGATTGCTCTTCCTTTTTTAAAAATGCTTGAAGTGCTATATACTTTCCTCTTAAGACTGCTTTTGCTGCGTCCCACAGAAGTTGGGGCTTAGTGTTGTTGTTGTCATTTGTTTCCATATATTGCTGGATCTCCATTTTGATTTGGTCATTGATCCATTGATTATTTAGGAGCGTGTTGTTTAGCCTCCATGTGTTTGTGAGCCTTTTTGCTTTCTTTGAACAGTTTATTTCTAGTTTAATGCCTTTGTGGTCTGAAAAGTTGGTTGGTAAGATTTCAATCTTTTGGAATTTACTAAGGCTCTTTTTGTGTCCTAGTATGTATTCTATTCTGGAGAATGTTCCATGTGCACTTGAGAAGAATGTGTATCCTGTTGCTTTTGGATGTAGAGTTCTGTAGATGTCTATTAGGTCCATCTGTTCTAGTGTGTTGTTCAGTGCCTCTGTGTCCTTACTTATTTTCTGTCTGGTGGATCTGTCCTTTGGGGTGAGTGGTGTGTTGAAGTCTCCTAGAATGAATGCATTGCATTCTATTTCCTCCTTTAGTTCTATTAATATTTGTTTCAGGTATGTTGGTGCTCCTGTATTGGGTACATATATATTTATAATGGTTATATCCTCTTGATGGACTGAGCCCTTTATCATTATGTAATGTCCTTCTTTGTCTTTTGTTACTTTCTTTATTTTGAAGTCTGTTTTGTCTGATACCAGAATTGCAACACCTGCTTTCTTCTCTCTGTTGTTTGCTTGAAATATCTTTTTCCATCCCTTGACTTTAAGTCTGTGCGCGTCTTTGGGTTTGAGGTGAGTCTCTTGTAAGCAGCATATGGATGGATCTTGCTTTTTTATCCATTCTATTACTCTGTGTCTTTTGATTGGTGCATTCAGTCCATTTACATTTAGGGTGATTATTGAAAGGTATGAATTTATTGCCATTGCAGGCTTTAAGTTTGTGGTTACCAAAGGTTTAGGGTTAGCTTCTTTACTATCTTACTGTCTAACTTAACTCGCTTGTTGAGCTATTATAAACACAGTCTGATGATTCTTTATTTCTCTCCCTTCTTATTCCTCCTCCTCCCTTCTTCATATGTTGGGTGTGTTTTGTTGTGTGCTCTTTTTAGGAGTGCTCCCATCTAGAGCAGTCCCTGTAGGATGCCCTGTAGAGGTGGTTTGTGGGAGGCAAATTCCCTCAACTTTTGCTTGTCTGGGAATTGTTTAATCCCTCCTTCATATTTAAATGATATTCGTGCTGGATACAGTAGTCTTGGTTCGAGGCCCTTCTGTTTCATTGCATTAAGTATATCATGCCATTCTCTTCTGGCCTGTAGGGTTTCTGTTGAGAAGTCTGATGATAGCCTGATGGGTTTTCCTTTGTAGGTAACCTTTTTTTTCTCTCTGGCTGCCTGTAATACTTTGTCCTTGTCTTTGATCTTTGCCATTTTAATTATTATGTGTCTTGGTGTTGCCCTCCTTGGATCCCTTGTCATGGGAGTTCTGTGTACCTCTGTGGTCTGAGAGGCCATTTCTTCCCCTAGTTTGGGGAAGTTTTCAGCAATTATTTCTTCAAAGACATTTTCTATCCCCTTTTCTCTCTCTACTTCTTCTGGAATACCTATAATTCTTATATTGTTCCTTTTTGATTGGTCGCTCAGCTCTCTTAAAATTCTTTCATTCCTGGATATCCTTTTATCTCTCTCTGCATCAGCTTCTCTGCGTTCCTGTTCTCTGTTTTCTAGTCCATTAATGGTCTCTTGCATCTCGTCCATTCTGTTTTGAAGTCCTTCCAGAGCTTGTTTTATTTCTGAATTCTCCTTCCTTAGTTCTTGCATATTTCTCTGCAAGTCCATCAGCATGGTTATGACTTTTGTTTTGAATTCTTTTTCAGGAAGACTGGTTAAATCTATCTCCCCAGATTTCTTCTCAGGGGAAGATGTAGCAGATGCCGAAGCTGTCTGGGTTAGTCTTGTCTGGATCATATTTTTTTGCCTTTTCATGTTGACTGGTGCTATTGACTGTCAGCTGGGAGGGCCAAAATTTTCACTTGCTACTGGCCTTTCTTTACTGGGACAACTGCGACCCCTAGTGGCTTGTGTTGGGTAATTGCGTGTAGAGTGGGTCTTTGTGTCTTGCCTGGCCGGAAGGGAGAAATTTCCCTTTCTGTGGGCGGAATTTGTCTCAGGCTGCTTCTCTGCTTTCGCAACGCCCGGTGGGGTAATGGATGGGGGGGCTGCTTGACTGTTTACCTCCGTGAGGGGTTTCAGAGCTGTTGCCCAGGGGGTTAGTGCACCCGGTTTTCCCTGTAATTTCCAGCTGCTGTACTGTGACCTGGATTGTTTCCATCAAGCTGTTAAGTCCCTGTCCCTTTAAGACTTTCAAAAAGCCCCCGCTTTTCTTTGTCACAGGGGCATCAGCTTTGGCACCCGCTCAGAGGTCTTGCTGCCCTGTTTCCCCAGTATCCAGGGCCCCCCGCCCACGCACTGTGTCTGTGCTCTGGTGCGGGTGGCTGGGGCTGGGTGTTCAGCAGTCCTGGGCTCCGTCTCCCTCCCGCTCTGCCTATTCTTCTCCAGCCGGGAGCTGGGGGGCGGGGCGCTCGGGTCCCGCCGGGCCGGGGCTTGTATCTTACCCCTTTCACCAGTCGCTGGGTTCTCGCTGGTGTAGCTGCAGTCTGGCCACTGTCCTGCGTCTTCTGGTCTCTCTTTTAGGGCTAGTTGTGTTTGCTGTATTTTCAAAAGTCTATATGTTTTTGGGAGGAGATTCCCACTGTCCTACTCACGCCGCCATGTTGGCTCCGCCTCTAAGATTCCACTTTTAAAAGAGAATTGGGAAATTAGTCTAACATTCTTTGGTAATTGGCCAACTACTTACTTAAGGCAAGGCAAGCAGGCTTAACTGGTAAGTTCCCAATACTTGGGAGTGGCCACTATCTTAGAGAGGAACAAAAGGTTTGTTCTACAGAATTACCTAGAGGACTGGCTATAGGCAATGACATATTGTCTCTCACCAGAGATAAATGTCATGAGACCACCTGAGAAGCCTACGCCACCCGCCTTCCACCCTCCTGCCACCCTTGACCTTTCTCTATTTAAGCCTTCTGAGACAGGATCCCATCTTTTGGGTGTGCCGCCTCCCCTCTGAGGTGGCCCGCACTCCCCTTTCTTGGAGTGTGTATTTTCAACAGACTTTTTACTGCTCAGTTTATTGCACCTTAGTCTCTGTGCTCGTCCAGTGGTGTTTGTCACGTCGCTATTCCATTCCATTTTCCAGCTTTAAGCATTAGTTTTCACTCTGTGTATCCTACTCCAGATAAGCAAGTAAACCTGCCTTTGTCTACCTTGACTCTAGCCCATTCCTCCCTTAGAGTGTATTCAGATACACCTTCCCTGCTTCACTGCTGTGTCTCTGCCCTTCAATTCTTTGTTGCGGTGGGGACAAGAACCAACCCATCACCCCACATTTCCACTTAACAGATGAGGTCTAATAATGTTGTGATTCTCCCAAAGTTATTTCACTAGTGCTAGAACTGAGATTTAAGCCCGGGTCTGTTTTTATTATGTTTTAGATTGTTTAAATTCAACTATCCTATTTCACAGTTAAGGCAAGGAACATAATGAAGACAAGAGTCTTTTGCATGATCCCAAATACAATTCATAACAGGTTATTAGACCACTAACATCTCATTCAGAGTCCTTCTCTTACCTTCCTGCTATACTATATTTAACTTGTATTTCCTTTCCACAACCCCCAGCTCCATTAGTATGTTTAAGTTTTTTTATTTTTCTGAACTTTGAGCATTTTGTATTGTTTTTAGTGATTCACATATTTTATATATTGACTGACCTTTTTAGTGAGCAGACATATATGCTTTTATGGTGATTTTTATTTTCCTTTTTGATTTGAGTGAGCCGAATGAATGCCTTTGCAGAGAACTGAACAGATGTTGGATCTATTTCCAAATACTTTAGGAGAATTGGACTGGTTATACACATGGAAGAGTTTCTTTGCTACTGACAGATGAATTGGAACTGAATGTATCATGATTCTAACCCATCGATGCAAGCCATATGGAACAACAGTCCTTTCTTTGTAGGATAGCATTTCCCTCCATGCAGAGGTTGTATGCCAGAGTGAGATTTGTTGTTAACAGTGCCCTAGCCTTTCTTGTGCATGGTAAAAATTGACCTGAGGTAACAAATTTTTTCTTTGTCTGTCATCAAGTCATGAATAAATTAGTCTTGCTTTCTACTCTGAGGCCCAGATCAATATTCTACTGGAAGATGATTGTTTTAGTGAATGGGAATGAACTGGCAAAGTGCCATCTAGAAGATTTGCACACTGGCAAATAAACATTTGCATGGGTAGATGAAAAGGCCCCCTGATAGAAATTAAGAGTGGCATTTGCATAGTTTCTTGCCATTTACAAGCTTTTGCACATACATCTATTCCTCACAGCTCCCTATAAAGAAAACAAAGTAAGCTTTTTGCCAGCATGTTACAGATGAGGATAAACAGGATAGAGAGATTGTGACTTGCCCAAGGTCACATAATTAAATGACAAATGAGTCACACCCAGGTCATCTGGCTCCAAATTCTGACGCTCTGTCTTCTCCATCTCTCCAAACTGGGCCTGTCCTCTGAATATTCCTTTTCTCTGTAGCTTATCATATTTTGCTGAAGAAATAACACAAAGTGGCCCATGAGCTTTATTTTCTTCTTTTTTCCCTAGTAAAACATGCAAGGTAACGGAAAATTTCAATTCTTGGCTCAAAGGAGTTTGAGGATTATTTGTACCATTAGATTAGTAGTTTTGTCCGCACATTGAACCCTCAAGTAGGCTATTCAACATTAAAATATGTGGACTCAAAATATGTTTTTGCTGTCCTGAGACTTTCGCCACTCTTTGTAGAAACTGAGTTGCCTTGGATCGTAAGTCAGAAAGGTTCTCCATTTTTCATACGATACAAGATGCAGAGGGGTGGGAGGGAATTCAATAGGTAACGTCACTCTGCAAATCTTGCCATAATGGGAACAATGCACAGATCAGAGCCTTTCTTATATCAAAGATAGATAGCTGGACAGCATTTCCATTTTTCTAGGGGGCAGTTTTTCATGCATTTTTTATATGTTTTTATATATCTGTCTTCTATGTGTCTATATATGTCTGTTTCTATATATCTATCTATATGTCACAAAGAGAACTTCAATTAAAAGGAACAGAAATTCAGAAAGGCTCTGAAATTTTAGATATATTTCTGCCTCAAAGAGACTGCTTTTTTAAGGAGTCAGGATAGAAAAAATGTTGGGCATCTTCAAAGCTCCATCCAGGAAGGAGGCAGGTGATCTGCTATAGACAGGAAATGGGAGGAAGCTTGCTGAAGCTAGAGCTACCTGGGAGTCCCAAGAGAAGGCTAGTGACAAACTGCTGCCTCTCATTTCTTGCCAGAAAGCACTCCTGTAGTAAGAGAACAAATGTGATGCAGGTAAAAGTTGGTGCCAGGTAGCTTTTGATCCAACAAACATTTATTTTATGCCAAGTACAAAAGTAAGATCTAGGCTCTGACCTTGGACTCCCTAGCACGCGAAAGAGGGAAGCAAATAAACAAATATTACAAAACAAAGCAGCAAGTCCTTCTGTAGAAGTAAGACAATTGGTAAGAATGACAGGACCTATTAAAGGGTGACTATGGGTCACATTTATTCTGTACGTTGATTATTTGGGTGAATCCTCCTGATGACCCTGAAGGACAGGTACTATTTTATTACCAATTACAAGTGAGGAACTAAGGGTCAGAGGAGTCAAGTGATTCAGCATAGGTTGCCTATCTATCAAGTGAAATATAGCCCCCTTGGAAAGCGATCTGTGGTAGGCTCTTCTCAATTTTTTCAGCAAACAAATGTTTATGAATATCCATTATCCAGTGTGCTTTAGATGCTATATGGATTCATAGTCTCTGCCCTTGAAGAGTTTATAGTAAATAAGAAAGAATTAAGACAGCTATGATAGACCTCATAATTCAGTGTGAGGTTAGATGGGGGAAGGTCAGAGAAAACTTCACTTCAAGGTCTGTGGGGGTTAAAAAGAAGTCTCACAGTGGAATTGGTCGAGACAGTAGTAAAGGAGAAAGCTTTTGGATATCTAGAAGAGAGAGTCCACAGGTTCATGTTATGGCTTATGGGTGTTGTATCATGTGTTGCTGAAAATACAAAAGACTATACTATATTCCATAAAGAATCATCCAGGTTTATATGCGTAGCTCTCTGCAAACCCAGTATAGCTAGTTAATATCGGATGTGCATGAAGGACCCAAGTCTAGAGGTCTGTCTGTAGGGATATTGCCAAATTCTGCAGAGTAATTCAGATGCAAAAATGTTTCTCCCAAGATATGCTATAGAGAGGCAAAAAGCTACTAATTCCTCCATCCTCTCAATTATGGTATATTCCATTATTGCATCCAAGAGACAAGAAAATACCTGACACGGGAGGAGGAGACAATTTCCTGGAACCCTAGTGGAAAAATGCACTGTAATGCCCCATGAGTTAGGCAGACTTACAAATGTCCTGGTGGAATTATGACTAAAGGGAAAGATAGTCTTTCTTGAATGCATGTGTTTGCTTTTGGCAACATAGTGTAAGAGGATAACTCACAATGGGAGCTGACTCAGGTGAGGACTGTCAAGCTGGTAATGTAAGAGACAGTCTAAGGAAGTGAACATGTTTACCTAGAGGAGAGAAGATGGTGATGTAATACAGGAATCATTGGTGGAGGTGAGAGTGGGGAGACTAATTAGTGGCTTCAATAACTCACCATAGGAGACTTTGGTCTTGTTCTGTTGATTCTAGAGATTGCAAATGGGCAATCAAAATTACCAAGGGTCTTATTTCAAGTTAATATGAGATGGAACTTTTTGAAAGGGTCTTCAGTTAGAATGGAAAGTTCTCTGTAGTTCCTTCTTACATGTTTCATCGCAGTTTTGGTTACTGGAAATCTAAGACTAGATTCTATTATAACTCACCATTATTCTGCATTGTCTGGTTAAGCACACTGACTCTGGATTTAGACTGCCTGCATTTATTCCCAGGTTTTTCCATTGGCTAATGGTGGCAGTGAATCACTTAATCTCTTAAGCATCAGCTTCCTTATCTATAAAATGTAGTTAATAATAATAATAAATATCATGGGTAGCTAAAAGGTTTAACTGTGCCTGTAGGAGTTGAGTCTGGTCCTTACATGTGTTAAGTGCTCAAAAAAAAATTATTATTATTATTTTTTTATTAGTAGGCCTATTAAAAAGAATGGAGACAGTTAAATGTACTCCTTTTTTCTTATGCAAAATGCCTTCATGTTGAGTAGTGTTTGTGTAATTGTGGATGAATTAATTCTGTTAAGGAAGGAGGCCTCAAGTGACACCCTCAATGCCAGGATGTTGAGGATAGGTCCAGAAAATCTTTCAGTTTTCATAGGAAGATGTTAGGTGTCATAACACAAATAAAAATGGAAACCTTCATAGATGAAGGGGATAATGAGGTACATTATAAAATAAATCACAGGGATTAAAAGTACAACATAGGGAGTATAGGCAGTGATATTGTACTAGCTTTGTATGGTGAGATGGTAACTACATTTATCATGGTGAGCATTTTGTAATGTATGTAATTGTCAAATCACTGTGTTGTACACCTGAAACGAATATAATACGTATGTCAACCAAACTTCAGTTAAAAAAAAAAAAAGAAACCTCCAAAGCCATGCTGAGGGCAAAGGTCACTCCTCTTCCAACTTCTAGGGAATCTCTGACCACTTGAGATGCTCACAGGTGGCTGGTCTAGCTTCAGGTGGAGCTGTTGGTGTTCTATAAGATCTTTATATTGATATGATGGAACTGTAACTGATCAGGCATTGGGTTATTTTTTGTTTTTGTTTTTGTTTTTTTTAGTGGGATAAAGGGTTTTTGTGACTTACATAAGATACGGGAAAATAGTGTCTTGTGAGGTAGACTGGAGACATCTATGATCCTGGAAGTCATCATGAAAGCTGAAAACTATGGGATCTAGTCCAGCCTCTAAAATTTTTGAATGCTTTAAAAGAGTCATTCAGAATGTATATGTAAATTTTAATGCTGTAACAATGTAGTGGTCATAATTATTGGAATGTGGAGGAAGTACATTGAATCAAGAATATCCCTGTAAATGTATGAGCAGAGACTGGATTAATATATGACAGGAGAATTTTAGAGGGAAGACAGGAAAAAGATGAGTTAGCTTTGATAAATAATGACCAATTATGAAAGAAGTGATAAAGTATTAGTAAGAAGCATGAAAGATTTGAATAAGTGAGATGTCCCATGTTCCTGTAAGAATAAATATGTATATGTCACTTCTTTCCAAAGCTAGTCATAGGTTTAATGCAAACCAAAAGGAGAAATTTGTGTGCTTGTGTATTTGTACACTTTTTTTTTTCTGATTCTTGATCTTATAATAGTCCAATAAGAGATGACAGAGGGATGAGAGATATATGAGAGCTAATGAAGAAATAGATTCAACAATGACTAGTTATTGATTGGATCTGTGAACTAAGGAGGAAATCTAGAATAATTCATAGGCTTCAGTCTCAGGGGACTAGTTGGATTATCTCAACTCCTACTGTCACAGGCCAAAAAAAGAAAGAGAACAGGTTTGAAGAGGAAGGGGATGAAGTCAACTTTTGACATTTGAAATCAAATTGTCTATGAAATGTCCAAGGGAAGATATTTTAGAAAGCTGTGGGTTACAAAGATCTAGAACCAAGTAGATAGGTCTGGACTACATTTATTAGACAACATCAGCATGTACAAATCATACTGAAACAATAGGCATGGATATAACTACTTTAGGAGAAGCTAAAGACCAAGAGAAAAGAAATAACTCTGATAATACTCAGCATTGAAGGAAAGAGTAGAGGAAGAGGGTGCCTTAAAGAAGA
This sequence comes from Manis pentadactyla, assembly GCF_030020395.1. NCBI lineage: Eukaryota > Metazoa > Chordata > Mammalia > Pholidota > Manidae > Manis > Manis pentadactyla. The sequence continues at coordinate 30,954,973 of NC_080027.1, forward strand.
AATGGGGAAACAGCAGCCAGAGAGGTACTAGAGAATCAGCTGGGAGAAGATGGTGCCATGAAATGAGGCATTGAGGAGGGAGACGACAACAGAGTCAAATGCTCAGAAAGATCACCTAAGGGCATGCTTGCTTTAAAGGAAATTGGTACATTTTGGAGAACATTCTGGTCGTATCCATCACTTTTCATAAGGCATAGACTATTTGACTCAGTAATTCCATTTTTAGGAATTCTTATGCAAATTACTTCCACAAGTTTACAACATATATCTATAAAAAAGTTTCTTGCAACATTTTTGTGTTATAGCAAACACTGAAAACAACTTAAATATCCATCAATATGTGACTGATCAAATACATTATACTTCCACAATAGAATATAATTGCAGCCATTAAACAAACACTGAGATCCATACATACTTCTGTGGGAACATCTAAAGTACAATATCTAAAAAATTTTAAATACAGAAGACTATTATAAGACTATGAATAACTATTTAGTGAAAGGTAAGCAAGCAGGGACCTACCTTTCTGGCTTAGAGTCCAGATCTGCTACTTACTAGTGCTAGAATATTGGGAACTTTCTTAATTTCTCCATGCCATCCCTACTGTCCTTTGCTTTGGATGAACACTCCAGTTGGTCCATGCTTTTCTGAATGCTTTAACTCTAAATAATTGTCTCAGTTCCATAATTAAAATGTCCAGGCTCTTGCCAGAACTCTCACTTCCCTGATACCTATAACAAAAGAGAAATACCGTTTTCATTTGGTCATTGGCAGCCCCTACCAGGTGGTTTCAGTGGGGTAATGAGGGAGAGTGCAATTGCAGTGGGAGAAGGAAGGAGTGAGAGGTGTGGAAGGGATGAAACAAGTATAAACAGACTTGGAGTAGCTACAGAGGGAAAGTTAAAGTTGAGGAAAGAGATGTATTTAAAGAAGAGGTTGCTGAGAAGGTGGAAAAGGGCAGATGGGATTCTCAGCTCAAAGGGTAAATTAGTTTCAAAATAGAGGCTACTAGACTACCCATACCTAGAGGCCCCACATAGGGAAAATCAACTGGAAGCTAAGAGGTTTCCTGCTTGGTATCTCCTATTTGCTTGTTACGGGAAATAGGAGATAATGTTAGGGACTCAAAAAGTGTGGTGGTCATTGGGATAGTTTCTAAAAGAAAATAGGAGAGGGGAGCTCCCTAGAGTCACTCCCTAGAACTTCTGAGCAGCCTTAAGAGTGGGTCTGAGTTTGGAGGTCATAGATTTATGGAAGCCCTGGATCTGTGTGGCTTTGTGATTTTTCCTGGAAGTCTCAAAAGCAGAAATGCAGGAAAAGAGCATGCCTTTGGGGCCATGCTGCAGGCTGCCTCAGCGGAACCCCAACACCAAATGGGCTAAAGAAAGGGTATGCCCCTCCTCCTTATTTTCCTGTAGCCTAGCTCCAGTAGGTAGCATAATCTGTTAAATAAAGAGGAGAATATTTTGTATAACTTCCCCCTTGAAAAAGCAGAGCCTTAATTTCCATGTTTAAAAACATAATACAAAGCACTGACTAGCTCAACAAATCACAACCACTGTGAACAGCTTTATACATTAGCACCTAATTCATCAACAGAGATTCAAACACTCGGGTTTCTTCATTTAATACAAAAAGTTCCCACCACCCTGTTCATTACACTACTTTTCTCCTTTACTACTAAAATCTACCTCTTAGGGCCATCCTTTATAGGATGTTGAGTCAGTTCCATTATCAAAAATAAATATTTTTTGCTGAGTATCACAATTTTGATTCTTCATTATAATGTTTTGGAAAAGAGGCATATAAAGAAACTGTTGCTAGGGAAATGTAGCAGAATGTTCCTTTCATTAGAGAATCCTTAAGTCATATTCAAGAGCTCAAAGGTTTGTGGGACTCTGGAAGATATGGCAGTACTCAAGATTCAGGAAAGAAAACAAAGAACAAAATTTTCAAAGAAAAGTGGTCTAGGATGGGCCACAACTGGGCCAGGCAAGCACACTGAGCCCTGACATTCTCGTCCAGCAGCTGACCCACAATTACAATAGTGACATGGAAAGTCACTGATCACAGAGCACCATAACAAATATGCTAATAATGTAAAAGTTTGAAATATTGTAAGCATTACCAAAATACTACACAGAAGCACAAAGTGATCAAATGAGATGGAAAAATGATGCTAATAGACTTGCTTGCTCTAGTCTTGATGTAGGGTAGCCACCAACCTTCAATTTGTAAAAAAAAAAAAGCTCCATAAAGGGAGGAGTAATTAAATGATATGTGACTATATATAGAAAATCCTAAAAATTCCACCAGAAACTATTAGAACTAATAAATGAATTCAGTGAAGCTGCAGCGTACAAAATTAATATAACAGAAAGCTGTTGTGTTTCTATACACTAACAATTAATGATCAGAAAGTGAAATTAAGTAAACATTCCAGGTTACAGTGGCATTGCAAATAAAAAACACTTAGGAATAAATTTAACCATGGAGGTGAAAGACCTGTACTTTGAAAACTATAAGATAGTGATGAAAGAAATTAAAAATGCCACAAATAAATGGAAAGTTATACTGTGCTAATGGATTGGAATAATTCATATTGTTGAAATGTCCCTGCTACCCAAAGCAGTTAAAAAATTCAGTGCAATCCCTTTCACAATACCAATGGCATTTTTCTCAAACAAAGAATCCTAAAATTTGTATGGAACAACAGAAGGTCCTGAATAGCCAAAGCAATCTTAAGAAAAAAGAACAAAGCTGTGGATATCACACTCCCCGATTTCAAGGTGTGCTATAAAGTTATAATAACCAAAACAGTATGGTCCTGGCACAAAAACAGACATATAGTTCAATGGAAAAGAGAGCCCAGAAATAAACCTATGCATATATTGTCAATTAATCTATTAAAAAGTAGGCAAGAACATACAATGGGGAAAGGCAGTCTCTTCAATAAATGGTGTTGGGAAAACTTGACAGGTACATGCAAAAGAATGAAATTTATCTACTTTCTTATACCACATACAAAAATTAAGTCAATTGGGTTAAAGATTTAAGTGGAAGACCTGACACCATAAAACTCCTCAAAGAAAGCAGTAAGTTCTTTGACATGGGTCTTAGCAATATATATTTTAATATGTCTCATCAGGCAAGAGCAACAAAAGCAAAAATGTATAAATGAGACTCCATCAAACTAAAAAGCTCTTGCACAGTAAAGGAAACTATCAACACAATGAAAAGGCAACCTACTGAATGGGAGAATATACTTGCAAATTATATATCCCATAAGGGATTGAGATCCAAAATATATGAAGAACTCATGTAGCTCAATAACAAACAACCCAATTAAAAAATGGGCAGAGGACCTACAGAGACATTTTTTCAAGGAATACATATGGATGCCCAACAGGAATAAGAAAAAGTGTTCAACATCACTAGTCATCTGGGAAATGCAAATCAAAACCACAGTGGGATACTACTTCACACCTGTCAGAATGGCTATTATAAAAAAAAATTAAATAACAAGTGTTGGGGAAGATGTGGAAAAAAGGGGACCCTCTTGCACTGTTGATGGGAATGTAAACCGATGCAACAACTATGGAAAACACTATGAAATTTCCTCAAAATATTAAAAATCTAACTACCATATGATCCAGCAGTTCTACTTCTGGATATTTATCTGAAGAAAGCAATAACTACTTTGAAAAGATATTGGACTCATATATTCATTTCAGTATTATTTCAATAGCCAAGATATGGAAACAACCTATATGTCCAATAATAGATGAATGAATAAAGGAGATATTATATATATATATATATATATGTTCACACCATATATACATATATACAATGGAATATTACTCAGACATTAAAAATAATCAAATTCTTCCATTTGTGACATATTTCAATAGCCGAGATATGGAAACAACCTATATGTCCAATAATAGATGAATGAATAAAGAAGATATATATATATATGCACACCATATATACACATATACAATGGAATATTACAGACATTAAAAATAATGAAATTCTTCTATTTGTGACAATATGGATAGACCCAAAAGGCCTTATGGCAAATTAAGTAAGTTAGAGAAAGACAAATGCTGCATGATTTTACTTACATACAGACTATAAAAAGCAAAGCAAAGAACAAGCTGTTTAAAACAAAATAGAAACAGACTCATAGATACAGAGAACAAATTGGTGGTTTCTAGAGAGAAGTGTTGGGGGATAGGCAAAATAGTTGAATGGATTTAAGAAGTGAAAAGATCCAGTTATAAAATATATGTCACAGGGACACAATGTGCAGCAGAGGGAATATAGTCAATAATATTGTTAATAAATTTGTATGGTCCCAGATGGTAGCTAGACTTATTGTGGGGATCATTTTGCAATGTGCAGAAATGTTGAATCTCTATCTTATACACCTAAAAATAATATAATAGTGTATGTCAATTATAATTCAGTTAAAAAAAGAAAATAAAAATGGTGTAGATGAAAAGCTTGTATAATTTGAGTATTTTGAAGGTTCACACCTCAATCATTTGAGAAGTCAAAGAAAACCCTAAGGGACTTTTTGTAAAAGTTTACATTTTATCAACTTAGGTTGCTTTAGATAATATAAAACAATCTACTGATGGGAAATCATAATTACCCAGATGTGAGGCAGTATGGTATTACAATAGAGAGATAAATGAAAAAAAAAAAATGGAAGTCAAGAAACTAGAGTCTTGCCCTATGATTTCAGTTCCTCATATGCATTTCATCTCCTTGGACCTCTGTTTTAGACTGGGAAGAACTGGCACTGGCGCTTATTGTGAATCCACTCACCTACGGCACCAGCACTCTTGACTATCTGTGCCCTTTGCACTAATAACAAAATAGGACCCTGGTCACCAAGGCAGCAGAATCAGCCTGTTCTTCCTCTGTGAAGTGGAGTGTGTATAACCCATCTCTGAGGTCCCTTTAGGTCCTGACATGCATATAATTCTATATGTCCTCTGTTCCTAAGGTGGTTATAATCGAAAGGGCCTTAATAGGATATAACCGAAGTAGAAGAACACAGGCTTTGGCAACAGTAAGATCTTGTTCACAATCTAGTTCATATGCCTACTTGCTGTATTACTTGGAAAACTTACCTAAGCTTTCTGAGCCTCATTTTCTTCACTTGGAAAAGAGGCTAAATAACTTCTACTTTATTGGAATTGTTGGAAGGGTAAAATGAAATAATATATGTCAATCACTGAGCACCAAAGCTATCACACAATAGAGGCCAAAAAAGTTAAATATTTTTTAATATAAATTAATAATAATACAATTAGAAAGACACAAAGGTGCATGTAGTATTTGCTGCATATGGATATGATTGCATCATATATTTGCATCCAGTTTGGGTAATCAAATGCTAGCAAGTCTAGTGGTTGGTCCTTTTTGTCTCCAATACTGTTCACACCTCTACAATAGAGATTATCATACTGAATTGATGTTATTTGTATGTGTCTCAGACTAAATGTGAGCTCTGACCTGCAAGTCATCTAAGGCAATTTAATGAGCATATAATTTGTTCTCACAGAGGGTATGATCTAATGGCTGCTTGACATCCTGTAAGTGTTTAATACATTTTTTAAAATGAAAGAATACCACAGTGGATAAATAGATACATGGAATTGGTCTTGGAAAGTTTTCTTCACATAGGACAAAATTTTGACTATCAAATTTAATTTTGAAAACATTTCTACCCCACTGATCTATTACAGATGCTTGGATAAGGATGATTATAGTCTGACATGCCTAGGGTTTGATCAATGCTTATCTTTCTAAGCCTCTTTGATTAAATTATAGCCAACTATGTATTATTACCTATTTCATAAGTCATATTCATTTTGTGATGTTGTGGTTGTATCTGTAGAAGAGACATAATTGTCATCATTTACAAAGCACTGTTCTGACCAAAACTTTTTCTTCTGCTATTTCTTCAACTGGCAAAATTGTACTTACCCTTCTTGGTACAATTATAATGTACTTTTTATGTGAAGCCTTTCTCAATACATTCAGGCAGAATTAATTGCTCATTTCTTTGTGTTTTTATAATTCATTTTATGCCATTCATACACTTATTATATATGTTATATAAATAAAATAGATCTATAGATTTATATAGTAGATATAAATTATGTATTCATAATATAGATGTCTCTAGAATTTATAAATCTGTATTGTTTGTTTAAATATCGATCTAATTCTCTCTCAACACCTACACGCACAGGTCACACTTGTAGACATGCATTGTGAGCCCCTCAATGACAAAGACTATGCCTTAGGTATAACTTGCTCTGCTAATGTGTGAAGAAAGGATGCTTCTTTGTTAGATATCCACCAGATAATATTGGCATCTCAGGTCCTAGCATAGTGCTTATCACATATACATCATTCACTAAAAGTTTGATGATTTTAATTAAACTAAGCCCTTAGTATATACTACTCAGCAGAGATTAGTTAGTAGATTTATTTTGGTTTTTCTTTTTTCAATGTAAAGTCGTGTGCTCTGAGGTTTTGCTTTTTGTTGTTTTTGAGCTAAAATTGACCTTTCAGGGCATTGTTTCCAAGATAAGGGTTTATATATTATAAAGCACTGGCTTCTGGTTGTTTCTGTCAGACTGAAACATCCAAGTAGTTCATGCTGTGCCTGTCTCCTGGGTGATGAGAAGTCTGCAGAAGTTATACTGGCCCCCTGCCTAGTCCTGACAAAGATATCAAGTAAACTCCAAAGAATTAAAGTCCAGAGAAGTTGTCAAGAAGCTGCTTTCTTTGCTTACCCACAGGCAGTCTTAATTGCCAGTTTCTATAAACAATTGGCATCCTTTATTCATGCCTGGTTCAAATGATTATGAAAAGTCCTGTTTTTCATTTACAGTAGTGGAAGTGTTCAAATTCTTTACTGTCAAGGGATTTGTACTCAGTTATTTGCATTTAAAGAACCTGGTTTTTAGGGGGATTTTCCCCCCCATCTGCTACATGCATAGATTATCTGAGACCACATAGGTTCTTGCTAACCCCTGAAAGCCTCTGTTGCATAGAGAATAGCATCTCCCTGCCCCCATCCTGGGGATTTTAAAAAACACAGCTTTGTTCTCCACAGGAAACAAAAATAAATAAAAACAGAAAACAAAGCCTTAGAGATTTCAAAGCTGACACTCTTCTTGGAAATTTTCAGAAGATGTCTTGCACCATTGTCTTTGTAGAAGAAATATGTCGAATTGTCATGTCATGTGTTTTTCACTGAGTTGGTCTGAATGCTGGGAGCCAGATTTCTTACGTCCATCCCAGGGGTGGGGACTCCGACACTCTGGAGATGTGCTCCACTAGAACACATGCAATTAATGAAATATAGCTTGGTAAACATTCACCTGTGATGTTCACCATTTTTTTACAAAGATGTCGCTGAAAACAATTGTGAATATTCACTTCCTGACTTATCTTTGTGTAAGATGGAAATCTTTCTCAAACTCTCAGAAGAAAAGTACAATATACTCCTGAGGCTATGGGCAAAAATACCTAATCCTCATTTAGGTTCTGTTGTGTACCAGGTGTTTTGAGAGTTACTTTACATACATTGTTTCATTTAATCCTTAGAAAAACATTAAGAGGTAGGTATTATAACCCCCATTTTGTTGATAGTATTTTGGGGTTCAGAGAAGTTCAAAAGTTTGCTCAAGAACATATACCTAGGACTAGGGGAGCAGGTATGTCAGCTGAGCCTGTCTGCCTTCAAAGCCAGCTCCCTCTTCCTTAGTCCTGACTGCTTCCTCCGTATCCACTTGTCTAAGTCAAAGTGCCAGAGGGTAAATTCATGGTTTTGAAGCTGGTAGGTGAACTATCCATGCTAGGATATTAACTCTTTTAGTGCAACTCTGTAGGGGTGCAGATAAATCAAGAATATGTTGCAGTATGGTTTTCCTGTAAGTGAAGATTATATGTTTCCTTAGCACCACAGGTCCCAAATTGGAGAGAAGTTGTATGTCTTGAAACAGTGGTAAAGTATGAGGGAGGCTTACAAGCTTAGCGATTCAAGTCTCCTGTTTTACCTACTCCTTTTCCCTCGTTGTTTTGTACTAGAAGAATGATTTCTTTTTTCTATCCTCTGTATTTTCTTTTCTTAATCTACTTCATTCCAATAAGTCAAAAATTACTTCATTCCACTAAGACATCTTACAGACGTTTTTGTGCTTCTTTACCCTACATTTTCGAGACACTCCTCTGTAAGAAATCACTGCCTGACAAAGTAAAGGTAATCTCTTACTACTGGAGGAGGTGAAGGAACCTTCTTCACCCAGGGAAGTGTTCACGCAGATAAGAAGTTCTCTTTCTTCTGAAGCAGGTTGAGTGATGCTCTAGATAAAGCAGAGGGAAAAGCTTAGAGTGTGTAGATGGGTCTTCTGTACAGCCTCCGTGACTCCCAGGACACCTCAGGAATTGCTTTCTGAGTCTTAACATAACTAAATCCATAATTATAGTAGGCCAATTAGTGAGAAAGCAAACACTCAAACCTTAGAAACAGACAAGATTTGGGTTCAAATTCCCAAGCTACCACTTATTAGCTGAGTTATCTCTGGGCAAGATACTGATCCTGTAGGTGATCTCTGGGCTTTCTTAATTGAAAAAAGGAAAGACCTTGTCTTTACTTTCCTTTATTTCATTTCTCAGAGCAATTACAAAATTGCGCACATTTACCAGTAGTTCTGTGTGTTTTATATTTGACAAAAGAAAAGCATGGAGTCTTTCTCTCTTCCTCATCCTAATCAGGTAAAACTCTGTGTACAGCTGGAGATCAATACTGCGGGTGGCACAGCAGGCAGCTGCGTGCCCTCTCTTCTGCTTTATTGTTGATGGGCTCTGTCATTCTTTATTCCTATCTGCTTGCCCTCTGGATTGTAAACAACAGAAAGGCAGGTATTTTCTATTGTTCCCCATTGTTCACCCATCACTTAACACACTGTTTGGTACATGGCAGGTACACAGAATGAAGTTTTTTAAATCTATGAATGACTGTAGAAATTAAGTTCTTCTCTTCTTAACATCTTAAAAAAGTTATCATTATATTAAAACATTTATTTTTGCTTGGTTGATGCCCTATATAAATTTATTCCTATGCAATTTAGGTGGGAAAATGTATACATAGGAAAATATATACATACATATAAAGTTGCAGGAGTTGGGTTTATTACAGGAACTGTTTTTCAGGACTTGACACATTAATTGCTTGAGTGAATGTGACTACTGTTCATTTTAAATTCATTGAAAGTAGTTTATTAGTAACTTAGGAGTAGTTTTAGTAGTTTTTGGTAGTTCAGGTTCCTATAAGAACCTGAAAATGAATCAATCTTCCTTAATATACCTACTTACACGCTATTTTATTCTTTGACAAAAACTGACATTACTTTATCTCTTAATTGGAATGGGTATTTATCTAACCTACTCTTGTGTTGAATTTATTATTTGCAAGTAATGTTCTAGGAATTTTACAAGTATTAAAATAATCCTCACAACAACCCTATGAGTTAGGTACCATTATTATGCATAGCAAGATTAAGCCCTTGTCCAAGGTCACCCGGCTAGGAAGAGGTAGAAGAGGGCCAGAGGTTTCCAGGGAGGTAGTTTGGCTCTAGAGCCTTTTAAAATATCCTGCCTCACTGAAAAAGCACCCAGAGGATATAAGTCAAGGCCAGACTTGTGTTTGAGTATGCTCCTGACTTGCTGACTCCTTCCTGGAAACACGCTATGTGTTTCATCATTAGTCTCTGAGCTGGTTTAAGACTGAATTCAAAAGCCCACCTCCAAAGATCAAAGTGAAGGGCAACTGATTAGAGCTTCTCAGAGAGGAATCAATAGTAATAAAAAATAGCTAACATTCATTGAGTGCTTGCTCTGGGTTAGGTACTATTTTGAATACTTCATATGAATTAACCTATTTCATTCTTAACATAACCCTTAAAAACCTATCGTTATTTTCATTTTAAATTTGATGAAGAATGGGCACAGAGGGACTGAATGATTAGCTGAAGAATGGGCAGCTAAGGGGCAGAAATTAGGGTTCAGAAAGAGGGAGCCTGGGTTGCAGGTCTGTGCTCTGAACCACTACACTATTATGGCCTCAGGGGAAAGAAACCATGGGCTGGGACTTTTAAGACCTTAGACAGAACCTGAAAAAGAACCTGAAACAGGCTGCCACTTCAGCCTGTTTATTACATTGGTTTTCCCACCTGTTTGCCCATAGCCTAAAGTGTCACGTGTAAAACTCTTAAAATTAAAAGAGCTCACAGACTTATCTGCAGGCAGGTCATAGAATGGAAGTTGGTGAGGGAACTCCATTGTCAGGTTGGAGGGAAGAGAGAGCCCAGGGAGAAGTGTGATGAGCTCCCTGGTGGAGAGAGAGAGAGAGAGAGGCCAAATCCAGGAAGGGATTGAATGTATCCAGAAGCAAGAGAGCTCAGAAGGCAGGTCTGGCTCTGGGGAGGAGCACTAACGTTGAGTAACCAAAGATCCGCCTGCAGCCCTGAGTAGCAGACATTAGCCTAGAAGCCCAGGAGTGTTGGGTTTTAGTGTCAGTAGTTAGCCCTATGACTTCATCAGTGCCCCGGAAATAATGGGTCAAACGCTTCCATATACAGTTTAAAACTTGAGCTCAAACAAACCTTTATAATAAATATTAACACTATTAATGTTATATGTTAATAACAATGATTATTCGTTTACACTTTATTTATAGAAGCCTTAATACCTTGGTTTCACAAAGTAAACATAAACAAAAGTGTGATCTTTTTTAGCCAAAAACAGATTCCTGAAATATACTACAATCAATATCGTTATTTTTAAAGCATGGAAAGATATGTTCCATTAAAAAAAAAAATCAATGAAACAAAAATTATGGCTAGTTGAACAATGTCCAAAAATAATTTTTTTTCTTGTGTCAAAGTGTCGAAAGAGAGCAACTTTTTCCAAATGCTAGGGTCTGTGATGCAGTCATTATGAGTTTGGTTTAGTAAAGAAGGAAATTCTGATGAATAAGAAGGAACTCACAATATGCTTAGTAGAATAACTAAATTAAAATGTTAAAGAAGGCTAAAGACCTGAACTTATTATAGTATTGCAGGTGTGATCTTAGATCACACTGAATAGTCTCAGATTTTATCAGAGGTCCTCAGGTTGGATTTCCCCGAAGTAGTAATGGAGATCCTTGAATTACCTTCAGTACTGCAATATAAATATGCTGGTAATATCCAAGCAAGCAGTAAAGTCATCAAGTCTTATCGTGGAATCCCATTAATGCAGGACCAATGCCATGCTCGTCAGAAACTCTAAGTTGCTGCAACACACACATGCATGCTTGTGCAAATATGAAAACAAGTTAATTATTTCTCAAGATAATAAAAGAAGTCCTGTGTTGTGATAAATTATGGAGTCTCTGAAGTATTCGATTCTTTCCAGTTCATAACATAGTTCTATGGTTTGATTTAATTTAATCTAAATTTTATAATGGATAAAATATGGACATTGGAGTCAGATAGACAAAGGGGCTCATATGCCAACTCCATCATTTTGTTGCTTATGACCTTAAATGATTGCTCATCTGAATTTCTTTGGTCTGAACCTCTTCTCTTGTGAAAATGAGGACGAGGCTTATTTTGTCAGGTTGCGGGGGGGTAATGCGTGGTGCTTAGTAGATACACACTAAATGCTGATTTCATTTCCCCCTCCATCCTTCAGTAGTACTACTGTCCACTGAATTTTAGTGGAAATGAAATTATCTATTTATATTTCCTTTTCACCTTTCAGTTGGGACCAAGGACACACTTGAACTATTGAGGAGGTTAAGCAAAGGTCACAGCTGGTTCTTCATTATGTTCTGTCCATTTTTATTACTCTTGTTGAAATTGCTTATTTGTAATCTGGCAAGATTTCAAGACAGTAGATTGAACAAGCACATCTAATATTGAATCAAAGTGAAAGTGGAGGTTAAAGCTGTTAAATCAAAGATGAAATCAGCCAACCAAGCAGAGATTTCCAGCCCAGCTCTTTTAGGCAAACATAAGATTGAGAAACCAGACAGAATGCAATGTAGTTAAGAAAAGCTACTGATGTCATTACCACAGGCTAAAAGAGCTTCATAGCGCTATGTCTTGAATTTTTAACTTTTTCTAAACCTCACAGTAACTTGGAATTTTGCTGGGAAATCCTACAAGATACAAATTTGCAGTTTTTACTTATGCCAGAGTATCACGTTTTGAAGAGGCTGCATTCTAAACCAAAAGTTCCACACCGAAAGTTTATCTTGGACTTTTGACCTCATATCTAAACCAGAGTAACATCACAGGCCACAGAGAGAGGTGAGCTGTCTGGAGAGTAGTGTCTGGCACTGTTGCCTTCAGCCCCTCTTTGCTCTGAATCCAAATTCCCCTCAAGAAAAACAGATAAAGTCATCTGTCTTTACCAGTTGTCTCCCTTAGATCTCAATCAGCTGGCCTTACCTCTGCCCCTGCAGTGTTGGGTTTTGGTTTCTCTAGCTATTTTCTAGCAATTCTACCCTTTTCCATATTAGACCTTATGGGGGATACTGAAAATTCATCTTAATCAAATCATGGCTACTTCTCTCAAATTGTTCACTGTCTAGCAGCAGGGCCAGGTAATTACGAGTGATTCTGTTCAAGAACCATGTCATGATGGGCTTAAAAACCATGTATGGGGTTCACAGGAAATAGTCATCACCTAGCTGAAACGCCTCATAACCTCCACTGCCATTCTGGTAGGGTAGCTCTTTCCAACCTCCCCCAGTTGACCTTGCCTGATCACCCCTTGGGCCCTGCCCTCTGGCCTTCAAAGCCCACTTGCATTCTTTCCATCTGGGCACTTACTACACTTCTGTTAACCTGCCCATTCAAGTGGGCACCCCTTGAGATTAGGAACTATGTTTTTAACATCTTCTCCTAGTACTTTGCTTGTTAATGCCATATAGTAGTTTCTTAGTAAATGTTAATTGTATGGATAAATGATGTGACGTTTTGAATGTAGACTTACCTAATGAGTGTAAGTGTGTCAGGTGTAAAAGTGCAGAAAAGGTATTCCAGAACAGGAAGATGTTTCCTCTACCTAGAATAATAAAAATTGTGACCTTTATAAGTCTAGTTTGTATCCAGAATCATGATAAGAATCTTACAAACATTCTCTCTAAACATCACAACAATTCTACAAGGTAGATGTTTTTCTCCACAATCTATAGAGATGGAAACTCAGACTTCTAGGGTTTGGGTAATGTGGTCATGGATGCAGAGCTGGTAGGCAGCAGAATCAGAATTTAAGCCATAATTTTTTCAACTCAAATGTCATATACTACTGTTGAACAGTTCTTAAACTTGTGTACATAGGATATAAATTCCAGGTATTAGGATTTGAAGGGTTCAGTGGCTATTGCCAAGCAGAATGAAGTAACATAAATTTTTTATAGAAACTTCCAGACTTTATGATAAATTTAATGATATGGGCATAATCAGTATTGATATTAGTCCCAAAGAGAAAATAGACTTTTAGAAGTTTGGACATAAAAAAAGGTTGTCAAATAGAAGTGTGTGTATGTGTGTGAGAGAGAGAGAGAGAGAGTGCATGCATGCATGCATATCTAGGATGTGACTTGGAGTACAATTTCGCTAATCCTAGTGGTTGTAATCATTTTTGTGCTACTTTCTTTAAAGGCTCAAAAACTATGTCTGGCCCTTTGATTTTCACACATGTCCATTGACCCATGCAAGCCACGTAGTCATTCAGCAAATGTCAATGTAGTTTCTATGCCTTTAGCTCAAGTAGTGTCTCAGGTTTTTTCAAACCAAGATGAAGTACTCCCTCTTTTTGTCACTGGCTTTTCACTGTTTGTCATTTACCATTTAATTAAGAGAGGAATTATTGTTAACTGTCATTGTATACATTCTTATGTGTTACTGTAGAGCATTCTACCAGCTCTACCACTTTCTCAGTATGTGATCTTGGTTTCAGGGGGTGGGGGGATCACTAAACCGCTCCGAGCTTCGGTTTCCTCATAAACGAGGAAGATGACAAAGTTCTTAAAGGAATTAGGTGAAATAATGTGTGTGAAGACTGACTGTGATACCTGGAACATAGTAAGTGCCTTGTTTTTATCTTCATAGTTAAAGTTCTAAAAATCATGAGAGAAAAGGGTAGTTGGAGAGAAAGAAGAGGAACTAGTCTGTACATTTATATTCATAATTCAAATAATCTTGTCAACAAATATGTAGTAGATATTATTATAAGCAAGGGGCTCAAAGTTCTAAATGCTTCCATTTTCCATACATGCCTGTATGTTTGCCATATTCCTCCTTAAGCATTTTAAGACCTCAGTGGATGTGGGATTTTCAAGTTAAAGGCTAAAGGAGGCAAAGGGCATCACTATAGCCCCCAATAGAGGGTGAGTGGGGAACAAAGAAGGGCTCACTGCGGATCCCTCATCAGAAAGGTGTCGCTGGGATTCCTGCTAACAGCCGCCCAAAGTCCTCGCCACATGGGCTTGTATCCAGGCTTTGGTTTTTGAAGATGAAATTACTGATCTTGTGCCTCCAATTTCTGCTGCCTGGGAAAAGTGAGAGAAAGGTGTTTTTTTTTTTTCTGTTTGTTTGTTTTCATTTTTTCTGAAGAACCTCTTAAGAAAACTAAAGCCTTGTTTTCTTCAAAGAATCAGCTGCTTGTTCTCTGCAGAAGCCCCCTCACAGCTTCCCCCCAGTGGCCCCTGGAATTATTGTGCCCCTCTTGTGAGCCTCTGGACTGCTCCCATAATCCTCATCTACCACTCTCCATTTGCCTGTTGGTTCTGAGGGTTTTTCGGTATTTCTCCATCTTCTGCTCTGATGCCGTTTGATTAAAGGACCCGTGTAAACAGATGGAGAGAAGAATGATTGCTGCTGAAAATTCCTGATGCTTACTGGGGGCCACCTTCCAGTAGCTTGGGGCTCATACTGCAAAACCCAGGAAGCAGCCAGGGAAAGAGAATAACATTCATTCATTCGTTCGATAAATATTTTTGAATACTTTATGAGTGTCAGGCTAGGCCTACCAGCAAAAAATGTCAACATAGATGAGGTTTTTGAAGTAAAAAGGATCTCAGAGATCATCTGAGAGGAAGAGACCAAGAAGGGAGATAAAGTGGCTGATCCAGGTCCATACAGTTCACTAGAAGCAAAGCTAGATCTCAGACCCAGATTCCTGAACTCAAATCTCCTGACACACTCTTCATATATGTTTTATGCCTTAAGTGCAAATACAGCAGTTGTGCAGAGAATTTTGTTATTTGTATCTATCTGTCTATCTATCTATCTATCATCTATCATCTATCATCTATCTATCATCTATATTTATCTATCTTTTTAAGAGAATATGGCTAAAAGTGCCAATGACCCTGGCCTCCCCACTATACTACTTAAATTATTGAGGTGAAGCAGGAAGTGGACCTGTGGTGACTTGTTTATTATCAGTAGTAGTAGTAGTAGTAGTAGTAGTAGTAGTAGTTGTAGTAGTAGAAGTACGATTATTATGATTTTTACTTTTTCCTATTTAAAGTTGCTTTTGTTATCCTACTTAGTCCAAATTCCCTAGGACCACAACAATTGAGAAGAGGCTAGTGTATGTGTGATTTAATCAACCCCTGCATCCTAAAAATGGTCCTAAAGAGTTGTATATTTATAGTAAACTAACCTGGTCCATAACCATCAACCCATATATCCAGCCAGCCAACCAGCCCATCTATACATCAATCTGTCATCACTCAACAATAAGAATGAAACTGTACTGAGCATCTGCTACGTGACAGGCTTTATATAAATATAAAGAATAAGACACACAACTTACCTTTAAGGAATGTATTTAACAGATAGTTACAACACAGGTTGAGAAAAGTGCTATGACAAACTTCTACACAAGATTGTTGGAAACCAAGGGAAAGGAACCTGTTGATTTCTGGGGAGAGAAGAAGAAAAGGTAGGCAAGGAATGTTTCCTGCAGTTAAGTAACGGATGAGTTGATTCTTAATGAATGAATGGGAGATATTGAGGTTAAAAAAAAAAAGGTGTCTAGCAGGGCTAAGATTTGGGTGAGAAGAGGAAGATCCCAGACAGAAGGAACAAGATGGAAACGGCACAGAGCAATGATGGTGACGGCCAGTCTGTAAGTGTGGCTAAAGTCAGCGACCCAGGGCAAAAAGGAAGAATTGCAGATGTTGGGAAATGATAGGTTGGGACCAGATCAAGAAAAGCTTTATATAATATGCTGAGGACTCTGTATTTTACTCTGTAAACAAAGATGAACTATTGAAGGATTCCAAACAGGGGAGTAATTATATATTAGAGAGAAATTATTCAAGATGCAGTATAGAGAATTGCTTGGAAGCAATCCAGAATGATTATTGTTAAATAGCCCCAGACCTTCTTTAAATGGCTGCACTGTTAATGTACATGGATCATAAACATTATGTTATTTGAGTTCTGTGTAGGCAGCTTTTCTTGTGATCTTGAGAGCAGAGTCCTATTTGAAGCTCAGGAGCTTGCCCACAATTGGAAAGCTGTGGAGTGGCTAAAAATTATTCCATAGTTACTGATTTATGAAAAAAGTGTACATTTTGTCTGTTCTTTTATTTGTGAATTAGGAAATACCTTTATCACCCAGACAGGAACTTGCCTGCAGTAAAACTAAGAGAGGTAGACATTTGGGAGTGTTGCCTTTCCTGAGCTAGAGGGAACTTTAAAATATGACCAAATTTCTAGCGGCATCCAAAAAGGTTAAAGGAAATGCTCAAGCCACAAAGCCTGAAGCTTCAGTTATTAAATAATTTCAACATTTCTCTTTAAGGATGGCTTATCTGGGTTAGAAGAATGATCTGAAATTTGCTTAGATAGTCTGTTTCCACTGTTAGACATGATTCACTGAATAAACCTGGAGCACTTCAGTCTGACTCCAGGCCTTGACCTTACTGTTGTAAAGGTTCCTCTTAGCACCATTTGTAAAATGGGATTAAATCTATATGTTCCAGGTATCTCCTTTCAGAAAGCTTAACTCTCTCTAAAGGTTAGCTAAACCACAAGGTTCAGTAGAGGTCCTTATTTCCAGTGTTTTTTTTCCCTTCAAACGTATAAACTAACCTGCAATTTTAAAGGTATTATTTTGGAGGGTTAAGGCTACCTCTGTGGGATGATCAATGCGGATTGTTCTGGTTCTGTCTTAGAAAAGAAGTAACATTGAGAGGGGTTCCTGGGTCTCTGCTGTTCTTGTTGACAAGTGTTAAGCTTTTGATAGTATGAGCTCTGAATTTCCATGTTTGAAGTCTGGTATAAATATTTCAACAGCAAACTTCTGTTTGGAAGTTTGGTATTCAGGTCTGATAATGGACAAGGCCTTAGGCAAAATTGTTAAGTAGCAATAATATACTCCTCTTACTGATTTAGGCAGGGACTAGAGTGGGGGCAGCAAGGAGAAGTAGGTAGAGTAACAGTTGTTGAAGACCTACCGTGTTAGGAACCTTATCCTTTCTTTTATTCAGTTCTCACAATAATGCTAAGGAGTATGAGTTGATAAAAGAATTTTATCAAAGAAAAAAACGTATTCCAGAAAAGCAACATGGTCAAAATTACACAGCTAAGAAGTTGCAGAGCCAAAATTTTTGTGCACATTTGTCCCAAATCCATCATCTTTCTACTATTTCGTGCTACCTGACATAGCGTCAGCTGATGCTCACTTCCCTGACACCCATTTAAAAATTTCCTTTCAGTGCAATTATTTATTTTGTTTCATTTTTGTTGTTGTTTTTTATGTCTATGTGCTGGGGACAGGGGTGGGTAGTAGTTGGTAATTAAGCATGGCCTTCACTTATTGTAGCATAAACTTGGAACCTGCAGTTGGCTGTGATCTCCAGAGGCCCTTTGCCACCTTTAAGTTTCAGGTTTCTCTGATATACTTGCACTATTACCTCATTGGATCACTGTAACAGGTCTATGAAGACATTTTGTTGTTGTGACTCTGACAAACAAGAAAGGAGGTTCAGTAAAGCTCTATCACTATTGTACATATTAAAGTGGCTTTCTGACTAACTCCTACATGGTTTTCTCTATAGTGCATTTCATTCATCCCCAAACTAAGGCAACAGGGTCAGAACATTTTGTTATTCTGTATCCAGTCTCCTTCACTAACCTTTTATGTTCATTCATTTAGTCATCAATTCATTCAATAAGCATTCATTGGCAAATTGAATGTCCTTTATGGATCGATCACTGTCTGTGCTTGAGAGAAATACGAATGAAAAAGACAAGGGTCTCTACCCCACAAGGAATACACAAAATGTAGTGAATTATTTGCAGTGTGCAGCCTGTTTTGGTAGCTTGTTTGCCTTTAAAATGCCCCTTTTGGTACCCTGATACCCCAGGAAGATAACTCATAGGAGGAACAAAATGTCTTTTTGTGAGGAAAGCATTTGAGGAACACCCACAGTAATTTCATAATATTGGCACCATGTTTCCTGAAACACACAGACAAATCAAACAAATGATAATGTAGCGCTTCTGACTGACATTCATGCTGTATCAGAAAAATAAGGGAGAGACAGTGCAGGTGTTGAAGTGACCAGTGAGGACAACTGCTGGAATTCCAGAGCTTTCTTCACTCCCTCCTTCCTGACAAGAAATTGCTGGAACATGGAGAATTAAGCCATCAGAGTCATACTGAAGGGAATTCGTAATGAAAGAAAAATTTAATAATGTTTCATTTGGTTAAAAATAGGAGGTTAGAAACTATGTATGATGTCATCTTCTTCAGATAATAAATGTATGTACTGATATTTATAAAAGACTAATATGGCATCAGTGGCTATCTTTGAAAGATAAGATTGTGCATTTATTTTTTAAAATTCTCTTTATTGTGAAGTTCCTAAAGTAGAGAAATTGCTTTTGTCATATAACAAATGAAATTTAATTATTATAATTTAGAAATACATTATTTTAAAAAAAGGTAGGCCACATGGACACAATGGAATGTTATTCAGCCATAAAAAGAAAATAAATCCTGTCATCTGCAACAACATGGATGGAGCTAGAGGGTATTATGCTCAATGAAATAAGCCAAGCGGAGAAAGACAAATACCATGATTTCACTTATTTGTGGAATATAAAAACAAAGCAAAACAGAAGGAACAAAACAGCAACAGACTCACAGACACTGAGAAGTGGTTAGTGGCTACCAAGGGGGAGGGGTTGGGGTGGGTGGGAGGGGGAGCAGGGGAGGGGGATAAAGGGGCACAATAATTCCCAATCACAATATAAGTTGGTCATGGGGATAGTAGTACAGCATGGAAAATATAGTCAGTGGTTCTGTAACATTTTTCTATGTTGATAGATAGTAGCCTCACTAGAGGGGTGAGTATTTAATAATATGGGTAACTGTTGAACCACTGGGTTTATACATTTGAAACCAATATAAGACAGTATATCAAAAATACTTTAATACAAAAAAAAATGTAGGCCATGCAGTTAAAAGCACTGAAAATTCCAAAACAAAATGTATCTGGATTAAAAATTAGACCGAAGGAGGAAGCAATCATAGGAGCAGCAAGAGCTATCCAAAACCTAACCTCTGGGCTCAGAAGGAGGGTGGAGATGCATCGCCAAAGAGTTTGTGGAAGACCCATTGTCACTTCTGAGTTACTTCATCAAACTCTGGTTCTTCTAGCCCTTCCCTCCACCCTAGGGGCTCCTCGGACCCCTGGATCTGCTGAGACTGAGGAGATGATGGACCGTGTGCCATGGGGCTGAGTAGGGTTATGGTCATGTGGTGGCCTAAGGACTTCTTAATGGGTCAGCAGGCGAGAGGGTTGAGGGCTGTTGCTGATTTCTTGAGCCCGACAGCCTTCTGTGGTTGGCCAAGCCCAGGGCCAGGTAAAGCTAACCTGATACACCTTGAATGTGTCTCTCTTGACATGACCCCAGGTGGCCTAGGAAGCAACAACTATCTGGAGAGGGCGCTTTGTGCTCACAGTAACTATAAGTGGTTCAGAGGTGTTTTGTTTTCTATTTTAAAACGGTCTCCCAGAAGGTTCTAAAGAGGAAGTGGGAGGAACCTGTCCTTCCTTCTTCCCTTCCCCTTTCTTACCCTTTCTCCCCTTCAGCTTCTCTCCCTGCATCTTTCTGTCCCTTTCTCAGTTCTTCCTGCTGATCCATTTTCCCCTTTCTCAACAACACTCCCCCTTCCTAACACACACTGTGTGTGTGTGTATGTGTGTGTGTGAGCACCAACTTTGTCAAGTTCTGTTAGGTACTGGGGACACAAATGCATAAGGCAAGCTCAGTATCTCTCCATAAAAAAAAATAGACAGGGTGACAAAAGGACTGTCAGAACACTTGCTAAGCCTTAGAACCTGTGAAGCATTTGAAATCTTTGGAATTTTTGCATGAAGAACAGAAAGTTTTCCTCGGCACTTCTGCCTGTGTGATCAAATGAACTCAGCAGTGGAATCTCTGAGTGGGCTTCTAGAAGCTGTCAGCTTTGAGCCTGAAGATGCTTCTTGTCTCCAGTGACAGCTCCCAGCATGCCCACATCTGCTCCCCAAAGCAGGCCTGTATTTACTATTACATGTGCATGAGGAAGAAAGGAACAAAGGGGAGTATTTTTTCACTCTCAAATAATTTTTTACTAATGTTATAGTACCTTTGAATTCTGAGCAGATTCTTCTGGTTTTCCTTATAGTTTTTGCAAAAGGGTTGGGGTTAGAGGGACTTGCTTTAAAAGGTCAGAAAATCCTAATCAAGTGAAACTGACTCTTGTATCTCAGGGATTAGGAGATTCAGGAAAAGAGGGAGCAAAGGTGACACTATAATTAACAGGCAGTTGCAGGAAAGGAAGGATTCATGCTGTGCAGTATGTAATTTGGAAACCAAATGTTCTTGTCGGAGAAACCCAGCATTGTGCAGAAAGCTGTGAGGGTTGTTCTGGACAAATGAACTGACAAAACCTGCTTTGTGTGCTGGAGAATCCCAGTCACCTGTTTTCTTCTGTCTTGACCACAGCCATTCATTATTTGAGTTTATTCACTAAACAATTGTTGATTACCACCTATTCACCAGACGTTTTGCTAAGTATAGAAACAAAAAGATAAATAATAAAATATCCATGCTCTCAATTAGCTCTCTGTTTCATAGAAGAGACAGACAAATAACCTGGCATCCTCCTCCCATACACACCGAGTGACTTTGGAGACAGAAACATGTAGGTTGCCATGAAAGCAGGCAGGTGGAGTTCAAGTTGCCTGTTGAGCTTAGAGAAAGTTTCTGAGAAGAGCTGAAGCATATCTAGGAAGACTTCTCCAAGTGAACCTGGAGGGAAGAAGAATTTTAAGCAGAATATGTAGCATGTGCAAAATCATGAAAATGAATGAGAACTTACCAAATTCAAGGAAATTTACATAGTCCTTACTATGTACAGAATGTCTGGTAGAGCCAAGATTGGTAGAAGATGAGAAACCAGAGATATTCTAGGAAAAAATGGAATATAGCCAAGTTGGTTAACTACTTTAATTAAAAGAATTTTAAATCAACAGTTTGTTCAAAGGTCAGCTTTAAGAAGGGTATAGTCAAAATCTCTGAAGGGCAGAGATTATATCATATCTTCTTTGCATTTCCAGCATGTAATACAGTGCTTGACATATAAGCACTTGATAAATGTATACCTTGGAATAATCAGAGAATAATCCTTGGCAGTGCTGAATCATTGATTTTAAAGGAGGAAGGTGGAGGAAGAGAAAGTATTGAGCTCTTGCTGTATGCCAGGCCCTGTGTTAGGAGATTTACATATATTATGTAAAGGCAACTCTGAATTAATATTTGTAATAGCCTCCTGGGGTTTATATATATCTTTCCATTTTTCAAGAGAGGTGTTTGAAGCTTAGGGAATCGAGTAACTTACCATGGTCACATAGCTGATAGATCACCAAAAACAGGATTCAAATGCAGGACTCTCTTTCTCCACAGTCTACATTTCTACTTTAAAGTACAAACCTTTCCTGAAATTCCCATTGCAATATTCTGGGGAGAATGCTACAAAATCTGTTCTTTGATAGTGTTAAAATAATATGGAATTACACAGTCAGGTGCTAATTTAATTTCTGAAGTAAATCTTATAAATTCTGTCGAAGTTCAGAGAAACAGGGTGGAAAATTAGTTTCTTTCACCCCCTGTATTCTCTGGGTCCAAGAAGCTTTCTATTCAGCTGGCTACTGGTAAATGATACATGAAACAAAAGAAGTGAATAACAAATGAGAACGGTGAATAGATGAGTGTGCATAGCTGTGTGTTTAAAGCAAATGTTTCTGAAGTTGCCAATGTTAGATCGCTGATATACGGTGTTCTGGTTATTTTAAACGTGTAGTTGATGACTCACTTGGCCTCCAAAGAGAGCGAGAGTATAAATATAACAAGTGTGGAGAAGAGAGTGCTTCTAGAGAGCTGCTCAGGAAACCTTGTGGAGTAGTTTGGGCTCACCGCCCCTGTACCTGCCCCTCTCCCCTAGTGCCGCTACTGCAGCTCTGGCCTCCAGATTCCACACCCTGGGCCATGTTGCTGGTTTTCTAAGCAGCATCTTTTCCATTTTGTAGGGTTTATAAGGATACGATTTTTTTTTGCCCCCTTCCTTTTTCCTCTTCGTTTCAAGCCAAACTATTTTTTTTTTCTTTTTAGCCTCACATGTCAAAAAGCTCTGCTGCCTTCAGACCTCTGAGTCATGGGCAGTGACTGGCTCCCCCAGCTTTCCGCCCCAGGTCCCACGTGCTTCCAAATGTGCACATTTGCTGGATGAATCAATGATGTGGAGGAGGATTCCTGATAGAGTGGACCTTCCCACTGCTGTGCAGGCTACCCAGGGCTTCCCTCCCACCCATCTGGTGGTGTGGTCCGAAGTAAAGAGGAACGGTATCTGGACTTTGTCGCCAGCAGTGCTAGAGATAAAGGGCTCCCCACAGAAAATAATCTGCCTCCTACTCCCCACAATATAAATTTAGAAGTCAGCAATGAGTTATACTTACGTTCTTTTAAGATCTCCTGGTACAGTTGAAAGAGGGACACGTCATTTGATTCAGGGGCAGCACAGCTGCCTTAAATATACATAGTAATAAAAGATAATGGGTAATGCATCTGAATCACCAAACTAGTTCAAATTAATTGGTCCTCAATAAGTAATAACACTTATTGGCAATGAAGACAAGGAAGAGTTTGTTCAGTGCTTGACACTTAATTCTTTATCCCTGATTAAAGATTTTACTAAATTTCCCCCTTAAAATGTAAAGGAAAAGAGACAATATTGACATGATTAGTAGCTTGTAGCTGTGATTATTCTCTTATAACCTAAATGACTGTCTAGGCTTTGCAAATTGCTCTATGGTCTGTCCCGTCATGGCAAAAATACAGGGTTTGATGAATCAAGAAAACCTCAAAACTTTGGATAACCACAGACTTCAAATTGTCCATGCACTGATATTTTTAGGAAAGTGTCTGCCACTTGGGTCTTGATTGAAGGTAATCTAGGCCAAATGTGTTTCCATCTGAAGTTTTAGTATGTTAATCATTTTCCTCCAATAAAAATGGGGTCTGGCTTTTAGTTGGAAGATCTATTTCGTGGATCATAAGATTGTATTCTCAGACTACGTGAAGTTATGAACAGATGTTCCCAGAAGAAACCCCAGACTTGATTTGATTTCTAGGTGACACTTACAGAGTAACCTTGAGTAGGAAAACTACATAATTAGCCCAGCCTTGATGGTAACTAGTCATAAGTAATACAGAAACAGCTTGTACAGAAAAATTGGAGCAGACAGTTTTGTAATTCAGCCCAGTTGCTGCTTCCTGTTTCTAGTGCACTTGCCAGGAATGAATAAAGTAGACAGTGGTAAAGAGTGCTTTGTGTGGAATGGTGTCTTGGGAACATGCACTGGCTTCAGACGGGTGATATTAAACCTTAGATTTATAGTTTTCCAAATTGTTAAGGGTTTTAGATTTGGATGAGAGATTGGGCCCCTTCTAGGGTATAACTGCCTTTTTTGAGAGTTCTATTATGATATTCTTAAGGATTGGTATGGGCCAGAGGGAGCGGTGTGAGTCAGAGGGGTATACACACACTATTTGAACTCTGATCACTGAAAATGCTGATGACAAATAAGAGACAGTATGCCATGGAAGATCTTGAACAGATCTCTAGTCCTCAGTCTCTGTCTGTTAAATGGGAATGACAATGAGGACCTTGTGAGGAATAACAATAATATATGTCATAAACCTCATACAGTCTCTGAGCAAATATGCCCAGTACATAGGAACTCATAGTAGGAGTCAGAGCTAGAGAGGTCATTATGATGGTTATTCTAATAGTGTTAAATTTAAAAGTAATAGAAATGAAACAATAACAATCAGTTGTTATATGTTTACCAAGTCCCAGGCATTGTAGTAAAGCTTTATATGCATCATTCTAATTGTGGAAATTACCTTTTGAAGTGAGATACTGTTATTT
Organism: Manis pentadactyla; assembly: GCF_030020395.1. NCBI lineage: Eukaryota > Metazoa > Chordata > Mammalia > Pholidota > Manidae > Manis > Manis pentadactyla. The sequence continues at coordinate 30,979,567 of NC_080027.1, forward strand.
TAGAATCAGTTGTAGTGACAGTGCTAACAGGAATGGGATCTGGCATTCCTCATGCCTCAGAGCCTTGGAATACACAGACACAATGTAAATAACAGGATTATATGTGCACTGAATTTTCCCAAACTCTTTGAAAAGGCATATTGTTCTTACAACCTAGATGTTGTTTCCTGATCTCTTCCCCCAATCTTTGTCCCTGGTAGAACCAAACATGTGAATGTCCTTTACCCACTTTATTCAAACATTGTCTAAGAGTTCAGCATTCCAGTCACCATTTCAGCAAATACTCCTTGAGTGTCTTCTATGGGCAAGCACTCTCCTAGGCACCAAGGATACAAAGATGGATGTATTGTAGTCACTGGACTGGTTTAGGAACTAGCAGAAAAGAATGATAGGTAACAAAATGAATTATAATACAGTGTTATATGCACTGCAATATTGAGGTAATTGTTCAGTACATGGGAAGAACAATATTCCCATTATGATGGGAAGGCCATGTATACTATAGGGTGGTTAGAAGCCATAGCTTACTTGAGATTGGTCTAACATTTGAAGTGTTTACATGTGCAGCATTTGTTTATTAACTACTATGTGTATGCATTATGTTAAAACAGAAAATCAAGATAACAATTATCAAAACGATGTATATAGGGAACCTTTCTAAGTATTAGAATGGATGAGAATGAGGCACGGGGCTTGGAACATGAGATTTGGAGTCAGAAGATCCATGAATAACACTAAGCCACTAAACCTGTCTTATTCTCTATTTCCTCATCTGTCAAAATGTAATCATAATATTCCTGCTCTACCTCTGCCATACTTTCACAGATTTAAGTGCTACATAAGCTATAAAATGCTATATAAGCTTGAAAGTGCTATATAAACACTGCCTGTTTTTATTATATATAGCTGGAAAGATCAGGGAAGATTTCACGGAAAGAATTTTTCTTAAATTGAGCTTTAATGAGTAGGATTTGGATATGGAGTGAAAGAGTTTGTTGAGGAGATCAGAAAACCTCCTTGTCTTACAAAGACATACGGTCATGGCAGCGATCATCCTCTAGGTGACAGAGGAAATGGCACTGTAAATACATGTGAGTAGGAAAGTTTGGGACTAACTAGTTGGGATATAATTAGTCATCAGTAGGGAGCCATTCAAGGTAGAAGAGGAAGTAGGTAGAAGAGCAGCATAATGAAAGAGCTGTGTTTGGGGGAATATTCTGTCTACAGTTGACAGGGTGCTCTGGAAAGCAGAGACAAAATGTAAAGTCAAGAGGCTAGAGCTAAATAAGGACCTGGACTAAGTTAGAGGCTGTAGGACTCGAAAGGAGGAAGTGGATATAAGAGATGATACAGTGATAGAAGATCTGGAGTTGACTTATCTTTCAAGCTTCTCTGATACCACCATGGGCAGCATAGGTTTGGAAGAACTTTGAGGAAGTAATATAGTAGCTGATACCCTCTTATTTCTTGCAAAATAAAATTGCATCATGACATTCAGTGCTCTGCATATTCTGGCCTTTATCTGCAATTTGATCTTTCAATTAATCCTATGCTATAGCAATAGTAAACCATTCCTCTGTGATCATGGTTGTTCTGTGACTATGTCTTTAACATTTTTCTTATGCCATTTTCTCTGCCTGAAATACCAGTTCCAACACACTTATAATGTTCTCATCCTTCCATTGTAAGCTAGTCACCTTTGGTGTAAAACTTCCCCTGACATCTGTACCTTCTCCACCCCCAGCAGTTAGATTCTCTGTTTCCTTGACACAACTAACATGTTGCTAGTACTGCATTAACTAAAATCAGTATGTGCAAAAGTTGAGATTTATGCAGTAATCAGTACTAGTACATAAAGTTTTCAATCCATTATGGTACAGACACCCATGCAGGAATATGATAGCTTCTGCATCTCACATTCAAGAACACTTGTGATCAGCCTGGTTTCTTGTGATACCCCAAATCAGTAAACCAGGGCTGCTGTGAGAGCATGCTGTGTAATCCTACACTCCTGTCCAGAAAGACTATTTCTGGTGACAACTGGAAATTATACCAGTTTATTAAAGTTGTTAGAAAGAAAGAAATCATTCAGGATAAAGGTACCTCCACAGTATAAATGTTTTTCTCTGACCCAAAAGAAGGTGCTTATCTCCCATCGGTCAGGCTGGCTTTTCCAAAGGTCATTTGGTGACAAAATCCCTAAATACAAAGCAGCCCATTCTCTGTAGAGAATCTGTGAAATGGTAACTTCTATCAAACAATGCCCTTTGTTGTGGAATGTGGGAGAGAGGGAGCCCCTGCCTTTTCACATACTGGTTGGCTTTTGAAGAATTTAATAACAGCTTCAAAAATTGTTCTGTTAATGTGCAACTTCAACAAGCAACTTCCCATTCATAGGTTATCCATGCTTCCTAGTGGGTAAGTAGGATTGTTTTCCAGCACTGTATGTTGTTAGTTTTCAGTATGGCAGCGTTCTAAGCAAACCAAACTTCTTTTCCTCTGATGACCCCACACATACACACTGCCACTCCCACATTGTTCTAGGAACCTGTTAGCCCCACAGCTGTCTACTTGGACTGACCTTCGCCTTTGCCCAGGTAGTTGCAAATGCTTATTGGTGGGAACTGACCAACTAGTCAGTGGGTCAGCCAGCCACTCTGCTTTTAGTGCTCATCCAAATTGCTTATGTATTTATTTCTCTTTTGACATTTATTGGTGACCTCTTAGAAGGTTTCCCCAGGTGACTAAATTAATTTTCACTCCTCATAAATACTCATCTCAGTGAATGAGCAAATGAGACAACATGGAATACTACTAAAGGCTCATTTACTTTTTGGGCCAATGGATCTGCGGCACAATGATCCAACCTTTTGGGGAAACCCATCCATCCTTTATACTCCCAACCACTGCTTAGCTTAGTGGCCTGGAATCACCACTGACCAGGGCCTCCTCATTAGCCTCCTACTTCCTGTCTTCGCCCCATCCAGTTCATTCTTCTCACAGCAGCTAGTGATTTTTCTGTTGAACTTTTTCTAAAAAGACTGTTCCATACTTTTAAGTATTATGTAATGAATGATAAAATTTTTAAATATCACCTATGTGAAAATAATAAAGTATGCTAATAAAATAAACAGCACGCACTCTTCCTCCAAGTTAAGAATTAGAACAACACGAATATCTTGGAGGGTACCTATATACTACTCCCAAATTCTCTTTTTGTATCCTCTTCTGAAAATTGCTTTTCTCATTCAGTAATATATTTGTAAGCCGTCCATGTTGTCTGTAGTAATAGACTGTTCATTTTTACTGCTCTATAATTTTTCATTATGTGGACTATTATTTATTCATATACTGATTCTCCTGCCAAAAGATATTTGGATTGTTTCCAATACTTTTTATTACAAACAGTACAACAACAGTCATTCTTGCACATATTTCTTGGTTATCTGTACCCAGAGTTTCCCTAGGATTACAATTGCTGCATCATAGGGTTTTCACCTGTTAAACTTTACAAGATGACATCAAATTGTTTCCACAGTGTTTGTGCCAATCCACATACTTGTCATACAAGTTTAGCAGCTTACATTGCTTATATGCTCACCAACACAGAATTTTGTCAGACATATTAATTTTTGTCAAGTTAGTAGGTATAAAATGTCATTGAGCATTTTACTTACTTTACATTTTCCGGGTGAAGAGTAATATTGAGAGGATCTTTTCATGTTTATTCAACATTCATGTTTCTGTTTCTGTGAAATGACAGTTCAATGACAATTACCCACATGTATATTGCATTACCTTTTTCTTACTGATTTATAGAGTTTTTTAATATCTACTGGATACTGACTCACTGTTGGTTAGAAGTATTGCAGAAAGTTTCTCCCAGTTTGTAGATTAAGCTGTTGATTTTAGTGTATCTAAACATCAATTCTTTATTGTTGGAACTTTCTCTTGTTTACAAAATATCTTTCTACCCCAAGATCATAAAGAAATCGAACTGTAACTTTTCTTTTTTATAGTTAAGTACTTAATCAGTCTGGCGTTGATTCTTGTGTATTTGTTTTCCTGATAAATAAATAATTGACATAGCACTATTAATTAGCCTTCCTTCCTCCCTCCCCTAGTTATGTGCACTACACCCTCTGACCTATGTTATACTTCTGTTCTCTGTAGGCCTGTTGCTATGTTCTCTACTTTGTTTCACTAGTCAACTTGTTTGTATCTCTGCCAAATCCACACTATCTTAATTAAAATTCTTTATAATTAATCATAATGTCTAACAGATCAAAATTTTCCACATTACTTTGATTCAGGAATGTCTTGGTTTTGTTCTGGCTGTCCTCTTTCATGTGCATTTTAGAATGAACTTGGAAAAAGCCACAGAAATTCCTGTTGAGGTTGTCGTTGGAATGACTTGAGTTGATTTAAGAAGATTGACCCTTTTCTGATACTGAGTCTTCCTATCTATAAATTTGGACTATTTTTGCATTCATTTAGATCTTTAGTGTGGTTCAATGAAGTTTTATACTTTTCTCTATCACTATTTCACATTTTTAAAGAATCATTCATTTTGATAAACTTTTTTCCTTTTGAAAAACATCTGGTGACTTTATTGTTATAGGTAAGAAGTGGTATCTTTCGTCTCCTGTGTAGGTTGAAAGGAGCCTATGATCTTTCTCCCTTACTCTGTTAATGTGATTTCAACCACAATGATTGAATTGTGAGAATTAAGCCAACTTTGTATCCCCAATGTAAGTCATTTTTCTTTTCTTTCTTTCCCTCTCTCTTTTTCTCCCATTTTTGTTTGAATCTCATTATTCTGCTATTTTTATTATCATTTTTCTTCTAACATTTTTCAGGCTTGGTGAGTTTTTGTGAATGTGTAAGATGGATTATTAGTTCATTGAATCATCCCTTTTCTTTTACATTAGGATCAAATACAATGAATTTCCCTCAAAATATTTTAGGTACATTGGCAACCTGTAACATTTGAGATGTGGTATTCTTATTAATATTCAAATAAAAATTTTTTCAAAGATTTATTATATTGTTTCTTTGAGCCAATGGTTACTTAGAAATGTTTAACTTATTTATTTTTTAATTTCCAAAAGTATGGAGATTTTTTTTCCTTTCTGTTACTGATTTCTAATTTAGTAAAATAATGTCCAGGCAACTTTGTGTGGTAACTGTTCTTTAAAACTTATTTTAGCCTAGAACTTGGTCAGTATTTTCCTAATGGTCTTTGCTTACCTGAGAAAAATGTGTGTTTTCCAATTATTGGATTTAAGTTTCTAACTATGTTCAGTAGGTCAAATTTGCTAATTATGTTTTGTACATCTTCTATACCTTTGCTAAATCTTTACCTATTTTAACCTATCAATAAGTCCAAGAAATCTGTTTATAATCTCTCTTTTAGTGAATTTGTTCATATTTGTTAATATCTTATTGTGTTTCTTTAAACTTTTCCCATAATTATGTATCTGATGATCTTTATGTCTGAAGTCCTTATAGGTCTCAATCTGTTGTTTTTCCTTGTGGTGAACTATTGTATTATGTCTCCTTAATGGTGATCTTATATTTTTGCTGAATTTACATAATGGGAATCCTCAGGGTCAAACCGGGACTGTTTTCTTCCAGGGAGGAATATATTTTTCTTTTGATTGGAGCCAAGGGATTCTTTGGAATGGGAACTACTTGGGTCCCTTTTAAGGCTCCTGTTTTAGATCCTCATGTTCTCTGATCTCAGACCTGAGAACATTATTTTCATTAGGATTTCCCTGGCTTTTGTTTTCTCCTTTTGCCCACTTTTCTGGCTTTGGTTGACAGGATTTTGTTTGATAGTTTGTTGTTTGTTTTGGTCTTGCTGATTTTTCTCACATTCGTAGCTGCCTGTGATTCATTAAATGTATAATGGTTAAAATTTATTAAAGATAGATGTATTGCAGCAGGAGGGCCCACAGAGTGAATGCATTCTGTGAAATACTGATGGAAGTGGCACATTTTAATGCAGATGTCAGTCGTTCTTTCCTGCTCAGAGTCCTCCAATAGCTTTCAAGATTAAATACAATCTCTTTAGCATGGACATTAAGGCCCCATGATCAGATGACATGTCTCACTTCACCAATGTCTCTCTCTATTTACCCTACACCAAAATACATACAATTCCTTGAATATGACACACTTTTGAGACACTCTTTCTTCTACTTCAGATGCTTGCTGTTTATCTCCCAGGATCCTTCAGCACTGAAGTTTTAGTAAGCAAATCACTTCCTCTTTTAAGTGTTTTCTAAACCCCACAGGCTAGTTCCGAATTCCTGTAACAGCCTACACACACCTTTTACCACACTGCATTACCTTCATTGCTTGTTCTGTCTGTTTTTTCCATAATGCAGATTTAGTGTCTGATGAGAGCTCGCTTCCTGGCTAATAGCCAGTCATCTTCTTGCTGTGCTCCTCACATGGCAGAAAGTCCTAGAGAGCTCTTTGAGGCTTCTTATATTGGACATAAAACCTGTTCTTGAGGGCCCTTGTGACCTGATCACCTCTCAAAGTCCTCAACTCCAAATACCATTGCACTGATTATTAGGTTTCAACATATGAATTGGGGGAGGGCCATAAATATTAAGCCAATGACAGCCTGGTTGCTCAGGAAAAGCCTGGCTTTCATGTCTGATTTTCCCAGTATAATGATTAATAATTAGTATTCACTTTGGTTTTCAAAAGTGCCCACTTTGGATGAGGAGTTACCCATCACACTAATAATATTGTCGTGTTTGTTGAATGAATGACAACAGAAAAGAAAAGGAAGAGAGGAGAGATACTTGTAACTGGACAATGATCTGACTCATCTTTCTAGCGATGTTTCTTTGTAAAAATTATTTAACCCCTCAGTGCTTTAGTTTACTCATCTGCAAATAAGGAAAACTATTCCCTGTCGACTTCAAAATGAAGCTAAAAATAATAAAAACTCTAAAACATCTATAATGCCTTAAGATTTTATGAAGCACCTTCACAAATGTAATAATGTTTATCTTTAATGACTAGGTAGTGAGTGTTCCTTACTTTTTTGGACACTGCAGGTGACCAAGAGCTGTAGTAGTGGATGTTAGATGGTTCTTGTGACTCAATTTGCTTCCATGTATGTATTTTTTTAGCATTTACCTATGTGAAAGGTAACTTTATTAGGTTCTGATAAATGCCACTTTTTAAAATTGAATTTATTCCAAAAATGTGGCTATTGAACTCACCTAATGAAATTGAAGCTACACTTATGTTTCATTGGTTTCTCTGCCCCAGAACTGAAATCTTGACACCTAATATCCTCCACTGAACTCACACATATCTTACGCACAGCAATTACAAGTGACAGAACAAATCAAGGGGGAATTTTCCATTGAACTGTATTATCCTAATGAATCGGGAGCTTGCTTGAGTGCTTGGCTGAGTAATTAAGTGTGGCTCTCACTTAAGAGTTGCATCAGTTATGTTTATTTCCTTCTTATTGGATTAACTCATGAAAAATGAAGAAATATGACAGGGCTCATATGGCTACTTTGAAAGTCCTGTAACAGCAGATGTAGATTACAACACAATTGATTTAACCCCCCATAGCTGAATTGATTGTCCAGATGGTCAAAATGGCAAGACGGAATAACAGTGTTTTTCATCTTTTAAAACTCTTCCATTCACATACTCTCAAGATGATTTTCTGTATCATAATAACATTGAGAAGTAGACAGGAAGGTATTTTTAAGGATAAGGAAACAAATTAATAAAAAAATATATATTTTTTTACTACAAAAATGTTTGTATTTTCACTAGCTAGCACTTACTTGTCTAACCGCAAACCAAATGGTCTCCCTGACTGTAGTTCACCTTCCTGACAAGAGATTGTTCTAAATGCAAATTTAACCTGCTTTCTGTATTGTATAAAAACCTGTTTCTCTATATTGGCATGAGTTAAAATTCAAACACTAAGCTGTTTGTCTATAGGCACAACATGATCTAGCTCCGCCTTGCTAATACAATGTTAATTTTTAGTCTTTGTTGTAATTATTCTTCTTTTACCCCTTGCACATGTCTGTCAGTCTTTCAAATCTCTCTCCCTTTGTTCACACTGTTTCTTCTGCTTGCTTGTATTGCAGTGTTGGCTCAAACAATTCCCTGCTTCCTAAAGCTTTCACCGACCTTCCATGCCTGTCCTCAGCTAACTTTGTTTCCCCAATCTCCCAACATCCATAGTTAGGTCAAAAGAGAGCACTTACCTGTTCACGAGTCAGCTTCTCTTTACTAAACTCCGTGACCTTTTGTTTCTGGTTTCCTAGCATCTGACAGAGTTTCATGCATATAATAAGCAATCAAAACATATTTATTGAAAAAAATTAAAAAATGAATAGATAATATGCAGTACTATTTTTCCTACCTCACTTGATCTGAAACCATTGTCACATATTCATAATTCTTTATAGGTGATCAAATGTGCTCACATCTCTCATTCCATCTGAGTACGCAAATAACATGAAACACACAGGCAGGCAAGGACCTAGTTTACAACTGAGGGTAAGGAGGCTCAAGAAAAATAAATGACTACCCCCGGCGGGGTGACCACATCATGTCACTTCAACTTGAGAATGTCTGTTCTTGCCGCTAGTGCTCTATGTGTGATTGTTAAATGTTCTTGTGCAAGGGATTTCCACCATTGATTTAAATGATTTGAGATAGGAAAGCTTAGAGTATAGCAGGTTCTAAAAAAGCTTGAAGAATTCGAAGAAAGATTTAAAACATTTATTCTGTATTCTCCTCAGCTCATTGTTTTTTCTTGGCAATTAGACATTGAGTCTGATATTTATTAAAAGCGTCAAAAACAACTGCAGCAGTAATGAGTGATTACTGTTTAGTGAAAACCTACTATGTGCAGACCATCATACTGTTCATACCATTTCTCAATTAACCTTCAAAACCAATTTATTTTAATAGATACTATTTTCTGCACTTTACAGTTGAACAAGTCAAATCTCAGAGGGAATTCAGTTCCTTGCTCAAGCCAAATAGCTACTGCATGGTAGAGCCAGTATTTCTCCCTTCTGAAGGGATCTGGCTGGAGCAACTGGCATACCCTGACATTTTTGAGGGGATTTGCCAAGAACTAAGCTTCTCTTTGATTATGTTGATCACAGAGACTCTTTTCCTAGCATGATTTTGATAAACTGCTATCTGGTATTTGTAAACTGCCTAATGGTATATATTGGATATAAAATGCCAATATTTCCTTCCTGATTTGGTTATCCTGAACATTGTGTGAAGTCTGGGTGCCTCAAGAGAGAGCAGTTGTCCTGATAGTGTTGCTTGGAGGAATTCAAATTAGATCCAGCCAGTCCCCAGCGTGCTGCAGTGTTCCCGTTCAGCTCGGCTGCCGCGCAGAGTACTGCAGGGCAAGCTTGTTCAACGGAATCGCGATCACCTTGTACTTACATCCGGGAACTTATATTTCATCCGTGCACTCTGTTTTATAAAGATATGTCATCTGGTAGGAATGGTTAAAGATTCACACAATAAATTGGAAAGAACAAGACCTTTGGAGCTAGATGGCCCTGAGCTCAAATTACAGTGACACCACTTACCAGCTATGGTGTGTTGGGCAAATGACTTAAACTTTCTGAGCTTCAGTTGACTCATCTGTGAAATTAAAACCATATAGTATCTCAGAAAGTTATTATAAAGACAGACTGTGATTAATACATCCACACACACTTATATATAAAATCTCACACATAGTAGGTGCTTAACAAATATTATGACTCCTCTTTAAGTAGTATAAGAATAGTACAAAACATTCATAAAATGAGAAAAGAAAATATAGTTCGTATATTGTCCTACCACACAAATTAATCAGCCACTCTATAGTTTTTGTATGTTTTCTTCTTTTAATTTTTCATACGGCTATGTTTAAATCCTGCCTTTTTACTTAGTATTGCGTTATAAGCAATTTCATAGACATCATTTACTAAGCAACTCAGTAATTCTATTCCTAGGGATATATTAAAGGAAATGAAGGTGTATGTCTACATAAGTCCACAAAGACTTGTACTAGAATGATCATAGCAGCTTTATTTGTAATAACAAAATTGTGAAAGTACACAGATATCCATCAGCAGGAGAATAGATAAAGAAATTGTGACATGAATAGATAAAGAAATAGTATTCTCTCCAATGGAATACTATTCAGCAACACAACAGAATAAACTATTGATACGTGCAACAATGTGTGTAAATCTCAAAATAAGTAAGCTGAATGAAAGAAGCCAGGCAAAAAAAAAATGCTTACTTTATAATCCCATTTATATGAAATTCTGCAAAAGTTAATCTTTAGTCACGGAGAGCAGGAAAGTAGTTACTAAGGATGAGATGAGGTGGAATGAAAAGATTTCAAAGGTGTACAAGGTAACTTTTTAGGGTGATGGATATGTTCATTTTCTTGATTAAGCTGACAGTTTCAGAGAAATCCACAGAACTCAAAACTCATCAAATTATATACTTTAAATATATATAGTTTATTTTAATTAAATTATACTTCAATAAAGCTGTGAAAAATGAAAATAATGTATCTTGGGGAAAGAAACCTATTATAGTTTCCCATTGTATCATTGTTTAACTATTCCCACTGCTGTATGTTTTGATTGCTTCCAATATTTTGCTAGTATAAACAATACTGCAATGAACATCTTTGTCATACAGCTATTATGTATTATTTGCTTTCTCTTTAGACTCTACTAATGGTAAAATAATCTCTCTTTGGGCAAGAATAGCACAGAAAAATCTTTGTAGTTCACTCCTCATTAGTGAAAGTATTGTTACAAGGGAGTTATGTGTACAGCAGATTCATTAGCTACTTTTAAAAATATGTAATCACTGGGTTTCAGGCACTACCACTCAGGTCATTGATAAAAAGAGCAGCATAAGGCAAATGGGTAACAGTTAGAGTAGTAAAACCAAGAGTTTCAGGCCAGAGTGATGGAATAGTTATGGAATTTTAAGCTTCTCTAAGCCACTGACCCGTCAGGGTTTCAGGGGCTTCCTGAGCTATCCCTATTTATCTGTCTGTATTCCCAACCATCCTGCTCAGTAGTCAACTATTCTGGTTATCTAGTCATTTGTAGGTGCTTTCTTTCCTTTTTAGTCAATGGTGTTTCTCTATTGGGAATGTATAAACATACCACATGGACCTTACAAGTCAACACTCAACCATTCAGTTATTCCTACATTAAAAAAAATATTTGCTGAGCTCAAACTATATGCCAAACATTGGATTTGTACTGAGAATAAAGCTATGAACACTTAGCTCTCTACCTTCAAAATCTTGCAGCATTGTTTGAGAAAACAGTAAGTAAATAATAAACTAGAATAGGAGTGATTAACACAACCAGAGGCATAAATCACTGGGGAACATATATAGGTACATGTATCTCTGACTAAAACATTAGGATAGACTTTCTAAAACAGTGACTAGGAAACGCACCTTAGATGGTGACTAGAAAAGGAAGAGGCAGATGAAGAAACCTAAAGAGAGAGGGAAGAGAATGTTTCAGGCAGAGTAAATAGCACATGCACAATACTAGACGAAGAGAGGTTGTGGCAGTACTCTATGGGTACCTGTATGCCTGTGAGCCTGGCCTGGGAATGAACAGCCAAGGCTACATATTTTAGCTGCTTGCTCTTGGCTTAGGCTACATTTTCAGAAGAGGGGGGACCCTGAAACTATAAAGGCAGGATTGGCAACATCAGGGAAGTAAGAGGAAGGGAGGCAGGCAAGGGTATAGTCAGCAGGCCTGGGAAGTGACCTGCCATTGATCTTACAGCTCATGCTTCCCACCACTGGCTTACCGCTGGCTCCCCTTCTTCATCAGTAGTGGAGTGGATTTCTGTCTCTCAGTGCAGAGCCTTACAAGTCATTGACTTCTCTTCTAACATAGTTCTGGTTTGACTCAATATCTGGGACCTTTCATGACTTAATGATGATGACCATACTGATGACCTTTTTTACATGAAGGAAGCGTAAGAAGGATCAGTGGTAAAAATAAGAAAATACTGCTAAACATATTCTTTATAGTATTTGTTTTTTGAGTATAAAAATAATATATGCAAATAGAAATACCATTTGACCCAGAAATTCCACCTCTAGGAATTTACTCTAAGAATGCAATTTCCCAGTCTCAAAAAGACAAATGCACCCCTATGTTTATCACAGCACTATAACAATAGCCAAGAAATGGAAGCAACCTAAGTGTCCATCAGTAGACGAATGGATGAAGAAGATGTGGTACATATACACAATGGAGTATTATTCAGCCATAAGAAGAAAACAAATCCTACCATTTACAACAACATGGATGGAGCTAGAGGGTATTATGCTCAGTGAAATAAGCCAGGTGGAGAAAGACAAGTACCAAATGATTTCATTCATCTGTGGAGTATAAAACAAAGCAAAAACTGAAGGAACAAAACTGCAGCAAACTCACAGATCCCAAGAATGAACTAACAGTTACCAAAGGGAAAGGGACTAGGGGTGGTGGGGTGGGAAGGGAGGGAGAAGGGGAATAAGGGGCATTATGATTAGCATACATAATGTGGGAGTGGGGCACAGGGAAGGCAGTGTAGCACATAGAAGACAAGCAGTGATTCTACAGCATCTTACTATGCTGATGGACAGTGACTGTAATGGGGTATGTGGGAGGGACTTGATAATGGGGGGAATCTAGTAGCCACAGTGTTGCTCATGTGATTGTATATTAATGATACCAAAATAAAAAAAAATGAAACATCTTTTGGTAAAGACAGAAGTAAAAATACACATTAAAGCTGCTGCTATTTTGAAAAAAGATATATATGTGCTTATTTCAGATAATAATTTTTAGTTATGACTTTTAATTTGTTTATTATGAAAAATTTAGAAAATACAAATGCTTAAGGAAGAAAAACATTATTGGTAGCATTCAGAGACAGCATAGTTAAAAGTTTTTCTTTTCAATATCTTTTGTATATCTCATACTGCATCTAAATCCCTATATATTTAATCAATGCCCCACTGATAAATATTGGGTCATTTCCAGGTATTTCCTTTTACAAAAATTACTATAGTGATAATTCTTATATATAAATACAAAATTATATATATACATATATATACAATATATATACAGCCTACAAAATTTAGTATGTCATAAAATAAATTTATAAAGGTGTAATTGTTGGGTTAAAAGGCAAAAGTTATCATTTTAAAGGATTGCATAAAATAATATATACTCAACATACTTAACTTCCCTGTCTCCTTTTACTGGACATTTAGTTTCTAAACTTTATATCTATAAATAGGTTAAAAATATTCTTAACCCCTTAGATGTCTTTGGGCCTGTCAATTAAATGCTGTCAGTCTGTGAGTCATTTCAGGTTGGTGAAATATATTCAAGTCTGGTAAAATCTCGCGGCACCCTCCAATAGTACATCCAATCATACCAAGGGGAAGGCACGGAATCTGGTCATTTTATTTGAGTATTGAGCAGGTTCCAGTTTCTGTATTTTTAAATACATTATTTCATTTTAATTCTCACCTCACTTGCGCCAGGCGTATATTAACTTATTTTATAGATGAGGGAACTCAGACTCATAGTGGTTCAGTGACTCTACCAAGGTTACAGCCTGAGTTGAAGGAGAGACCTTGATTTAGAGTTTATCAAATTCCAAAGCCTGTATTTTTCCAACTATACATGTGTCTTCTCACAAAAATCAATAGAGTTATGGTGCTTCTTTTGTAACCCAAAGACAAGATAGTATCTCTTTGTAATGAAGAGTAATAGTTAACAATGATTGACTTTGTTAATTATAATGTGTTAAATACTGTTCTAAATGCTTTATAGGATTAACTCATTTAATCTTCCAAACCCAATGAGATAAGGTCTATTACTGTACCCAACATGCAGATGAGGCAAACTGAGGTACAGGGAGATTAGCTAAATATTGAAGAACATTTAGCTCGTGGCACATAATGCAGAATGCAAGCTGAGCAGCTGCTCTGGAGTTAGCATTCCACTCCACTGCATTACCACTCAGAGACGATAATCAGCTTGTGCCAGAAACCAAAGAGCGGGTGTTGATCTACTATATGTAGTAGCATTACATAAATTTAATTAAAAGGCAAGATAAGGATCAAAAACAAGGTCTGGAACCAAACTACATCTGCTTGAATCCAGGTTCTGCCACTTATTAGCTGTATTGCCTTGTGGCAAGATAACTTAATTCGTCTGAGTTCTTCCTCTATAAAGTGGAGAAAGTAGTAAGCATCATACAGGGTTGTTATGAGAATTAACATTTTTGTAGTAACTTAAGATAGTGCTTAGCATATGCTTATCACCATTTTTGTTAAGCAGTTTGTAGAGTTTATGAGTTCTCCTCTTCTGATTCCTTCCTCACAAGCCACACTTTAGGCGACAGTGATCTCAGTGGCACCTGAGGTGACCAGACACTTCCTCAATGTCTGGCTTTTTCAAAAGGCCCTGCCCACCCTTGATGCCCCAGCAAAGATCTGGGCCCTGAGGCTTCATAGTATCTTATGTTTCTGTGAGATCTGTTTTAAAGGGAAGAATCAGCCTTGCCAACTTTCCAAATTTAGCCAAAACTGGGTCACCTAAAAAAGTAGTGCACTCTTTCCTCAAGTAACCTTATGTTAATTTTATATGAAGCATTTCTCACCAAATCTTAGCACGTTCTGAATCTCATGAGTCATTGCTTCAGCAGATAAATGTGTAAAGAGTGCCTTTTCAGAACTGCCACCAGATGTGAACAGCTTGCTTCTGCCCTTGGTCAAGTCTATCTGTAGGAACAGTTACCAAGAGTAAAAACAAACAAAAAATAGGGTCAGACATGAGTAGTTTTATTTTGTTTTTCATATTGTAAAATCTTCAAGAAGGAACTTTGTTTTGCTGAGTTGAGCCATATCCATTACAATATTATTGGCTGTATTCACTATGCTGTGTATTATATCCCCATGACTTACTTATTTGATAATTTTAAGTTTCTACCTCTTAATCCCCTTCATCTACTTCTCCTGCCCTTCCCCACGTTAGTAACCAACAGTTTGTTTCCTGTATCTGTGAGTCAATTTCCTGTCTCTGTGAGTCAATTTCCTTTTTGTTCTTTTTTTTAGATTCCACATATAAGTGAAATCATGTTGTATGTGTCTTTCTCTGTATGACTTAATTTCACTGAACATAATACCCTCAAGGTCCATCCTTGTTGTCACAAATGGCAGGATTTCATTTCTCTTATAGCTGAGTAATATTCATATATATACACATATATGAGTATTATATACATATACACACATACATACATACAGACACACAATACATCCTCTTTATCAATTCATCCATTGATGGACACTCAAGTTGCATCCATATCTTGACAAATGTAAATAATGCTGAAGTGGATTTCCAGAAGTGGAACTGCTGAATCCTGTGGTAATTCTATTTTTAACTTGTCTAGGAACGTACATAATGTTTTGCATCTTGGCTGCACCAATGTAGATTCCTACCAACAGTGTATAAGAGGTCCTTCTTTATTCATGTTCTTGCCAACAGTTGTTATTCATCTTTTTTGATGACAGTCTGAGCCACATGAGGTATTATCTCATTGTGGCTTTGAATTGCATTTTAATGATTTGTGATGTTGAGCATCTTTACAAGATGGCCTGTTGACAATCTGTATGTCTTCTTTAGAAAAACGTCTTTTCAAATCTTCTGCTCATTTTAAAAATCAGGTTGTTTGTTTTTCTGACATTATGTTGTGTAAAATCTATATATATTACCCCTGACTGGATGTATAATTTGCAACTATCTTCTCCCATTCAGCAGGTTGCCCTTTCATTTTGTTGGTGGTTTCCTTCACTGTGCAAGAGTTTGTTAGTGTGATATCATCCCATTTGTTTATTTTAGCTTTTGTTGCCCTTTTCTGAGGATACTGGTCCAATAAAAGGTCACTAAGACCAATATATAAGAGTTTATTGCCTATGTTTTCTTCTAGGAATTTTATAATTTCAATCTTACACACAAGTCTTTAATCCATTTTGCATTTATTTTTGTACATGGTATAAGAAAGTGGTCTAGTTTCATTCTTTTGCATGTAGCTGTTCAATTTTCCCAAAACCATTTTTCGATGAGACTACCTTTTTGCCATTGTATATTCTTGCCTCCCTTGCCATAGCTTAATTGACCATATGTGTGAGTTTTATTTATGGGCACTCTATTCTATTCCATTGATCTATGTGTCTGTTTTGTGCCAGTACCATACTGTTTTGATTACTATAGCTTTCGTAGTGTAGTTTGAAATAAGATATTGTGATACTTCCAGTTTGTTCCTCTTTCTCTAGATTGCTTTGGCTACTTGGGGGTCGTTGGTTTCATACAAATTTTAGGATATTTTGTTCTAATTCTGTGAGAAATGCCATTGGTATTTTGATGGAGATTGCACTGAATGTGTAGGTTGCTTTAGGTAGTATGAACATTTTAATAATATTAACTCTTCCAATCCATGAGCATTGTATACCTTTCATTTTATTTGTATTGTCTTCCATTTCCTTCATCAGTGCCTTCTAGTTTAGAGCACAGGTCTTTCCCCTCTTTGGTTAAACTTATTCATTGATATATTATTCTTTTTGAAGCAATTAGAAATGGGATTGATTATTAATTTCTCTTTCTGATAGCTTATTATAGTGTATAGAAACACAGTCAATTTATGTATGTTAATTTTGTATCCTGCAACTTTACTGTGATACTTAGCCCTAGCAATCTTTTGGTGACATCTTTAGGATTTTCTATGTATAGTATCACATCATTTACAAATAGTGAGAGTTTTACTTATTTCTTTAAAAGTTGGGTGCTTTTTATTTCATGTCCTTGCATTGATGTGGCTATGACCTTCAGTACTATGTTGAATAAAAGTGGTGATGGTGGGCATCCTTTCCTTGTTCCTGAAAATCTTTTAGATCCTCACCATTGAGTATGGTGTTAGCTGTGGGTATGTCATTATATGGCATTTATTATGTTGTGGTACATTCCTTCTTTACTCATTTTATTGAGAGTTTTTAATGATACATGAATGTTGAATCCTATGGAATGCTTTTCTGCATCTAGTGGGATGATCATGTGATTTTTATACTTTATTTTGTTAATGTGGTGTGTCGTGTTGCTTGATTTGTGGATGTTGAACCATATTTCATTCTTGGAATAAACCCCACTTGAATGTGGCATATGATCCTTTTAATGTATTGTTGATTTGTCTTGCTAATATTTTATTGAGGATTTTTTTTCCTCTCTGTTCGTCAGGAATATTGGTAAAGAGTTTCCCAGACAGGCAAAAGCTAAAGGACTTCCTCACAACTAAACTGGTCGTACAAGAATCAAGATCTTGTTAAAATATCTTCTTTAAGCATAAAAGAAAAAGGTATAGCTAGATATAAGAAAATATATGAAAGAAAAACCTAATTGACAAAGGCAACTATGTAGTTAAGCCAGTGGATAGGCTACTTAAAAATTTAGCATGATTAAGAGATATAAAAATTAAAATCAACTATATATTAAGTTGTTAAGGCATACACAAAATCAAAAAAAATATGACATCAAAAGAAAAACATGGGTGGGGAAACAGTGAAAATGTAGTGCTTTTAGAACGTATTCAAACTTAAGCAACTATCAGCTTAAAAGAGACTGCTGTATATGTAGGTTGATGTATGTGAACTTCCTGGTAACCACAAACCAAAAACCTACCAAAGGTGCACAAGAAATAAAGAGAAAGGAATCCAAACATGGCACTTCAGGAAAACATTAAACCTCAAGGGAAGACACCAAGAAAAGAAAGGAGAAGAGACTATCTATAAAAGCAGCCAGAAAGCAATTAACAAAATGAGTAAAAAAAGTACAATAAGTACTACACATAATTACTTTAAATGGAAATGTACTGAATTCTCTAATCAGAAGACAAAAGTTGCTCAATAGATAAAACAAAACAAAGCAAAACAAGACCCATCTATATGCTGCCTGCAAGAGATCCACTTCAGATCTAAAAACACAGACTGAAAGTGAAGAGATTGAAAAATATATTCCATGGAAATGGAAAAGAAAAGAAAGCTGGAGTAGCAATACACATTTAAGACAAAATATACTTTAAAACAGACTGTATCAAGAGACAAAAAGCATTACATAATAATAAAGAGGTCAAGATAAGAAGAGTATATAACACTCATAAATATTTATGTACCCAACATAAGAGCATCTAAATCTATAGTAAATGTTAACAGACATAAAGGGAGAAACTGACAGTACTACAATAATAGTAGGGGACTTTAATACCCCAGTTACATCATTGGATCGATCATTCAGGGAGAAAATGAATAAGTAAACATTGGTTTTACATGACAACTTAGACCAAATGGATTTAACATATAAAAACAGAAAATTTTATCCAAAATCTGCAAAAATACAACATTTTCTAGGTTAGATCACATGCTAGGCCACAATACATGTCTCAATAAATTCACAAAGATTGATTTCAAGAAGAAGACATCTGGAAAAAATACAAACATGGGGAGACTAAACAACACGCTACTGAGCAATTAGTAAGTCAACAAAGATATCAGTGGAAATCAAAACATATCATGATACAAATGAAAATGGAAACACATTTCTGAAATCTGTGGGATACAGCAAAGACAGTTGTAAGAGGCAAGTTCATAGTGATATATGCTTAAATCAAGAAACAAGAAAAATTCCAAATAAGTGGTCTAATTTTATACCTAAAGGAAATAGAAAAAGAAGAACAAAGACTAAAGTTAGTAGAAGGAAAGAAATAATAAAAATCAGAGCAGAAATAAATGAAATAGAGACTGAAAAAGCAATAGGAAAGATCAATGAAACTAAAACTGGTTCTTTTAAATGATAAAACTGACAAACTTCTAGACAGACTCATCAAAAATAATAAAAGAGAAGGCCCAGATAAATAAAATCAGAAATGAAAGAGAAGTTACAACTGACACTACAAAAATATACAGGATCATAAGAGACTACTATGAATAATAATGTCAACAAATGGGAAAATCTAGAAGAAATGGATAAATTTCTAGAAACACACAACTTTCCAAGACTGAATCATGAAGGAATAGAGAATTTCAACAGAATGCTTATAAGTAATGAAATTGAATCAGTCATTTAAAGACTCTCAAAAAACTAAAGTCCAGTACTAGAAAGCTTCACAGGTGAATTCTGCCATTTAAAGAGTTATTCCAAAGAGCTAATAAGAACCACTTCTAAACTCATTTTACAAAGTGAGCATTAACCTGATACCAAAACAAAGACACAGCAAAAGATAATTATTTTTCTTAGAGGTTTTCGAGCAGCCACTGTCTTCTAGGTACTATGCTAATTGCAATTTTGGATCACTAACAGTCTATTGGGAAAATTGAGACAAATCGAAAATAAGGAGTGCTTCAAGAGGAGAACAGGAAAAACACTGAAGAAATTCAGAAAAGTTATGACTGGGGTGATGAGAGAAGGCTTATGAAGAGAGGCAGAATTTGAACTAGGGCTTTAACAATGGAATTAGTAATTCTACAGCATGATCACAAGTGTGAAGATGGAAAATGAATTCAGAAGGTCACTATCTGCAAGGAACTTAGAGGCCATGCAAATAAATTATTAACCAGAAGTTTAAAAAGGTAAATTGTAGCCAGAGGGCTACAAATGCCATTTTAAGAATTCCAAACACCTTTTAAATAGACAGTGAAGAGTTTTGGGATTTTTTTTCACAGGTTACACAGTGTTACTGATTGATTCTCATAAAGAGGTGCTTAGGTGCAAGGATGCTCAACATCACTAACACAAAGGAATGCAAATTAAAGCAATGCACCATTATTTTTGCCTATCAGATTAACAAATATTTTAGGAGATTAATAATGGTTAGTACTGATAAGTGTATAGAAAAATAGTTTCTATCATCACTGATGTAAATTGTGCATACTTATGAGACTACAAATTAGCATAAACTTTCTGGAAAAAATATGGCAAAATGCACCAAACTTTAATATGTGCATACCTTTATATTGGCAATTCCATTCTAAAAATGTATCTAAGATCACAATTGAACAACACAATAATGATTATCCATTATATCTGTAGTTGTATGCTGTCTAATACTGTAATCCTGATAACAAGTGAAATTTTCATTAATTGGAATATCTTAAACTATGGCATAAATGAATACAATGGTTTTCCAAAAGAATTAAGTTAGATATCTGTGTACTAACCTAGAATGATCTTTTCATGTGTTAAAAAACAAACCAAAGCAGGTACCAAAGAGTAACTTCTATTTCACTTGTGTGAAAGCAAAAACTTAATTTGGAAAAAATCACCAAAAATTAACATACCAAATAGTTAACAGTGATTATCACTTGGGAAAAGAAACAAAATGTAATGAAATCTTAGTATTATTTTAAATCCATCTGCATTTATTAAATGAATGTATACTTTATGAATACATTTTTAAGTACTTTGGAAAACTATTAAGAAGAGATTATTATAAACATTGTTTTGGCTACAAGTTTGAGTATCAACCAGAGTAAATTTAAAGGTAAAGGTGAAAGTCAGTGTCCTCAGAGACGCTTTTGCATATCATTCTAGTGTTGACCTCATCATTTCCCAGCTATTATCCTATTTTCAGTCCATTATAGCATTTAGCAATACATTTTTAAAATTAACTTGCTGAGATTAAAGGTCTTGCTTATGTAGTTACTTGCTGTATCTCCAACACTTAGAAAATTGCCTGAATGATAGTAGCCTTCCTTAAATGAGTTGAATGAGATTAATGCCGTTTGAACAGCTATTGCAATAGTTGCTTTTAAAAATTCTTAACACCTTAATTTGACTCATAATTCCCTTCATCATTGAGTTCCTGCCAAACTCTGTAGCTTCATTATCTTATTATCTCCACCTCCTCTGTCCCCTCCAAGATCTGTACTCCAAACTTTTTTCGATTACCTTCATATACTCTTCTCTTTCATCTCTAGACCTTTGTACCTGTTATCCTTGCTTCTTGGAAAATTAACAGAGTTCTTCTTTCTCTTACTCCTGTTTATCCCTTTATTATCAGAATAGCTTAAGAAGTATTACTGCTTAAGACCACAGGCTCTGGAGTTAAGCATCAGATTAGTTATGTCCCATTAACTTATTTTTTAATTAAATATACTTACCTGTAAAGTAGGAATAATATTACCTCTCTCATAAAGTTGTGTGAGGATAAATGAGTTAATACATGAAAATCACTAAGAACAAGTCCTGATGCACAGCAGCAATTTATTACCTGTTAGGACGATGAAGACCATGAATCTGGTAACAATGGTGATAATGAGGAGGACTTGTGGTTTGGTTATTTTGGTCATAGTGATGTGACTGTTTTGGAAAAACATTCATATTCCATGATGGGTTTAGTAGCTTTACTGAAAAACTAATTAATGTATTTATTGCTTATTTGTTTGCCTTTGTATCTTACTACAGTGTAAAAGCTCTATGGGATCAGAGACTGAGGCCATTGAGTCAATCAGAGCACCCACAATGCCTAGCACAATGTCTGGCGGATAGGAGGTGCTTAATAAGTGTTTGTTAAGGGACTGAATTGGATAATCTGGCACAAAGCAGTAAAGCTGAGCTAAGACATATTGTAAGAACTGAGAAAACAGACACTTGGCACTTAAGAAGATTGAGAAAAAGTGGGAGTCAAGGATGACACTGGTTCAGGGATTAGAAACTAAGAAAATTATGAAGCCATTAAGAGAGAAGGAATAAAGATACATGAGTCTTGGCCTTACAGTTGATCCCTAAGGATTAGCTTTTGTTTTTATGCTTTTACAGTTATAGTAAAGGACTCATATTTTTACATCCTTTCATACTTATGACTTTATGTTGTAGGCAATGCAGATGTATACATCCTCCTGCAGATGAGCAGATTGAGTTTCAGAAGTAAATGTTTGAATAGAAGCAGAGTCATAATCCAAATAGAAGAAATACAATTTTATTTACATTATTCATTTGTTCATTTAGAAATATATATATAGGTGTCAGCTACATATAGAGCATTATGATTAGGGCATATAGAGATATAAATAACCAGGCCACTGCCCTTATCAGCTCAGTATATAGTGGTGGCCCAAGGTTTTAATGCTGTTCACTTTTCAGTATTTTACTCCAGCACACTTCTTTCAAAGATAAGATAGACTTTGATTCTAAATTAGAATTTTAAAATTTCACCAATACATTCATAAAAGGGCATTATCTATTGCATGCCTGTCATTCAGCTTTGGGTTTTCATTTTCTGTACATTGTTCTGCACTTCTTCTTTTCTTCCTTTAATTTAACTCAGTAACAGTAGTTCCTGTTGTGAAGAAACACCGAATGAATTAATGTTTGAGGTGACAGTTGTCAGCATACTTTAAGGTTGTCTACAGACCTGTTAACATGTTGAGGAAGCTGACTTTTTAAAACAAAATAAAAGGTCAAATCCAAGTGAGAATATTTCAGAGCCCCAAGTCGGTCAACCTGATTCCCCACTGCATCCTTAAAGGGACATGAAAACAAAATTAAATTACACCTGAATCATGCTGATAATAGAAAAATTGATTGTTTTAATATATGAAGAAGAGGTCACTGGTACATGCTCTATGGAACTAAATTTAGATCGAGAAAAGAATCACAAGGTTTATGAATTAAAAAGGAAACTTAATGGTAATCTTGTACAATCTCTTTTCTCTTTCTTATTTAGAAACTGATAGATTGAATTGAATTGAATTGCTTAGTATTACACGGTTTCTATTACTTAGTATCTTTCCATTACTTACTACCTTTATGAAATTGGACAAGTCATTTAACATCACAAAGTCTATTTTTTTAAACCAATAAAATGGGAAAATGCAGAAAATAGGTATAGAGTTATTGAGAGAATGAAATGAGATACTGCATATAAAATATTGATCTGGCTATTTTTCTGTGGCCCACCTACTCTCCCACCTTTGGGAAAGTATTAAGATTTGGTTGGTTGCAATATAAGCAGCTGGTCATGTTGTTGTTTTCCTCACCACTGCACTCCCAGAGCACTGCACAATGCCTGACACCTGGTAGGCACTCACTAATTCTCTCCTGAATGAATGTGTGAACCTGACTTCCCTTGTCTTTGTATTAACTGATGGACCTCTGAAAGTGTTGAAATTTTCAACAACTAAGCTACTCTTTTAATAGAAGGGTAAATGAGACCCTAAATTGGCCTAAGATCACAAAGATGAATATATGGGTTAGCAGATCCATTTGGACTTAGGCTGTCTACCCTCTACTCCAGTCTTTTTTCTACCACAGACTTCTAAAACTACTAATAAGTAATGTGTTTCCCAACATTCTGTTGTCAAATATACTCATTCAAGAGAATTTAGAAAAAACAATTGTGTGAAGAATAAAATATAATTTTATTGACTTAAATGAATTATGAAAACTTCAGCACATTTTTTCATACTTCCTTTTCTCTTTCATTTAGCATCACTATGAGCAATTGTTTTACTACTCAATATTCTTTGAAAACATTTAATGGTTGATTAGTGCTCAACTCTACAGAGATACCAGATCTTGTCATTTCTTATTGTTAGATATTTAATTTCCACTTTTTCATTGTCATACATAATGCTCTTATGTGCCCTTATGTAAAATTGTCTGTGTTGTCTTCTCATTATTCACTTAAAATAAATTATTGGATATAAGCCATTAGCTAGATCAAAGGGCAAGCCCATTTTTAAAGCTTTCAAATTATAAATAACAGCACTATTTTTCTTTCCAAAGACTTTTACCAATTTCTTTCCCAAAAGCAGTGTCTGTGTGTATTTTTCTTGATGCTTAGAGTACCAGAAAAATGTATCAATATTGAAAAGCACTTTCCTCACTTTTTTCATTTTCCCAAAATAATTCTTTCAGAGACAAATGCATCACTACAACTTCTAGAATAACATGTCAGTAACAAACATCAATTCTCATTATCTGTGCTTGATAATGCATGCTGATTGCCTGTGCACAATATCCGTAAAGATTACAGAGCAGAGACAGCTTCAGCATAGCTGAGTCACTACCTTCATACACACAGTCCAGTCATGATGAAGTGAACAAAGGTCAGATTTTAAATAATCAAATATAAAGACTTTGTGTGATAAGGATTTTTAACTTTGTGTGAAACAAATTATTCTTTGTATATTTGAGCTTCTATATCAATTACACCAATGTTTCTTTTTTCCTCAAAGAAATTTTATATTTATTTTATAAATGTTTTATATTGAGTTACAAACAATAAAATGCACAAATAAACCACAAATCTTAGGGTACAGCTTTCGAATTTTGACATGTATATACACTTATGTACCATCACCAAGATCAATTTATAAAATATTCTCACCAATTTGTTTCCCCTTTGTCTATTTCACCCCCACCCCCACTCCCTGCCCCCATGGCAACCACCAGTCTGTTCTCTGTTTATGAGTCTATTTCAGTTTTGTTTGGCCATTTGTGTTTTAAATTCCACATGGAAGTGAAGTCATATGATATTTATCTTTCTCTGTCTGACTTATTTCACTGAGCATAATAGCCTCTAGGTCCATCTATGTTGTCTTAAACTGCAAGATTTCATTCTTCTTTACAGATGAGTAATATTCCATTGTATATATGAACCACATCTTTGTTCATTCATCTATAAATAGGTTGTTTCCATATTTTGGCTATTGTAAATAATGCTACAATAAACATAGGAGTACATATATTTCTTGAACATCTATTATATTCCAGATATTTGGGATGAATGATAGAGGGCAGTGCTTTTCCTCCTCCACAACCACCATTCTTTAATTAAAGATTGTAAGCACTGCTTTCATTTTACAGATTTCTCTGGTAAATGAAGAATTTCCTGTCATTATTTGAGAAAACCTAAGAATGCTAGGCTGGGAATACAGGTACTTACAGGTTCTGATTTGTTTTCATCAACTGTGAGGCCTTGACTTTAAACACCTGTTATTATATTTATACATGAAAAGTTGCTTCATTACATTCCTGAAGAATGGTTTCTCAAAAGAACAAACACGGTGTTTATTCTAGTGATGGCTTCATCACCAGGTTGTCATAGAACAAGTTACTTAACCTTAATGATCATGAATGTATTAATCTGTAGAAAATAACAATTCCATTGACCCTACAGGATTGTTGAGAGAATAGGAAAAAAAAAATGTCTAGCAAGTAAACGTTTAAAACAAAAACTATAAATATGAGTTAATAACAAGTATTTACGGCTTAGGTTGAAATTTCCTTTTCTGATGATGGTATGATGACCAGGGACCCAGAAATGTCCTATGCCTGCAATGAGGTTTCACCCTCCTTCTCATGAGGTTTGTGATTAAGGAATCCATATCCAAGACAGAGAAGCTAAACTGGCCTAAGACTATTGTTTCTTGACTGAAAAGCAATGCTTCAGTGCATCTTTACGGATGCAGAGCTCTGGTAAACACTGAGAAACCATCGTGATCTAAGCCTGAGGAAGTAAGGTGCATCCTGCTTCTTCCATTGTGAACCTAAGATGTCTGAATATGCCACTGAAACTCAGGTACAGAGCATCAGAAATGGAAAGAGTGACACCTGGATGGGTCTACCCAGAGGGGCACTCCCTGCTCAGTTGGCACAGACAGAAAGCACAACAGCAAAAAGAAGAGAATGGCTCAGTATGCCCGAAGAACGAAGCTGACTGTACCTAGGTGTGCCTACGGCATGGAAGAAGACGTAGAAGGGGAGCACCCTTTATGGGTGGTCACCTGTGAGGCACTGTTCATAGGCCTTAATAAAACAGGGCTCAGTGAATGTTGTGAGCTCTGACCTATCAGATTATTCAAAGGAAATAAAGGTAGGGTAGTGGAAATAGGGTAGAACAGGTGGAATTCCTTTCAAACACTCATGTTTTGGTTAGACCTTGTACTTTGGAAAAGCTTATCAGAATTCAGTGATAAATGAAATCAGATAAAATAGGAAAGGTTGAATGAGGTTACATTCAACCCCATAGATAAGTAACTATCACAAGGCCTGTCTCTCAAGCGTGGCTGCAAAATGAAACCACCTTGGCAGCTTTTGAAAATACTGATGGCTGGGCCCCACACCCAGAGAGTCTAACTGAATTGATCTACACTGCGGCTTGGACATTAGGTATTTTTCTAAATCTCCTCAGATGATTCTAATGTGAAAGAATTGAGGAACACTGAATTAGAAGGCACTTTACATACTTTTCACTTAAACAAGAATAAAACTTAGAAAGCCAATACCAGTTTCTTACATTATAGGATAATCTTTTGCCTGCAAACTTACTTTTCCACAGTTCTCTTCAATCTCTATTTTCTGTAACTCATTTGGAAGAAGGTAACATTTACACCCAATTATTCAGAGATTTATCTACAAGCTTGGACTACAAACAAAATAAAATGCTCATTTGAAAGAACAAAGGAGTTCTGAACTTGGAGTTAAGGAACCTGTGCTTTATGCTTGGATACTACAGGTGTTAACGGTTGTTTCTGAACAAGGGACTTAGCCCTTCTGTACTGCAGTAAAATGAGAGTCTGTGTGGGGTGATCTCTCTGGCATAGTGTCACCCAGTGCAAAACACACCCTATGAAATGACATCACTGTCCAAAACCTAGCTGAGCCAGTTAGTCTGCCATGTTGGGCACTGTCATAAAACATTCTAAACTTCAGTTTCATCATTTGTGAAAAGGCACAACAATAGTTAATTGGTATTTCATGAATATTAAATGAGAAAAACATATTTATTAAGTCTTAAAATTTGTTTATGTCACCTATTTTTATAAAGATGATCTCAACTCTGAAATTAAGTGCCTCTAGGTCACTTCCCACCCAAATATATTTGGCAATTGGTGGCCCATCATTTATGTGAGAGCCTTTACATATTCTAGCGTATTCTGGACTAAGATTTCATTTTTTAAAAGGCTGGCCATAATCCACTAAATTGGCTTTATGACCAACTAATTGTTTGTTGTCTACATGTTTGGAAGACACTGGTTTCAGCTCCCTCAAAATGCATTTCTCATTTATTCCCCTACTCTTACAAAAGTATATTTTGTATATATATATTCTCTGATGTTGGGAAGGTTGTATAATGCATTCCCTTTTTGGAGATTCATGTGCAGTAATGTGATAAAGTCTTCAAAAATCCTCTGGTCATCCATACCCTTACCCTAGCCCTACAGATGTGTATGTTTATTTGAATCTTTTTTTCTTGTCACAATCTACTCCACTTCACCACTCGGTGATTTCAGTATCCACATGGATAAACTGTTCAGCACTCTAGGCCCTCAGTTTCCTGACCCCGGTATCTTAAGTGACCTTTTATTCAACTCTGGATTAGCCACGTACTCCCATGGTACCAACTGGATTTGTCATCACAAACAGTTGCATCTGTGCTGAAATACTGATTTCAAGCATTTGACTCTTCTGCCATCACATTCTGTCTTTCTAGCTTATTTACTTGAGTACCCCTATTGCTACAATTCATTGATTGCACAGACTTCCAGTCCATGGATTCCCATCACTTTCTAACTCTCCATCTAAAGATTCTTGAATTCATTCTTCTTGTCCTGCCTAGATTCCATCATCTATTCCTGTAATCACTTCCTTTACTCTCAGCCAAAGATCTAGCCCCATACTTTGCTAAGGAAAAAAAAGAGACATTTCCTTTGAGCTCCCTCATCTTCTCACACCAACCCCCAATTCCCTTGCTACTTTGCCTGTACTCTGCTTCCCTTCTATCACATTAAAAGTGTTTATCTCCTCATGGTACTGACCACTTGTGCTTGGTGTGCTTCTGGCTGTGTCAAGAATTTTGTTATTTTTATATGTTTTTATTATTTTGCCTGTGGCTGAGATAATTTTTAAAAACCAGGGTAAGGCGCATCAAAACATAAAATGGGTATTATGCTCAGAGTCTTTTGAATTATCTGGCAATTCAAATACCAGGTACTCCATATCACTATTATTTTCATCTCTCAGAAGGGCCCCGTTACCAGCACTCCATCAGTGGCAAGTCACCAAAACCTCCAACTGATTGGATTCTTATTTTCCACCATTTTCTAAGACTAGTCTTGCACGCCATGACCAATTTAAAAAACAAATTTCTCAACTTTTTGAAATTATGACATCTTCATATTTACAACTAAAGATTTTTAGAATATGAGAGTCAGACATATCTCCCTATCACCAATGGGAAGCATTCTTAAAAAGACTTTTATTATGGAAATTTTCAAACATATATAAAAGTAGAGAGAATAGAATAATCAATCCCCATTTTCACACTCTTGCTTCATCTGTCCACTCCTTCCCACTTATTTGAATATGTGCCTGATAGAATAATAAATCATACAATTTTCCTCATCAGTAGTTCATCATGTTTTTTTAGAAGATAAGTACTAGTTTAATATAACCAAAATATGATTATTAAACTAAGCAAAAATAATGATTCATGAATCATAGTTAATATTTAGCCCAAGCTCAGTATTACTCAAATGTCTCTTTTTAATCTTTGACTTTTTAAATTGAGGTATAATTAACATATAACATTATATTAGTTCCATGTTTACAACATAATGATTGATATTTGTATACACTGTGAAACAGTTACCACAATAAGTCTAGTTTTCCCCATTCACCATATAAAGTTATATACTATGCAATACCATATTATACAGTAGTCATCATGCTCTACATTATATCCCCATTAATTATTTTGACTGGAAGTTTCTACCTCTTGACACCTGTCTCTCTCTCTCCCACTCAACTCCCCTCCTCTTTGGCAGCCCCCAACCTGTTTTCTGCATCTTAGTCTTGTTTTGCTCATTTGTTTTGTTTTTTAGATTTAGCATATTAGTTAAATCATATGGTTTGTGTTTTTCCCGGACTTATTCATTTACCGTAAAACTCTCAAGGTTCCATCTGTGTTGTCATGAATGGCAAGATTTCATTTTTTATTATGGCTGGGTTGTATACCATTGTAAAAATATACACATGTTATTTATCTATCTATCCATCTAGTGATGAACATAGGGGATACATATGTCTTTTCAAATAAGTGCTTTCATTTTCCTCAGATAAATACCTAGAAGTGGAATTGCTGGGTCATATGGTTCTGTGTTGATGTTCTTTTGAGGAACCTACATTCTGTTTTCCATATTCCCACCCACAATGTATGAGGGTGGGAATTCTGACTGGTATGAAGTGATATCTCATTGTGGTTTTGACTTGCGTTTCCCTAATGATTAGTGATGCTGGGCATCTCTTCATGTGTCTGTTGGTCATATGTATGTCATCTTTGGAAAAATGCCTATTCAAATCCTCTGCCCTTTTTCAATTCCCCTCAGTGATCATCCAGACATAAAGTCAGTAAGGAAACATCTCAAGTGCCCCTGTCTACCAGGTGTCCCTGTGCAGACAGTGCATACCATACCCACCAGCTTTGGCTGGAGCTTGAGGGTGCACCGGGTTGGGTTGCACACCAGTGCCAGGTTTAGCAGGGTGGGTGCGAGAAAGCACCAGGGCAGAGAAGGCAGGAGTAGCAAGGGAAAGGGAAAGGGCAGTATTGACTACGCACACCCTCTGTCTCCAGAGAGAGTTCCAACACACTCCTGCCTCTCTGGCAGACACTTTAAGATTAGTCAGTGAATCTCCTTCACGTAGGGTCTCAGCGCTTTTCAACCTGCTGCTTTTGCACTGGATCACAGGGTAAGCAGGTCTGTGCCCAGCCCTGTAAGTGTGGAGTCTCAGTTTCCTACAGCCCTTTGAGTCTCCTGGGTGTTAGCCCTGTTGGTTTTCAAAGACAAATGTTTTGGATGCAGGTAAAAAGTTGGAGTGTCTGTGTGGGGCGAGCCCCTCAGTGACATGTTTCATATTTGTGAGATCCCTCCCGCCTGGGTATGCATACTGGGGGTGAGGTTTTTGGCAAGACCGCCCCTCTGCCTCTCCTAGCCTTCTCCATGTGGCCTTTTTATCTGTTGTTGTGGAGAACCGGTTCAGCTAGTTTTAAGGTCCTTTCAGGAAGAACGGTTCTATAAGTAGTTGTACATTTGGTGTGTCCTTGGGAGGAGGTGTGTGCAGTGTTCCTAGGCCACCATATTGAACCCTCCTCCGTAATGTCCTGTAACTCTTTTTTTTCCAGTTTTATTGAGATGTAATTAATATATAACATATTGTAAGTTTAAGGTATACAGGGTGGTGATTTGATATACCCATATGTTATGGAATGATTACCTCATACACACACAGACACACACATACAAACCTATCTCTTTTTTTAGTAGTTTATTCTAATTAGAATACAACCAAGATCTACATATATTTTAATCTGTTTGTTACCCCTCTTTATTATCCCATGCATGGTAAAGGAGTGAGGACCACATCCCGGAGAATTTCCCATACTCTGGATTTGTCTATGCTTGTCTAACACTATGGTATCATTTAATTTGTTCCTTTTCTTTCCTACCCCTTTTCCTGTAATTTGCTGATTTAAGATTTTTGTACTTTTTTTTTGTTTTGTTTTGTCTTTTCTTCTGTTTTGAAATGGCCTGAATACTTCCTAGGCAGTGCTGGGTGTTTCCTATCGCCTTCCATCAGGAGGCACATGATGCCTTGTCCCAGTTCCATGTGTGCTGTAATTGATAAATGGGTTCAGATGATGTCAGCCTAATCCATCCATTATGAAGTTCGAAATTCAATGTTTTAGAGACTGGTTTTCTTTATTTCTACCACCAGAACCGAGTGCTGCTCTAACGGTTCAGGGCTGCCATGGCCGTATCATATTCCTCTTGAAAAGCATCTGCATTTTACAAATAAATCAATACCAAAAGCAGAGAATTAAAAAAAAAAAGTGCATCCTTTCATTTCCCTTCCTCACACTAATCTCCACTGCCACTGACCTCATTGTTCTCTTTAAAAAGACATGTTGGTATAATTGTTGGACTCCCGCATTTGGAGAGCCCCTTGGAGAAAAATGGAGTACTTTGAAAACAGTATCAATTTTTTCAGGCAAACAGAAGATGTTTGTCTAGTAATAATGGTGGTTATAAAGAAAAGAAATACAAGTGCTTCCCCTATCATCATTGCTCCTTATAATGAATGCTTATGGGTCTGGTCTGTCTTCCCAGTTAAATGCTAAGATCCTAAGCAGGAGAGATTCAGCCTTACTGTCCTCACTTGCAGGGAGCCTGATACCTCATAAGTCTTCCAAAAATAGTAGTTTGAATTAATGATTAGGACAGTAATGGATTTATTGTAAGAGGGTTAAGAGTTCAGTCATAAGTTCATTTCTCATTGAGACTCTATCATCTCAAAATCAGCAAGTAACTTAGTGGTGGTCTGGTTCATACATGGTGCTTTGTGAGGTGAATGCCCATGGGCCTTTCAGCGTCTGCCGGAGCTCCACGCGTGAAGGGCCGCACGCTCCCTCTCAGTTGCAGCACGTTCCATCTAGCAATAGTGTTAATTAGTGGAAATGCCATCCCAATTCCATCCTTTCTCCAGATATTTAAACAGAGTAAGACTGGTCATTCTCCCTCTTGATAAGAGACATTTGTAGTTTGCCTAATAAA
Source organism: Manis pentadactyla (assembly GCF_030020395.1). NCBI lineage: Eukaryota > Metazoa > Chordata > Mammalia > Pholidota > Manidae > Manis > Manis pentadactyla. Next base: position 31,011,308 of record NC_080027.1, read on the forward strand.
TGTTTTCACTCCCAAATTAGCCCACATTAGGTTTTCATGCGGGAAAAAAATAAAACATCAGTCTTTTTTCCTATAATATCTAACTCAGATTCTTCAGACAATGGCTGGCTTTTTTCTGTATTACTACTCCTTTAATTCTTACCCTGAAAAGGTCCTATTTGTTTTAGTTTTTGTTTGATTTCTCTATACTCTGGTTATTCGAAAACTCCAATTCCTTCTTTAAAAACAAACTTAAAAAATCAGACCAGGGAATGGCTATACCTGCCTGCTTCCAAACCAGTCTTCAATATATGACTTAAACACCAAGAAAGCATCTGGGGCATTTGGATGATTGTGTGCCATTTCTTCTTTTGTGCTTTTATTTATGGTTAAAGAAACCATATTAAGCTTTCATCAGCAAATTAGAATAAAGCTTGAAGTTCCTTCCGGAAGAATTGAGACAGGAAGAGGGTGTGAAATCATTACTACCTTGAGCTGAGAACCAGACAGTGATTCCTCTTGGCAGAATTAGTCTGTGCAGATCTGGGTGACTCCTGGTGCCCGTGTAGCTCTCCCACAGAACTGGACAGGACAAAGTTCAGCTACTCGCATGTTTGTTTCATTCAATAAGCAGAGAGCAAGTTTCTTTTCTACAAAGGGTCTTTACCTCTTGGTGCAGTAACTGACAATGGCTAAGCTTTTTTCATTAAGATGCAATTGGTGGCATCTCGAAATAAAAACCCAGAAAGAGAACTTTCTCTATCAGACTGTTAAAGAAAAGCGTGAGACCCAAACATAAATCTAAAATGAATATAATTTGAAACCTCCTTTTTTACAAAGCACTGCTGTGATTTTTTTTGAACGACCTACATTTTGTGATCTACTTTTCGCATGAAGGGTCATCTCCATGATTCCGAAGAACTTTCGTAGCAGCAGTTGATTTAAATGCTGAGTTTGTATTTTGGAAACATGCCCAAGAGTCCTGAGGTAGGAGATTTGCTTTTAACCAGTAATGATCACATGCTGTTCCATGCTCTGTTACTAAATAATTTCCGTGCCTTCTTGTAGCCATGGAAACCTGCAACGATCCCGTAATTGCCCTAAGCTGCGAACTGGTCTCTCTGTTCTAGGTCTCTCCTCTTCAGCCTATCACACTGCCGTCCAAATGATTTTTCTGTGAGATGAGTATGGCATGCCGGTTCCTATTTTATGCTTCATAAATCCCAAACTTTGCTGTCCGTGTCACTTGAAGGTCTTACATGTGGCCCGGTCCAGTTTTCTAGCCTGGAGTCCTGTCAGGCCTGCCCATGTTCTAGACTCTGTTTCGTCTGTACTCCTCTCCTACCTTGCTCTTTCACGCTCTTTTCTCATGCTTTCTTATGTCTCTCGTTTTCTCTTTTTCTTCTTGGTAACCTTGCCACTGGTCTCTGGAAAACCAATTCAAATGCCACTTCTTGGGTGAGGTCTTTGCTGGCACCCCAAATGAGGTAGTTACCTCATTTTCTGTATCCCCATAGTAAAAATACCAGGTACACAGAAGATGTTAAATTGATTTTATGGCATCTTTAACCTTTCCCTCTCCAAGGACTCCTTCCTTTTATTTTGCAAATATGACCGAATCTTTCCTATTCTAAAGATGTAAAATCTCCCTATGTCTTTTTCTCCTCTAAGCTATATTATTATATGCACTCCCATAATCACCTAATTTTTTGAAAGAAAAAGGAAGTCTGTGTTGTTATCTCTTTAGAAAATTAATAGACATTAGATGGAAACAAATAGTGTTTTGGAGTCAAATAAATTTAGAAAATACTGGGTTAATCAACACTAAGCAGGTTTCTTTGTTAGAGGATTGCTTGGTCTTTAATATGTGAATGCCACTGAAGGGGGTGCTTCCTTACTCACTCAGTTATGGGGAGAATCTCAGAAGATGACCTCCATCGATTTCCACCTGCTTCCTTCTGCTTTCTCACTGTTCGTATTTTACCTCAGGGAATTCTGGCTTACATCTACATCGTATACCTTAAACCAGGCTCACTAAGGTTACCATGATTCACAGAATCCTGAAGTTGCTGGGTTTTAGTCTTGAGTGCTCTGAGCGCTTTAAAATTACTGCTGTCGGGGCCCCATCCCCCTGTTTCTGATTTAATTGATTATGGATGCAACCTAGGAATGGGAACTTATAAATCCTTCCCAGGTAATTCTAAGGACAGCCAAGGTTAAGAACCATTTCATTTCCCACTGTCTCAAGCTGTTTATTCTTTAATTCATCTTAAGTAAGTGCTGAGGATAAAGGAATAAATAAGACATGGTCTTCTCCCTAATGAATCTTAGGTTATAACAGAGAAAGACAAATATGTGTGAGATACCAGGTATAAAGCATAGCAATGTTAACATTAAAATTCTTGCAGGATAAGGGCAGCACAAACAAAATCACAGTGATTTCTACGTAGGATGGGTAAGAAAGGTTTTGTGGAGAAATTCCCTTCAAGGTGGGTGTTTTTCAGGCATGCAAGAGTGCTATTTGGGTCACTGTAGGTGGGAGAGTGGCCAGCATGGTGAAGGTGAGTGTGACCGGAGGGTTATTGGGAGAATTGCTGCAGTATGTCAGAACTGCTGCTAAGGTGGCGGGGAGCGTGAAAGGTAACACTGGAGATGTAAATGGGCCTTCATGCTGAGGTGTTTTGTACAACACTAAATATAAATGGTAGACTGCATTGTGAGATAAATGAGGAAGGGTTATGGGGTTTGAATCAAAGAGTGACTTAGTCCAATTTGCATCTTTGATTGTCACATCAACTTTTCCCCGATATTTACCCATCAGGAGCAGGTCCATGTCTTAAATATCTCTATGCCCCTAACATCCATCACAGGCTTTAAATCTCAGGGCTTATTTGGTTAATTAATGCATACTCTCTCCCCAGAGATTGACTGTGTGCTCAGTGAGAGAGGGACTTCAGTGTTATTTACAGCCATAAAATCCTTGGGGTATTTAAGTAGAGATGCAGTATTCACTGAATGGACACAACAACAGTGTAAAGCTAGCAGAAGCCCTCTTCTGTTAAAGTACAGTACTTTGCCAGTGGCTTAAATCACAGAGTTTGCAATTCTATTTTTATTTCTTATTTTTCCCCTACACAGCATCACTTCCCATCCCCAGAAAATAGAAAGCAAATATTTACAAAACATTGTTTTAAATTTTGTTATTCTGGTTACTGTCAGATTGGTTAATCAGTATGTATTTACTGAGTGTCTGCCTATTCTGTTCCAAAGCACGAAGTCCTATGCTGTTAGGAATTTTTAAAAATTCAAGATATGTCTCCTAATCTCAGATCTTATCTAATTGGGAGAAAAGAAGTACCAAGCATGAATGATAGCTTAAGAACATAGAAAAAAAATGCGCAAAGTATCTTAAGATTTTGGAGAAGAATGGATCTCTTGGGGCTTGCTGGGCAGCAATCATCATGGCAAACTTTCTGCTCTCACCACATTTAGATGGTATTGGGAAGCTGATCCCAGTTGGACACTGTTTGTTCATTATGCACTCATTACTGTTGGCCCCGCAGTGATTGTTCTGTGTGACAGCAAGTGTAAATGCACACCTGGATGCTGACCTTGACCTTCCAAGGGGGAGAAGAGGGACTCTTTATTCAAGTTGCCATATCAAGGTTTTTCCCGTTTTCTAAGATAATATTTAGGGCTGAACTTTTTGTGTCCATGCTTGGAAGAATTTTGTATACATATTAAAGGTAGATGAAAAATCATATGCTTCAGCTAGTAAACACTGCAATACTTGTCTTATATATTATGGAAATATGGGGAAATACCTCAAGTGAAATGTATGGGAAGAGGTGAATTTTGAAAACAAATTCCCTCTTGTAGTTTGTATCCATGTACATCTGGTCATTTTGAGAGTTGACTGAAAAACATTATAGGGCTTTTGTGGTGCACAAAACCCTGTGCCATGACCTGATGTGACAGAGATAATTAAGATATGTTCCCTGTCCTCAAAGGGTTCAGAATTCAGAGGGGAACATGTATAGATAATTATAGAACAAATTGATGCATGTTACAATAGAAAAATGTGTAAGTGGTAAGAATCTCAACACACAAAATCAGGGCACATTAAATATCCTATTTCCTTATTTTCATTTCTGCCTTGTAGCCCTCAGTTCTGCTTAGGAGAATTCTAGACTTCTAGTGCTTCTAGGATAATTGTTATTCTCCTCCCATTCCCCAGACTTTCAGAGGATTGACTTTTTATAGGACTGAGCCTCTTGGGTGATTAGTTAACACTGTGCATCGGCTCCCAGGATCACATGAACACAGTGCTTGAAGCTCTGTGGTCCCTGCAGAAGCCGTGCCCTTCTGCCTCCCTGACACACAGGGGACATGGAAGATGTGGGTGAACCTGGGTATCTCGCTTTCCAAGATTTGGCTTGTCTATAGGCACCTCACAAATATTTCTGTAGGTTTGTCTTCTCTCAGACCCTCAGACACCTATTTTCTTCTCGAATTCCCACAGTTTCCCCTACCCACTCCCCAGAATCTCAAAGATATGCTCCCTCTCTCCTCTACCTTTTACCCACAACACATACAACCTTTCTACTCCATCTCCAAAGCCAGGACACTGGGAGTAGTTCTTTCAAGGGACATCTGAGCCTGTAATTTCAGGGTGATTCTAAAGTCAGCCTTGTCAGAATCAGAAGCACCAAATAAAGCGTGGTTACCTGTTTGAAATTAGGGAGAAAGAAAAACTAGTAGTGTATACATAATATTCTAGCGACCCTGCTACCACCACAGCCATTGCAGGAGTATAAGAGAGTGTGTGATTCCTTCTAAAAATGAGGGGTTAGGGAAGGTGCAGAAAGGATGTGTCATTTGGGTGAGTTTGGGAGGATTATTAGGAGTTGCTAGACAGTTTTGCTGGGCAACATGGACTGAGGAAATGGAACTCCATATTCCTATTCTCTTTATCTCCAGTGTATACCAGGCACGCAGTAAACGTTAGTTGAGTGGAGAGGTGGAATTGTGAGATGCTGTTCAGGGAACAGCAATAGGGTTGGTGAGCCTGAAACAGTGTGTGCGAGGAATTGGGGGAAATGAAGCTGGGATTAGGGATTCCCACAAGCAGCATGGCTGTGTAGGTCACCCTTAAATATTTGGACTGTATTTTGTAGGCAGTAGGGGATACAGGGGCTTGTTAAGCAGAGGAGTAATGTTATGAGAAGGGAGTGCAGGCACGCCTCAGAGAGAGTGCACGTTTTCCCAGACCACCACCGTAAAGTGAGTATCATAATGAGGGAATATCACAGTAAAGTGAGTCCAGTGAATTTTTTAGTTTCCAAGTGCCTGTAAAAGTTGTGTTTACATTGTACCATAGTCTGTTATGCCTACAAAAAACAATGTACATACCTTAATCTAAAAATACTCTACTGCTTAAAAAATAACATCATCCGAGCTTTCACTGAATTGTAATCACTGATCACAGAGCCCCATGACAACTCATAGTGAAAAAGTTTGAAATAAATATTGTGAGAATTACTGAACTGTGACACAAAGACACAATGTGAGCAGATGCAGTTGGAAAAATGGCAGCAACAGCCTTGCCTGATGCAGGGTCACCAAAACCTCCAATTAGTAAAAAGTGCAGGATCCGTGAAGCTCAACAAAGCAGAGAACAGTAAAGGGAGGTGTGCCTCTAACTGAGAGTCCAGCTGTGAAGCGGTGGCCGTGTCTCAGGTGAGCGGTGAGAAGGGTATGAGGTGCCGTGTCCAAAAGAAAACTATGGCAGTTTCTTTACAAAAAGGTAATTTATTTTTCCACAACTCAGAACAGAGAAAAGAAGCCAAGATCAGGTAACACGGTTGACTAGATTTCCATGGGGTTTCTTAGATTTGTAGGAGTGGAAGCAAATCCTAAGAGATTTCGCCGAACATCGCAGGAGGGAGGCTGGCCCAGGAGTGCACCTGGCCACCTAGTAAGGTTTGGAGTTTGGAGCAAGTCAGCTGTCAGATGCACTGGGGGGCAGGCATTGCCAGAACTGCATTTTTAAAGACCAGGAAAAAACATCTGTTAAAACTCGTGTCTAGCGTAGATATATTTTGTTTTTTGTGAAGTGAAACTTAGGAGAAAATATAAAAGTTGTGAAGAAAAACAACTATATAGTAGGTTATGCATGCCATGAGGCTTAACTTACTGTTTTAGTAGTAAATGAATAGCAAATTCAATAAACTCTACCCACTCTTTGTCATTTTTCAGAATATGTAATTTATACATTGTTAAAAGTCTTATATAAAATGACTTCCGCAGGCTGTGTGAGATGTGTCCATGGAAATGTTGGCTCAGGGAACACGGTGATGTGAACCAGGCATGAGGGTGTAACGATGTAATAAGGGGAGTACTGAGTACCTTCTTCTCATCAGAGGTCCTCCCATAAAATATCTACAAGTTTGAGAAATGAACATAATCAGGGACAGTAAGATGCAGCTCCTTTCTCAGTACAGCCAGAACACATAAACCAAAAATAAATGAATTCTGGATGCGTACTAAAACCAGGCGAGAGATTCTGGAATATTACAATTTTACCCACACTACCGCTTAAGATTATTATGGGGAGTTAATGAGTAAATTATTTATAAACACTTTAAAAACTGCCTGGCACATAGTATATGTATTTGTTAACTATATGGAGACTTAACATATGATGGAAATGGCTAGAGAACATTGAAGAAAGGAAGACCAACTAATAAACAGGGACAATGTATATAATATAAAAATTAAATTGATAGCTTACATCAGGCATACAAATAAACAAAATATTGGTTCAGTACATAAATGGAAAGGTTTTAAATATTTTGCAAGAAAATATAAGAGAATATCATTATGACTGAAAGAAAAAGAGGGGATGTGAACTCAACAGTCCAAGCAGGTTTACTGCTGAACCTGAGAGGGCCCCCTCTGTCCTGGCCACCAGAACAAAGGAAAGAGGGTCTCTTAACAGGCCAAGAGGCTTTTTATGGCCAGGGTTTTTGCCAGGCTCTTTGAGGGGAGGAGTCAGAGGAGAGGTGTGCTTGTGGCTTGCTGACGTGTCCTCTGGAGAATGCTTATAGCCTAGGTAAGATGACACCTAGGTCTCTCTGAGACGGTGGGTGGGCTAATTCGAAAGGTGGTACTCAGGTCTGGATTCTATCAATGACCTTATCATCAGGAATGTGTTGTAAACAAAACAGAGACCCGTAAGTGAAAAGATCATTGAACTCAATTACATTAAAGAAATTCTGTTTATCAAAAGATATCACAAGGAAAAGGAAAGGTCAAATCCCCAAATTAGAGAGTGTTTGCAACATAAATAGCCAAAGCCAACAAAGGATTTTATCAAAAAATATATAAATGATTCTTATATGCCAATAAAATTAAGAATTCAACAGAAAAAATGGTCGAGATGCATCATCAAACCTTTCAAAAGGGAAGGTAAACAAAAAATGAATAAACATATAACAAGATACTAAACCTCACTAGTAATAAAGGAATCTAAATTAAGTCCAATTACATATTATAGCAAATTACATAAGCACAAAATAGGAAGCCTGACATTGTCAAATGGTATTGAAATGGTTTCTTATGTACTACCAGTGGATACAATAATTTTGGGAACCAAAATGACATTATTTTATAACACTGAAATTATGATTTAGCTCTTCTATTCCTAGTTATATACCCTAGAGAATAACAAGAGGGCACAAATATAATTTATGGTCTGTTCACAAAAAGGAATGTTATGATAGAACAATGCAAATGAATGAACATGGATGAGTCTTTTGAAACAATGATGAGAGGAAAAACCAAGTCAAAGAAAACTGTATATAGTATAATAACATTTGAACGAAGCTCAGAAACAAGCAAATCTGAACAGGTTTTGGAGTAGAGTCATATATAACTGCTAAAACCATAAAATGATAATAGGTGCACTGAAAAAATTAGGCGAGCTGTTAGAGCGTAAGAGATACAGAAACACAGGATTGATAGCAGAGAGCATACAAAACTCTTTATCATATTCTAGTTTTAAAATTGGTGTTTATTTCATTACTCTGCTTCTAAACTTCCTTTTACATTACATGTACTCCTTTGTATATATTAAGCATCATATTAAGTTGCATAACCTTAGGGTACATGTTAAGTTAGAAAGTTTTTCTTTCAGACTTAACCCTTAAAACAAAGATGGACCTATAAGGATTCATTCCTCTGTTCATTGCACTGGTGTTGCCTGAAAGAGGACTTGAGTTATACTTTGAAGAGACAACAGAAATGAAATGCAACTTTTCCAAACAAAGCAGTTGTTCATAGTGACATATCTTCTGCATCTGTGATAGCAGATGCTTTAAAAAGCAACAGATAGAGGGAGCAGTAGTGGGTGGAATTAGAAGCAAATGCTTATTCATATGTTGTCCTGTGAAGCAGACCTATCCATGCTTCTTTCAGATATACTTAAGAACAATCGAATCTTAGCTAGAATTGAAATATCTGAGGCTTCTGAATTGTCATTAATAGGAGCTGCCACTATAGCTATTTTCTGAGTATTTCAATGATGAAATGAAGCATAAAATCATAAAATCATCAGGCTAGAGCAGACCTTTCAAGGAAGCCTGGAGTTCCTATCTCTCTTGCATTGTGTCATATGTAAGCAAAACCATAAAATTTTACATTCTTTACTCTTGACAACCACTGATGTTAGGTAGCTCCTTTAGGAAGAAGGAAATAGAGTTCGGAGGACACCTGGCCCTTAGCTGAACTGCTTACAGCAAATGCACATGCATGCTTGTCCTAACGAACAACTACTTCTAGGAAGAGATATGCTATGATCACTCCAGATCAGAACCACTTCCTTGTCTTATAAACCTTGTGTCCAAACTCAGTCCCTCTTTCTGCCATTAAAGACTTTTACCTTCTCTCTTGATCTTACAGAAAAGAACAACTAGTCTCATAATGTATGAAACATCCTTCCCTATAATTGGATGATTATAAAATCACCCTTCAGTTTTTTATGATTCATTGATAGACATATAGATACAGTTATAGATTTTGATACAGATATGGATACATACAATTCAGACTTGGTCCTTCATTCATTGCCACCATATAGTTATAGTTCTGGTTCCTTAATTTTATTTACTTTTACTTTGGATAACACTAATTCCTCCAACTTTTTTTTTTTGTATCTTATCTTTGCACCCTCCAAGCCTAGTATGATTTTTATCCCTGCGAGTCAAGTCCCTGATAAATTTAATGTGTCTTCTTAAAATATAATTCTCGCTGCATTGCTGTTTTACATCAAGAGCCTATATCGGTTTCCAAATGTTTGTCCAATCAAGATCAGTTTCTCAGACTGGAATTTAAACCTGTGGTTCATCTCATCTAACTTTCCCTTGCTTGTCTTTTCCTTCTCAACAGACAGACCTAAGTTTGAAGCATGGTCCTACTGCCTTCTAAGTGTTCACCAGTCATGCAACTCAGAGCCCCAGTTTCCTTATTGGTATACATGAACATTAAATACATGTTGATTTTTTTAAAGCTGCCTCCATTGAACAGATAGCTAAATTACTTTTTTAAATTAGTTCAAATAAGTTCTTTAGTTAATTATAGCTATGGCATGAAAGATATGACAAAATTGAAATAGTAATACCTATCACATTTTAAAGATCAAATTAGATTTGAAAAATAGCAGAATTGTCCCACAGTAGGTGATCAGTAAACATTATGTATTTATGAAATCTTCCTTCATAGGGGAAAAAGAATATTGGCTTAAGGCTGGAGGAGTAATCATGGTAAGAACGACTCACAGAGGAAATTAATATAGTACATGGTGATGAGATTTTCCTTTTCTAAGAAAGGACTGGCTGCCTAAGGAGAAAGCAGAGCAGAAAACCTGACTGTCAGACTTGCAAAGACGGAATGCCCTTTGCATTTATGTCACGATTTACATAATGGGTCTAAGAAGTGGAAGGTTCCTTATTGAAAAAAAACCCCAAACTTCTCCCAGTTGTTTGCTGCAATGCTACTTCTGTTCATTAAGCAATTGTGAACGGAAATAAAAGGCCAGGTTCTACCACCGTGTGATTGAGGTCATTGTATGTAAACACAGAGGATGTCCTTCCCATGCTTCTCTGAAACTGAAGAGCTTCATTAACTGGTTTTAGGACATTTAATATCCTTTTTTCGTCTACTGAAACTTTATTACTTTGTGATAAATAAGTGCAGAATTTTCTTAACATTTAGGCTTCCTGATGGTAAAAGGAATTGTTTTTTACACTTTTTATAATACGTATTTTGAAGGCAGCAGGTAACAGTTAAATACAAAGAAACATCTGACCTCTTAGCCAGTGACTCCTAAAGTGAATTCAAGATCTGTGAATGACTTGTATTACATAGAGTAAGAATGAAATTGTAACCCAAGTACTATATTTGCTCCAAAGGAACTATAAAGTCCAAATAGCTTGCTGTTTCTTTCCACATTTCATTGTTGCAACAGGCATTCTTTCAGACTTTTCAAAATAGAAGCTGAGTGAGAGCTCAGCACAGCTTGCTGCCTTTTACTCTCAGCAAGGAGGTGTGTCACATTCTTTTAAGCTGACCTCTTGAATGGGCTGTTCACCAGGACCCAAATCACACAGGGCCTGTGAACTGCTTTAGTGCAGTCTTGTTTAAATGTTTCCACCAAAGGACCAAAGACAGGGGGGTTCTATACACATGTCTCAGGGGTCTCTGGATGTAACATGAGGCTGAGATTGTAGGTGCAAATCAAAGAGCCAGCAATTCATTTGGAAACTGCTTTTTTTCCCCCTAAAAATCCATGCAGACTTTACATTCCAGACCTTAGGATATTCATATTTGTTTAATATATAGATGTATATTTTCTACATCTTTAGTACATTTATGATCCAGGAACATGTCTGTGGTGTCATGAAACCCCTGGCCTATTACTGCAAATCCCTGGTACAGCAGAAGGACATAAGCAACTGATAGATTACTGAGGAGCTCAGGTGCTCATAGCATTTCTTCATTCCCATCTCTAATGCAGTTCTTCTCTTGAGTTCCAGAAGTTTGAAAATAAAACATCTTCACCTTGCTACTGTAGGCCCTCAAATTTTCCATGCATAAAACTTGCTCAGCATCATTCCCTTCTTCTTGTACTCGTTCTCATGGTGAGTGGCACTTTCCAGGCACTCATATGCTTAAGCCAGAAACTTGGGACTCATCCCAGACATCTCGTTCTCCATCAGCCCCCACATCCCATCAACCACCAAGTCCTGTCAATTATGGCTCCATCTGGTATTCTCTTTCTGGGCTGACATTAAATGAATGTAGTCCTTTCTCATCTTTGCCTGAATTATTATTACAGGGATCATTTACCTGATCTCTCTGCCTCCTTGCCTACTCTCCTAATATATCCCTAGTTTATGGCTGATATATGATATATGATATAATCTATATGATATTTGACATAGATTACTATACTATTACTATATGATATAATCCAAGTTCCTTAGCATGTCCCAACCATATCCCACAATGGTCTGTTCCTGCATCTGTAGAGCCACTTCCATACTCACTTCATCAGCCTCCCCATATTCCTGCCATACTCTAGCAACATATTCCTAGCATCTCCACACTAGCTATTCTTCCCATGTTTCTGGGCCTTTGTACAAATACTCTATTCTTGGAATAGCCTTCCTACCTCCTCTCTTCTCCATGTGGTTAATTACTACCCATCTTTGATTATAGTTTAATGATGGAACTGCTGAGAATATTTCCCCCTTTAACAAAGATCCCAGCATTTCTTTTTTTCTGCCACTTCTAATAGGAAACCATATAAACTTTTTGGTAGCATATATGGATTTTTGAATGAAAGTGGAATTGGTTAAGTTCTTACCAGAAAATTGTATTTCTCCTTTAATATGTGAATAATTCAAGTTAGTGTCTTTTTAATGGTATTATACTTGGCTTTTTGAGAATGTATCTCTAAAAATATAATTTAAATCTACATAAAATGTCTGACATATGCATCATTTAAAAGAAAAAAAATGCCAACAGCCAAGAATAGTATTGTCCAGAAAGTTTCCCTGTCTTTGCCTCCATTTATCTTATCTCATAGATTATCTTTATCTCATCTATGCTTATAAAATACTCCAGGGTTACTTACCATATAGCCCTTACTCCCTGAATTGTAATTGTTTCTTTCTGTCCCCCCACTGGACTTGACAGCATAGGTTGAATTCCATGTCTGTGCTCAAGCCTGTCTGGTATTGCACATAGTAGGTATTGAAATAAGAAAATAAGAAATAAGAAAAAACCTTTTCTCTGTGTGAGTGAAAAGATAGATGGATTTGTAGGAGAGCTACCTGTTAATAGTCTTTAATGGGCAGTTCCTATGGTCATACCACCATGATTAGTACTCAAGAAAGGTCATGAGATCCTTATTTATACTATTGGAGGCTAAGTCTAGGTGAGTAGAAAACACACGCGCACACACACACATAGACACACACACACAGTTGAATAATAATGCAAAATATATTTGAAAACTAATGAGAAAGGTATGGGCAACAAGTATATCAGTGATACTAAGCAACTCAAACAGAGTTTAACATTGTAAGCATATATATAAGAATGAGATATAAAAAATGCATGTAGATTCTTTGTAACATTTTCAGAAATGAATCAATTATTTAATAATAGACAAATTATCACAATTAGTCAGAACTGATCAATTCAGTCTTTCCCTCTGTCTGCCTACTACACCCATTCCAAAGAGTCCAGGAATTTCCTTACCTTTGTGCTCATGCTCTTCTCTCTCCCTGATTATCTTTTGGTGTTAATAAGACCTCACTGAGTGACTACAGTATGTTGGACTCTCAGGTTGGTGCTTACTAAGACACTGTTTATGTATATAACTTACCCTCTTTCTCTGCCTGGAAAATCCTTCAAAGCTCAGCTTAATTATCTCCTCCTCCATGAAGCATTTTTTGATTCCTAGTGCAGAATTAATCTGTTCCACTTTTTCACAACTTTATGAGGATCTCTTTCCATTAAACCAGAGATGGCAGATAGAATCCATTCATTTATTTATTCAAGATATAGGTAGGTAGGTAGATAAGCATCTACTGTGTGCCAGACACTGATGCTACATTAGTGAACAAAACAGATGATTCTTGTACTTGGGGAGGGCAGAGAGTACACAATAGCCATAATTAAAAAGTGAATTGTATAGCACAGCAGAATGATATGTGCTATTAATAAGGATTGTGTGGGGGAAAGGTGCTGTGTAGTTTAAATAGATCAGAGTAGGCCTCATTGAGAAAGCGACATCTGAGAAAAAGACTTGAAGAGAGGGAGTGAACTGTGTGAGAATGGCTTTTCAGGCAATGGGAACAGTTCTGAGGCAAGGAGTATATAAGTTTTGCTTTATCCTTGAGATGCTAACTGGTTATAGGATAACAGAAATCATCTCAAGTCTCGAGAAACCTGTATAGTTTGTGGGAGAAAAGTACATGAACCACAGATACGTACCAGTTAATGTGAAAGGTGCTCAAGGGGCTTGTGCATAGAGTCTTGCGGAGGGAGTTACTCCACTTCACCTAGCCTGGGAGTTGTGGGATAGTACAAAACTTCCTGCAGGAGCTTGTCTGAACTGAGTCATGATGAATAGGAGGTAACTAAGAAAAGAATGGTTGGGGGAGGGGTTGGAGAGTGTGTGCTGCTCTGTGAGAGGGGGTGGGGAGCCATGCGATGAATCGTGTGCATCATCATAAGGAACTAACTATAACTAATTCAATATTGATAAAATGGAGAGTTGCAGGAGGTGAAGCTAGAAATGTGGAGAGGTATGAGATCACAGAGAAGCTTCTATGGACTTTGTATATGCGGAACTCAGATTTTATCCTGCATGAACTGGGACATTAAAGGCGTTTATGAAGCCAATGACAATATTTGGTTAGCTTAGATGGCAGATCACTTCAGTGGCAATGACTAGCAGTGGATTTGAAAGGATCCCAGCTCAGACTAGGGCGGCCAGTTTTAAGAATGTAGCAGTAGTCCAGGAGAGAGCTATAGGTGGTTCTAACCAGAGAAGTTTTGTAGAGAAGGAGTCAGTGTTGGGGAAGGGAAATCTCAGAGACATATTAACAAGATGTAACTGGTCAAAGCTGTTGTGATGATTGGCTAGGTGGATGCTGGTTGAGGGCAGAAGAGCAAGCAATAGGAAGAGTCAGACAATGCCTAAGTTTCTGATGGAGATGGCGATTCCAATCACCAGGACAGAGAGCACAGGAACAGGAGCACATTTCAGGGGGGGAAAGGGCTTCCCACTTGGAACATGCCATAATTGAGAACCAAGAGAAGCAGGCATGAGGTGATGACCAGCAGGCAGAGTGTAGAGTGCCACGGAATCCCATATGTTACTGGCATAGGAAAGAATGTGCTAACCTGAAGTTTCTTCTAGATGGATTTATCAGTGTTAACATGTCCCTACGGTCATTACAGACAATGTTGAAGCCTTACACAAAGAGTTTAAGGAGCTTTAGCTTGGCTCTAATATTTTTTTTATTTTACAAAATATGAAAGTCTAATTGGTAACAGGCTCCCAAAATAGTGAAACTTAAGACACATTTAGATAAAGCCAGAGCCAAAAAGAAAGGGATTAGAAAGGCCAGCACTGATACCAATTTGTTAATTTGACATTGCTATTTAAGAAATTTAAGGTTTTGTTTTGTTTTGTTTCACTGCTTAAGGGAAACATTAGCTAAGGGAATAATATGTGCTCTGTAACATAAACCCCGCAGTAGTGAGTATAGATACCTTTCTCTCTTGAAGACACTTTTTGGACTGCTATCTGCCTTTTCCTAAATCCCAGTCACTTTGTATCTCAGTCAGTTACTCTGCTTCACTTAATGAACTGCATAGAAGGTACAGGAGCTCTGGGTCATGGGTGAAGTGGAGAGAGGAGATATCTGAAGCCTCTGTTCTCAAACTCCCAACTTGCTGTGTTGAGGAAAGAAATTATGCTCCTCCCCGGTCCTCACTTCCTTTCCTGTGAAATAAAAGAGTTGGTTGAATAGTTGATTAAGTCCCTTCCACGCTATCATATTCTGTCATTTTCTCATCACAGCTGCCTTTAAGAAGGAAGACTTCGTAGTTCTTCTTAGTTGCTCATAAGGAGCTTGTGAGTGACTCAGAGTTTGCCGGCCCGGAGCATGAAGACGGACCATTATTGCAAGCTACCGTTGCCAATAATTCTGACAAAATTCTAGGAGAGATCGGCAGTGCCATAAGAAAAACCAGTTTCAGGGACATTTTTTTCTCTCTGCAGTGTTTGATTTTCCTCTGATGTACTAGAGACGAAACATTTGCTCTTATGTTAAAGATCCTTCTCGTGTTCCAACAGGATGTTGGTAGTTCTAAGTGCCTGTGGTCTTTCTTTCCCTAAATGATTGTATTTGAGGAAAAGAGGATGCGAAATGTCAGTGGTTCAACATACAGTAACTCTTCCTCTCAGTAGTATTTCAAGTGTAATATCACTTATGACCTGCCAGTCCACCTTAATGTCAGTGGTGCACCTTTTGGGGGATCCCATTTCTTTCGGTAAGAAGCAATATAGATTTGTCTAGTGATTGCTAAGTAGCAGTCATTTATTTGCTGTCATATAGTCTTTTTTGTATTCAAGTGTCACTGTGAATTATTATTAATGCTTTTCTTTAGATCAATTAACTTTTAATTCAATTTTATATAAATACTTTCACTGCAGACTGGCACAAGTTGCTACTTAGTAGGTAACCATAGAAATAGTTAACATTTCTTAAGTAGTTAAAATTAAAGGAAAAAGTCTAATTTAACTCTTAAAATTATCTCAGACCATTTGTAGTTTACTCACCATATTTTGAGCAACACTGACAGTGGGGTTAGGCTGTAGGCATTTTTACCAGTTAACTACTGTTGTCCACTGAAAATGTAGTGACTTAGGACAACCACCATTTACTTTACTCACAAATCTATCAGGGTCTGAGATTTCACTTCTGCTTGCAAGCCAGTAAGTGAACCTGTACTGTTTCTTGGATGATGAAAGAAGACATGTGACCCTGGGGTCAGAGACAAAGTACTTCATTACTTGTGTCACAAAAAGCATCATGAACACCAGTTGGTGTTGGCTTCTCTTGGCCCCTAAGTTCCACTGGGACAACACAGAGGGACCACGTGGATACTGCACACTCAGTAGTTTTATATGAAAACATGGAACACTGACACTGGGAAACTCACCTTTTTTTATTTTTATTTTTTATCATGCATGCTTTTTGTCCTGGAGGGAAACATTATCTTACCCCTTAAGGTTGCTCACTGCAAAAACAACCCTGAGAAATGACCCAGGTGGAGAGTGATCAGGGCCTTGCGTTCTTTGCACACCTGGCCTGAACATGCTGGAGCCAGGAGGAAGGGGACGAGCAGGAGAAGAAGAAGGAGAAAACTACCCAAAGCAGGAAATAGTTTACCTGTCAGCCTAAGCCTTGTATTTATGACAAAACAGGATTACTCCTGTCTTTCCATGTACTCCCCTTTATAGTGTAGGCCTATGTGACCGGTAGGAACACAGAGAGCTGGGCTATTTTGAATGTTCATAATTGTGTGTGGCCTCATCTCACTATTAAATAGAAGTGCTAACTGTTCTCTAATTTTAGCACATATCTTTTAAATGTCAAAAGACAGATTTTTCTCCAACCCCCTTTCCTAGTCCTCAAGCTTTGAGTCACAAGGATAACTTCACTCTAAGAAGAAATTGGCAGAAAAGAGTAAGAATAGAATAAAATGCAGAGGAAATGTTTTTGACAAATTAATTTTAAGACATATTTCTAGTCCAGTATCTGGCCAAGTAGGCATCTGAAATATATTTTCTGAACTAAGTTGGTAAGGGGGAGGTAAAAGGAGAAAGATTTCCTCAGAGACAAGAATAATGGCAATCAAGAAACTGTCTGTCACAGGATTCAGGGAAGATCCAGCTCTGGAAACTGACTAGGGGTAGATTTTAAGTCTTCCAGAGGATAGAAGGCAAAACTGATGACAGGATGTGGAACCTACTATGTGGTACTATGTGCCAAGTAGTACCAACTATGTGACACCTACTATGTTCTAGACACTGAAAAACATGGCTGATAGACACAGTGCTATCCTGTCTTTCAAAAATTACACAATTTAGAGACTAGAGAAAGATGAGAATGAAAGATTATATGGAAGTGAGATCAGCTCTAAGTCAGGAGCATGCAGTGGGTGCAGTAGGTGAGCACAACTGAGGAGTCTAACTTTGGAAGGGAATCAGGGGCCTTCCTGTAGGAGATGATATCTGAGCTGCATCTTGAATGAGTAAATCAGATAAAGAAGTGCAAAGAGAACAATATAATCAATGAAAAGGAGGCATGAAACTAGAAGGTGACAGGGTTGGGGAGTTATGAGTAATTTTGATATATTTGGAGGCTGGAAAGTTAGGTAGGGGCTTGTTCTGGAAGACCTATGTACCATGATATAGAATCTGTCTTTGTTCTACAAATACAGATTAAAAGGCCTCCAATGAATTTTTCGGTCATTAATTAATTGAAATCCATCCTTCCATACACCCATGCATCCACCCATCTAACCACCACTCCTATGTCATCCATAACTGAATTGAAAACACAGGTATCAGCACAAATGTTCAGTTAGGATTAGACACTGCTACCAATTGACTGGAACCCAAAATAGCAGTAGCTAAATGAATGTAACTTTCTCACAGGAAAGCCCAGGTATTCAGTCAAGGGATAGGCTGCTTCACAGTGTCAGTGACCCAGTCTTTTCCCCTCCTGCTGATCCACCATAGATGGCCTCAATCTTAAGTCAAGGTGGAAAGACAAAAAGGAATTGGAAAAGGGTACATAAACACTGTGTCTTAAGGAATGTTCCCAGGAACTGTCACAAAGCACATCTGCTTACATTCCATTGGTCAAAACTTATCATATGTCCTTATGTAGCTGCAAGGGAAGCTGTGAAATATAACCTTATTCTATGACAGCAATGAGTAACGAGCCTTATTCTATAGCAGTTATGAAAGATAAGTAGGAATTAATAAAAGAGTCATCACTTATTTATGGGCAGATTTTTTTTTTGACATGACACAACAGTTAAGACTTCTTTTGAATCCCAATTGAACAATATGGCCTCTTTTCTCAGGAAACCTCAGTCTACCTTGTCCTATTAACAATCCTTTGAAGATTGTTCTTTTACTTTCTAGGATTGTCTGAGCTTTCTTATCAAAGACATTTTTTCTTAACTTTTTATATTCAACATAAATTTTGAGGTCTTGTTAATGTATTGTTAATAGAAGAAAAAAAACATATTGTGAGATACCTGGCTAATGTCAGTAGGCCAACCTAATATATTTTATGCAGTAAGTGATTGAATGGCCATAGATGGCTATATAAGCCTGGAAAGGAGAGCGTCAAACCAACAGCAGTCCAGCAACAGTGTTTAATTCCAGTTTTCAGATTTAGTAGTTACCCTTTCTTCTAACAGTATCAAGTAGAGCATCTGTCACAGTAAGAGCATGATAAAATAAAGGTGTGTTGAATTGAATTTACTTTTACTCTCTAGCTATGAGATTGAGCACATAAAAAACATACATGTATTATTCCACCATATGTTTATCCAAATTGATTGATTCAGTTAACATTTATTAAGTTCTTAAGGGCTTGCATGATGCTAATTGCTGGGGAGTTATAAAAATGATCGATCAAGTTGCACCCTGTACTTTCAATGAGCTCATACTATAACAGGAAGGCAGGTGGATACACAACTAGTTTTGATAGTTTGTTAAATGCTGCACAACACTGAGGATGTAAATAAAGATATGTTATATCAGCCTGATGGTTGTAAAGAAGCATTACGGAGGATGTAGAACTTAAACTCAGCCTTGATAAATGAGGAGGGATCCACCAAAGAGTTATGAAATGTATAAGGAGTTCTTTTAGTGTTACATAATACCTAATATCTGTTCTAAATCCTGGCTAAGCACTACAGCCTCTCTTCTCCAGGAGACTTCATCCTGTGCCATTCTCAACAACAGACTAGTTGCCCATTAGTATAATTTGCACCTTGTTTTCTCCCTGCTTAGGGTTGTTTGAGTTTCTGTATATACTGAAGAAACCCCTTGCCACCCTCTAGGTATCATAATTATAATCATCGATGAACCGATTATTCAATACCCTCCTTATGCCTTTTTCCCATTCTTTTTCTATTGTGTTCAGTAACATGCATGCATCTAAGTTAAAGGCTACTGTTACCCCCTGCAGCAAGACATTCACCTTGTCTTCTTTTCTGAGGTGAAATCAGTTTTTCAGCTGGAGTAAGCATGGCCCTGGAAATGTGTCACTGTTCTTCTCCTCTCACCAGCAAGTATTTTCTGTGTTTCATCACAAAATACTTATGTGTTTCAGGCTTTGAGCAACATCTGAGTTTCCACCAGCTGTGTTTTGCATTGTCCTCATTTTGTATAATTAAGAAAAACAGGAAGCCAATCACTTAAGTAAAGCTGACCCTCTTCATTCTGCAGACCCAAGAAAGGACAGCATCAGGGTTTTTTATAGTACAGTTTTTACAAAATTTATCCTGCAATCCACTTTAAAGTGGAACAAGGTTAGAGGAACTGTGGCGGCCCGGTGGCCTTCCTCTTGACTACAAACAGCTGTGCTTTTCTGAAACTACGCAGTCTGGTTTAACATTCTTCTCTTATATAATTTAGTTTGTCAGATTGTGACAGAGGATTTCCCCTGCCATTTTTTTACACCAACTCAAATCTTGAGGGGCAGGGGGCTTTTTGAGCTAGCACTTCAGTCCTCTGTGCACCCAACTTCTTACCTTCTGTTCCCCTCAGCTCATAGATACTTGCAAAGGAGTTTCTAAGGCAGCCCGAGGTTCTCTCTTGGTTTTACTAAAGGTTAAAACTATTAGATGTATGTGAGAAAGGGCTTGTGATTCCCTCTGACTGGAGTTTCATTTTCTTATACAGAAGAGAAAAACAATTATTTCATCATGTAAAATTTCCCCTAGAAACAATGGTTATGTTAGGGGTCAGCAGTACTCAATTAGGTTAAATATTTATGAAGAAGGTCATACTTATTCATCACTATGGTCAGTATGGAGGATGTAAAGATAATTAAAATGTAGCCCCTGCCTTCAAGGAGTTCATGGGATTATAGGGGAAGTTGACGGGAGTACAATTAAATAGAATTCATAGTCATATGTTACAAGATCTGGGCCTTGTTCTCATAAGTACCTGGTTTGTGATTAGACTCATCTCCTACATGCAGAAATTTGAGCTACAATGTCAGTGCCTGTCACGTGACCCTTCCCAGTGACTGAGCAATGATCACGCATTCATTCAACAAACACGGGTTGAGCGGATACTATGTTCAAGGCATCGTGCTGGTGTTCTCAGGGTTGGGAATCCTTCATGGCAGTGTTCTCTGTGCCTCACAAAGCTCACTAACATTTATTAGACACTGCTGTGTTCCAGTTACTTTATTAAGCAAATAACTCCATAACGTGGGAATTTTTATCCCCATGTATAAATGGAAATTGTCACTGTGAAATTAAATAATCTCACCAATGTTACAAGGTAAATAACTGGTGGATTTACCCCCAAGCCCCTACAACCACCCTGATTCCCCACTATACTACTTTTGGCAGTGCATGCTTTTAAGTAATGGAGATAATTTATGGGTATTTTGAACGCATGATACTGATTGAGAAGAAACTTTTATGTAAAGGCTTCTATTAGGAAAAGTATTAATACCTATGTATATGTAGGAATCAGCTGCACCTTCCTGCCTGCCATAGAAGAGCACATATATGGCCACATATGTTCTTTCAAAATTATAACTACGATTTTTGGAATTAAAGATGAGAAGCAAATGCTTTAAACATACATCAGTCAAGAAGGATTAATACCAGGAAGAACTTCAAATGTGGTTAAACACAGAAATGGTGACATAAGAAGTTGGAGAATCTATCTCTAGACGTTTTAAAATTAGAATGTACTTTTTTATGTCTCACAGAAAGTCATATGGACTAAATTATCTCCTGAAGCTATTTCAATTTACAAATTCATCATGTTGTACTGTGATGTTATCACTAAATTGAATTGAAACTGCAAACACTTAGAAAAAAATGACTTCCCGGTAGCTGCCACCAGGTGGCAGTGGACAGACACCACTCTGCTATTAAAAAAATCACTGAGACTCTTAAGAGGGACCCTAGATGATATTTAGCTCCAACAATTTGACAATTACGAAGACTCGAGAACTATAAGCATGATTCAGCATGGTTCTGTGAGAATTGTTTTTTATTAAGGAAAAAATCTGCTAATATTAAGCGATGTTATATGCACAATACAAAAGTAATGTAGCTGCTATTTATGGTGATGTTTAAAGCAAGAGATATTTTAAGCTTATTAGAGTTCTTTTTCTTACTATTCTCTTCCAGCCAGCCTTCCTCCAGTCTCACCCAATTAAGGAACAGTAGAGTACACTCTGGAATGGGGCTCTTTTTTGGGAGCAGAAGGCTTTTTCAGGGATATATTCAGTGTTTCCAGAGACTCTACAAAGCCAGTCCCCAGAGGTCAACTCTGATCCAAATCACTGCAGCTCACTGCTAACAGGGGTTTAGCC
Source organism: Manis pentadactyla (assembly GCF_030020395.1). Classification (NCBI taxonomy): domain Eukaryota; kingdom Metazoa; phylum Chordata; class Mammalia; order Pholidota; family Manidae; genus Manis; species Manis pentadactyla. Next base: position 31,033,021 of record NC_080027.1, read on the forward strand.
AGCATTTGCTCTTCTATGGCAGGCAGGAAGGTGCAGCTGATTCCTATAAACGTACTCAAGCTTTTCTGAAACCCTTCAAAATATTGCAGTGAAAGAGAGCATTGCAGCCACTTCCTATTGTCACAGCATGAGTGAAGGTCCCTTACAATAGTTAGAACCTGGGTAAGATAGCTGTGCTTTATTGTAGTTGCATTGACTATACTCTCCTTTCTCTTTTAAAGCAAACACAACAAAATGCAAGGGAGTGACATGTACTGACACATCCTCTTAAATCTGCTCTCCTTTTTCTTTAAGTAACTGATTTATAATCTCTATATTAATAATATCAGAATACCTGCAATGGATATGCCACATCAGTGTATCTCCACAGCGCAGTGCAGAACCACTGTTCTAGGCTATTTCCCTAAAAGTTTTGGATTAGGAATCTGTCTGCCTACCAGACAAGAAAATCACTTTTGCTAAGGGCCCATGTTTGCTTAGAAGCAGAGGCAGGCCCAAGGCCCAATTGCCATTGTAGTCATTCTGGCGTTCATTTAGCTGCTTTACTTAAACTTTCTGGGACTAACACGCAACATAGCAGGAATTGTAAGAACAAAATCAATTTTAGGGTCTGCCTTCTAACTGCTTCAGCCCAAACAGAGGTAGCACCTGGACCCCATCTGTCAGCCATGCTTCTTGCTCTATGGTGTGCCTCCTTCTGACCCCTCAGCGAGCTGCCTCTGTCGCGGCTCTCAGCAGAAATGCCAACTTCTGGAGAAAAGCATGACTTATTCCAACTCTGGAGATCATTGTCAAAAGATCATCCAGTCCTTACTTCTCACTAATTATATTAGAAAAAGGCCTCAAAAAGTGTGAGTCTTTAAAAAAAAAATCAACATTTCTGTTAAGTATAGTAAAAAAAAATCATAAGAGTGTTGTGCATAGTGTCCTTTCATCTATGGACATGTTGTGGATGTGAATTCATTCATTCATTTGTTCACTAACATGTTTTGAGCTGTTCCGTTGTCAGATGTGGTTGAAAAGTCCACAGGAGTCAGTGGATTTTTCCTCCCTTCACTCACTCAACACCTATTTAAACAGAGACTGTTTTACTCTAGTCACTGTGCTAGGTACAAGAATGTGGCCTGGTAGTGAATGGATTCTTACAGATATGTTAGTCAAGATAAACTTACATAATGGAATTGAATTATGGTTTTAAAAAGAATACATTTCTTTCTTCCAAGAAATAAATTAAGTTTTAAAGCATTTTTTATATTCGTAGTATGTACAAGATTCATTGACTATGCTAGTTGTTCAGAGGAAGATCATGAAATGTAAGACAAGATTACCATTAAAATTAATTTCATTGCAGGACAGAATGAATACAGCTCTTTGATTTTTATTTATATAAGTGATTCAAGCAATTTCAATATACCATGGTATAATTTTCGAGCTGATTATGACAAGCATTGAGCAATAAAATGGAGAGGAAGAGAGCACTTTCAGGTGAGTCACACCTGGAAGGCTTTCACATAGGCATTGGGAATTTGGGTTGATGGGGACTCTCCCTCTGAAACAAGCAAGTTGTCCAAATGCATTGAAGGAAGAAAGCAGCAACATTTTTTTTTTAACTTTTTCTTTTACATTTAATGGAGTTTTAGAACCTAGTAGTGGTAAAGACACAGGCAGTCATAGGAAGAGCTGGCATTTGGTTAGGAGTTAGGAGACCTCGATGGCAGTCATTGTTCAGCCTGTGGAAGTCATCAGGCCTGAGCAGTTCCTCCAGCAGGCAGGAGGTTGAGGGTGTCTTAACATTTCTTCAAACTGATTCTATTAAACATTGCTTAATATTTTAAAAGTGTAACATTTTCAAAGCACATTTTGTCCCATTATGATTAGCACAAGTCAAGATTGCAAAGCATGTACAAGGCTAAATTATTTGAGTGGATTCTGTTTGGCTGAAACCTAGTTGCTGTTTCATTTCACATTTTATAGAGTTCATCAACACTTAGGAAGTTAAAAAAAGTCCATTTAAAATCTTCAAATTAATAGATATTGTGTACCAGGTGCATGGTCTATTCTAGATACTTATTAATGATCAATTTGCCTTTCAGATATTTTCTCAGCAGCTCAAATGAAATGTTATCTGTATTTTCCAACATGTGTTGCATTCTTGCTGTAGACTGTAAGTACAAATTTTATTTCGCTCAACAATAATTTAATACTTATCAAGTACCTATAAATATCAAGTACTGAAGTTCAAAATACATGGGATATAAAAATAAATAAAACACAGTTAAAACTTAGTCTTCTTCCTCAAGAAGATTACAGACCAGTGGAGGAGTCACATATATAAATAAATAAACTACATTTCAACATATTAGAGTTTAAACTAAGATCATTGGAAAGCCCAGAAGGGGGAACATCAGCTTCCTATATGGAAGGTTTTGTAGACAAGGTAACATTTAAATTGAGTTTTAGAAGAGAGATGGCAAAATGGCAGCCCTCAGGCTATTACCAGCCCATTGACAAGTTATGTTTAGTACCATCTGCCATCATGAAATACATAGCACAAGAGTCTCACACGTGACAGGAGGTTATTTGATTCTCACACAGTAGTTGTAAAAATAAGAAATAATGCAAAGTACTCACCTATTCTAGAACAGAAGAGGTGATCAGCTAAAGGTAGCTATCATTTGTATTATGTTCCAGACCTACTGAAGGATATTATTGCTACTTACTGATACATACTTGAAATGCACCGTGTGTTTTCTTCATAGCTTATATTATGGCTGTAATGAAGTAGCCGTTTATGTGTTTCATATCTGCCTTCCCTACCAGAGTGTAAACTCCATGATGGCAGGGAATAAAATTGTTTTACTGGTTATTGGATCCCTAGTATCTAGCAGAGTAACTAGCTCATTAGAGATGCCCAATAAATGTTTGTTGAAAAAGTACATAGTGGTAGGAAGACATTAGTAAGGAATGGCCTAGCATTAGGAAAATGCAAGGTCCAGTCGTAGAAAAGAGTGTGACCACTCTAACTCCAGAATATCAAATTTACTCATTGTCCCTCACAGCAAAGGAAGGCTTCCAGACCTCTGGAATAGTAGGTTTTCTATCTGGGACTCAGGTTTAGCATTTTCTTCACTCAACCCTTTATTACTGTCATCCATAAATTTAGCCACAAAGGGAGCAGCAGTCCATGGATGGCCAGAGAAAATAGTTTTGTAATTTTTCTAGTGCTTTTGACACAGATATATAGATTTCATTCATTTCACTTTACCTCCTCACAGCCCTTAAAATTTTATACAAAGACCCACCCTGCCACCACCACCGCTTCAACCAATCTGCTGTGTCTCCTGGACCATTTATTAGAAGAGCCCACTCAGATCCTCTGAGACTTCATTACTTTCCAAAGCTATGATGAAGCATTATTCTGAATAAAATTAAGTTCTACTTCTCCCAATTAACAGCAGATGATGAACGTGCCTGCCAGTTCTGTTGCCATTCAGCTGGGTGTCTTTCTCTTGCTTGGTCATTTGTAAATGTGAGCCCTCCTGATGGAGACTTAGTCATCACTTGAATTAATGAGTTTCAGCTGAATTAATAGTGCCCAGCACACTGTGAGGGTTCAATAATAGTCAACAATAATTCCTATGTTGACTTAAGTTGCTCCATTTGAGAATGTTGGCTAAGATCAATATAATGTGGCTTTCCTACTAGATTTGACTTAAAGAGAAAAAAATCAAAGTCCCAAATTTGGAGGCTAGATGATCCACAATCCCTTACTTCTCTGAAGGTTTCTGAAAAGATTCTGCAGAAAACATTGGAATGAACTTCCTGTGTATCTCAACAGGAACACAAGATCCTCTAATAGACAAATATAAATCTTTTGGGACATACAGTATTCCTTCAAAAGAATATCTGGTGCAGAGTAAGCCTCTATCAAAATAACAGTTAGAAGTAAATATAAGGATAATGTTACAAGCACTGTGTTACAGCATAGCCCCTTCTTTACATCCAGTAGGAACTCAATAACTACAGATAAAAAGAATTTTACATTAAAATAGAATAAACATTCTAGCATACGTTAACATAGAGTGGTAACCTTCTAGGTCTAAACCCAAGAAGATAAAACATAAAAAAAAAATCACTGATCAGGAAAGAATTATATTTGCAGGACTAAAGGGGTGAAGCTACTGAGTTCAAAATCACAGTGCAGCATATGGTGCCTGATGCCTTGTGGCTCATATTTGCATGTTGAAGCTTTTAATTAGAAGGAATTATAATTCCGCTGAGACCCTTATAGCTCTGGACTGAGAGCCTTAAAAAAAAATCAATATTATATGTTTGTTAAATTATAACCTTAGTGGAAAATCAATAATATGTTTGTTGAGAAAAATATTTGACGTGTCAACTAAATTATGGAATGCTAAACCCAATGATTTATTTAATCGTGTTCATTAAGTGAACTACTTTATTATGTCAGTATATTATGCACACACTTCCTGAGTCTCTAATTGTTTCCTGAGCTAAGCCACCTCCTCAAGCTTCCCTCGGTTTACCTCCTCGTGAATAGAAGCAGTGACTTCCACCACTTGTTTATAACCAACTCAGCATTTCTTTACTTCTAAGTGATTTTAGTTATAACCCTGATAGTAATACATAGAAGTTCGAACAAGATAAGCACTGTAGTACTATAGAAACTGATGGAAAATATGAATCACTTTAAATATTCACCTTCATACAATATTCATTCATTCACTCAACAAGCTAGTCAACATTCCTTGAGACCTACTCGTTTGCCAGGCAGAGTACAAACACTAGGACAGAGTCAAAGAAAAATCTGTCATGATTCCCTGTCGGTAAGTAACAAATATTTGGGGAGGGAGACAAAAGATAAAATGTCATCATAAAACACAATAGCTCAAATGGTGATATAGGAAAATGTTTTGGGAAGCTTAGTGAAGTCACAGATAATGCTGGAGAAAAGCCTGACATCTGCAGAAGAGTCAGTGGTATTGCAACAGAGGCTCAAATCTGTGTTTCAGTTGAATAGGTGGAAAAGAAATGGGAGAGTGTTCAAAATTAACAGCCCTCACCACATCGTGGAAGTATGAACAGGGTCCTCCACAGATCTGGGAGGAATTTGGTGTAGCCAGATAAATCCCTGAGAGTGGAATGTGTTGAGGGTGAAACAGTGTGTGTGTGTGTGTGTGTGTGTGTGTATTTGGAGCGGGAAGGAAGTAAGAAGAAATGAAGCTAGAAATGTAGGCTCTGGACAGTCTGCAGAAGGTCTTGTATGCTAGACAAAGGTGTCTAGAATGTATGCTGTAATTAAAGGGAGCCAAATAAGGATGCTGGCAGGGCAGTGGCAGGTTCAGAGTTTCATTTTTACAAAGAAAAAAGAAAGAAAAGAGTCTTCTGATTATTCCTTTACAGAGGGAGAAATTGGTAAACACAAAGATATTACAAAATGCAAGAAGCATGTAATAATATCCGTAAAGAATCTATTAGGGAGTAAATTCTTGCATTATAAACTTTTTAAGAACAACCGCAGGCCCTCAGACCTCAGCAATGAGCTTTACATTTGCAGACGCTTAGCTTGCCACCTTGTGGCTGAAGGAAGGGCCTGCACCTAGAGGATGCTCAGTCTGAGAAATAAATAGGCCAGCCCCAAATTACTTAGTGAACTGCACAAAGTATTTGCTCAAGTTTATCTCAAGAATTTGAGGTCTGAAGTACAGAGATGAGACTTAGAACAAATATTAATTATTTCAAAAGCCAAAAATCTGAGAATAATCCGTGAGTCCTTTCTCTCTGTAATCCCTCACATATAAGGTATCCTTTAAGCCCTATTGATTCAGTTTTCCAAATAGATCTGTTATCTGTCCAGGTTAGAATTGTTTTTCTTGATAATGCCACATTTTATCAAAAATGTGAAACAGTTGTACCTCACATATCCCTGGTAGGGCGTAAATTGGTGTATTTCTGATGACAGATACAACCATTTTGGAAAAATTTGGTTATCTAGTAAAGTTGAAACTAGATATACTTTATGATAGAGAAATTGTACTCCTAGGCATCTGCCCTAATGAGATTCTTCCATATATGCACCAAGAAGCATATTTGAGAATGTTATAATAGCATTGTTATAGTTTTGCTATTCCAGAAAGGAGAGCAACAAGAAGAACCCATATGTTCTTTGGCAAGAAAATGGTCCATTACGGTGTGCCATACAATGACATAGTATTCAAAATTAAAAAGAAATGAACTAGACCTGCACACATCAACATGAATGAATTTCACAAAATGGCAGAAAGAGAGCAATAATATGAGACCATTTATGTGAAGTTCCTAAGCAGACAGAGGCTACATATTTTTTAGGGTTACTGTATCAGGCAAGGACCTACCGGGGAAATGGACACACACACACACACACACACACGAAAGTCTGGACACTCCCAGGCAGGAGCTGAAGCAATGACCAGCAAGTGACATGTCTTCTCAGAAACCTCGGTTTTGCTCTCAGGGCCTTTCACCTGATTGGATAAGTCCCACTCAGGCTATTGAGGTTAATGTCCTTTACTTAAAGTCAATTTATTTTAGATGTTAACCACTGTTACAGAAATCCTTCACAGCAATGCCTAGATTAAGTAGGAGGGTTCTATAGCTTAGCCAAGTTTGCACACTAAATGAACCATCACAGATACACATCTATGCAATAAGACCATTGAGAAAAGCAAGGACTCATGAACGCAAAATGTCAGTTACCACTGGAGAGAGGGGGATAGATATGACTAGGGTTGTGCACCTGGGAGTTTTGACTCTGTGGATAATACTCACCTTCTTCAGCTGGTTGACTTAAGCTTCTTTGTAGCTTGAATAGTTGATAAATTGTTGTGTAAGCATGAAAGATTTCATAATGAATTTTAAACATAATTTTTATCAAATTACAAACTAATTATCTTCTAAGAATATAGGGGTTCTCTCTGTATAAGCTGGGGAATTGGGCCTCTTTTTTCTGCCCATATGCTTTAACCATTTAGGGCTGCTGCTCTGATCCATGAAGGAAATGAATCAGGGAGAAAATTTTCTAACTTAGTGTTAAGCCCATGCTCAGGTTTATTAAAAACAACAAGGACACCGTTTTTGAGGGGAGACTAACATAGAGGATTAGATGTTGGAAGGTTTTAGGAATATGATACAAGGGCATTTGGAATGTTTTTGTGGCTGAGCGAGTGAGAAGCTGGTGTCCGTGAGCCTTATGTGCTTCCCCACCAGAGGACAGAGGCCAAGCTCACTGGCCTGCAGACTTCACCGCCTGCCCAGGCCGGGCAACAGTATGGGTCCAGTCTGCCCTTATTTCTGTCCTCTCCCCACTCCAATCCATTCTGTACCAGCAGCCAGAGTGAGATTTGTGATAAAAAACATATACTATAAAATGTGCCACCTTAACCATTTTCATGTGTACAATTCAGCAGTGCTATTATGTCTATTCACTTGGTTGTGTAACAGATCTCTAGAACTTTTTCATCTGCATATCTGAAATACCCTACCCATTAAACCTAAATACTCCTTTCCCTCCTCCCTACAGCCTCTGGTAATCACCATTCTAGTTTCAACCTCTATGAATCTATTCTAGGTACCTCATGTCAGTGGAGTCATACAGTATATTTGTCTTTTTGTGACTGGCTTATTTCACTTAGCGTCTATGCCCTCCAGGTTCCCAGGTTCACCCATGTTGTTGCTGTGTCAGAATTTCCTTCCTTTCTAAGGCTGAATCATAGTCTATTGTACGTACATAACAAATTTTGCCTATTCATCTGTCAGTGGGCATTCAGGTTGCTTCTGCCTCTTGGCTGTTGTGAATAATACTGCTGTGAACATAGGTGTGCAAATATGTCGGTGAGAGCCTGCTTTCAGTTCTTTTGGATAGGTACCCAGAAGTGAGTTTCTTGGATCATATGGTAACTTATTTTTAATTTTTACAGGAATCTCCATATCATTTTTTCATAATGGTTGTATCATTTTACAATCCCACCAACAAAGCTAGTGTGGGCATTTAAGATATAAATCAGATCATTTCACTTTCCTATTGAAATCCATTGTTGGCTCACCATTTCTTTTAAGGATGGACACCTAAATCCTTCCTGAGTCCTGCAAAGCCTTGTGTGTTTCAGCCCCAGGTTACCTTTCCTGACTCATATTATACCTCACTTTCGCCTCTTCAGAAAATTCTGTCAGTCCTAGAACCTACCGAGCTCTTTTTCAACTCAGACCCTTTCGTGGCTGTTGTTCTTTCATTTGAAATGTAGCCCACAGAACTCTTTACACAGTAATTCTCTCATTCTTCAGAATTCAGCGTATACATCATCATTTTGGAAAATGTCCCCTGAACTCCTCTGTTGAATATGATTTCTTCTTTGTCTTGTCTTGGAGCATCTTATCATTTCCTAGATGATCTTGGATTATTTCACTTACTTGTTAATTGTTTTGTCTGTCACCTCTACTAGAAGGGAAACTCTGTAAGAGGAAGAATATTGTCTGTCTCGTTCATTGTTGCATCCTAGCAGTTAGTGCACCTGATAAACCTACACATTATTCTGCACTCAAGGTTGAATAAGTCCTATACAAATTAAGAAGCGGTAACTCTTTTTAGACTAAAGAATGGCTTGTTTGAGAAGCTTCCCTGTGATTGCTAATTTTCCATATCCAGGCAAAACAAGGAAGAAAAAAATACAAAACGCAAATCTGGAAATGTAGTCATGAACTGAATGGACCAATTCAGGCCCAAACAGAAGCGAGAAGTTACTCATAGCTTTTAGAGCTAAGTCTTCTCTGATGAATGGGGATACACACTAGATGACCTCAATTAGCCTTGCCAAGTCTACTAGTTTATGAAATCCAGGCTGTACAACAGTCTAACCATTCAAACCCTGTTCTCATAGATGATAAATTTATCAATTCTATTTCAAGTTTTGAAGTGACTGTTTATCCAAGCAATTCATCCTTCAGAATTCCCTGACATGTTAGTTCTATGTTACAAATTTTAAGGAGGGAATGAGAAGCTTATTTGTATTGTAGTATATAAATTGTGGCATCCTTTGGCTAATATTCCTATGGCCCAGAATAAATTTAATTTCAATCTAGCAAAACTGTTTAAGGCTCTGTACTAATAAACACTGTGGAGAAAGGAAATGTAAGAAACTGGCTTCAAGCATTTTAATATCTTAACAACTTATGCTCTGTTGCCATTCCTTGTGGACTCTGAGCCTGATGTTCCTTTGCCAAAACCCTTGCTGACTCTTTGCCTAATGCTGTTTCATTCTCAAAGACAAATCAGAGGTGTCTTATTCTCTAGGCAACTGCCCTCTCATACCCCAAAGCTAGGTTAAGTGCACCTCCATGGGAACCTGTGTATACTATTCCTTAGTATTTCATCAATTCTAAGATTCACTTTTTGATATTCAGCATCTCTGAAATTAGAATGTGTCCCATCAATGACATCTTAGATTAATTAAATTTGTTAGTCTTAGCTATTGAAAAGAGAGTTCAGTGAGGGTTGGGACGATGTTTTGTTTCTCTAAATATTACCAGTATTTATTACAGCGCTTCAGTAATTCATTAGAGGTTCTTAATGAAAGGACAATGGATGGAAAAATAAACCCTACAACTAAATGATGGATAATTTCATTGTAAGAGGAAAACAAAGTAAGATAAAGAGAGATCACATGTGTTTGGGAAAGATCAGGGGAGACTGTGGAAAAGGCAACATTTGAATGAACCTCAAAAAAAGAAATATATTCCCTACCTCCGATTCAGGGAGCATTATTCAGGCAGAAGGAAGAACATGGGACAAGGTGGCAAAGACACATGACACTTTAGAACATGCTTGCTTGGCTAGTTTGCATGGAATATACATGGGTAGAGAAGCACAGTAAGTGAGGTACGTTAGAGAGGGAGTGGGAATAGCATGAATACTATGCCAAAGTGTCAAAGATGCATCTGGGGATATTTGTTGAGTGAATTGTTTGGTGGAGAGAAGGAAAAGAAAGCTAGTTATTCAACAACTATTGAATGCCTGATACGGGCGTTTCAGCATTAAATAAGACTCAATCCTTGCTTTCAAAGAGTTTATAATCTGTAAAGATAAACAATCAAATAAACAGGCAAAAATTATAAAATATAAAAATGTCCTGTGTGTGCATAGGTGCTGTGAGTCCTGACTCCAATCTAGGATTGGGCACAGATGACAGGGGAAGGGAATCAGTCAAGGAGGCTCCCGAGAGGAGGTTTCATTTTAGCTGAGCCCTGCAGGTGAAGAGATGATAAAGGGAGGTACCAAATGCAAAGTCCCAGAAGGGATACATTCCTCTTACTCTGAATTGCAAATAAGTCAGATTGGTGAATGATAGGCGGTGGGGGTGGGAGGGTGGCTGGGTTAGTTTCAAAAGATGGGGAGCTAGGTAAAGGAGTTGGTGTATTGGGTCAAAGAAGCAAGAATGTGGTTGGAAAGAGAAGTGGGAGGCAAGTGCAATATTCTGAAGTGAGGAACCCAGGGCCTGATGGAGCAAAGGGTCATGGAGAAAAAAGAGGAAAAGAACAAGAGTTCTGCTGAAGTAGATTCCATTTAATTTATGTTAGACTCACTCCCTTGGCAAAATGCACCCGATCCCTCCTCCATGCCAGTGGGGTACTTAGATGCTACAGCTGTTGAATTCAGACCTTCATAAGAAAGCTTTCAGTCTAATGTGAGGTCATTTTGCCCCTGATGCTGATGTTAAGTGTCACAGTTCTGCCAACTAAATTAGCTTGATCTTCTTCTGGATGTCATGAGAAGGGACCAATGCTGAAGAATCACCTTCTGCATAGTTTTGTTTTGGGATGACCTGAGAAATGGCAGTATTATTAAGTAGGTTATTTCTATTTATAATTTCATTTGTATTCTATGGCCCAGTAGGTTGAAGGGAAGCTTGCAAACCTTGACTTTTAAACCAAAGGACTGACGTATCTACCATACTCAGAAGAAATACCTGAGACAGAGAATAAGAACTGCCCAATTCCTGAGAGACTGTGTAGTGTAGGTTTAAGGTGGGGATTAGGAAGCTAGTGAGGCGTGAATCTCAGCTTTTCCACTGGGTGTATAAACAAGTTAATTTAGTTTCTCTATACCTCCAGTTTTTCATCTATAAAATGAGGGAAATAAAATAGTAACTAACTCATAAGTTTGGTGTAAGGATTAAGCAAATTAATACTTAATAAGTATCGATGCATATGTATGCCACATTGTAGACACTCATTTGAAAGACAACATAGTCAGTTCCCAACTGGGCACCAGAACAAGAAAATGAGAAAACTTTCTAGGTTTTCTTGATTTGGGGCTTCCTTCTTAAGCAAAAAATTGCATCCTTTAATTGTGCATTCAGTTGCATATTCACAATCCTATACTAAGCATAAAAATGTCTTTCTAGGAGACATATATGTTATTTGGAGATTACCATAGCCAAGCATGGACTTTGAAGGAACTTTATTTGAGGAAATATTATCATTTTTATAGCAGTATCTGGTTATCAAATAATTCTCTTTGGTTGGAACCCATTGCTAATGAGGCCAGAGTCCAGACCACACACCTTTCTTGATCCTTCACTTGTTCTATGTTCTGGTGTCACTGAGGCCAGTTCATCATGTGGGGCTCTAGCACACAGGCAATTGGATAAGAACAGCTAAATGGAACCAACCCATTTGGACCACCACCAGAGACAATTTAGGGTAGTTGCCCACATCAGCCACCTGGTGTCTTCCATGGAGAGGACAGCTGTTCACACCTGCTGCTGGGTAAAGGAAGCCTGTTGAAAAAAAAGAGAAATGCAGGCAAAGAGCTCTATTACCTGATTCAAATAGAATTTAAGCTCTAAGATGCCGTAAAGCTTTACCTTTATATTTTTTACTACCGTATTCCTAGCACTTAAAATTGAGGGATCAGTACATAATGTGAGCAATAAATATTTTGTTGAGTGCAAGGATAATGATGCTTCTTATTAGGGCAGGATTTTACTCTATAGTGTCACAGAGGAAGCACATACACACTGCCCTGGAAAACCCAAGAGCAGGCACACAGTCAGCCAGAAAGAATCCAGAAGACGTTCAAGGTTCATACAGGCAATTGGCCTAGACTTGGGAAGCCATACATGGATGGAAAGGTTGGGCAGGTACCAGTTCCACAGCAGTTTCTAAGGTCCGAAAGCTCAAACAAGTCAGAAGAATAGCACCTGTGTCTGAGGCCATTTTTCTCTCTGCCTGCTGGACAAAAATGATAATCACAGGCAGGAGGGGACAGGACCCTTGCCCAGATGGAAGCATGGGTAAAGAGGGTAAGATGGCTTCACATACAGAAAAGAAAAGAGCACTGAAAATGAGGCCTTGGCAACTCTGTCTCCTTTAGAGGGTTTGTGCTGATCTCTGGTGGTGCCATGGAGCTGGGGATAGCATTGCTACAGGAAAGCCAGCTCCCTATAAGAATGGTGAGGCTGAGTTGAGTGTGTGTGTGTGTGTGTGTGTGTGTGTGTGTGTGTGTGTTATGAACCTTCTGACACTACTTGGAAAGATACGTATATGACACTAACACAAAAATAGGATGAAGCTGAGATTTCCTAAGCATCTGGCAGGAGTCAGGCCCTCTGCCAAGAGATTTATGCAAAGTACTCATCAATTTCCCATAGCAACACTGTTATGAGTATTATTACCCCAGTTTTACAAATGAGGAATATGAGTTTCAGAGAGCTTCCACATTTGCCTAAAGTTGCATTGCTGATTAATGGCAGGAACAGAATTTAAACTCAGGAAACTGAGACGCAGGGAATTTGCATCGCTTGACTGAGCAATCTGCTGAAATAAACACTTCATCTCTTCTGGGCACCAGGCACACGCACAGAACAGGCTTCTAATCTTCAGCTGTGAGGGACTCTCACTCCCAGAAGGAGGAGCAGTTCGCAGCTGGCACATTGAGTCAGACAGTGACTGCCCACAGGATCTTACTGTCCTCACTTCAATCCAGTGGCAATTATCCCTGGACAATTACTCAGACAGTACTTGAAGTTGTGTTTCAAATGAACTAATTGTCGAGTTTTTCCCAAATCATTGCTTTGATTTTTGGTACCAAAGCATTTGACCTCAAGCTCTCTTCCTCCCCCGCAAATTCCTTCCCAGGTCCCCCTCCACGTGTCAGCTGATAATCACCTTTGTACCCTTTAGCCAGTTCCAAGGTGAAACTCAGGTAAACCTTTTCCATAAATGGAGAATTTTTGCTGACCCCAAAGTTTACAGTCTGCTGGACCACCTCCCCTACAACAGTGCAAAAACTTGATCATGCTTTACATATTCATTTGTTAGTTTTATTCTCTAAGACTACATGTAGCTCAAAAATTTTGATAGAGCCAAGCCCTGTCAACACACTGTGTATTCTTCTAGCATCTTCCCTGCCTTGCCTACACTTTAATATATTTTAGTGTGTTTATCAAGGTTGGTACACTAGTCTGTGTGTCCAGTTGCTGGCCTGGGGTTTCGAGAGCCTCGGGTGCAAGTACCTAGGATGCCTCCTCAGTCTGCATCATGCTTCCTTGGTGGCTCAAACTCAGTGCTGGAAGAGCAGGGACAGGAAGGGACCCCCCCAGTTCCCTTCCTGCATGTTGCCGGTTTTCCTCCTTCCAACTCTTCACTCCAGAAAGTCACCAGCCAGCATCCCTTGCCAACTGCCTCATCCCCAAGTTCCATGGTTCTCCCCCAAATAATCCCGTGTCATTACCTGGACTACACAATGAACCAGATTCTCATTTTATTACTGAAAATCTTACAGGGTGCCATTCAAACTAGATCTCCTATAACATCCAGACAGGTTTCCTGAGTACACCTACTTCCAGGATGTGCTCAGTGTGGTGGGGTGCACTAGAGTCCAGGGAATTTACCTCTCAGAAACCTTTACAAAGCACCTGCTGGGTCCCAGGTGGAATGTTTGCTACTGGTGGTACAGTAATAAATCAAGAAGTCTTTATGCTCCCATGAGAAAAGCAGGAAGCATAAAGCATCTGTTTTCCATACATGCTTGAAAAAAAAAAATAAGAGGGACTCTCAGCGTGTCATCCATGTGAGCACAGGAAAATGAGCTTATCCAAACCCAGGTGTCCAGGGAAAGCATCTGGGAAGAAACCATATGTGAGTTAAGTGTGAAGACTGAGCAAGAGCCAAGTGAAGGACAGCCAGTTGGCGAGGTAGTTAGAGGTAGAGAAGAACAAGGGTAGGTAGTGGATGTGCCTTTTTTGTTCAGTCTTATATCGCTGGCACTTACAATGGCTGACACATAGTAGGTGCTCAATAAATTCTTGTTTGTGTGTGTATTTAATACTATTATTAACTATAGCCACCATGCCGTATATCACATCTGCATAACTTACTCATTTTACAACTGCAAATAAATTCTTGTTGAGTGAAAAAGTTGGGAAGAGGGAAAAATAGCAAGAGCTGTAATAGTCAGCAGGCCAAGTTGAGTGAGTGGAAATAGTTTGGGAGAGCCTGCAAGATTTTTAAGCATTGAAGATGGTGTAGAATGAGGCTGAAGCATGCCTTGTGGAGTGAGAGAGCTGTTATGTCAGAGCATAGGGTTTGTATGTTTTAGAATAGTGGGATAAGTTGTAATTTTATGCTTTAAAGAAATTGAAAGCAAAAAAAAGAGGGCTATACATTTTCCTTCAGTTATTTTTTTATCTATTTCCAAAATCTTTTATAATCAAGTAAAAAGAAATTAAATATTACCTTCATTAGTTTTACAAAATATTTAATAGTATGATAAAATAAGTATAGCTGATATTCAGTGACAGCTTACTAGGTTACAGACACTCTGCTAAGTGCCTACCATGCATTACCTCATTTGTCCTTCTTGAACATTCTGTGAGTTAAGTACTAGTTCCATTTTACAGATGAGAATATCAAGTCTCACAGAGTTTGTCAAAGTGCCCAGCATCATGTAGTGCATGACAGAACTGGGAATTGTTCCAGACCGTTTCTCCAGAACCTGTTACTGTTAGCCACTACTCTAAAATTGAGGATTTATGAAGTTATCTTACTGTGATGGCCTAAGGAAGGGACATATGATAGACATAGTTACAGGGCTACCAATGACCATTCACATTTGTTTCCCTTCTGCTGACAGCATCAACAATATGAAGAGTCCAGTCTTAGGAACCATTTTGTGTCTGTGACAGCCCTGCAAAGTGCAAAGGCCTTGACAATTTCACAAAGGAAGGCATTGACATTGGTCAATCAGCTAGTACAGAATACATAGGAATACAATGTCTCTTTCAATGCTCATATTTCTCCGAGGTACTATAATCCCAGTTTATGGCTTCAGACAATGGAAGCTCAGGAATATCCACCAACCTACCTGACAAATATCTCCCAGCTAGTAAGCAGCATCAGCAAGATTTGAACCCATGTTTCTACCACCAGAATTCATATACATTCCACTATATTGAGCTGCGTCTTGGGGTCAGCTAGCTGTATTGGTTTGAAAACCTGGCTTTGACATTTAACACTTCGGAGACTCTCTCATTTTCTTTTCTCATTTGGAAACCAGTGTGACAATATCCCTTTTTCCAGTTCCTGAGACTATGTTTTTGAAAGTGCTTTTCAAATTATACATACAACCTGAATATGTGGCAACTTATACAAATTCATTTTACAGTTCCACACCCCCATTGTTTTCCTGGATCGCAGGTCTGTGGTCCCGTTCTGACTTGCTCAGAGAGTTTAAGGGCTGTCTGATCATATAGTTACCTCTCCTGGGTGAGCCTGGCTTCCCCTTGGGCCTAGCTCAGAGTTTTAGCAGAGAAAGCTTGCGTTTGCCACCAAGCTACATGTCCAGTGTTTTCAGTTAACAGACGGAGGGCAGCACCGAGTTAGAGTAAGCTCCCTCCTGATTATGGAAATCATCAGTTCTTTTAAAAGGATCTTAAGATGCACTAAATATTCATGAAAGCGTGCTTCTTGGCAGCCCCTCCATTGTATGTAATTACAGAGGGTTTTAAATATCTGGCGTTGCTTGGAAGCCCACAAAGCTGTCAGCTGCTAGCCTACAGCTGATTTGTAATTTAATTAACATCCTGGCTTGTCCTGTTCTTTGTGGCAAAAAGCGGGAAAGTATTTCCCTTCATTTGTGACTTTTGTTTGAAAAATTCAAATAGAGCACCTGGGGGAGCTCTTTATCTCTCACATCCGCCCTGTTACTTATGTCCTGCTCTAATCCTCAAAAACCTTCTTCTGCAAGTGTCCTTCGGGCCAGCTGTTTTGCTGATTGTGGGCCATGGGGTTTTTTGTTTTGTTTTGTTTTCGAAGGATAACTTCACGTGAGAAGACCTGTGTGTATCCAACGATCAATGATTTTGGACGTGCTTTTATTAGCTGTGGATTTTGAAAAGAGATTTGGCTTCAGACTATTTATTCAATGACCACGGACTGAGAACCTACTATACATCAGACACTAGAGGGCAGCAACGAGCCACTTAGGCAGGGTGCCTGACCCCACGGAGATTTCAGCTCAAGGGGGATAGGAAACATTAAGCAAATGATAACAGAAATAAATGTGAATTGAAAATGCAATGAGTTTTATGAAAAATCAGTGGAGCCTACCCTGAAACCCTGTGAGGCAGGAAGCATTGTACCAGGAGGAAGAGAACCCCCTAGTCTGGGAAACCAAGAGGTCTCCCTGAGGAAGTAAAAGTGGAAACGATGTGTGCTCTGTCTTGTGGCTCCTCCTCCCATTTTCCTTCCACCCATCCCCGGCCCCCAGATTTGCAACATACATTTGACTCTTCTGGAGGAATGGATTGGAGAGTTGCCAGAAAGGATGGAAAGGTGAAAGAGAGTCTTGCTCTAGCCAAAATATCATTCAGTGAGTTTCCAATCAAAGAAATGGTTTCCAATCAAATCACTGCATTAGCCATTGATTATCCTGTCTTTATTCTTTCTTTTGCCAAGGTTTCCTTTCTGAGAGAGATACAGGGACTTGGAGAGAGGATGTAGTAGGTGTGGTGATGCTGATTTGCTAAGGTCATAGATTTGCTAAGACATTGGGGAAAAGGGAAGGAGCTAGAAAAGAGAGCCAGCTGGGCACATGCTGCAGTATATGAAATCTCTAGTACATCTCAGGTAAATAAAATTCCAAAAAAAAAAAGCAAAGTATTTAAACAAAATACTTCCCTCAAAATAAGATGATGGCTAGCAGGGCCTGGGTGACAGTAGCCTACTATGGAAGGTTAAGCTTATAAAGTCTTGAAAGGAGGTGAAAACCCTTCATTTCCATGGAGTCCAGTTTTCGAGCCTGCTTTCTTTACTCCTGGTTTTCTGAAATGCATTTACTTCTTTCTTAGGAGTCATCACTCTTTGCAAGTCTAATATTTATTTAATTTTCTTACTAACTTCATGCTTCTCCTAAAATATGTGCTTCTTTTCCGCCAAAGTACATTTTTAAAACTAAGAGGCTTTTTTCACATGGCAGCATCCAGTCTACTTGGTCTAACGGACACACTGTGGTCCTCTCTCTCTTTCCTCAGAACAGTGCCAACTTCTGCTGCAAGGGGGAAGCAGAGCACTTTTTATGCAGAAAAAGAGACAAATTCAGAATTGTATTGAAAGATTTGTGACTTCTCCCTCAGCTGTCTTACACTGTGCCAGTGCAGTACCAGCTTCCAAAATGTGCAGGAAAACCTCTGGTGAGGGATCAGACGCACGTAGGTCCCTGTGTTTGAATTCTGGGTGACTCTGGGTAGCTCTGACTCACACAGACATCAGCAGAATGTAGTGAACAGAATCTTATCAGACTTCCTAGCCTTTGTCAATCCACAGGGTGGGGCGTGGGGCCGGGGTAGAGAAGGAGTGTGACTATGATTGCATGCACGTTCAGCTAGGAGGGCTTTTTGATCAGGTCTACCATACATTGCTTAAATTATTTAAGTTCAGTTCAGTTAGAGTCATATTTCTTGGTCTCTTACTATGTGTCAGCTATCACTGGGGCGCTGAAGATTCAGAGATGAATGTGATTCTGTCTCTTCTCATGATGCACTCATGGGCTACTTAGAGAGACAGGCACATGGACAGCTCATTGTGATACATAGAGTTGTTGAAATCTGTGCAGGACTCCGTAAGAGCATAAAAGAAGGACACCCTTCAACCTAGGTAGCCAGAGAATGCTTTCAAAAGAGATGATACCCTCTTTGATGACATCTGATTATCAAGGACCTGATTAAGTTTGCCAGGTGAAGGAGTCTGGAAGTCAGGGGTTAAGCTTCAGAAGGAGCAAAGGTATAGGATTCCATAAATTAGGGACAAAATGAGCTAAGAAAGGAGGACACAGATAGTACCTTGGTCTTCCCTGTCTTGAGCACTTCCATCTCATTCCCATTAGAGCTGGGAAAGAAGTAGAATCTGTTTACAAAATTCTTTTGATCTGGTTTCCACTCCAGCAGGCCAAACTGAGGAGAGGAAAAGAGGAAGGCACAGATTTCAAAACACAGGTCTTTCTCAAATGGCTCTCCTTTTAGAGGCAATACAGAAACCCTCAGAGGGGCCCAGAATGGGCTCTTCATTCAAGTGAAGAGGCTCCAATCACACATCTAACATAGCCCTGGAATGAGAGATGACTCAGAATTTCCCAGAACATTAAAGCTGATTCTTAAATCAGGTGTGACCTCTGCAGACTTGTGTACCCATCTTGAAGATTTCCTAAGAATTATATTTCCTGAAGACAAAGCTGGTCTCTTCAGATCTTTGAGTCCTAACCAGTTTAGAAGAGTATGTAAGTGCTCTGTTTCTAGAGTCAGACTGGCATGTGTTCAAAGGGTTGCCACTCACCAGGTAGGTAAGCACGGAAAAAATGACTATCCAAGCTTCAGATGAAGAGGATGCCTATCTCTCAGATGTGATGATGCATATAAGCCTTTAGCATACTTCCTGGCACATTACTGTAACTACTATTATTATTGGTTTTAATATTGGCATGAGTGTAATGATTAGTATTTCTGTTAATATTAGCATAAATTTTAATATTAATATTTGTCTTAACATTATAAGTCAGAAAAGTATATTGAATCCAAGTTGAATTTAAGCTGAGAGATTCTACTATGCCATATCAGGGTGATTCCTTTGGAGCTTGTGTTTGAGTTAAATATAGTTCTTCTCGCCAGTTCTTGTCATCTCTTGCTTAGTTATTTCTCACAGAAAACTAGAAGACAGAAGAAAGGGTGTGGGGATATTAGGGTGGCACCAGGAAGAGTATAGTTTCCGTCTCTGATGGTTTCCTATTGTCCACAATGCAGTCTGCCTTTTGGCCTTGTCTCCGACCACACTCCAGCTCACATCCCAAACTCCATTCAAATCTTACATAAGGTTCACCAGAAGCTGACCTGAAATTCTTGAATAGCTGCACATGATTTATGGAGGGCGGTTCCTAAGAGAATCCTTAAGGGAATGAGGAGAGCTCCAAGGAGTGCTGCAAGAATGCAGGTCCAGATGCAGCCTAGCTTCAGATGGATCCCATCAGGTGCATGGAGTGTAATTTTCACCACAGAGTTTACTTCACAAAGTGTAGGAGTTGGAGGTTCTAGGATAACTCCCAGGCACATCTAAGTGAAGAGGCTCCAATTACACAATGGCAATCTTCCTGAGAAGTTTGTGGATGTGGCCATGAATGAATAAAAGGGATTTCCATGGATTTGGTTGGAGGGATAATAGTATGTGCTACAATCCACTTCAATATCTCACTGTTCTTTAAAACATCAATCCCTCTTACCATTTATCTTCTTACACATGTTCGTACCTTTGCTTAGATTATCCCTTACCTCTTTCTATTATCATTCTAGAACCTGTTTCTCATTGGGGAAACCTGAGACAGAGTTGGTAATGACCCATTTCTGTTCCCACAGAACTCAGTTTTTACTTATGATCATTACCACTATGTACCATAACCATAACTTAGCTGCACTTATGTATAACTCACTTAATAATTTATGGTCTTCTCAAGGTCAAGAACTGATGCTTATTCAGTTCATATTCTTAGCATATATTACTGAAAGAAAAGATGAGGATAGAAATATGTAATACTTAAGACTCTGATGTCCTTTAAGATTATGTGAAGCAAATGATGTGGTTGTCTTTTGTGTGTCAACCTGTGTTCATAATGTTTTGCAGTGAAAGAGGTTGCATCCAGCAGCCAAAATAACTTTGTAACTTAAGCAACTGATACCCATTTCATCCATTTGTTCAATGGTTGTTCATAACTTTTTCCAATAAATACTTATCAAGCATATGTGCCAGACACTTGGAGATCTGGAGAATACATGGGATCCAACTGGTCCAGAGCTCCACAGAATCTAACAGCTCAATGTCCAAACCAAACCAAACCAAAAAAAAAAAAAAAATGCACAGCCATATAGCCTGATAAAACCAATTGGAGGAGCAAAGGGAACTATGGGAACACCCGCATGGTCTCAGACTTGTAGCTCATGAAAGCTTCCCAAAAAAGGTACTGCCAGACTTGAGGCTTGAAGGCTCAGTGAATGTTAAAATGATCAATTTTTACAAATAAAATAGTAATTGAGCATCTGGAATGGTTTTGCAGTCTACTTTAAGGGCCTCACAGTCTTTAATATAGATCTTAAATTTTTGAAAATAATTAACTTAAAATCAGTTCTTTGTAATACCATGTAGGTTCAATTATGTTTATTATCTGTATCCTGGTAGTTATATATCCAAACAATTCAATTAAATGTGTATTTAAATAGGTGAAATCTTTCTGTAAACCAGCTGAATTGCACTGTAGGAATCCTTGAGGAACCACAAGGATCATTTTAACTTTGCAAAATTTTACTTTTGATGCACTTGGATCTATCTTTAGGTCTCAGAATACAGGCATTTCTTGACTATTGTAAGTGACAATACTATGGCTTTACATATGTTAAATTTTGAAAAGCTTAACAAATTCCTTAAAAATCCCAAAATGGAATTACTATATGACCCAGCAATTCCATTTCTGGGTATCTATACAGAAGAATTGAGAGTAGGGTTCTGAAGAGGTATTTGTATACCCAGTGGTATAAAGTCAAATGTGGTAAATGTATACAATGGAATAGTATTTGGGCTTAAAAAGGAGGGAAATCCTGTCACATGCTACAACATGGGTGAACCTTGAGAACATTATGCTAAGTGAAATGTCAGTCATAAAAAGAAAAAAAAGTATGGTTCTACTAATATAAGGTATTTAGATTAGTCAGATTCATAGAAATAGAAAGTGGCATGATGGTTGCCAGGGGTAAATGGGGAGTTGCTGTTTAATGGGTATACTGTTTCAGATTTGCAAGATGAGAAAGTTCTGGAGATTGGTTACACTTCAATGTGAATATAATGAATATCACTGAACTGTGTACTTAAACATGATTAAGATGGCTAATTTTATGCTATATGTATTTCACCACAACTTTTTAGAAGTTTTAAAAAACTGGAAGTAATGATTTGTTTATATTTATTCCACAATCTTGAGGTGGGAGTGGTGAGATAAAGGAGTTCAGAAGTAATAGTGGCTCAGTTCAGACAGTGGTGTTGGAGACTGGTTATGGCACAGTAGAGCTCTGTCCCCTAGGCAGTAGGAACCACTGAAAGACTTTAAAGGGAAGGACTTTATCAGTTTGCAACTCGGAAAGCCCTCTAGCGCAACACAGGGGACGGCCAGGAAGGGAGCAATCCCAGCGGCAGTGTAGCCGGTCCAGAGGCTGCTTCTGTGGCCCAGCTGAGAGCTGATAAAACCTGAATGGGAGTGGTGGTTAGTGGCTGCGGTGGGGGGACGAGGACAGCATTCACTCAGTAATGACTTAAGATATAAACTAGGCAGACTCAGTGGTTTATTAAATTGGCAGATGGTTGGGGTAAAAGGCAGGATGGCGACTGAATGAGTCCCACTTTTCTGGCTCAGGCGACTGCAAAGATGGTCGTGCCTCCCTGAGAGAGAATTGAAGAGGGGGAGGAGATGTGCACGGCGGATGGGCTGAAAGCCAGACACCAAAATGGGCATATGTGTGGCATTAGTTCACTCCCAATGAACATGTAACTGATCAAGAATGAGAGCTGAACTCGATCCATGTTTTGAGGCAGATTATTTTCCCAAGTTATTCATAGGGTTAGGAAAAGAGAAGGTACGATATTTTGCAGTTCACAGAAATGCTCTAACCTCATTTTGTTGTTTGTTCTCAGTGAAGTGTTTTCTCCCAGGCTGCTGACTCAGTTATCAGACTCGGGTGTCATATCCTTGTGGAACTGGAGGAGGGGCTTATGATGGTAGAAAGAGAGCTTAGATTCAGATTACTGGATGGGGCCCCAGCTCTCATACCCACTAGTTAGATGACGCCAGACAAGTCCCTTCACCTTCCTAAGTGTTAGTTTTCTGCTAAGTAAAATGGAGCACCATAGGCAAGAAGGATCATAATGGAAGGGGTAGATGAGAGTTCTTTGAAAATTGCAGTCAAGATAGTATTAGCTATAATTTTTGTTTTCCAACTAATATTAAGCTTGGAACATTGCAGGAAAAACTCCATGGAAAATGCACGTGAGGATAATCAACTTCTGTATAAGAGTGGATAACAGATTCAATTGCCAGTCCTGACTGGTTCTTCTGGTGACTGTAATACAATGAGTCAGACAGGGCTGATGTCCAAGCAACCATGTTTTTCACCTTAAAAATGAAAGAAACATAGGCATGATTTTGTAAGAAGATGTGTTGTTACTTCCTGACATGGTGAAATTAACTGTTGGTAATAACAGTAATCAAGTATTGGGAAAAGGTCAGACATCACAGTTAAGCCTGAGATGGTTTTATGATGCTGTTCGATCCCTGCCCCTAATACTCTTATACCATAATATCACGGAAAGCACAGGCAAAGTGCAGCAAACAAACATTTTCTTATCTGGGTTGGCAGTGGGTTATAGAATGTTCCCTTTTTCCTTTCACTGGTAGACCGACAGCCTTGAAACACTGGGACTCTCATCGGACAGCTCTAAAGGAAAAGGGGTGAGAAGCAAAGAGAGACAGAAAGATAGGAATACCAGGCCAAGGATGAAGATGAAGACCAACTCCAGGGCCAGGCTGTGCTCCACTGTGCTGTTCTTTGTCAGGCCCCCTTCCTCTGCAAGCTTCCTTAGGTCTGCTTGGAAGACTCCAAGGATGGCTTTTGCTAGGGGATGCTCTTGCTGCCACAGGCATGTAGAAGGAAGATGATAAAGAAAAAAGGAAAAGCAATCAGGAGATCAGAAGAGAAGGAATTATTGCCTCTTTTCCCTTGGGGAATCATCTGAATATAGGCAGGCCATTTGTCCTGATTTTTGAAATTCTTTAAAATAAACCTCCAACTTTGGAAATGGTGATATTTTGTCCCAGAATATGACTAACCTGAATCAGCATTCTTCCTCTTTGGGTAGGAAAAGATGTCTTCCTTTTGAGGCCAGTACAAATAATGTGACTGGCAATAACGGTTCCTCATTTCCAAGGAAACTTAGGCCTTCAAAAATTCTGAAAGGAAATTAAGTTTCCTGAATGGTATGTATCAGAATTCTGTTTTCTTGCTCATCACTTTTTTTCTTCTCCATCCTTGACCTATAAACTGAGTACATAACTTAGCTACTCTGGCCAGTTGGAGGATTAGCTCCCCACCTATGTAGATGAATCATCTCAGTTTCATTTGTTATCACCCTACTGTAGCTTATACGCAGAGTCAGCATATTGTCAAGTAAAAATAAGTCATTAGCATTGGCCGATGCGAATGGTTGGTTCAGGTTTGTGTTTGACCTGGTAAATGGGGAGCACCGAAACAGCCTGCACCACAGCCTCTTTGGTGACTCCAACCCTTAGGGACACACTGTGTCCTGTGAACGAAGTGTGAACATGAAGCTTAGAACTGTACCCTTTGCAAGCACTAATACTTTTCTTCTTTCTTGTCTTTTCTCCTAGAAGTATCGATATCAAGATGAAGATGCTCCGCATGATCATTCCTTACCTCGACTAACCCACGAAGTGAGAGGCCCTGAACTTGTGCATGTGTCAGAAAAGAACCTGTCTCAAATAGAAAATGTCCACGGCTACGTCTTGCAGTCTCACATCTCTCCTCTGAAGGTCAGTCAGATTGCTCTTAGAGCTGGTAGCAGTGGTTGATCTACAACGCTAAGGGAGATGTTTTTGATCTGATTAAATGACGCTCTTTGAAAACACTCTTTTGAAAGTGGCCTATAGTTGCCAAAGGGTTTCTCTGTGGTTTGGAAGCTTGCCTGGAGCGCTGACACAGGGCAGTTTTTCTTGCAGTTATTTGAATGTCTGGAAAATCCTTTTGGTTGCGGAGGATAGGCTAAGAATAGAGCCAAGGGTAAAAAATTGAAAGGAGAAATAAGAAAACCATGTATTTTCAAAAGCCCAGGGATACATTAAGGTTTCCTTCAAATGCTCTCTCTCCATCACTATTCCTGGTCCCAGATAAAACAAAGGGAAGTTAGTTGAATGTGAGAACACCCAGGATTGCCTTAGCATGTAGACTAAAAGGGAAAATGAGTTGGCTCATCAATACCTCTGTTTTATACTCTGTTTTTTTCTATTTGGTGTCATACTTTTCCAACCCTTTCTACTTTTTCTCTTTATTTTTAAACAGTTCCTTGATAAGCAGTATTTTGACAAGAAGGGAAAATTTAATGGGAGTAAGGGTTTTCTGTGTTTCTTGTTTGCAAATGACTCTGCCTTTTTCCTTGCTGATGCTAGGAATTTTGTGTTTGGGATAAAAAGCTGGTTATTAAAAACATGGAACTAGAGTCAATAATGTAAAAAAGAGAATTCAAATGAAAGACAAAACAAAAAAAATAAGAAAGGAAGAAAAAACTACCAAATAACCTTTTGGTTATTGCTAAAGGAAATTTTGTTTTGTTAGTCAGCATTCACTTCATCAGGGCTCTCATATAATTGTGTCACAATAAAAAAAAATATAGCTATAGAAGTGGCCTAGATGCTTTCTGGGATCTTATCATGCCTTCCAAAAGATCAAAGAAAGGCTAAATTATGTTTGATATAGTTCCAAATTTTGGTACATTTTAAATATCCTGGCATGCTAAGAATGCATTCTCAAGTGAACTAATTCTTGTTACCACCAGTTAATTAAAATATTTGGCTAATTGTCTAATAGCAGTAAATATCTTGCAATCTGTAAAACCATATAGTATTATGCCTCTGAAATTAGTTATTGAATTCTTCTCAGAGTCTCTTTGGAAGTCATTGAATGACTAATAGAAATGAGTATGTTTAACCTGCAGAAGAAAAGATTAAGGGTTGGAGGACTGGGGGTTTACCGTCTTACAACTCAAAGGCTGTCATGTAGAAAACACGATGTTGGTGTGACCCAGAGGGCGGGAGCAGAACCACTGTGCATAACTAACAGGAATGTGTACTAGGGACCATCACAGGATCACAGCTCCTGACACTTAGACCTACCCCAAAAAAGTTGTAGACTACCTCATGAAGCAGGAGTTCCCTGTCCTTAGAAATGTCCCAGGTCTAGATGATGACTTGGCAGTGGTATTGTGGAAGGGGCTCTTCCTTCAGCAGGAGAGTATGCAAAATTGTCTCGGAGGTGCAACCTAACCTGGGAACCCGTGATCCTATTGTGTGGTCAGGTGAATACCTTCCTTCATTAAGGACCCTTTTTCATCTTTGCAAACAAAGGCTTATTCTTACTCTGCGTGCTGCTCAGGATACAGTGAGAGAGCACAGAGCTGGGAGGCTGGATTGCATGGAGAGGATTTACATTTCTGGGTTTTTTCTTTCTAAGTGGTTCAAAGAGTCCCTGTAAGAACCTCCATGGAGCCTTCCCGTCCTTTTTTAACGCCCAACTTGTCTTTCTCCCCTTCCTCACACTTTTTAATCAATTCTAGAGCATAGCTCCCAAATGCTGTAAGTTGAGTAGGTTAATGGAGGCTAGTCTAAAGCTGGCCTGGTTATAGTAAAAATAAGCACGAAACAAGAAATACACAATAATATCTTATTTTTATGTATTAACTCTACAGAATATGCATGATACTATAATTATCCAAATACATAAAGTTTGAGTGATCAGGCCATTTGTGGTGCTACTTAATGCCTCATTTGGAAAATGTCTATTAGAGTTGCAGGAAAACTTCACATTCTCTGAAGATCAGATTTGTGATATAAAGGAATTCTTTCTATGTTCCCTTCATTGCTTACCAGGAATCTCAGGGTTAAGTGTCTTCAACTTAGGTGGTTTCCTTAGCTTGGATTTTCTGTTTCTGTTTCTTCCTTCTATATTATTTCTTATTCCATTCTTTAAAAAAAGAAAAAAAGAATTACTGGTTTTTATGATTTTACTAGAGTGATATCTTTATTGTGATGGCACCTCATGGTCAGTGTTAAAAATAGCTACCTATGAATAATAAACCCCTGATATGAGATGTCAAAGTTAGACTAGGTCTTCCTTCCTTTTTGGAACCATCAGCTCTGTGGGGTGACCCCCAAGGTATTATGACAAGATGGGAAGGTGAGTTCATTCAGGACTTCTGCACCCAGGCTGCAAGGCCGCTGTTTTGGGGCCAGGACTTCTCCCCCATGACCCTCTAGAGGTGTTGTTTATGCCAAATGAGATACACTTTTAGATTGTCTTAATGAAGAGATAGTGTGCCTTTCTCTTATCAGCAATAGTAGTAGGGTACACGTGCACAATTTTTCTAGGAAAAAATAAGTACCCTGATGGGTAGAATTTGCCGATTTCATGTTGTAAATACCTCATGATGGCTGATGCGGGACTACCAACCTGAAGCCACTGGATGTGTTTGGAAAGAGGGGCAACAAGGCTCCCAAGGGCCAGTAGGGTGTGGCTGAGGCACAGACCTACGTCACCAGGCTCAAGCACATGTATTTCTATAGCAAGAGGCCACATTTCCTAGTCAAGTTGTTAAGGCGTTATTTTATTATCACAGTTCAAGTCTTTGGAACACTGGCTATGATGAAAATCTAATGTGTTATTTTCTCATAAAGGAAGCCTATTAGAGGCAAAAAAAAAAAAGCTAAGAAAGCATATATTCTCAAATAGACCTGGCATATTTTCAACCTAAAGTTTGCTTCTTTGACCCATCTGGTGTTCTTGGGTCAAACACTAAAAGGGGAAGAGTGAGGAGGCAAAACACACAATCAGATAATGACCCCAAATCCTACTTAGGAGAAAATTGGCTCTCTGGTATGAATTGGGAATTTACACATGCCATAGCTGAACAGCGGGTGAGGTTGCTGAATAACAGTTTAAATGCTGCCTTGAGCAGGCGCTGAATCATTAGCTGAATAATCTCACTGTTGCAAGTCTGACAGTCGTTTTTTCCATCACCGTGTATGGTTTGAAGCCTCTGCTCTAAGATGCGTCTGCCTTTGGCTCACACCCGCTGGCTGGGTTGATAGATGGGCTTGCTTAGCCTGTTTTCATTTGAGTGCCTTGGCCAGTATGAAGTATGGGGTTAGAAGGAGAAACATAATTTAGCAGTGAATTCAAGGGAATTTTTTTTCCTTGCCTCAAGATGGGAATGTTTTCTCTTCAGAGGCTACCTAGAATCTTCCACAGAAGAAACTGGCCTATAATAAAGTATGAGAAATTTATTTTCAGGTTAGGTTAATTCAATAAACATCGAATATCTACTTTGTGCATCGTAACAAAGAACAGTAAAACATGATTTTTAAATATGCATGTCACTCTCCTAGGAGACCTGAGTTCTAATTATTTGTTACTTATTCTTACTCTGCAGGAACTTCTGAAGCATGGGTACTGTGAGACTACAGGCATTGGCAGGGTACTCTGTACAGAGTATGGGTGGGGAGTGTGAGAGGAAGAGAGGGAGGGAGAAGGAAAGGGAGGCAGGGCAGGCGGCTTTAGTTTGAAGAACCTAGACACTAGAATACCTGGATTTAAATTCTGACCCTTTCATTTAGCATCTGTGTGGCCTTGATCAAGTTAACCTCTCTATCTCAGGTTCCTAATCAGCAAAAAGGAGGTAGTAATAAAATTAACTGCATAGGAGTTTTGCACTAATTAATGGAATGGTACATGTAAACTGCTACAATGTGCCTGGCACATGGTAAGCACTCACCGTATGTTTTTTGTTTGTTTGTTTGTTTGTTTATTATTTTCATCAGCCAGCTACCATGACAAATACCTTTTTTAAAAATTTTTTATTAAGGTATTATTGATATACACTCTTATGAAGGTTTCACATGAAGAAACAATGTGGTTACTACATTCACCCATATTATCAAGTCCCCACCCACACCCCAGTGCAGTCACTCTCAATCAGTGTAGTAAGATGCCACAGATCCACTATGTGCCTTCTCTGTGCTACACTATTTTCCCCGTGATCCTCCACACTACCATGACAAATATCTTTAAATCACTTGTTTCATTTATTTCATTTCACCTCTATGAGCTGTTATATCTGATTTTAAAATTAGAGTTCCCTTCAACCACAGAACCCCTGAACTAGTAAATGCCAGTCTTTTTAACTGAGGTTCCTCTGGATCCAAATCTTGTATTCTTTGTCATTCCGGTACTGTTTCACCTCCCTCTAAACTATGCTGCTGTTTTTAAAGAGATATTATATTCAAATTTTCATTTGTTGCCTCCACGTGTGTAAAGGTTGAAGGTCCTTTTTACATAGAGTCTTCTCCTTAAAAATTAAGTAGATATTAAATATAAAGGAATGTGTAAGAAATTTAATTTTCTAAATGAGAACCATAAAGAGTGGTGATAGATGAGAATATTATTAGGAAATAGAAGGAAAACAGATTCTATCTCTAAAATATTTTAATCCACCTGGTAATAAACTCCCAAGGGACTCTGTTCTGCTCCCATTACAAAAACTAATATTTGTGGTCTGGTTTCCTTTTGAAAAATCCTTTGGAATTATAAGAACTTCTTAGCAGGAGAGACACACTTTGTTCTGAGCAACTGAATAATTTTCTGCATTGAGGTTCATCCTCATGCTGGGTGTATGTGTCATGAAAGAACACAGCTAAGGCAGGCCCACCACAACCCTTATGTTTCTCCTTCTCAGGACCTGGCAAGTTCTATTTCTGTCATTTGTACTTGGTCATTCATTCTCTTAAATATTCATTCTATATGAGCTTAATCTCACAAACTATCTTATCATTTAAAAAATAAACAATGTAGAAGTTCCTCCTTCAACCATCAATCAGTAAGTTAGTAAAGCTACTCTTTGTGCTGTTTTATGTTAGCATGACATTTGTTAGACCAGAAATACAGCTGGTTGTTTTAATTCTACCTTTGTCTATAACTGTTAGTTTTAATAAATGTAATGTCCATATTACCACCATTATATTAATACCCACAAGGTCAAGGTCTATGTTGGTTTTATTCATTATCATTTCCTGAAAGATAACAAGTGTACTTTATTCTACTGTCCATTTCTTACTAGAGATATCAGAGCCTGTTTTTAGGAAAGTATGTTTTAGCCAACGTATAAAACTCTTCTTCCTCCAGGGAGCCTTTCCTGTTAACTCCTGCCTGACTCTACCTGCTCATAACATCGTATGGCACACAGTTTGCATAGTTGCCTTTTTTTCATATACGCTTTATTCTGTTATTCTAAATAATTTCTATGGAACTATGTATTGTCCTTTCCTTTAAGTATTCCATTTGTCTTGCTCTTAATAAATGTGTAAGTGCCTATGAACTGGACTGCATCTTTTTGTTTTGTTTTGTTTTGATTTTTTTTCCTCCCTTATTGGCCTCTACAATGAAATTAGACCACAGTTTCCCAAAGTGCATCTAGTGGGATTCTGCAGGTATTAGAATGAAAATAAAGGGATGAATCCTGAAAACACTTGAGAAGTTAAATCCATTAACTTTCTGAAGGATTTCTCAGAGTCTTTAATATGATCATATGGAATATAAACCTCTAAGATGAAGATAGGATTAATGTACTGTGTTCCTAAATGTGTTTGGTCATGAAATCCTTTCTTCCAAGTTAGATTATTTTTGGTTGGGCACCTACACTTTTGAAAATATTGTAAGATACATAGACTATGGTTAATACAATGAATATAAAAGTATAACATAAAAAGGCATTTTGAAAATAAATAAATAAATAAATAGGTCGTTCTGGTCCTGGAGTCAGACTCAGATTCACATACCAGGCCCCTATTTTCTAGCTGTGTGAACTTCTTCAAGTTACTTAACTTCCTTCCATAAGCCTCAGGGTTTTTTTTTACTTGTAAGATAATGGAATCCACTGAGATGCTTCTATGATGTTTAAGTGAGAAAAATCTATATACAAATCTGAGCTCAAAGCTTGACAAATAAGAAATACACAAAATGTTAGTTACCTTTATTGCTATTGCTATCTGTTATTAGTATGCATTACTACATACTAATATTCTGAACTACAACTTTGAAATTATTTTTTGAATTCCTTTCACTTTAGTCTTTCCATTTTTTCGAAATGCCTTGGGGTTCTCACCTTCCTCTTTGTATCTACAGCTATCATCTCAGTCCAGGTTTCCATTATTGCCAGGAAGAAAGTAGTGTGGTTATTGTGAAACATTATGGGCTTTGGGGGCCCAAAAATGTGCATTTGAATCCTGATGCTGCACTTTCTAGCTGGGTAGGTGTGGGAAAATCGTCTAGAATTTCTGAGATATAGTTAAGGTTAATATGAACAAAATCTCTTCTGGGTATTGATTGATTGATTCATTCATTCACTCATTTGTATAGTAAAGTCTCTGACTTCCAGCTATATGCTGGGCTCTATGTTATTCACTAATACAAAGAAGGACTTGCCTTCAAGTTGCTTACATGCTATAGTTAGATTCACAAATTTGGGTATTTATACATACAATATGTCATGTTATGTACAATAAGGCAAGTATCAAAGAAAAGGCACATTCTCCCCAGATCTAGAGAAATTGTTTCACTTTCTCTGAGTTTGGAGAGCTTAGGGATGGGTGTGGTAAGAGAAGGTATTACAGAAAAGGTCATGTTTTGCTTGAAGGAAGAAGGAGATACAGAAGAAAAGTCAAGGTTGTCTTAGACTCCAGTAGTTGTGTGGCAGGGTGGAATAATTCTACAAACTGTAGGCAGTAGAATTGGGCAGAGAGATGGAATTTAAGGATGAAGGAAGGAGTAGCAGGAGTGGCCCCAAAATTTGTCATAAAAGCAAGGGCAATGTGGGAATAGGAATTGAAGGGCCTTATGTGGAGATTGGACTTCACCTTGTAGGTAGGGCGAATCAACTACACAATTTAAAAAGGGGAAAGACCTGGTCAGATTTGCAAAGACTCATGTCATGTAGCAGAGCAGAATGAAAATAAGAAAAAGGCCATGTCACAACCAAGGACATCAGGTAAAATGCAAAAGGTGCATAAACTCTGAGATAGAGCAGGGACATTGGGGATGGGGGAGGGGTAGATTAGAAAACTTTTTTAGGAAGAGATATCAGAACTTTGAGACTTATTAAGTACATAAGGTAGAAGAGAGAAAGAAATAAAGGTTAATTCACAACTTTTTATTTGACCAGTTTCACAGAGGAGGTACCATGAAATGAAGTCAAGAATTCAGAGGAAGAGCAGATTTTTTGGGTGGGAGTAATAGGATTCTGAGTTTACGTTTGAATAACTGAGTTTGAGGTATTTATGTTGCATCCAGGCAGAAGGGTGTAACAGGCAGTTTGAAATAAAGATCTGGGAATTTAGAGAGATCTGATATAGAAATGGAGAATTGGGATTACTTGTTGAAGCAGTATAGATGGGATTGCTCAGGAAAGGAGGAGAGAATGCTTAGGACTGAAACGCAGGAAAGAATACCACTGCATTAGGGATTTATGGACCTCCTGAGGAGACCAGGAAGCAGGGAGTAATTCACCACAATGTGTAGCCCTTACTAGTTTGTTTCTATTTTTGTAACTGAATTGCACATTTCTCACAAAATAGGATCATATACATAAAAATATGCAGTTTCCCTATAGGGCCTAGCATCCTGTGAGCCAAAAACTAGATGCTGTTTTAAATATTTGTTACTGGATCACACACACACACAGAAGTGAGATGTATTTGACTCCAGTAGTCATGGGGTCCTGACCATTAACTGGAAAAGAAAGTATTTATTTATTTTTTCCTTTCTAGCCATAGTGCTTTTAGTAATACTACTAATTAGAAAACTAAGCTGATATTGCTACTTTCGAAAATTAGTAATTTTAGCAATGTAAAATCCATTCATTTATGTCTCTTGCCACTAGATGGTGGAAAGTAACTGAGCTGATGGTTAAGGAAGCGTCTGGTCTTGGGGAAGAAACTGAGATGTTTGAGACTAAATTGAGAAGCTCTTAGTTAATAAAAATGTGAGAAAAGTTTGGCAGAGATGTGCATACTTGTGAATCATGCATGTTGTTCCAGTCCCAGGCCTTGGTGAGAGGAAACGGTTGAGTGAAGTACGGCCTTGACAGACTTTTATACTGAACCCAGGCACAGAAGCTCCTGGTCAAACTTCTAAGCAAAGAAAACATTTCTTGCTTCAATTATCATTATTTGAAAGGGTATCAGTAACATACCTAAATAATCCTGGGTATTCAAGCCAGAAATTGGAAAGCAGGAAGAACAAAATGGTAGGCACTGGACCTGCCGCAGCATCTCAGTATTGAGGAATGCTTTCCAGATCTAGCCCACCATGGCTTAATGGGTTCCTTTCCACTATCTTCAGAAAAATAAGTAAGTGGAATGACATCCAAATCTTCTGTTTCTTTCATCTATGTAATAATTATAACAACAATACTAATGAATTTTCTCTAAGAAATATTAGGTGTTATGTAATTCAAAGGCATAATAAGTCTTTAAAGATGAATAATGTTTATAATAATCTTAAACAAGTATCCTTAGTGATTATGTGCGGCTGCTGATATTCCTAGAGTTAACTCAGTTATACAGAGAAGTTCTTCTCAAGACCAAGTCTTCGGTAAAGCTGTCAAGGTTTTCTGTAAGAATTGTAAATCAAGTACATAAAGCTCATAGAGGCTGCCCATTGATAAAAGATACTTATTACTGTTGTTAATGATGCTGTTCTTGGTCCCTAAAATGATATAAAACTCCTGTACCCTTCCCCCATTAAAAAAGATTTGGAGTTATAACCTTTTAGTAAGTATGTTTTCAATTATTTTTTATTAGTAAATATATATGGAAATTATTCCAAATCTCATACATACATCCGTAAAGAAGTGTTCACATTGATTGGGCTGTAGGATTTTTTAACTCTTTCCCACCTAATCCTGAAAAGTCAGAGCATACAGGAGAAAGCAGATAGACTTTAGAATCAGACCTAGTTGTACTCAAATTGACCCTTTTGCTTCCTAGCTATGTACTTTAGTAAATCTATCAGCTTCTCCCCTATTACAAATAATAATATGGAATTAAGAGGATTGTTGTAGGGATTCCTTGAGATGACACGTAGGAAGTCTTTGGAATAACACTTGGCACCTGGTAGGTGCTCAGTAAGTGGTGATTATTTTATTTCAACAATGGAAAACGTACGTGAATGAAAGAGCAAATCTGAAGTTAAGATCAGCCAACTCTTTGAGCTCTCAGTGACGATGGGCTCTTGTTATCATATCTTCACACCCACTGTCCTTGAAAGTATGGTTTTGCCCTGCAAGAGTACCTCCATCTCAGCTAAGCAAGGGTGTATCATCCAAAATTTTGTTTTTTGTATGAGGTGAATGTTACTTTGGCTAGTTCAAACAAAGAGCAGCCATTGAGCTGGGGGCATGGCTGTGTTTTGAGTGATCCAAACAGTACTGTCCTGAAACATAAAGAAATATACCTTCTTTTGTGGCTCATTATGGAGGATGTTAGAACATGTGTATAATCTTTGAAACTGGCTACTTGGAGGGAAGCATTGATTTAGATATAATAGTTCCTAGTATGTTTATTTAAAAATTATTACTTGAAAATTAAAAAGCATTACTTCATAGTAACAAGTTGATACCTAGAAAGCTTTGGGTAATAAAATAGAGATGGTTAATAAATTTTGAGTTCATACATTAACCATAAGAAAAGGCTAGAGAATATTATTTTTAACTCATGAAAATGGAACCAGTCTTTGTTCTATGTCTAACAATGAATTTAAAATCATACTCCACTAATTATAAATGCAGATCAAACCCCGCTTCTGTAAACTCTAAGGGATCACTCTAGTACCATTTTGTAGGCTATAATTTTATTGTTGAAATCAAGTGTATATTGACCAGGGTTCTCCTCAACAAGGAGATTTTCATTGTATCAACAGTCACTATTTGTTCAACAAAATTACTAGGTTCCTTGGGGCGGGGAGAGAAGGTATGAGGTAGCTGTTGAAGTCTAAAATTTAATTTAAGGATCTTTTGTTTTTTTTGTATTCATATCTGGTCATCAAGCACTCTAGAGGCTATTTTAGGATAAATGATAATGGAATACTTTTGAATTCCTAAGGTAGGCTGGCAGTATTCTAAGTGCTTTACATTTTTTAATTATTCCATCCCACCGACTCTAAGACAGATTTTCTTATTATTCCCATGTATAGACAAGGAGAACGGGCACAAATAAGTTAGAAAGTTAGAAAGACTTTTTAAGGTTCACATGGTTAGTCCTTGATAGATCTGAGATAAGAGTTTAGCAGGTCTGATCTCAGACCCCTCCCTTCTAGTCACAGTGCTTTATTCACCAGTAGCTGAGAATCATATAGTTCTAAAACTGAGGGGGGATCAAACCCAGGGTTTTTGCACTGCAACTGCCTTATTAGTACATGTGAAATCAATTTACTTGGT
Source organism: Manis pentadactyla (assembly GCF_030020395.1). Lineage (NCBI taxonomy): Eukaryota > Metazoa > Chordata > Mammalia > Pholidota > Manidae > Manis > Manis pentadactyla. The sequence continues at coordinate 31,067,929 of NC_080027.1, forward strand.
AATTTCAGAATAGAAAATATAAGAGAACATCACAGGTAGAAAGAAACCTTTGCTTTAGCACTGTGTGGGTGTGTTTGGGCTTGTACTGACTCACAATGTAAATATATTTCCTATTGTGATCAAAGTTAATAAAGTTGGGAAGTCACTGATCTGGTCCAGCTCCTGTGTTACATACAAGTGGGAAGTTGGGGAGGGGGTGGACAGGGAGGTGCAGAAGGAAGCCTTGGTCCCTGAGAAGGTAAATGATTCCCTAAAAACACACTGTTCAGAAATGGCAGAGCCTGAACTTGAACACTTCGTAGTATTAACACTGATATTTTCTCTGTCTGGCATCTGTTGTGACTGCCATTGCTCCCAATTAAGTCACTTAAACTAGGAGTTCTCAAACTTGGCTATGTATCAGAATCACACAGAGGCCCAGCCCCATCCTATTTCACCAAGCCTGGGGCTCTGTATTTCCATTACCTCTCCAGGTGACTTTGTTACATACTCACTTCTGAGAACTGTTACCTTGAACTCCATGGTGTCACAGCATTTACAGAATGATTGTCATGTGTGTGACCAAAGCTTGGTAAACATCATGGGAGACACTAAGAGATAGTGCGTCTTTCATTGAGGAACTCCAGTTCTATCAGAGATGTCAAGATGTCCATCAGTCATTTAGTGAACAGAAACTGTATAACTAAGTGCTTATTTAACCTGACTTAATGATATATAGCATTTAGACATAGAGCATTTCTAAAAACAGTATTTCAGGAGGCAGTTTTTTAATACCTATACTCTGTAGGCATATGCAAAGGAAAACCCATAATGCTTATTTAAGACAGAATGTTTTATGAGAAAATATGGAAGCGAAAGTTGAATTGATTTTCCCCAACTCACAGAGGAGTCATCCATGTCAAGCAAGCGGACTTAGCTCCAGTGTAGCTCTCCCTGGATGTATTTCCCCGGCCAACTGACTCACCAAAATCACGCTGATGGCAAATGATTTGTTCCTTCTTTATTGGCAGAACATTGAGTGTGTTAGAGCTTGTGGCCAATTTGGGGTCACAGGTAAGTTCATTTAAAAATGCATCGAGGAAGCTCTTGTTGAAGTTCCTTTACCTGTAACACCAGTGGAAAACAACCTCCCGCACCCACACCTTAGGGACCATTAAGCCACAGAGCACACACAGAGCTCATGGGTCACTTGTAAAAATCAGCTTGAAATTACAATAACTGAACTTCAGAACTGGTGCTCTAGAGATGTTCTGGTTTTATCACCTCATATTATATGTGAAGGAATTTAATTTAATAAGTGGTTTTGTTGGTGGTTTATTTTCTCAGAGAACAGTAAGACATTTATATTACCAGCTTTTAATTATAAACAAACAATATAAAGTTTAAATATAGCATTTCTAAAAAAAAAAAAGGCTTTATTTCTCTATTATGAACAAATAAAGTAGAGCTGCTACTAGCCATTCAACATATTTATATGAGTAGAATAGGGTACCCAGTAATACTTTAGATCATGTGCCACATGGACCCAAGCAGTGCATTCCCTAAAGAGCCACATGCCCTGGTATTCAGTAGTAAGATCACACAATCGTAAAACTGAGAACTGAGCAGGGGCATTTAAAATAATATAGTTTAACGCCATTATTTTATACATAAAGAAACTAAGAGATAGGTTCTGACACCTTCCCCAGGCAGACACAGTTACCAGTAAAGCTGAGACAGGAATCTGGGTTGTAGATTCACAAACCAGAGTTCATACCTTTGCTTCACAGGAAAAGTAGAGAGCAGGCATGTTCTACTCTGCAAATCACAGAGGTTACTCCATTTCTAGGAGATTTGGCTGGAAATTGTTATTATCACTAACTTTTTATTTGTTTATGCCAGTTTTCAGCTTTCCCAAAGGGCCATACCGAGGTTGTTGACATTGGACAAAAATCTTGCTCATCCTAAATCTCTCGAGCTGAATTAAGACATCAGTTTGGTTCAGTAAGAGTAATATCTGACTCATCATTACTGAGATATCACTTTGTATAATTATTGATGAGATGGTTTTATAGAAACAAAATTTAAAGAACCCATATCTAAAAGACCACGGGATCCATATCTAAGAAGGATCTATATCTAAAATGGCAATACTGTTATTTCTCCTTTCAGGGGCTTTACCAGTTCTTCAGAGAGTATAGACTTGGATCAGAAACATGCCATTTGGGAAATCACTGAACTTCTCTGACCCTAATGTCCACATTTGTATACCAAGGGTAATAATAACAAGCACATTTAGGGCTGCTATTAAGATTGAGGAGGTTATTGTCTGCCAGCATGAATTTTACTCCCACCCCTGGCCAGATTCCTGTGGCTGCCTTTCCTGGCTATTTCTCCAGTTCCCATTTTCCCTCCCATTCTCTTCCCCTTATTCTCACTGTTCAGGATGATCAGTGAGGAAGGAAACAGCAATACATGGTAATGGAAAGGAACTTGGCTCAAATTGTCAATATAAGGGGCTCTCAAAAACGTCAATGTGATTTTCAGATACACCAATGAATCATCCTATTGGGAACAATTGATAACAAGAAGATAGTTCCACACTGTTCCAGAGTGTGGCATCAGGATCTGAGAAGCATGTTGCAGGGAGAATGGCAGCAAACTGGAGTGTTTCTAGAGCGGGGTAAATCGGCTGGTGAGGAGGGTAAAACCATTTCAGATGGAAACATTAAAGGCATAAGCAATGTTGTCCTTAAGAGAGTAGACTAGCTCTGGGGACATGGTAAGTTCCTGCCTTCAGATTGTTTACCACAAACATTTTATTCTCTACAACTTCTGTAGATACTATGACCTCTAGAGTAAACAGAATGAGGAGCCAGAGTCCATCAAGTTTTTGTTTCTGTTGTTTCTAAATGGAGCTCTCCAAAGAGGGAACCGGCAGCCTCAGGAGACAGTGAGCCCCCTGTTACTAAAGGTATTCAAAACAGAGGTTAAACAATCCTCAGTGAGATATCATAGAGATGATTGAGATTTGAGGCTAAGCATTTCTTCAAGGAATAAATTTTAAGCTCCCTTCCGTCTCTGAGCATCTGTGATTGTCATTTCTGTGCCTCACAGTTTCTGTCTGTGTAAGGAATGCCCATCCTTCTCAAGAAAAAATCTTCCATGTAAGAAAAAATAGGTCTTCCAGTCGAGCGTGTCAGGGAGGCATGCCGGTTCCAGAGCAGCCCTTACCAGAAGAGGTCAGCAGGTTCCCCTCGACAAGGACAAGGACTGACAGTGCGTGCGCTTCAGGAGGCTGCTCTCCATGCACAGCTTCTGCTTCTGGGGCTGTCCTCTCAATACTTTTTTGATGTATACTCCTAAGGCAATTTTCTGTGTTTATTAGTTAGCATCATGAGATTTTACCAGTTATGCAAGCCAAGGGCTATGATATCTTGCGTCTCTGAATTTGGGCTTTAACTGTCTTAAGATTGCTTTCTTTAGGCGGATGGAAGTTGCATCCTCACAAAGAACTGATTTCAAATAACCCCGTCAGCTTACTAGAACGGTGATGCATTTTCTGTAGGATTCAGGCGCAGAGGGTTTCCGACATGTGGCTAGACGGTTCATGGAAATGTCAGTCAGAAAATGTGCTGGATGTTTATTTTTTTCATCCGGGTCACCGAAGTGCACTTGAATTGTATTCTTCTTTTCTCTGTACCATTAAGATCTTGACAGGTTCAGAGTTGCTGGGTTTGAAATTTTAAGGATAGCTAGCTTATAACATTTCACTTTCTGCTCCAGGGCAGGGTGAGTTGCTTATAAATCAGGCTGCAAATGTGATGAATCGAATGTCTCCAACTCAATTAGCTTAATGTGGGTGGGAGGATTTCCAGGTTTTGCAGCCTCTGTTTTACTAATCCTCTGAGCAGACTGTTATATAAAATGTGGCTGTGTATTAATGCCTGAGTCTCAGAGAAACATGGTTGGCATTTTTCATTTCAACATCTAATGTCATCCCATATTTCATAGCTTTGATTTGGATTCGAAGCCCCTGAGTGATGATTCTTAGCATGATTTATATTGTTGCAAGCCTTACCTTGTTATCTTTCTGCTTTCTGACCGAGTTAAGAAGGTAGCCCCTAATAGAATTGCTGCTGTCACTGGGTGATTTAATTGGGGGAAAAATCTCAGCAATTTAAGGAAAACTGCAGAAGCTGAAGCAGTTCTTCTGTCAAATAAATGATCAGATGAGATGGGTCCCAGCAAAGCAGGTGCTGACAGTTCCAAGAGCTTTCAACATCCTCATCATACTTCGGTAGTGAGATTTGTTGGGGGGAATTGATTACAGAGTTTGTTAATTTTTTGTCTTCTTAAATTAGAGAATGTAGTGAGGCCACAAGTAATGTTTATTTTAAAGAAAACATCTTGGATTTAAATAATTTATGCCTCAAAATGTTATTTGACATCCTCTCTGCATTGCCTATCCAGTAGCATTCATTAGCTGAGTTACTATCCTGTGGTATTTTCTTCTCCTGCCCCTTCTTCTCTTTTAGCCCTTCTGTCCATCCCAGCTCCACTCTCACTTACTTTTGTTAAGGAGAAAGGCTTTGAAATGACACCCACAGGGTTCAGTCCAAGCTCTTCCACACCTTACTGTAGGTGCCTTTGGACAAGTCATTGGTCTCTCTATGCTTTGTTTTTTATCTGTTGCATGTTAATATCAGTAGCCACTTTATGGGGTTGAAATGAGAATTTAGTGAGGTTGAGCACTGTGCTGCTGTGCTCCTGGTAAATTAAGGTTCAGGTTAGCTGTTAAACATCGTTCCAATACCTACCCTGGGCTGGGTACTGTGAAGGGTATCACCAGTGGGTAGTATGATGAATGGGACCTAATCCATCTGCCTTGTATTCACATTTAATGTCTTACAGTTTACATCATTCTCACAAATGTCTGCACCCATGAGCACAACAACCCTGTGAAATAGGTTACTAATTATTATTTCTTATTCCTTTCAAAGACAGAAATGAGACCAAGTGAGATGAAGGTATTTGTTAAAGATCACATAGTTAAATATATTTCACAGATTTGTATCATAAATATACTGTGCATTACATTCTGCCCTGTGCAAACCCTAGAAATCCAAAAATAAAGAAACAGTCCCTTTTCTAAAGACACTCAAAACACTGATGAAAAACAAATGAGGTAAATAAAACAGAAGGACACAGGACAGCATTTGAAGTAGCCTTCCTGCCCTTCATATTCCCTCAAACCTGGTATTTTTAAGCCACAGTTGGATATCCTTTGCCCACAATATTCTCTATGCTCCTAGAAGCTCTTGGTAAATAGTGGTATTGTTTACTCAGAAACCTGAGGACAGACAGAGGTTCCCATGCAGAAAAACTGAAAAGAGTTTAGCACACCACAAAAGGAGCAATAATGTTCCTCCTGGGAGGGCCCAGGCAGGGCTGTCTTCGTGACTTTATTAAGAACTGCCCATTGCCTTTGCAAATGCCACCTGGCCTGGTGCCCATACATAAGAAGGAACAGCAAAATCCTAAAACCCTTTGCCTAGGCTGAGAAAAGAGCTTGCCTTTGGATGCAGAGGCAAAGGCAGAGACCCCCAGAAGAGCTAGGTTTTCCTTGTTGGGCTGGAGCAGAATTTAAATGACACTAGACCCACTCCACACCTTCTCTACATTCTGGCGCCAGGTAAGTTGGTTGAAAAATGGCTTCACTTCATCCAAGGGCTTAGTTTGAAGGTAGTCATGGCTTCCTCAAGTTTGAGGAACAGACATACTTCTGAAGCCTTTTGCTTGCCTTGGCTGAGAAGGTTGGGTAATAGACTTGCAGGCATTGGGGCATGCAGAACTAATTTTGAATCCCAGCTGTCATTGGCTAGGTACGTGACCTTGACTATGTCGCAAAAGGCTTCTGGGTCTCAATAAATTCATCTTATTTACCTCAAAGGGTTGCTATGAGGATTAAAATATTTTTTCCCAAATTTCATTTCATTATAGAAACTATGTGTGATCCTTTTAAGAAATCTACACATCTGGGCCCATTTACACTTGCTAAATCAGACTGTCTAGGCAGGGGCCTGAGAACCTGCATTGCTGACATACATCTCAGGTGATATATATTTTTTTTATCATTAGGCAAGTTTGACAAACACAGAGGAGGAATGTGTGTAAAGAGCCAGCATGGTTGTCTGGCCCTCAGGAAGTACCGTGAGAATCCCTCCCTGGTGGTTACTTTGCCAGTGAAGGCTGTTGTTGTTGATGTTCGTATCTGTATAAGCACTGGGTTATCAGGGCTTAACGTTGTTGGTGATGAGCATACAATGTTATTAAATTTAATCATTTAATGAAAATTTCTTTGGAACCTACTAAGTACTGGCATTCTTCCACATGCTGCAAGAGAGGTAAAAATGTATATAAACTCTGATGTGATCTGAAGTATTAATGCTGCCATTAATTTTCAATAGTTACTGAAGGCAGAATTCATTCAATCTGGAGTCCACAGGAAAGGTACTATTTGAATTGACTGAAGGGTAAGCAAACTTTCTAAAGATTGTGTTCATTTTTATTCATACATTTATTCATTTCACTCGATTGATTCCTACATTAGATTAAAGGGAGAATAGCAGAATGCTGAAAAATATTTTAAAAGATCCCCCTTTTATTTAGAAAAAAATTACTTCCATAGTTGAGATCAAGAAACTATAAATTGGGGATTGTAATCTTCTGGTAAAGTATTATCACTTTCCTGACATATCCTTCAAGCCCATTTGGTAGATTATTATTTTCCATTTTTCTTATTTAGAGAATACTTTTTGAGAAACAGACATTTTTATTCTTTCAGAGTATAGTTAGTAATTACTCAGCCACTGAATCCTAAACATCAGGGAAGGAGATGTTCCATGGAAGAAGTTCTCCTGATAACTCAAGTTTATTCCTTAAAGTGTTGCAGATTACTTAACCACTTTTGTTGGGAAACTTCCAAGTGAATTACTTGCTCTTTCCAGTCTCAGAGAACACCAAAGTCTAACCTTCATTTATTGTTCCCTGGTCAATATTGTGAGCATAAGTTATTGTACTTTAATAATAATTCACTCAACATTAATGAAATGTCTATGATAGGGCTATAGAGAACAAAGACAAATTATGCAAGGTATCTTCCTACAATGCGTGACTGCCAAGCGTCATAATTATCTGGTAGTAACACGAAAGCCTAGCATATAAAAAGTATTCAGTATGTGCATGTTGTATATTTCGTGCACATGAAAACTGTTCTCACAACCATTCAGTGAGGTTAGTACTATTTTTACTTCCATTCTACGGGTGAGAAAACGGTCTCAGGCTGTATACCTTCTTTAAAATCACAGAATCAGGTTAGTAGTGCAGCTACGGGGTTTTGTTCTGTTCGGTGTTGTTTTGAGTTCTTGTATCTAATGTAATTTGGAGCCAAATCCTCAGGAATTCTGGCTCTTCCATTTACTGACAGCATGATTGGACAAGATACTTATTTCTGAACTCTAAAATGTGGGTACTATGATCTTGAGAATTCTTGAGTATTAAATTAGATTACAATTAAAAAAACAATCTCAGTACCTGCCACTTAGTAGTTACTCATCAAATGTTAGCTTTTTTTCCTTGCCAACTTTAGATTAATGATGAACACTTGTTTGGACTTCCAGACTAGGAGCTTCATCTTGTTCTAATTTACTGTTTCTAATTATTGTGTGATAAATGCAGAGTAATGAGCTCTGATTAAGTTCTGATTATTTTCAAGGTTTTCTTTTTTATCTTTGACATCCTGCAGCTCTCCTAAAAGGTGCTATGAGTGAATTTATTTTTTCCTTATGTTGTTTAGAATTTGGTATGCTTCTTCAAATACAAAGTTTCATGTCTTTCCTTAATTTTGAAAATTTCCAACCATAGACTCTTCCAGTATTGCCTCTTCCCCATTCTTTATATTATCTCTTTCTAAGTAGATATAAATAGGATTTCTCATTCTACCCTCCATATCACAATATTTTTCATGTATTTCTTCATAGTTTCTGTCTACTTTGCATTCTGCATAATTTTTAATTCAACAATTTTTTTTTTACCTATGAAAAATCTGCAGCTCAATTCGCCCACCTTCTTGTCATTTTACAGTGTAGATTTTGTACTTTCTCCCAAATTATTCAATATATTTTCAAATTCTTTATGTGATAATATTTCCGTATGCTGTATGTGCCGACTCTCCTTTCTGGTGGAGCATTTCCTCATGCAATTTTTCATTTATTTTTGTGAGTTCAACTTTTATAGAAACTGTTTTATCAGTGGTAATTATGCTTACCATGGGTTGGGGAAATATCACTAGGGAAACTTTGTGATTGCCTCTGTTGAAACTCCTGAGGTTCACGTGTCCAGAACCACAGTTTTCTACATTAACTTAAGAGATTCTCACTTCACATGGGAACTGTAATTTTGGAATATACATCCACATGATGACCTGGATTTGGGATTCAAATTCTCCTAAGATACTTTCTTATTTAAAGAGGAGACTATTTCCTTTATTGCTTCCTTAAGACAAGGTCAGAGATTTTTTTTAAAAAATTCCTTTATCTAAGGGGCAGCTTTGCCAGGACTCAGACTGTGTGCAGGAGTCACAGTTTCAAATGTACACCACATGTTCTATCCCCAAGAGGGCCTTAAAATTCCAGTTTCAGGCTCTTTATGATTTCTATAGTCTGTATATAACAGTGTCAGCTTATAACCTAATTGTTCTGGCTTCCTTTCTGCTATATTTCTGGCACCTTGGGATTTCTAATTCTGGTGTTTGAGCTCAGCTATATATTTAAAATATTTATTCTTTACATTATATCCAGCATTTCTATACTTTAGTATTAGGAGAGACAGCCAAGTTGTGGAAGTCCATACTGTCTCGATGTCTACATTCAGTTAATAATAAACATTTACTGAGTACCTACTTTATATCAGGTATCAATGAAGGCACTAAAGAAAACAATGGTGAATGAAACAGAAGTTTTTTCCCTCACGAAGTTTAATTATCTTGGGAGTACATAGACAAAACAGACAAAAGGGTGAGGGAGGAGAAAGCTAGGTATGCATATATCAGAGAATATCCCAGGAAAAGGCAACAGTGAGTGCAAAGGGCCGTGTTTACTGTGTTGAAGTAACTTGAAAAGGCCAGTATGGTTCTCTGAACAAGAGGAGCTGTGGCAGGAAGTGAGGTCAGAGACGTGTTGTGGAAGTTAAAATGGATGAGGCAGGTGGCTCATGTATGTCTTATAAACCAAAGTAAGGACTTGTATTTTCATTCAGAATGAGGTAAGAAATCAGCGGAGGGTTTTGAGCCGGAGAGTAAAATGAGGTGATTTATATTTGAAATATATCTTTCTGGCTGACCTATGGAGAATAGACTGTCTATATTATAGAAATCAAATATTATTGCCTTGCTTGCTAAACATGAAGCAGGGTAGAAAAAATTACCTAATAAAGTTTCACTTGTACAGATCTGACACAATTTTAACAACCCAAACTGAAATTTCTAGCCAAGTATTAAAATACTTTTATCTTCTCCCAATCACATCCTATGATTTTTATTTGAGAGATATGCTTGTTTCTACTAAGATGTAAATCAAGTTTGAATTTGAGAATGGGGTTAGTGCACATTCCAAATGCAATCATTATGCTAAATTCATTCATCCCACTTTTTAGGATACATTTTAAGATTAAGTGACGTCTTTTGAAGCCTTCTTCCCTTAGAAAACTGTCTGACTTCTGGAGTATATAGTGTGATTCCCTTTGCCTTAAAGTAAAGGAACTACAGGAAAGTCAAAATATAATTATCACTAAGGATATCTTATATTTTGTAGTTCTTGATATATATATATATATATATAATATAAAATGTTATATGTAAAGATATATCAAAAATGTCAGAGAGGTTGATGTTCCAGTACCATCCAACACTCAGTATTATTGGTTAGCATCTAGTACTTCAACTTGCAAAAACCGGAGCTCAATTTTGTCAGTATGTCCAGAAGTAATCAAGTTCAAAGCATTGATTCATGCTATCCATATTAACAAGGTTTTTAAATCTAAATGTACATATCACTTCTCTTCGGAGCATTCCCAGATTCTACAAATCTGAATCAGCTACCCTCCTTGTGCTTCTACAGCCCCATGTATTTATTCCTATTTAGCACTTACCAACCTGCATTGTAATTTCTAGTTTTTAGATCTTCTGTCTATTTCTCTCATTGGACTGTGAGCTCTGTGAGAGTGGGCACTGTATTTGACTCATTTCTGTATCTGTAATAGTACTGGACCTGACGAATAAGGGGCTCAGTGCATACTTGTTGAATGCATGAGTAAATGAGTGAGTAGAAATCTGATGTCAATGACTTAATCTGCAGTGAGAGATGAATCTGCCAACGGGCAGAAAACTTCATTGGCAATTTAGCCAGTCTTTTCAGTAGAAATGTCTACTTGGGAAGCCAAATTGTAATAAAAGATTATAGAATGACCAAAGAATTAAAGCAAGGGAAGTACAATGGCTATAACCACTGTTACCTGTAGTCCTGGCTGCCGTCTCCACTGGGGCCAGAATGGCTGAGGGAACAGAGTAATTGTCAGTGGTGTGTGGGCATATCATCTCCTCTGGGCAGCTTTTGTGGTTGCAGTGAATTCTTATCAATTTACTCTCCTTGTTTCAGATTTCAGATAGATCAACATTATTTACCTTATACTACCCATAACTGCAGCAACAAGTCATCACAAACTGTGGCTTAAAACAACTTATGTTTATTATTTCACACTTCCAGATATCAGGAGTCCAAAATGGATCCAGTGAGCTAAAATCAAGGTGTCTGCAAGGCTCTTTCCCTTCTGAAGACTCTAGAGGAAAATTAGTTCCCTTGCCTTTTCCAGCTTCTAGAGGGCATCTCCTTGGTTTATGGCTCCTGTTTCCATCTTTAAAGCCAGAAGCATAATGTTCTTAAATTTCTGACTCTGCTTCAGTCTAATCACTACCTTTTCTGACCTGTTAAGGATCCTGTGATTGCTCTTAGGACCCTCCTGAATAACCCAAGATTATTTCTTCATCTCAAAGCCCTTAATTTAATGTATCTGTGAAGTTACTTTGGCCATGTAAGGTAATATATTTACAAATTCCATAGATTTGAATATGGACATCTTTGGGGAAATATTATTCACCTACCACAACCCTTAACAGTCTTTTTTTAGAAAGCTAAGCCAAGAGCTAAGAGATTACTTTACCTGAACTGTAAAGTATATGCTCTCTATTTACTTTCTATCCTGCAAATATACCTAAGGCATTCCTTAGTCCCCAAATCTTGACACACATTTACAAGCTTTGTTCTAAGGTGTCTAAAGATAATTCACATTATTATATTTTATCATTGCTGCTATTAATTTATGGTAATAATAGTAATAATGGTAATAAACTATTGCCTTTATTGCTTAACATATGAAGTGCTAGTCTAGAAACATGTTATTCCATTTAGTACCTAAAATAATCCTGTGAAGTAGATTCTAGCTTCTTTATTTTGCAAATAAGGAATCTGGAGTTAATAAAAATTTACACACTTGCTTAAAGTTATTTGACCAATGAATGATGAAGCTGAAATTCAAACTAAGTTCCTCTTTCAAAACCTGCAGTGAGTTTTACTAGGTTTGAAGTCTTAGATATATGTTCCTTAACTCTGCTATGTCTCAGATTGCCTAGCTGTAAAATGGAAATAGTACTTATCTCACAGGATTTTGTAAAGGCAAATGAGATGTTATATGCAATATATGCAAATGCTGACACGGTGACTTGTCTACAATACATGTTCACTAAGTGCTACTTTTCATTTAAAAACTAAAATTATTTTTATTCCCTATATCATGATATACCAAGTTTGAGGGGTCATTTACCACTGCTCCATAATACTCATTTCATGGAATAAATGAGATATCTCAATACAACTATTTCACCATGGTCAAAACTGAGGTGCGTAAAGGTTGTAATCATCCAGGAAGACACCAAAAGAGCCATAATCACCCAGGAACACAACCAAAAGAGCCAATTCTAAATTCAAGTGCAGCACTCTGACCCATTGGTGATCTCAACTGATCTAACATAAAAAATATGAAACTTTATGACAAATACACTGTCCAAAATATTGCATAGCAATGAGAACAAATGTTTGTGTCACCTATATTTGTATACATCTGTGTGTTAGGGAGGATAGCATATGTGGACTCATCTGTAAAAGGATGATTCACTGGTTTAAGAACAATAACATTTTAGAACCAGCCCATGGATGCTGCTGCTCAAACATGGAGCCAACATGCTGATTGTCTTTTTCCAGGAAAGCTCCTCAGACTGCCAGACTCCTTTCCCTGTCTGTCATTCTTTGGGTATCATTGGAGTTTTGCTTTTATTTTTAATAATAACTAGTGTTCCATGAAGATTTCCATATTAAAAATGTCTTTTTAAAAAGATTGGTTTTAATGCCTAGAAAAAAATTACTGTGCAATCTAGTGTACATTTCAATCAACTTCAGTTTTTAAGAAAAAAGAAAACAAAAAATAAACCTGAAGATGAAAAAGAATGTTGACGATTAGGTCAGCATGACCTCAGGTTTTATGTTTGAAGTAAAGCTTCAGTTGCATCTTTGATAAATAAGTAATGATGTTTCACACACTGGATTAAAATATCTAGCCATAACAGTGTTTGATAATAAAAGGGATGTCATTAATAATTGAGAATTAATAACCCAGAATGGCTTCTGGTAAGCCAGACATTTAGTAGTCAGGTAGGAGTTGGCGTTGTGAGTTTAAATAATCAGGTCTGTTATTTCCCTGATGGAAGGTAGCACTTAAATAGTGTCTCTCACCCTTTGCAGAGGACAAGAATCATACAAAGATAGCAGCTTCGGTGTTAAACCAATGTGAGTTTGAAACTACGGTTCTACCTTTTTCCTCTCTGAGCTTCAGTTTTCTAATTTGTTAAGTTGGTGGAATACTTCTGTGTCCTTAGGATTACTAAGTGAGAAGCACAGGAAATGGGCCTGAGTACCTAATAAGTGCTCATCAAATGGTAGCAGCTATTTTCATTGTTACTATTTTCAACAATAATGTTTATGCCACCTTCAGGGGATGATCGACATCCCTATTGCAGTTATGAGCATATCTGCATTGTCATACTCAGCTTCACCGCAGTGCAGCCGGACTCAGGGATCCCCTTACAGAGTGTTTGTGAAGCTAAGGAGGAATAAACATTGTGGAGCTCCAGAGTTTAAAAGCATCTCACAAACTCAAGTCATGATGATAAAAATGATGCAGTAGTGCTTACAGAATAATAATTCAATTTCTTCACTGAGGTCCATTCCTTGAGTATGTCTGGGTTTTTATTAAAGTTCTAAGATAAATGTGTATACTGTCAAACCCGCTGAGTCAGACTTTTCTTAGGAACCATCTATCAATTTAACTTACCAGGCAGTCTAGCCCTGGAGCTAGAACACGTGGCAGAGACAGATTGCTTTCATTGGAAAAGAGGGTGAGTTGGCCACAAAGGTCTCTCGTCTCATCTGTTCTCATGAAAGTATCTGTGACACTCTGCGGAATGCCAAGAGACTTGGGCCCGGGAAGCGCGCAGGCAGACTGCCCTTCCGGTGGAGGTCCCGGGTGTCCCGGCTAGCAGGCTGTGTGAGAGAAACCTTGACTTTGACATTAAATTCACATACTTCAAATAATCTTCACCCATTTGTTCTATTCTTTACTCACCAGAGTTTCCCCAAAATATAATTCAGGGGGACATATATTATGTGTCCACTCTGCTATACCCACTATTGGGCTCTTTGCACATATTAACTCATTTAATCCTGAGACACTCCTACAGAATATTTATGCAGAGATGAATTAAAGCAGTTTCCCTGTTCTTGATCAGTTCTCTGTCTACAAAAAAAGACCACTATAAAATTGTGTTACCCCCGGGCCTCACTTTTCCAACCAATTAACCCCTCTGCTTTATACTACTAACATTTATATCTATCCTTTGAGTTATATCAGAACCACCACTTTTAGAAAGATTTTTAGAATGCATTATAGGAAAATCTCTTCACTTTTACATTGTGTAGGACAGTTCTTGTCAGTTTTCTGACTTTTTCTTTCCTGATCATTCCAGTTAGGCATTTATCCCTGACCTTCCTCTCCAGAGGATTCCTTCTGAGTTGTGAGTGATCGTGTGCTTACTTTACAGTTTGGTTCTCTGTGAGTTGTGGTCTTTGTTCTTTTTTTTTCTCCCTTTTACATATTCACCTATACCTGTGTTTTCCATTTTTCAAAGTAAGATCCTTAGAGAGCTGGGTAATGTGTACACCTCTGTAATAAAGTAAACAGCCCTAGAAAATGTTTAGTGAGTGTTAAGAAAATAATCCAAAATGGAATTATTCAATGCCCTCATTTTATAGAGGAGGAAACTGTAAAGGTGAGGCTGACTGCCTGGGTTCCTGACATTGGACAGGGGCAAAAGCAGGACCTGAAATCAGAAGGCTCCTGGGAATTGATGTGTTTAAAGCTTAGAAAGAAGTTTTCCACCCTTATTCTAATGGTCTTTTCACTGTATCATTTATTTCCTCTTAAAAAATTATATTTGTGGTGGCTTGGTGAGGTAATTATATCACTGAGGGCAATCTTGGAACTAAAATATAATTTAAAAGATATTAGTTCAGTTTTTATCATTACAGATAATAAAATCCCTTACATGTACATTGCACTGAAAGTTTACAAAAACCTACATCTACCTGTTCCTCACAAATTTCCCGTGGTAGAAGCAAACAGTTTTTCTCCCAATTGTATAAATGGGGAATTACAAGCAAAATGTATATCCAAAACAAGAGAAAGAATCATGAAACAAGCTGCTTTTTCCCCATTCAACCTTCGTTAGCTCTCTCCACTTTCTCCCACTCGCTCCCTAATCCCAGATATCTTCCCATTTCTTCTGTAAAAACATTTCAGAGTGTACATAATAAACGACTGTATTATTTTGTAATGTTTCATGATTAAAAGCCTAAAAACATAAATTTTACAGTTGGGAATTTGTATTTCCCACGTTGGAGCAGTTACATGGTAAGAGGTATAACGGCTGGAAACATGGGTCCCCATCCCAGGATGGCCAGCTTCTGTGCGAGAACCTACTGTGGGGCAAACGACAAAGGGGGCTGTGTTCCGGGAGGTGGCGTGGGTACACTTGCCCGAAATCACACTGAAGTTCAATGTACTGAATTCAACAAGTAACCAACACCGTCGTCAATTAAATGAAAATTATTGTAGGGTCTTTCAGAATATATTTGTGAATTGCTATTTATAATATTGTCTATCAGGGAGTAAGAACCTTTTCACTTGTTTTAGGGCAAGTTTCTGTCTGCCTGGAAAAATTAATTAGCATGAGAAGTGTTTTCAACATTTGTACTACACTGTGTTGGGGTTTGTTAGCTGTTTTTATATTTTGTTTTTTTGTTTGTTTGGTTGTATGGTTTTACAGTCCCACCATTCCCCGAACCTTGACTCTTACTAAAGTGTGAGTGAACTAAGACCTTCACGTGGAATTTGCTTAGTCATCTCCAATTCCATTGGGTCAGGGGTACGTCCTTGATGCTCTGAGGTAGCTAATGTGATGCTTTCACCTGTCTTAGACCAAAGTATGCTTAGGTGACTCCAGCTAGATCACACTGCCTGGCTGGATTGGAGTGAATGCAGAGGAATAAATGCTCCAAAAACACATTAAGCCATTCCTTCTATTCCCATCTCCAAGGCCTTTATCATTTTTTGTCCCTGTCTGAACCTAGTTTTCTAATGAGTCCATTGATTCTTTAAGCTGCCCAATTTTCTAGCAATAAATTCTGTCTTATTCATTTTTCCTTAATTTAGCCAAAGCCATTTCTTTGTTTTTCTTCCCCCCCCCTTGCAACCATATAACCTTGTCTGAGACATCATTTTTCTGCGTGTGAATAGAATCTATTGCGTGACTGAGTGAAAACTGTCATTTGTCCCTTGCAACTACCCATCAAGAGGGGACTGAGGCTCATGGTGGAATGCTCTTCCTCTTGTGTTCTGTTTGACAGGCTCCTTTCTCATACTACAGGTTTCTACTCAAAAATCACCTTCAGAAAGATTTTTTAAAATCACTCTGTCTAATGGTCTTTGTTCAAATCCCTCTGTCATATGACCATGCTTATTTTATTTCCTTTAGCACAATCTGTTTTATTTATTTATTTTTATCTGTCACTATGTCTTTCCTTCCAAAAGTGATCTCCTTGAGGACAGATATCTTGTCTATTTTATTCATCTCTGCATCCCCAGAAATAGAGACAATGCCCTACCACCTAGTAGGTCATCAGTAATTATTTTAAATGAATGAATGAGTGCATGGATAATCTTGCCCATGATCACAGAGCTTCTGAGAGGCAGAGATTGGATTTGGACTGACGTAAACTAACCCTAAGTATCTATCTACACTCGTCTTTTGTGGGTAATTTAATAGCAAGTAGTTAATCTGTGTGTGTACACATGTGGGTACATGAGAAAGAGAGAGACAGTGAGTGACAGAGATAGAGAGAGAGAGAAAGAAAGAGCGAATGTTGAAGAAAATGGAATCTGCTTTGATCTGCTAACCTGGAAAATGTTTATATTCATGCCAACCTAAGGCTCTCAAGTAAAGTAGAACTGTTAATCTTTGCTTTCTGTTTGAGTCCATAAAGCGTTTTCATCCAAGACACCCATTAAAGTGGCAATTTTTTTAGTTTAATATAGCAGTTTTGGTAGTAGGGTTGTTATGAATCAATAGATTATACAGAGCCTCCCACTTGTAATACATAGCACAGGAGTTGTGTTTTAGCACTTCTTTGGAATAAAAGTCATGGGACAGGGTTGCGTTTCAGAGATCCTGGGCAACTTTGTCTATTAAGTTGTCACTAGCCCTGTTATTGATGAAATGGCTATTCAGTCTAAAATCCATCATTCTCAGGAATTATGTTAGGCACTTAATGTACATTATTTCAATCCTTGCAATAGACAGCTCTGTGAGGCAGACAGTATTACCCCATTTTACAGATGAGGAAACTGAGCTTCAGAGATTTTAACTAAATTATCTCAGTAGTGTCAGTGAGCTGGTACTTAGCAACAAGTTTGGGATTCCTTATTCCAAACTTTTAACCACTCAACTATGTTTAGAAAAAGATATTACAACCCTTGGAAAAGAACATCATTTGTATATTTTTTTAATTATTAAGGATTAAGCGATAAGTAAGAATCAGTATCTGTGGTGGAAGCGGCCTAGGACTAGGACTTTAATAAATGCAGGTTCCAGGTGTAACTCTGACACTATGTGTCTGCATGACCTTAAGCAACTCATCCTGTGGAATACTGGGAAAAACCATTGTGCCTGCCCCTCACACACCTGCACCCAACCCTAGCTTCACCATTTCCTTTCTCTGTTACTTGTTACAAGTAACTGCATCAGCTCCCTAAGGTAGGTTGAAGGAAATGATATCCAACACCCATGGGAGGATTAAGAAAGATAATATGTATAAAAGTCTTTTGGAAAAAAAAAAACACTCTAGAATGAGAATCCTACAGGTTAAATTTTTATGTAGTAACTGCCTCCGCACTTTACAGATGCCAGTCTTTAAAAGTATGGCTTTCTTTTGAAATTAGGGATCACTGCTTTGGTGTTTCAGCCAAAATCCCCATTTATACCTTTTTTGTTTTGTTTGGTTTCATTTTTATTTTTTGTCTTTGATGAATAGCTTTAACAAATTATTTAGACTATTAATTACTGTTACTGATTTACTGTGGCTTTTTGCTTAACAGAGCTTTGGAATGTTGTGGTTTTGTATTGTCGGTTGCCTCAGAAGATGGGTTTCAAAAGCATGGGGATTGGGGTTTATCCCCCTGAACCCACACATAATACCTGGTGCCCAACAGCCCCTTGTCATTGGGTTCACTGAATTAATGAATACTTATTACATGGCTTCTTTGGATCTGTTTCTTAATCATTGCAGATTAAAATAGAAACAAAATATAAGCATTTCTGCGAATTTAATCCAAACCTACCTAATATTGAATGTCATGCCGAGACATTTCATAACCTATTTATTGTTGCCTATCACTGGTTATCTCTTCTAGTTTAAGTGCCAGAGGACATATTAGGTAGCCAGCGAGTATCCGTTTCCACCCCACTGAACAAATCTACCTTTGGACACAATCTGTGGGAAGCTGTCATGTAGAAAATGATTGCCTTTTCATGTGTGGTTTGTAGTCATTTATTTTTCTTACTATGAGTGCCTTGGTTCTGTCCTCCAGTGGGTAAGGCATTTTGGTTGCCACTTGGTTAGGAGCCACTGCTCAATCAGGGGATACCTTTTAATAGCTCCTTCCTTGAAACCTATGTGGCTGCCTGCTGTTAGAGCAAGGTAATGTGGATCCAAGACGGACCCGAACAGAACTGACATTCAGCGGAGGTGTGATGTCATTTGCGTGCCATTGATAAGAGATGATTACTTTAATTTCCATGGAGGTTAACATTTCATTATACAGAATAGTAAACATGTTTTATATGAATTCTGAGGTCTCTGAATTCATGGCATGAGAATTCTAATTAGTTTTATGTGAGCCTTATAGAGGGCAAGTGAGCTTATAATTTTTTTGAATTAAAATTTCAGAGATTTCCTCAAGGGTCTCCTTTGGAGATAGCAATATAATCCCAGAAACGTATAATGACCTTCTGGATATCTAACTCCTCCATCTCTATCTCTTGTAGAAAAAACGTTGTCTTTCTGATTGGATAGTGGGGCAGATACTCAGATATAGGATGTTTCAGGTAGAGTCCCAGTTCTGGGACTGGAGAGGCCATGGGGTACAGTTATAATAGTAATAATCTAGGATTTGGGAGAGCTCAGAACCAGCCCCAGCTCTGCCGCTTATTAGCTGTGTGACTTCAGACAAGTCACTTAATGTCTTAAGACTCTCAAGTTTCATATATTAAAAAAATAAATATCATAATTCCTCTGAAATCCCTTAGCAATTTATTTGTATCTCTCTTGTGGGAAAAGAAAGGAAGGGATACTAATATTAGCTGAATATCTTCTATATGCAAACCTTGAGCCAAACACTTTCATGTCTGTGATTTAATCCTCCTGACAAAGTTGAGTGTCATTATCTATTTGTAAGTAGTGAGGTCACTGGGAATCAGTTTTAAGTATTTACCGAAAATCAGACAGAACCAGTCAGATGATAAAGGAAAAATTCAAACTTAAATCACCTACTATCCTTTAACCTGTATTGCTCCACTGTAATTTCCTGCTTCTGTAATATTTCCTTCAGTACCTCACAGTACATAAGTAGATCAGTCCCTTCATTCAAAACCATCAGTACCTGCTATGTCCAGGTGCTGTTCTGGACACTGAAGAAACAGTGTGAGGCTAATTATAGTGTCACAGCTTCCATGGGACTTCCTTTTTTTCCAGTGGACTGTGAATCATGTGAGTACAAAATAAGATAACAAAAATGAAAACAGTTTGAGAAATTGGATTTGACTTTGGCTATTTTTCAGAAAGAAGCCCCTTGCTTTTCCCCTTATATGACAGTAAGACAGTATCTGAATAACAGTCTTCATATTGGAAAAAGCAGCAACCTGTCCAACAGTGAATCTTACCTCAATTAATCAAAGTTATAAAGAATGTAGATTCTGAAACATGTACCCCATTACAGTGAGGATCATTATGGTAGCTGATTACCAAAGATAAGTCTACTTCTCCACGGTCCGTCCATTTAGCAAGCACAAAATACAACCACCGTCAGCAATGCCTGGTAACTCACCACTCTGATTCGAGTGCTCTATCTTTCTGGAAACTTACAGAACTCACACCAAGTTATATGACAACACACATCTAAGAATGCAACAGCCATTGTTTACCAGCAAGTTCTGACCATCTTGTAAAACAGACTCCTTTCTAGACAATTAAGAAAATATGAAATTGGATGAAAAGGTATTGAATCTTGTGGTTCAGGGAGGTGGTATATTTTGAACTTCAGTGCCCTCATTCAGTCAGCCAGAAGTTTCAGTGAACCCATTTCCTAGGAGGAAACAGAATATTCTCACCACCCACACAGAGCTGTCAGGTCAGCTTAGCTCAATAAAGCTTTGGATATAATGACCTTCCCAGTCCCCAGGCCCATGTCCTTACCTGAGCCCCAGCTGTAGACGCAGCCATGCTCTAGACCTGGAAACACCATGACCTGGGAGAATGTGAGTAGCACTAATTCTATGTCCCAGATCATCCTCATTCCTCTGATTTTACACTCTCTCACTGCCCTTCATTCATTCTTAAAACATAAGTGATCACTTACCATGAACCACATCTGCCCGAGTGAGCAAGGCTGAGTACATGATTTCACAAAGCTTGGAGGCCACATAAGTAAGGAAGTTATTCTGTCCAGTGTTGAGTATGGTTGGCTCTAATATAGATAAGCACAGGGTACTGTGGGGGTACAGAGGAGGAGAACCTCACCCAGTTTGAGGGTACACAAGGAGTCTTCTCAAAATAAATGGTAACTAAGCTGACATCACTCATTCTTTCATTTATTCAATGAGTTACTCAAGATTTGTTATCGAGTAACCACTGTTTAAGGAACTGTCAATAAAATGAACAAGATCAAGTCCCTTTTCTTATGGAGGGGAGACATGGTAAATGCTATAAATTTGAAGGTGATGTTGAGTGCTGTGAAGGAAAATGAAGAAGGAGAAGGGAGTGATGGTTTCAGCACGTGCACTGAGTGGGGTGGTGCGTTTATGTTAAGGCAGTCCAGATCAGACTTCCCTAACTCTGAGGTACTATTTTGAACAGAGAACTGAAGAAGATGAGAAAGCAAGCCAACAAATATCTGGACACAGGAAACTAAAAGCACAAGGACCCTGAGGCAGTAAGCATTGTGTCAGAGGAACAGCAAAAGAGACTGGCGGGGAAAGGAGTAGGAGGAAACGAGGTCAGAGACATCCTGGGGGAAGAATACATAAGCCTTTGTAGGGCATGATGGAGTTTAAATGGGAAATTATTGGGGGATTTTTGACAAATTTTTGTGTGTGTGTAAACGCGTTTGAGCATATGTGTGTGTGTGTTTCAATGTGGTAGGAACAGAGAAGAGTGATTAGGGAAAATTGTGGGTGTAGAATAATTCGGTGATTATTCTTAGGGCAGTGGAAAGCCATGGAGGATTTTAAAAGGAGAAAGAACTGGAAATGGATAAAATTGGAGGCAGGGACACTCCTTTGGAAGCTGTTGCAGTGCATCAAGCTTGGCCTCCAGGTATATTCTAGATAACCCTGGCTAAGCCATCTAACACTCAGCTCCTGTGACTGCATGGCTCCTGCTTCTTCCAGTCATAGCTGAGGTCCTGCTCTCTGCTGCCCAGTGTACCTGTGGCTAGTCTCCTGCTGGAATCGCTGCTTTTCACTTGGCCTTAGTCCCTGAAACATGCTTATCCATCAGTCATCACCACTTCTGTTCTCTGGGACGTTGCTCTTGCAGTTCACCTGCCTGGGCTGCAACCCCACTGCCTGACACAGTCCTGACTCTAGACTCTCCCTTGTCTGCCTGGGTCAGTTTCTAATCCCATTATCCACTCTCTGCAGGTGACCCTGTGTCCAGGGTTTGGAGCCTTCCTGATGTGGACAGACCCTGAGCAGCTACTCTAGGAGAAGAAAGTTTTAGGTTTTAGTATTCTACTTTGAGTCCATGTATGTCATAGACAAAGGTAGTTTTTTTCATCTATACCCTTATCACTATCCAGACACTTTTCACCTTCTCTCTCCCCTTTCCTCAGTCATCACGTGCACCGTGAGAAGCATTTCCCTTTTACAGAGGAACCTTGCACAGAAATTGAGGGCAGAACATATACAAAGGTTATCAATGTTCATTGATGGGCATTCAAATATAAAAGAGGGAAATAATTTTGAGCACATAAATCTTCTGTGCCCTTTACATGCTGTGACAGTGGTGCCTACTACCCACTCTATCTGCATTTGAAGTGCCTCACTTGTATCAACTGAATCCATTCATGGATCTAACTACATTAGATTGTAACAATGTTCTTAAAAAATCTCATTAGGTCTGTTCTGGTTCAAGGTGCTCACCTCAGCAAAATGATCCTTTCAGATGGCATGTTCCTGAAAGTGAATGAGGAGGTGTGAAACATCATTAGTCTTTTTTGAAACTTCCCTTTTTAAAAATGTCTATCATGTGCTAGGCATTGTTCTGAGCACTTTACATACATTATCAGGGACCTTGCAAAGAGGAGATTGTTATCCCGCAATTTAGATTTGAAAATACCATGTCCTACATGAACCTAGGTAATCTTGATCAACAGGCCAGCTCTGACCTATGCTGGTGGTAGCTCTGGGATATGAACTAAGTCCAAGTGGTTCCAGTACTTGCTCACTGTTTATTTAAACACCTTTGGGGCACCATTCTTTGGTCTACCACCATATTCAAGGAGCTGGCCAATGTGTGATTCATAAAAATGCCCCCAAAATAGCCATTACTGTGACTCAAGCAGAGGCTTGCTGGAGACCATGGGGAGGTCATGGAGGGAGGAGACAATTCATGAGTAGAGGGAAAGTTGCCAAACATACCAGTCCCAAGACCCACCACTGTGTACTTACGTTTAGAGAAACATGGACTGAGCATTGTCATTGTCTGCTTAGAAAAGCTAAATACACTGCCTTGGTAATGGCAAATTACTTTTATGCAGATAGTAAAGTACACTATGTCTGAGCCTGTGCCAAAGGCAGAAATTCCCAGTGAGTCCAGGAGTAGTCAATTTGGTGCTGTTTGAATGTGACTTGATTAATCTACCATCCACCATGCCCCCAAGCTGATGGCCCTTTCAGGTAGGAAAGGCAGTGTGACTGGAAATCAAGACTTCTCACCCCACTTTGTCTCATTGTCAGTCACTGTTCTTTTATACTCTTCTTTCACATACTCAGTAATTTTTTCATTTTAAGGTAGTAGAAAACTGTTCACAAAGTTCAGGACACCACCTGAGGACCATTCTATAAGCATACTGTTATCCTCGGGGAATCGTATGTATATTACTTTGGTCTGATGGTTGGATATATTGGAACTTAGATGAAAAATCACAAGACATTACATTTAAACCAGTAGTTCTCATTCTAAGATTCCCAGGCCCACTGTACTTCTTGAATCTAGTAAAGATGAAGATAACGATGATGATGATGGTGATGATGATGATGTTATTGATAGTGGTGGTGATGGTGATGATGATGAAGATGATGATGGTGATAATGATAATGGTGGTGGTGGTGGTGGTGATGATGATGATGGTGATGATCGTGGTGATGATGGTAACAATGGTGATGGTGATGGTGCACAATTGGAATGTTGGTGGTGATGTTGATGGTGATGATTATGGTGGTGGTGATGATGATTGAGATGATGGTGATGGTAATGGTGATGATGATAACGATGGTTGTGATGATGATGGTGATGATGATAACAATGTGATGGTGCACAATGGGAATATTGGTGGTGATGTTGATGGTGATGATGATGGTTATGGTGATGTTGATGGTGTTGATAATGATGATTATGGTGATGGTGATGATGATGATGATGATGATGACAATGATGGTGATGGTGATAATGGTGATGATGATAATGGAGATGATGGTGGTGATAAAGATGGTGATGGTGATGATAATATGAAGATGATGATGATGTGATGGTGTGGATGATGGTTGTTAATGATGAGGAGGTTAATCATGACAACGCCAGCAAGTAACATTTCTTGAATATGCTAGGCATTGCACTAAGCATTCTACATTCATTATCTTACTCTTCACAAGAAGTTTGTGATTTATGAACTATTATTATTTCCCATTGTGCAACTGAGGAAATGGGCTTAGAAAGGTTAAATGCCTCTTATCCCATAGACATTAAATAGTAGACCAGTATTCAATCTCAGATCTGCCTACTGCAAAGCCTAAGTCCTTAACCATGCTACTCTCAGTATTTGAGAAAGCCTAATACAATAGAACATTGGCTCTTCAAAAGTCTGTGTATTCTAAATAAATAAAATGGTTCCTTTGCTTTGGTTGGAGTTATATCACCCACCCTGCTGACAAAGATTTACTCAGCCTGATTAGAAGCCTGTCATGATAGCTCCAGATATACTTGAATGTAGTTATAAAAAAAAGAGAGAATCAAATCATCACTGATTATATGCAGTTGGCTTGGTAGGAAAATTATTCAGCTTATGGAATCTATGGGATAAAATAATAAATGGAAACCTTTTACTGATACTAGGATAGTTGGTGCCTCTGTTCTGAAATGTAATATATTCCATCCTGAAAGCCTTACATTTCTGGTGTGTGCAGTTAAATCAACCCTCTTATTTTGTAATTTCTGTTGGGTCATAATTTTTTACCTCATGTTTACTTAAAATATCTTTGCAAAAGGATCCAGAACACCACTTCTTTTCTTTAGCAGCCATCTCTACAATAGAAAAATAAAGTAACACATTTCCTGTCATGGGAGATAAAATTAAAAATTTAAATGTGAATGTGGATCTTGGACAGGGAACTTATCCAACAATCAGGCCGTAGCACCAGGGAAAGTGAACTAGTAAAAAACCTGTCTGACGCTGGCAGTGTAAAAGTTTTAGAGAGGATTATAGCAAGAAAAACATTTCTGTAATTTTTAAATCCATGTAACTCAACTGTAAGTGGGAGTTAGAAATATGTTTAGAACTTTGAGGTAAGCACTACAAACCATAAGCAAAATTATCCCTTGCCTTGGCCATCAGAAATGGTCCAGAGGAACTTCTCAGAGATGTGAAGGCTGCTTTGTGGTAGTGTTAGAACTGTATTAGAGACTTGATTATGAGGTGATTCAGAGTTACACAGGATACTTCTTAACTGTGTAGAGCACAGGGCTGGACCAGGCCTGCTTGGCTTCAAACTATAGGTTTACCAGTAACTTTTAGACCACCTGAGTAAATTTTTTAATCTCTTTGATTAAAAATTTCACAATATACAAAATGAAGATACTAACAGAACCCATCTTAGAGAGTTGGTGAGAATTAAATGAGGTGATACAGAAGCATACACACACACACCATCACACCACTTAGAAGTCTGGTAGAAATAGCCATGTTAGCTGTTATTATCCTTACTCTTCAGAACTCTAGAGAATAGAGCATGTCAAAAGAAAAGAACTAGACACCATTGAATTATTAGGTTTTAAATCACCTACAGGTACATACATTTCTTGGCTCCTTCCAGCATTTCTCACCACTTTTTCCTAGTATTCTTGGATCTAGTCTTTAAATCTGTGCTTCTTTTGTTCAGGCCTGTATTCCTTTGGTCTACTTCTAACCAACAGCAAGTAGCTATTCTGCTTGTTTTCAGTCAAGATAGCAATAACCTATTTCTAGGGACCAGAAATTAATTTCCACTAAAAGTCATCAGGAGGTATTATTAAACAGATACCAGTAAGTTATTAAACCAGCACTCTGTTCTCCTGAAATTTTTGCTAAGAATAGTACTCAGTCAGCCCTGATTCCCATCCAGCCTTCATTCACATTACAATAACAGGATTTAGAATGTGTACCTTTCAGCATTCAGAATATATATGTCTACTGATCCCAGCTACCATCTTCCTATTTTAAGGGAAATAATAAAATGATATCTCCAGTTATATGAGCAGTTTCCACATACAGAACTCAGAATTATGTGTCAGATTTGGTCTTAAACACTTTATAATCTTACTTCATCCTCACAATAATCCTATGAATAATCCTATTATTATTATTATTATCCATTTATAGATGAGAAAACTGTGGGCTAAAGAACTCGCCCAGTGCTACAGATGTAGTGAACTGTAGAGCTGGGGCTTAAACCCATTCTCTCTTAAGAGCTCAAATTCTTATGGACCCCTCACTTTCTTGCTTTTCTAAGATGTATTGAAGATTGCTTTTTTTCATACTCTTAATAGAATTCCTTCAAACAGTTATGAAGCTTTTCTTCATTCTTTCTTCAGCTCTTCTTCCTCATTTTCTAACTGTTTTTACCTTCCTCCTCCTCCTTTTTCTCCACTTTATCATTTCCTCCACAGGTAAAAATAGTGCTAATACATAATAGAAAATATTAAACCTTATAAAGAAAAGATATTTTGCATGTGGCTGATTAGGAAGGGTTTTATAAAGGAGGTAGGTTTTATGCTAAGGGACCAGGTTGCATTTGCATGTGTGGAAAATCATGCAAACAATTTCAGAAGAAAGGAATGGTATGAATACAAAAGTCATACTGGCACCAATATGGAAGGGAAGAGCCAACATTTTGGTTTGTTTGAAATAAAGGGTGACTAATAGAAATAATTAATAGTTAGAGTTTAGATAATAAATTGGGGCTAGGTTGAGACGAGCTTGATCTATCAATGTGAGGGTTTGGACTAGATTCTGTATGTTATAGGGACCCACAGGATTTTTAAATATAGACATTACACAATCAGAGAATTGTCCTTTAAGAAAAAAGATAATCTGGCAGCATATAAGATGAACTAGAGGAAAAGGAAATTGGAGGCAAAGTTGTAGTTTGTCTAGTGTTGTCAAACTTGGCTTCTACAAAAACCCAACTGAAGGATGACATTCACATCCAAACAGACCAAAGATGTACCTGGGGGATGTATAATCCCCTTTCAAGGGGGAACTCCACCCCTTTCTCTAGTCTCAATAAACAGATCAAGATGCAAGTGGGTTAAAATATCATTATTATGGGGATAGACTTAGACTTTCTGCAACTTATTTTTAATTAAATTACATCCAAATTTTGCTTTTATTAATATTAACCAACTTCTTAAAACTCACCACACACCACATTACTCTTTGCATCATAAAGGAATGCCAAAACATCACAGTTAAAAGCCACTGGTGTTCATTAGCGTCACTGTAATGGAAAAAAAAAAGAGGAGATGGATATGAGAGAAATTAGAGAAATAGAATTAAAAAGAGCTGGCAGTTTATTACATTTGGGACCAAAAGAGGGTTCAGAGAAGCTTTCAGGGATTCCAAATGGGGTAACTGGGTGGATGGTGGTACCAATGAGGAGTTAGGAAAACAGATATGGGAGGCTCAGGAGGAAAACTGTTGAGCCCAATTTTAACAAGAGATCATGTTAATCAGACATATACTACATCTAATATTCTTACGTACAGAGTAAGTGTGGCAAATGAACACTGAGGGTTTAAATGAGCTTGAACATCTTCACCATCAAGTGCCTTGTGTTTCTTTCACTAGAAGGGAGTTAAGTGTTTCGTGGGATATATCTAAGAAGAATATTTTCAACAAGAATATTAGATCTTTTAACAAAAAAATAAGTGGTACTACTCAAAGGCATAGAATATACAAATAATTTAGGTATAGTTGCCTATACCTAAAATGTAGAATAAAGAATCAGCATTATCTTTGGGAACATAAATAATGACTGCTTGGACCAAAGAGAGAGAATAGTTAATAAGAGAGAAAAATACTACAGTAATGTTTGTTTTATAGTATCACAAACTGTAAAATGTCTTATCCTCTGAGTCTCAAAGATTAAGCAGAATGCAGAATGGATCTATAGTATTGTGGAAAGAGACAGAACAACTGATTTGAGGCCCCTCTGCAACTTATTAGGCATATAATTTTGGATGTAGTTATTCAATATATCTCAGTTCATGGATTGCTATTATTATTGAGATCTGAGCAATTACAGTGGGTCAGGTCTCATCTTCACATATTCTAGTTAATATACCCTACCTGGGTACTCTTGAAGAGAAGGAGGCATATCTTTATGCCCAGGTAATACTTTGTTGGGTCAATTCTACAAACATGTAAACACATTTAGGTGTTAAATCATAGACCTTTTGCATCTCAGACTACATATTTGTTACTTCCACCAGGCTTGTCAGAAATCTTAATCATCATGCATTGCCTTCTGTAGGAATAGGTTTCACCATTGTCTAGTCCCTTTAAGATACGTTAAGTGAAAGGCCTTTCACAGAGTCATGACCCCTCTGGATTCCAGAAGAGGAGACAGTGAGGCAGTGACAGGGCAGTGGAGCACGCTGTCTTGCATGTACCCTTGACTATGGCAAGTGAATGGTACTGATCACTCACGGAAGCGCAGCTAAAACAGGAGTCCATCCAAGTCTGTGGGCTAAGGAAAGGGATCCTTCTTCTGGATGAGTCGCAGCCTGGGAAGCCCCCACCCTACAGCAGAGATGAAAGGCTATTGTGGCCCAGTTGGCACAGCTCCTATCAGCATCCTGGCTGTGACCATGGCCATCCACCAAGGCCATCCAATTCCAGCCAGATCTGATGGTCACCTCCTCACCATTCCCAGCCCACTTGTAATCACCTCTCTGGTCTCAGGACTCTCCTCCAGTAGACCCCCTGGGTGCTTACCTCCTAGGGGACCTCCTTCTCTCTCTGTTCTCTCCCCAATTCCATCACCAGGAGGAAATTCTTTGTAGCACTTTCCTTTAGTCCTTGATTTTGACTTTCAACAGCTTGTTTTGTAATTCAAAAGACTAAACTCTGACTCTGTCTGCCTTATTTGTTTGTCTTTTCTGTTCTTGGATGCAGTGGCAGTGCTGGAAGTTCTTTTCATGAAAATGAGGGAAAGAGACCACAATATACACACGTGTTAAATGACATTGGACTTTGCTATTCAGAGTCCTTTCTAATTTGGTCTAATTCTGCCTTTCTAGCCACACTTTACACCAATCCATTTTCTTCAGGGACATGGGATCATCTTTCTGGAGCATAGTAGATGCTTTTTGCCTCCACACTTGTTTATTTTGAATGCGCCCCGCTTCTCCCAACTAGTTACATCTCCTTTATCTCAGCCTGTTTAAATCCTCCCATCTATTTTTCAAGGGCACCTCCTTGATGAAGCCTTTTCTCACTTTCCAAGCTGTGTCCTTTACTGGATTTTCATGGCTTTTCTTAACTCTCCTCTGGCCCATTCTCATTATAGTTATCTGGGTGTTTCTCTTAATGTTCTTGCTAATCTGTAAACTCTCTAAGAGCTGAGGCAGTATCTTATTGTATTTCACAGTGTCTTGTATTATCTTTCATGATACCTCTATTTAGGAATGATTGAACTGAAAACCTTTCAGAAAGTGCTTAAGTTATTAGGCCATGCTGAAGTGAGTAAGCTTTATGTGACTTTAGAAATACGGTAACAAAAATAGGCATAACCTTTCTCTACCTGCTGCCTGTCAGCTTTATATCCAGAGACATTCTCTGTCACTCGACTATTATTGGGACTGTGATGCCCATAATGCTAATTTGTGAGCAAATATAATCACAGTGGCTAAATTTTATTGAGCATTTTATTAGTGCGAGACATGGTACTAAGTATTTTTAAATAAGTAATGATTTTATAAACACTGAATTTTTGGTTTATTTTGAATGACTAGGTAAGTGTTGGTGCTATTGGAACCCATCTATTTTAGAACTGTGTAAAATAATAACTTTCAGGCAAAACCCAGAATCTAAAAAGGAAGATAAAATTGTTATTGATTAACCATTGAGTGTATTTTCTCAATGTTTTCTTATTCATTTGGTTGTCTAAGCTGCTAAGCAGATGAAGTGTGGCAACTAGATATTTCTTCTAAAAACAACAAAAATAATTCTGTATACTTTTCCTTATTATACTCACTCCCAATTTGGTGGAACAGATATATGATTATTTTCCTTGGCTTTCCCAGATCAGATTAAGAAGAATCTATATCCTCCTTATATAGAGGCTTATTAATTGTACTACATCATCAACTTATTAGGAGGCATGTTGCATTGCTGTGAGCCTATTGAGAGTGGAGTCTTGCATATCTTTGTGCGTCCATTGTTTAACTTAGAGGGTGCCACATAGCAAGCATGAAATAACTGATGAGTGAACTGCTGAGCAGATAGATGTTTCTGTACTTTATTGTGGGGCCAATAATAGTGAGCTATCTTAGTGGCAGAGATCACTCCAGTACTTCAAGGAGATTCATAGGACATTGTCCTGCCTTAGCTCAAAGCAACTTTTGACCTTCTTTTCTGTCTGTGGGACTGAACACTGTTATTTCAGGCAGATTTTTACACCTATTTTCAATAGGTGGAATTTATATCGTTATTCACATGGACATATAAATAATTAACAGATGACTCACATGCCTTGCAATTTTGGGACTTAATCATATTGTACTCCTAGGCAGGACCCATTAAGAAGCAGGTTCAGTAAGACCATTTGGCAACCAGATCAAAGAGGACTCCAATTTCAGAAAACTGGTCCAGAGTAGAAAAGTGAAACCTCATATGTTCATTTTGGCCAATCTTAATTGAAACCCACGACTTCGGGTTAAATCAGAGTTAGGCAAATGATGGAATAAAATAGTCTTCAAAATGCAAGCAGTTTGAGTCTTGCTGAAGGTCTCTTAGAAGACCTACTCTCAGGTAATGTTTGAATCACCTAATACCTTATTGAGATCTACTTTGTATATAGGAGTAGAGAAGATATGGCAAAGAGAGTGGCACCTCCCCAATGAATTACTCTACATTGCTTAATCTCCTTATAGTTAGAACAGGATATATGACTAGTTTTGGCCAATAGATTGTGGGAAAGGTGCTAAGGGTCATACCCAGGCCAGAGCATATCAGCGCATGTTCCCTGCAGTGCGCTCTTTTCTTGAGAAAGGGATCAAGGAGGCTTCGTGTTCCAAATGATGTAGCTACAAAAAGTAGAGTCTGTTAGTTCCGATTCCTGCATGACTATGTAGTGAAATGTGCCCTTCTAACCTGCCATGATGGAGCATGAGTGAGAAGTAACCTTAGTTTTATTAAGCTACTAAGATGTCAGGGTCACTGGATTCTGACAACAAACCTAACCTATCCTGATTAACACAGAGGGGAAGCGGATGAAAACTAACAGTTTATCTAGCACATACTATGTGCCTACATTGCCCTAGGGCCTTCAGATGGTCTGTTATTTCTGTTGTTGTTTTACTTATTTCTCATAAAACCTTTGTGAGATCACTATAGTCCCTATTTTACTGGTGAATAAATTGAGGCTCTGAAATTTGGTAACATCATGGATAGTAAAATGGAAAGATGGTCTGTCAATAAATTTCTGTTTGACCACCCATCCTGTTTCAGTGACACCATCCTGTTTCAGTGATACTGTGCTGACTTTTATTAGCATGCACTTGTTTACTTTTAAGGCCAGTAGGAGTTTTGAGCAAGCACACCTGGTACTCTGCTGCAACAGCTACGAAGTCTCTTTCTCCCTCAGGAGGAAGCCAGGGCAGCAGGTGTGGTGTGAGTATAGGGCATCATCTAAAATGGGGGCCAAATACCCTGTGGGCATGAGAAGTGATAATTCTGTGGTCCAGACTAAGATCCTTTTGGTGCAGAAACTGCTTTCATAAAATAATCCAGCCTAATCATCATTGTTAGAATTAAAGGCACTAAGGCCAGAGCCAAAAAGCAGTCAAAGTTGCAAACACCAGAAAGGTACTGAAAAAATAGAAATAAAGTGATATGGACTTCTATTTTCACAATTACTTCCATTCTGCCTCTTCTGTCTGAAAGCAGAAGTATTATAGACTGCCTTCTGACAGCCATACATATTAGCTACTTATTCTAGAAAAATTAATATTGGTTAGGTCAATGACCACAGAGTCAGGGTAAGCCATTTTAGACTGAGTTAAGCATATTTGTGCCATAATGCGTATTCAGTTATCATCCTTCAGAGTTATTTGGGTGTTTTTTGCAAATTACTACATATGACTCAGTTTGGCTCCATAGGAATTATGCTATTTAGTCTCATTATTGGATATTGTTCATTCTTGCTAATGAATAAAATGAAAAATGGAAATATTATATATTCAAAGTATATCAAATTAAGCACCATAGAGAGAGGGTAAATAGGGCTGTGTTTACCGGATCACGGCATATAGGAGGCTCTTTTAGTTGAATTATAAACATCCAATCAAATTCTTTACAGTGTATAACAACCTCTAGACTTGGAATCAGAATACCTGGGTTGAAATTCCTGTACCATCAAATTACTTAACTAAGATACGTATTTCTCATCTATAAATGGAGTAGAGGTTAAATTTACCTGGTTGTCACAAGAATTATAGAGTACAATATGTATGAAAGCACACCGTCTCATGCATTATAGATTCACAGTAAAGCAGCAGACTCAGTTTACCATTTTTAAATGCATGCAATGTGTTATTCCAGTAGGTTATTCAAGTTTAAAACATTAGTGATTGTTGTTAACTCTTCTAATAAACAGGTGTGAGTGTACCTTAGATGTGTCACAAAGAGCCACTGGCCTTTAAAGAATCTTCAGAATGGGAAGGTTACCTTGATGAAGTCATCAAGCTCCACCATCAAGCTTTTGTTTTGCAAGCTCAAAAACTGTAATTTGGCAAGTCCCAGAGGCAGTCAAACTCAGGCATGCTGATATGTAAGCAAAGTTTCTTAAGACACTGATAGAGATAAGTAGATACTATTAGAATTTATTAATTTTAATGAGAAAAGTTTCTCAGCTGGACTAAATGCTCACATACTCCTACTAGTTCATTATCCTTTGGTAGAGAGATAGTAAGGGGGAGTCAAATGATAACCCTGAGCTGACTTGTATCTGAATATGCCAGATTATGCTGAGACAGACAACCACAAAATCTCAGTGTCTTTAAATATCAATGGTCCGTTATCTCTCAAAGTTCATGTCCCGTGATGGAGGTTGGGAGGATATTTGGCTGTAAGTATCTAAACTCAGGAACCCAGGATGACAGAGGTTCCACTTCATGGAGCTGCTTCAGCAAGTGGGAAGGAATGCTGAAGGATCTTGTGCTGGATTTAAAGATCTTCCACCAGGAAATGAGACATATTCCTGACAATGAAAGGACATATTTCATTGCCAAAAGTAAATCAAATTGCTATACCTGAGTTTGAAGAGGTGAAGGACCATCATCCTCTGTACCCCAAAGTAGAAGTAAACTGGATATTGGTGAGTACAGTTGGTAAAGAAGGTAGATCAAAGGTGTTTTGCTATAGCTTTGAATGTTTTACATCCTCATGCTCTGAAACCTATGTCCCTCTAGCCACATGCAGGTATAATTGCCACATGCCTCTGTCCTCACAGAGTTCTATTGGCAGAGCATCTTGCCCCTGAAATAGAACCAGGATGCGCAGGACCAACCTTTGCCTCAGTGACTCTTTGTTTCCACTTCACTGGCTGACCAACCCATCTTTTCACAGATGTATTCTTTATTTATACCCGTGAATTTGCTACATTAGATGGCATTCAAGTCTTGCTGACCTGGGAGCCCCTATCTCTCTCAGATAAGTTATATATCTAGATCTATGAAGCCTTGATTTTAGAAGTTAACTTTGAGGATAATCTTACTTTCCTCATTTCACAGTTTGGAGATACCTAAATGCTTTTTCTCCCCTCCACCTCCCACAATGTACTATCTACAGACTCAAAAAAGTTTTTAGGTAACTTTATAATGATACATCTGTTTCAGATTATTAGAGAGGCTAGTTGAGAATATTTGGAGAGCGTCAAATCTTCTTCTTATTTAACATGTGCTTTCCCATCCTTTTAATGTGTTGGGATGACTGTATAGAAAGTAACTCCAGCCTCCTTAGTTGCAGTCTGCTCATACAGACTAAAGTGGCTATTGTTTTTTTCTATACAACAACAATAATATACACAGCAGTAATAGTAATACCTCCTTTCGGGTTCCCAGACCCAAGTCTAATGCGTGTGTAGGGGGAGGAGGATCCTTCCACAGACACTGCATCAAGCAATTCTTGAACACCAGCAGGGTGTCCAAGAGCTCAAATCAATTCTGATGCTATCTGCCCAGAGACAGCACCAGATTCCCCAGGGTGAGGGCTCTGTCCTACAGGACTGCCCTCTGCCCCCCACTCCAGATGCCGGCAGCAAGTCCCAGGCTGCTCCCTGGGCTTCTGACCAGCCGGCTACAGGTTGGAGTTCCTGTAACCTCCCACTTGGGTTTGGTTAATTTGTTAGAGCGGCTCACAGAACTCAGGAAAACACTTACATTTACCAATTTTATAAAGGATACTGTAAACGACACAAGTTAACAGCCAGATGAAGAGATACATAGGGCAAGTCCCAAATACAGGAGCGTCTATGCTTGTGGAGCTTGGGGACTGGCTTGGTGGCATGTGGACGCACTCGGGTTCCCCAAGTGTAGAGGCTCTCTCTGCAAAGAAGAAGGATCCAGGAGAGCCACATGCTCTCCCAGAGGTTTTGTGAGGGCTTCATTGCGTAGTTGTGATGGACTAAATTATCAGCCATTGGCTGATTCAACCTCCAGTCTCCACCCTTGGGTGGGCTCCAAAAGTTTCTCATTAACATGACAAACACCCGTTTCACCTTTAAGGCTCTGCAGTGTTTTCAGAAACTGTGGATGAAGATCAGATATACCTGGGAAATATATACTTGGTCATATGAATGACCAAATATGTATTTCTTATGATTCATTATATCACAATGGGGTTTAATTGTACTTTAACCATCACATGCCAATCCCACACTTAATTAAGTATCCCTTAATGAATAATGACCTGTACATTAGCAAAAATTCCCATATTTGTACTTAAATCCTATTTGTCTAAAGAATTTGGTGACTTTTGTCCTGAAGATGTTTTTTTGTCTGCATAAGTTTTTATATATTCTGTGTCCTAACCTTTGACCAGCTCTGCATTAGACAACTGTAATCAACTTTTTTTCTTCTGCTAAAATATTTTAGCATAGAGTTTCCTTGAGTCAGAAAGGCAATTTATTCATTTAATTTTTTGTTACATAGTACTCATTCATTCCATTCTTTATTCTTTCATACATTCCAACTTTAGAACAACTACTAAGCTCAAAACTGTAAGTTTTGGGAAGCAAGATGAGAAATAAGATAATACTGTCCTCAGAGTGATTCATTTTTGGGGAGAGACTGAAAGGCCCAAATGATTAGAAGCGGTGAATGAAAGCAAGAAGGGAAATAGTACTTTGTGGTGTGCTGAATTCAGAACTAGGGAACTTCAGGGCTTTATAATATTTTAAGCAGCCTATTAGACTTATTCTTCCAAGTGTACAAAACACTTTCTCATGGATGATCTCATGTAATCATCTCAACAGTTCTGTGTACAAAAAATATACCCTTTTATCGGCAAGGCAATACAAGTTAAATGAAGTTAAGCTACTTGCTCAAAGTTCCATTATTATTATTATTATTATTATTATTTTGTATCATTAATGTACAATTACATAAGCAACATGATGGTTACTAGACTCCCCCCATTATCAAATTCCCACCACATACTCCATTAGAGTCACTGTCCGTAAGCATAGTAAGATGTTATAGAATCACTACTTATCTTCTCTGTGTTGTACTGCCTTCCCCATGTCCCCTCCTGCATTATGTGTGCTAATCGTAATGCCCCTTCCCCCCCTCTAGTTCCATTATTATTAATTGACATAATCCACATTTTCTAAAATGTTCTCAGAGTAAAGGCTTATTTTAAGTCCTGTGCCTACAGCAGAGTTGAGTATGGATCCCCAACCAGTCCTTTGGCCTGGATCCTTTGAAACTACAAGTTATAGGGATCCCAAGATGTCCTGATGTGGTGAGAGTTTGTTTTCATGTTGTAGAAAATAAGGTATTCAGAAGAAACCAACACTTGTTTGGAAGGAGCTACTTTTAAAAAATTGTCATCTGGGTTACATACATTTATTCTTTCCTTTATTTCTGTTTTAAAGAGCAGAGTATTTTGTTTTGTTTACGGTTCTCTTTCCAGAAGAATAGGTAGTTTATTTTATCTACATAAATGTATTTCTCCACATTTCATTGTTCAGCTATAGAGAAAAAAATGGAAGAATGCTGGAAATGGATTTCTTTTATAAGGTGGAGAAAAATAAAAATTTGATGTGATGTAAGAGAAAAACTGGCTTAAGTTAAAAGGACTGATGTAAAGGTATCAGAGAAGAAAGCTGTTAGATATCCACATAAAACTTCAGGGACAAATCTTGATGAGTTTTTCCAAGTCTCTGTCTTATCCTGAGTTTTAGACAAACAATTCAATAAACAAATTTTGAGTATTATGTTACCCCACACTGAGTTATACAAGGAAATTACAATAAGACATGCTCCTGGCTGCAAACAGAAAAATAAGCAATCTCAGTATAACAGAGAAATTGCTTGAACTACAGAGTATTTTGTGAACAGAGAGCACAGAGCTGGAAAAGGGGTGTTGAAAGGGTAGACTAAGGTTTAGGAATAGGTCAGGGAATGAAGAGAGAAAGCTCGCATAGGAAGCCACTTCTGGACTAACACTTAAAGACTGACCAGGGGTTAGACAGCAAAAAGAAGAGCAAAGAAAATTGTGAGTAAAAATATTGCTCACTACCAATCAATTGGGTAATTCTGTGTGTGGCCCTCCTGATGAGCTTTAATATAAATTGCATCATGCAGTTCTCCCCACTACTTTGTGAGATAGATACTATTTACAAAAACAAGACAGTAGAGAGGCTTGTGCAATTTGCCTCGGATGGTCAGAGAACTCTGGATGGAAGCTTCAGGTAAAAGAAGACCTAACAGAATAGATACGATGATGCAGAGTTTAAAAATAATTAGGAATAAGGCAAGAAAAACATTGTATAGTGTTTGAAAATAATTAAAATTAAAAGGAAAAGAAGTTGTGAAAAACCCTAGAAATGGTAGAAGTCCAAATGACAGTTAAAGTATTAATAGTAACTGGTACTCTTTACTGAGTGTTAGCCATATTCCAGATCTTGTTTTATGTACTTTCATGTATTATCTTTCTTTTAATCCTCAAAACTCTCCTATAAGGGAATTCTTATTATCTTCATTTATGTGTGAGGACACCGATGAGCCAAAGAGGTTAGGTGAACACAGATGGTCCCCTTCTTACAATGGGTCGACTTAACTGTTCTTCAACTTTATGATGATGTGAAATGATATGCAGTCAGTGAAAACCTTACTTTGAATTGTGAATTTTAATCTTTCTGGGCTAGTGATATGCGATCTGATCCTCTTTTGGGACACTGGGCAGTGGCAGCGAGCTGCAGCTTCTGATCAGCTCTCCGGTACACTTGCAGACATTCTGTTTGTTACTTTTTCACTACAGTGTTCAATAAATTACATGAGATATTCAACACTTTATTACAAAATAGGCTTTGTGTTACGTGGTTTTGCCCAAATGTAGGGTAATTCAGAACACATTTAAGGTAGGCTAGATTAAACTGGGATATTCAATAGATTAGGTGTTTTAATGCACTTTTGACTTTATGATATTTTGAACTTACAATGGGTTTATCAGAATATAAACCCATCGTAAGCCAAGGAAGACCTGTATTTCACACTGTAAGAAGTGGAGTTGGGTTTTGAACCTGTGTAAGCTGACTCCAGAAGCCAGGTACTTAATCACTATTCCTTTGAACCTCTTGGATACCAGTGATAGGATTATCACTGTCTATAGTGTTCTCTTGTAATATTAGATTTTAGTTATAGCTTCTTGAGACTAGACCCTATTTCCTATGAAGGAATTATAACCAGCCCCTGCTCTTCTTACCTGATCTTGGGAAGCATATTTTCATTTAAGTAAAAATGGCTAAACTAATCCACTGACTTTTTCACTCATCAGGAAGTAAACACCTTATCCCCGAAACATGGGGATTTAGCAAGTTCCACACACACTGCCAGTTTTCACCAGCTGTAGAGCAAAGTCACTTGCTGTTTTACTTTCATAGATATGACAAAGCAGCATGATACCTAATGTCATGGATAAAGGAAACAGCTTAAAGACTTTCACGTTTTAATGCCTTTTTTAAAAGAAGTTATAACTTCATATTGCTATGAAGTTGCTAAGGAGTGTAATGAAGGCTCATTTAAAATAATTTTCATCCTGTGTGGTGTGTCTATGAAATAATACATAAAATGCAAAGAGTGTAAGCAAAAAAATCTCTTGAGTCTAAAATCTCCATGAAATATACATATATAAGAAACACAGGGGATGAAGTTGTGAGAGCCTACTAGAAAATGAGAAAAGGATACATTATAACAGTAAACTGCTATTTTTGTCCCTTAAGTGCCAATAGATTTGCTTCTCCCTCAAGATAAATAATTGTTTCTCTTTATGGCAATTATGGCACAGAATTTTCCTTTGATTATATTTTCAGTAAATTGAGTTGTCATAATGTGGATACTTTTAAGCTGTGCCTTCCTTTCTATAAAGTCTCATGTAATTTGTAAATTTTATATTTACCACTGGCATCAATTAAAAATATCTTTTCTACTTCTTCTCTTTGGTTAACATATTTCCCTGTGTGCTCCCTTTGTGTGGGTACTACATTTTACCATAATATATAGCACCTATTTAAGCTACATATATTAAATATATTTTACTTTGAATTTGTAAGGCATTACATTTCAGAAAAAATTTAGGACAAATTATTCTTCTGTTAAACTAGGTGTTTCTCATAGGAAGAAACACCATTGTTTTAAAGCTTTATTTCCAGGACATAGTAAGCCTTCCAAACATATATTTAAGAAACAAAGGAATTAACTGATTGGAAATAGATTCACTGAATTGAATTACATATAAACAAGAGTGAGATAGAATAAAGGGAAGAAAGTTTGTATTAGGAAAAATAGGTCATAGAGATTCTTAATATCACCATCTGAGGATGTATTTTGGCATCTCTTGACTCAAACCCAAGAGAAGTTGTTTGTACTAATTAAGGGTATTTATCATGTTTTTCTATGGGTAAAACAACATCCTGCAAAAAGTGGAAGAATTATTTTCCGAGAATAATCTCAAGTTTTGTTGTCTTCCTAAAATATTGATGAAGAGAAAGAGCACATGGCAGTATTGGGAATTTGATTGAGTGATGTTTGAGACTTAGACACATATCAGTCATTATTGAAGAAGACATTTTTCCTCTTTCGGGAGCAAACTTAAGATTTTCCATCAAGATTGTCCTTTTGTGCACCATGGTTCTTATTTCTTAGAAGTATAATAAATAGTAAAATAATAGTGATTCAACAGGATACAAAGAACTCAACACATGTGTCTATTAAAGCTCTGCATTTGAATGTGCCAAAGCAACTAAGCCAGTTATTAACATTTTATTATTAAGGAAAAGAGATGCCGTCTTAAAATAACCTAAAGAATCCACTCCAAAACTACTAGATTTAATATCTGAATTCAGCAAACTTGCAGGATACAAAATTAATACACAGAAATCTGTTGCATTCCTATACACTAATGATGAACTAGCAGAAAGAGAAATCAGGAAAACAATTCCATTCACAATTGCATTAAAACAAATAAAATACCTAACAATAAACCTAACCAAGGAAGTGAAAGACCTATACTCTGAAAACTATAAGACACTCATGAGAGAAATTAAAGAAGATACCAATAAATGGAAACACATCTCATGCTCATGGATAGGAAGAATTAATATTGCCAAAATGGCCATCCTGCCTAAAGCAATATACAGATTCAATGCAATGCCTATCAAAATACCAACAGCATTCTTCAACGAACTAGAGAAAATAATTCTAAAATTCATATGGAACCACAAAAGACCCCAAATAGCCAAAGCAATCCTGAGAAGAAAGACTAAAGCTGGGGGGATTATGCTCCCCAATTTCAAGCTCTACTACAAAGCCACAGTAATCAGGACAATTTGGTAATGGCACAAGAACAGACCCACAGACCAATGGAACAGACTAGAGAGCCCAGATATAAACCCAAGTATATATGGTCAATTAATATACGATAAAGGAGCCATGGACATACGATGGGGAAATGACAGCCTATTCAACAACTGGTGTTGGCAAAACTGGACAGCTACATGCAAGAGAATGAAACTGGATTGTTGTCTATCCCCATACACAGAAATAAACTCGAAATGGTTCAAAGACCTGAATGTAAGTCATGAAACCATAAAACTCTTTGAAGATAACATAGGCAAAAATCTCCTGAATATAAACATGAGCAGAGAAAGACAAATATCAAATGATTCCCCTCATTTGTGGAGTATAACAACGAAGCAAAACTGAAGGAACAAAATAGCAGCAGACTCACAGACTCCAAGAAGGGACTAGTGGTTACCAAAGGGGAAGGGTGTGGAAGGGCGGGTGGGGAGGAAGGGAGAAGGGGATTGTGGGGTATCATGATTGGTGCACCTGTGTGTGGGGGGTCATGGGGAAGACAGTGTACCTCAGAAAAGACAAGTAGGGACTCTGGCATCTTACTACACTGATGGACAGTGACTGCAATGGGGTATTATTGGGGAGAGACTCAATAATAAGGATAAATGTAATAACCACATTGTTTTTGTTGTGAAACCTTCATAAGAGTGTATATCAATGATACCTTAATAAAAAAAAAGATGCCTTATACAAGTCACATTTTATAAATTAAAGAGTGAAGTTTGGAACCCAGTTTTCATCTGGCCTCAAATTTAGCCTGGCCTTTTACTAGCTGACAGGGCTTAGTTCCTTCTGAACCTGTGCATTGAGAAAAAAATGTAATTATATAATTGTGGTTTTAGAAGCTAGTCTTTTTAATTAAGGCACTAGCCCAGGTTGTGTAAGAATTTGAATATGTCATTTAACTCCTCTATGGTTTCCTTCTAGTATTAACATTAGATTAGTACCTTCTAAGTCAGAAGTTCCACTCCTACAGATTTATCCTGAATACTCTGTGCAGAGATTCATGCATAAGGGTGTTCATATGCAGTGTTGCTTACACTAGAAAAGATCATTAAAAACACAAGAGGAAATTGGTTGAATTATAGTATAGTGATGCATTAGAATTACATGCTGCCAGTAAAATTGTTGGTAGATACATTTCAACTAATATGTATTATCACAGAAGGAGAAGGCAGATTACAAAGAAAAGTGTGTGGCATGATTTTATTTTTTGCAACTCAATATATCTGGGAAATATGGATGAAAAATAATTATTTATTATATGTTATGTTCCAAAAACACTATTTTAAGTATTTCATTTGTATCATCTCATTGCATTTATATAACTCTAATGGAAATTGTTAATATCATTTCTTATGTTAAAAAACAAACAAAACTGAAGCACTGGATGTCAAACAACTTGCTCAAAGACACGTAGTCAATAGTTCCATACTTGAACCTGAGCCCGTGTTTTTTTACCATTGTGATATTCTTTACCACTGTCTCCTAAAAAATCTGTGGTAATGAAAAACACAATATTAATAGTGGCCATCTGTTAACCTCTTTTACTGAGTACATAGAGGATTAGAAATGGCACATTACTCAAGAGCATGGGCCCTGGGTCCTTCTCTGTCACTTACTAGCTGTGTGACTTTCAAGTTCCTTAGCCTTTCTGGGCCTCAGTTTCCTCTTCTGTAAACCAGAATTAATAGTGGTTCATAGTAATAATGGTTTCTATGAAGATTAAATAAGTTAATACATGCTAAATGTTTAAAGTAGTGCCAGAGACATGAAAAGTATTTTTCACGTGTTATTACATGTGCCATGGAGCAAAGAAGGGATGGAATAGATTTGAAACTTGTTTTAACTCCAGTACATCTTATTTCATCCCTACTCTGATTCCTCTAGACCAGTATCTCTCTCTAGTACTGCAAGACTCATATTCTCCCAAGATTACAAATTAGTAAATTCTCCCAACTGAAAGGCTAGAAAATATTGTTTGAATAGGCTCTCATGTGGAGTAAAACAAACAGCACAAAACAGCCTTGGGTGTTTGTGCTCTAATCCCTACAGAGTTTACAGTACTTTACTCTGAGTTATTTGCAGAGCTTTCTCATCCTGGGAGTATTGTTCTCAATGGTTTTGTAGGAGAGTTTCCATCATTTAGAAGCAAAGGGTGAAAAATATATTGCTCACTACAAGTTATGATCTTCTTCAGACAATCATTAGATGCCTACATTATTTTTATATTGCGCTTCTTTTCTTCATTCAACAAATATTTCTTGAATGTCCACTACGACTCTTCTGGCTTGCATGAGGCACTTTACATGGCAGAGTTAAGTAGTTGCAGGAATGAAGTTTTGTGATACTTGATTTGATATCCCTAAAGATAAAAATTTTAACTTGTGACAAAATCCAATAATCTCTGAAGTTTGCAGGAATTTGAAGATGGGAAATTATCATGGGAAAAAATATTTTTATTTGTTTCACTTACTAGTATGGTCATATTACCACAACCTGACCTTGATTGAATATCCTCCAAATATCTTGTCAACACCTAATTTTCTCCATGCCAGTTGAGCTGAGTATCTGACACTTAAACTTGCCCCAAAGCACAAAAATGGAAGGTGCTAAGAATGTCCTATCCTTGTCCTAACACTGCATATATTAATGGCTTCTTAATTGTTTATCTGAGTGTCCTTTCTTAGAACCTTCAGTTACTTAACCATTGCCTATGGAATAAAGTCCCAGAGCATCAATATACCACAGAAAAGCCCTTTCCGATCTGCCTTATGCCAAGTCACTCATAGGCCTTTCCCACCATCCCTTTGCACTTGCTCCAGCCATCCTGAACCTCCTTTACTTTTTGTTCTGCAGGTATTGACTTGTGCATGCATTTACTCCTCCCAAGGAGGACAGTCCTTCACATTTACATAAATGAATCCCTCTCTATAAGCATTGTTTTGTTCATGCAGTCACTTTTGCTGGAACGGTTTTTTTCTGCTTTGTGCAACCAGAAAACTTACTCAGCCTAAATCAATTTATTGAGATCTCCCCTAACTCCATATTCCTCCGCACACATTTCCCTCACTGAATGGCAATTATTCTTTTATATCTGTCTTACCTGGTTAGGCTTTGAGGTCTTAGACCACAGGAACAAGGGTTTATTTATTTCTGGATCTTTTACACCCCACATGGCTAATATAGAGAAGATTCTTGTGAACATTTTGGGCAAATGAAGTATCCTTAAATTAATATCCACTTTATCCTCACGTCTTCTTTGAAACCCTCCTTAAATTACCCTCACCAGATCTCACTCACCTCACTTCCCAGTATTTCCATTTCACTCTTCTCTTTTCAATCTGAGTTCAACTCTGGCAATACTTGTACTTTGTATATTTCATTTAATTTATTTTCATTAGCCCATATTTTCTATATACTTTATGTCTTTTCCTACAGCTCTGTCCATGTGATTATTCAATAAAGCTGTAAATATTTCAGTATGAATGTTACTTGCTGTGTGTTCACACCTTTTAATATTCATATTCTCTTTTTGTCTATAATTAGATAGGAAAAGATGTTAAAAAATCATTTTGCTACAGCAAATTAGCAGAAGTATGGGATAAATATTTAATGATGGTAATGTTGATTCACTACAATATACAGAATGAAAATAAAGTAATTTCTACCATCATGCAATGTAAATCTGTACTGCAAAGATTTGTTGTCACTGAAATAGCTCCCATGCAATATCTTACTTTTTGTTTTTCCTGAGGCTTTAAAGGTTTGAATGAGTTCCTGAGTTTTAACTTAAATTCCAAGGCCATACAAGTAAGTCATTGGGCTTTGCTGTACCATCAGGCTAATGTCTTATGGATAGGAATGGATTGTACTTGATGTTAGGTTCAATCCCTGGGTCTAAAGGAATTTCTGTGGCATTACCTACAAATGATTTATGGTCGGCCTTCTCTGTTCCTTCAATGTGTTCTTCTTGATTTTTTTAACAGTAAATTTGTGACACACAGTACTTTAAAGAAAAAGCTAAACTGCTAAAACATATCTTGATTTAATCCTAGGACAGAGACCCTGTGATGAGCAAAATTGAAAGTGTTGGAAAGGGACTCATTTTAAACATTAACAGCAGTTCTGGTTGCGGTGGGAATAAGGGAGTTAAAGGCAAAGACAGAATACGGTAATTGGAGTCCTCAATTGGTGTGTAAAATTAGTGCAGCATGGGTATGTATGTGGGAGGTTTGGTGTGTGGCATCCTTCCCCCTAGAAATCCTTGGCAGATTAATTTTCATAAACCTATTCTTCACTGTCTTCCCCTACCAGGATAAAAATGTTCAGTGCTAGATCCTTTGAAGGGACACTGATACACAGAAATAGTTATACCATGGTATGCTAAATTGTAGGGGTAGATATTATTATTCATTAAAGAAATATTTAATGCGTCCTTACCTATCCCTGGTACGTGCTAATTACTGGGAATAGATTGGTTTGGGATTCCCTGCCTGCGTGTTTGGGAAGACCCACAAAGGAAATGTCATATCAGCATATCATTGAAAGTGAACTAGAAATTAACTATTTGGTTCAAATATCTTAATTCCTTACATCTATGAATAACATCACCCCCTCCTATAGAGCAAAATAGAATAGTTGAAGTCAAAATGGCAAGAATCAAATTTTAAAGTAAAAGTAAAATGGAACAACAAAGGAGCACCCAGAACTTGATCTAATATAGGAAACTTTGAAGTTGCATATATTCTAAGTATTTTAGCACCTATTGGTAAATTTGATTTTTTTTAACAGTTAACTTGGGACACACAGTACTTGAAAGAAAAAGCTAAACTG
Organism: Manis pentadactyla; assembly: GCF_030020395.1. Classification (NCBI taxonomy): domain Eukaryota; kingdom Metazoa; phylum Chordata; class Mammalia; order Pholidota; family Manidae; genus Manis; species Manis pentadactyla. The sequence goes on from NC_080027.1 coordinate 31,112,634, forward strand.
CTAAAACATATCTTGATTTAATCCCAGGACAGGGACCTTGTGATGAGCAAAATTGAAAGTGTTGGAAAGGGACTCATCTTAAACATTAACAGCAGTTCTAGTTGCAGTGGAAATAAGGGAGTTAAAGGCAAAGACAGAATACAGTAATTGGAGTCCTCAATTGGTGTGTAAAATTAGTGCAGCATGGGTATGTATGTGGGAGGTTTGGTGTGTGGCAGGGACGAGCACACAGAAACTTACTGTTGTTCTTCACTTGGCTGAATTTAAATGGAAGAGCTAGAACAGAGACTGGGAAAATAAACATTCCTCTCTTCCTTTGGGAAATTTAGACTAGCCAACAAGATCCAATTAACACACATGGAAGTCAAAATACCATTTTATAGTAATTCAACTTACTTGGTTACATGTCTATTAAACCCAAAGTTGTCCACTCAACTTAATAGGGCCTCCATGTGATAATTTCATTCTGCGTTATAAAATGTAGGATAGTAAAGGAAGAGAGTAAAACAACATTTATTCAGAAGCTGAACCTTAAGATGCTATTATATATTGGATCATTTATTTTATTTATATTTAATCCTATTACAAACCTCCAAAGTAAAGATTGTCTTTAATTTTAATTTTTTCAGCATTTTATCAGACTAATTTTCAAACAAACATATTTTGAAAAAATACTACAGTGAACACCCATACTTCCTGGATTCAACAATTAGACCATGCCAAATATGTATTATCCACCTTTCTATTTGTTTAATAATCAATTAATTAATCTATCTGCCCTGATCTGTGCAAACAGCTAGATTTATTTTCACAGAACCATTTGAAAGTAGTCTGCAGACATCACGACTTCAGTTTTCATCTCCTACATCATCCTAACAGCATGACCACAAAAAAGGCAATTAACTATTACTTCCTAATATTATTTAATATCAGTTAATATTCAAGTTCCCTAACTGTCCTCCCAAATTGTTCATAGTAAGTTTTTCCCAAACCAGGATGCAGTCATGATTCATCCATTATATTTGGATCTTATATCTTCAATATGTTTTAATCTAAACGTTTCCTCAACTTTTCCCACAGCACTGACCTCTCCCCCTAACTTTTATTTTGAATAATTAAAACCTAGAGAGAAGTCGAGAGAATAGAAAACAAATGTGTCTATACCTTTCACCTTATTCACGAATAGTTAGCATTTTGCCACATTTGCTCTCTAGCTCACTCGCTCTAATTCTAATTCTGTTATTTCAACTATGTGGCATTTTTCTATGAAATAGTTTTCTTTATCTTTAGATGTTACTGCTGTGAATGCAGGATGACTTAATGCTTTTTCCTTAATTCCAATTTTAAGAATAAGGAATTAGTGTAAAACACAACTTCAATTATGGCAAATGCTCTTTCAATTTTTAAAAAAACTACCATATGTCTTTCTGATGCCCAAATTTTTACCAAATTTGATCAAAGGGAGACTTCAAACTGGCTTTCATGTTCTGGAAATTTCCTTGTCCCAGATATAAAATTAACCATTTCTCTAGATGAAGGGGATTAAGAGGGACAAACTTCCAATTATAAAGTAAATAAACAAGGGGATGAAAAGTACAGCATAGGGAATATAGTAATAATATTGTAATACCCTTGTTTGGTGACAGATGGTAACTGCACTTACCATGGTAAGCATTTCTCAGTGTACATAATTGTTGACTCATTATGTTGTACACCTAAAACTAATATGATATTATATATCAACTATACTTCAATTAAAAAATATATGTTAGCTATTTCTCCAAGGAGCCCTGGCTTCTTTTAGCAGAAAATTACAATTAGAAACCAAGATCTTCATGCTACTTATGCTCATTGCTGCAGGGAGTCATTGTTGCTTAGGCCCTCTTAGTGAACAGATAGGGAATGTAAATATTTTCAATTCAGTCTGAGTAAACAGATAATGAATGTAAATATCTGCCATGAGTAAATATTGGTGTTTCCAATTCAAATCTAATGTTATGTAGTATTTCCTTAAAATTACTTGGCTTAACATTTGTAACTCTTTTTTCTTATAATAAATGTTTATTTTCTCAATAATATTTTTACTTATTTGCTTTGATCTTCATTATACACCAAATAGCTTCCAAGTTACAACACTAATAATACAAATAAATAAAACTATTGAATAAAATGTAGGATTTTGTTTTGTTTTGTTTTTGCAGTTCACTTTTTTCCTTAGAATATACTCCAAATGAGATGAAGTGTATTCAAAAGTCACTTGAAATAATTATTTTCTCTATGGGGTTAAATTACCAATTTGATACATAGGCTATGTTGTTTCCATTGTTAGAGTTTACTGTTTATTTTCTCTTAAATTTTATTTATTTTGAATATTTACATGATTCAAAGGTAAAACTATATTAAAAGATATAGCAGAGAGATATTGGCTCTATTTTTATTGCATCTCTCCTAATCCCCTGGAGGTATGGTCATATATAATTCATTGTCCAAGTAGGAAACTCTTGAGAAGAAAGGAATTGCTTAAAATAATTACAATGAACAATTTTGTAAATACTTACATATTGACTGAAACCTAATTTTATCATATCAGAGGACAAGTAAAATTGTTACACACTGTGCAATCCTTAAAAAACTTTTAAGAGTACATGAAAGTCTTTATATATTAAAAATAACATAAACGCTTGTATAATAAAGCAAATTTAAAGATAAGAGTGTCTATCTTGGGCAAAATTGTTTTCTTTTTTTTTTAATTTTTTTATTAAGGTATTATTGATGTACACTCTTACGAAGGTTTCACATGAAGAAACAATGTGGTTGCTACATTTACCCATATTATCAAGTCCCCACCCATACCCCAATGCAGTCACTGTCCATTAGTGTAGTAAGATGCCACAGATTCACTGTTTGCCTTCTCTGTGCTACACTGTTCTCCCCGTGATCCCCCCACACCATGTGTACTAAACATTGCCTTCTCCCTCTCTCCCACCCGCTCTCCCACACACCTCCCCTTTGGTAACCACTAGTTCATTCTTGGAGTCTCTTAAGTTGGCTGCTATTTTGTTCCTTCAATTTTGCTTCATGGTTATACTTCACAAATGATGGAAATCATTTGGCACTTATCTTTTTCCACCTGGCTTATCTCACTGAGCATAATATCCTCCAGCTCCATCCATATTGTTGCAAATGGTTGGATTTGTTTCTTTCTTATGGATGAATAGTATTCCATTGTGTATATGTACCACCTCTTCTTTATCCATTCATCTACTGATGGACACTTAGGTTGCTTCCCTGTCTTGGCTATTGTAAAAAGTGCTGTGATAAACATATGGGTGCATATGTCTTTTTGAATCTGAGAAGTTGTATTCTTTGGGTATATTCCAAGGAATGGGATTCGGGGTCAAATGGTATTTCTATTTTGAGTTTTTTGAGGAACCTCCATATTGCTTTCCACAATGGTTGAAAGCATTCCCAGCAGCACTACATTCCCACCAGCAGTGTAGGAGGGTTCCTTCCCCTTTCTCCACATCCTCAACAGCATTTGTTGTTCAAAATTGTTTTCATGATAGGCTTACATAGTTACCCATTTTTATTATTTTCTGTTTAGCATTTGATGTTTCTACAAAAGTAATGAAGTGCATGCATAATTCTTATTTCCTTTCCTTTCTTATGGTAGGCGTCTTGTTTGCTATTTCACTAATAAAATATACTGGAAATCATCCTATAATAGTCTGTAGAGATATTTATTCTCTCTTATTACCTAATAGGAGAAAAAGACTATGGCTTATTCAGTGCATTGCCTATTGTTTAGATAGTCGATATCCTTCAATCTTTTGCTCTTATATACACAAGTAACCTTATGGGTATGCTGTTTGGTATTTATAGAGGTATGGCTGTAGAGTAGATTCCTAAAAATAAGATTTCTAGATTAGAAAGACAACCCATGTACTTTTGTTAGATATAGTTAAATGCAATGTTACAGGGGTTGTAATACTTTGCACTCCCACTAGTAACTCCTTCTTCTTCCCAACTGAGTATAGTACAAACTTTGGATTTTTTTCCAATCACATAGTATGAAAGAGTATCTCAGTGGGATTCTGTTTCTGTTATGAGTAACACTGAGCATCTTTTCATATGTTTGAGGTCTATTTGTCTTTCTTTTGTGGGTATAGTCTTCTGTCCACTGTTCTCTTGGTCTTTGGTATTTTTTTCTTTTTCTGTTAAAATGATTAGATGTTTCTGCCTGTGATGTAAGTTGGAAATATATTTTTACAGTTTATTATTCATATTTTGAAAAACATATATATATGTGTGTGTGTGTGTGTCTGTTAGTTCAATGTAAATAAACACCTAAGCAGAACCTGTCCAGTTAAATAAGTCTAACCACTACAGATAATTTTGTCATGAGACATCATGAATAACTGGTGGTTTTTGATCATTGTAACCTGCAAGAATTAAGGGCACAGAGTAGTTTTTATAGCATAACATGATTATTTTGTTCAAAGCATTCTGACCACTTTCCTAATACATGAATTAGTCCGTAGTCTGATTCTGAAAGCTCTTGAAGAATCCTTTACTTCACAGAAGTGGGATTTTACATGCATACATACTTTCAGTGTAAATATGGCAAACTTTGAGCTGAATTGAGCCATTAATGGAGATGGGGGTGGGCCGGCGGAGAAAGTCTGTTGTCTCTTACAACCCACATTCTAATGTCTATGTGGGGTGAGAACCCCTATGATGAGTGCGTTCTTTTGCAAATATAAAGAAAACCCATTAGTAAATAGATATGAAGCAAATAAATGCTGTTTCCTAAGTGTTGAGCAGTTTAAAACAAAACAAAAACCCACTGGCAGAAGCCATCTGGTCCTGGCAGCTTTCCCGGTTAAACACTTTTAATTGCTTCTGTGATCTTGGTAGGTTGGCATGTCATGGTTTCCAGGGATTTGGGAGAATTGACCTTTATGAAGTAATCACAGTTTTGTTGTACAAAAGAACTCTGAGTTACCAAAGCAGGCAGCATGTCCTGCTGTGGGGCCATGGTACTAAGGATGAATCAAATGTGTGATGGTTTCCTGTTTGGATTAACTTCACTGCAATATTCTCCACATAGGACATTCCAGTAGCCAACGACATTCCACATGGAATGTTCTGCAAAGTTTGCAGTGAATCCTAAGTCGAATATGGTCTATGAGGTCTGTTTCATTATTGTTAGACTCACTATTGTGACACTGAGGCAACTAGATGAGAACCCTAAACCCTAGGATTAATGTACCCAGAATCATTTGTTGCCTCCTCTCTATTCCTCTAGTTTTTTCATGCTTCTATTATAGCAGTTATCGTTCTATATATTATTCTCTGTTGACTTTTTTGTCTACCCAACAGTAATATGCAGAATGTGAGACCAGGATCCTGTATTATTCATTTATGTCTTTGGAACACCCAGCATAGCCTTGATACATAGTAGACAGTCAGTAAATGTTTATTGAATAAGTAAATTCAATTCCTAATGCAAATTGCCTCTATATCTCATGCTAGAATAATTCATTGCAAGAGTAACAGTTTCTGAATACCCTAGAGTAAAATCATATTGACATTTGACATATTTGATGTATGTTATATTCATAGCTGCTAATCCATTTACTGAAGGCGAGTTTCAGTTTATGCCTGGAACAGGGCAAGAGGAATTGGATTACACCATTCTCCCTTTCTCTTTCTGAATTCGTGCAAGAGGAGAGTATAATAGGCCTATCAAATCTGGCATTATGGGCTTAGTAAACTTTTATTACAGTTAATGAAGAATATTTAAAAAATAATAAGATCCAGTACCACTAGAAACTGTATTATCAGAAACACAAATAATATGAGAAACCCAAGTATATTCCAAATTTAGGATTCTCTTCCTGCACAACATGTTTCTTCTTTTTCCTTTCTTCCTTCATTCCTTCCTTTCTTTTTTTTTCTTTCATTCATCCAACATTCACTGAATACCAAATATATACTAAACCCTGAAGATATGGAGATGAATTGGGCCTAATCCATCCCCTCAATGAACTCAAAATCAAGTCGGGTATCATAGGTAATTAAAGTACAATGAACCCGATAGAAGTTCAGTCCCATCTACACAGAGATAATAATCCAACAGTATGCTTCCTTCTCCCCCAGCCTTGCCCCAAGTGGTGCTGAGCCCAGGCACTGCCTGCTGGTGAATGGCTTCCAGATGACAAGAGTGGCAGGAGCAGAGCCCTTAGCACAGAAGGCCCACTCACAATCAACCTACAAGAGGCCTCTGCTTGAGTTATACATCTTTCTCCTTTCCCCTTCCCTTTCCTCTTCAAAGTCCTTTCCTATTTCTGAGGAGAATGGACTATACCGTTGTTCCTGAGTTATATCTATTCAGAGGTACTGCGTCCAGTGAGGAATATTGTAGTAAACATGCCTCCGTCTGTGGAAGAGCAACTGTGTAGGGACAGAGAAAAGAATGGTGCACCAGGAAGTAGGAGGGCAAGTGTGTGACTTGGCTCTGCTCCTCGCTGTGCAGAGGACAAGGCCTGAAACTTTCTGAGACCTACCTCTTTCATCTCTAAGGCAAGGGGACAGGCTCAGAGATCTCTGTTGTCTTTCCCTCTTCTAACATTCCATCTCTGTGAAGGTTGCTTTGTAAACTAAGAGAAGTAAATTGGGTCCTGATATAACACCTGCCTCCTTCTATGCACCAGACAGTTCCAAGAGTTGGCCCTTCTATTGCTGAAATTTGGTACAACTCAGTATTCTTTCTTTGTAGCACAAAAGATCAGGTGTGTGATTTTTATGGGTAGCCTGATGAACTCCTTGTAGGTACTGTGACCTTCCCTAAAAATTTAGGGGCCAGTTATTTAGGCAGGCCACAAACATTTCTGCTCAGCTGTAGTCCAAATTAAGTTAGACACTTCACTGGATTTTTTGCCTTTCCAAACTCTGGTGGGTAATGATGTAGTCATTTCTAGTTCAGCATTAAAGAAAATAAAAAGTAAAAGATATTACAGAGTTAAGCTATTTATAATTATCTTCTTATTTTTTGGAACCAAATGGCGTCTCTCTAAATACTAATAAATATATTGGCCTACATGTGGGAAAGTGAGTAATCATGACTTTATAGCCTTGTGCAAGAAGGATGACTGTATTTGCTTGTTAACATAAGGTCGTTTCTCAGTTGCTGAACAATTAGTACTTTGAGGGGATGGGTAATATATTTCTGCCCTCTAGGAAATTAGATTTACATACATGTTTAAAAACACAGGCCACTATATATGCTCTATCTCTTTTATATGTTTATTTGCACTATTAAATAATTATGGAGAAAAAAAAAGCTTTAAGTTATCATTTATAGCCATGGAATGGAATGTCTAAAGATAGTAGAGAGATAGGACATTTGCGTGTACTCCCAGGAAGCTTCTAAGTGACTTAATTTGTGGTTAAAGTCCCTGACTACCTGGGAACCATTTTGGTAAATGGGAGCCTCTCCCCTTTGGTGGGTAAGAAGGCTCTGTAAGAAAATGCTGACATTAAAATCCTATGATCTGCAACTCAGAGAGTTAATAAAGATCTGCGGGATCATTCGGTTCAGCCTCTTCATTTCATGAGAAAACCAAGGCATAGAGAAATTAAGAATCTCCTCTACATCAGTGGCAATTAGTAGCGGAATCAGGCCAAGGAGCTGAATCTCCTTACTGTCCTTCTGGTGTCTTTTTCCGTCATTTGCACTGGTTTCTTTAGGGCTACAGAGACTCATTCATTCATTCATTCATTCATTTACACAAGCATTTACTGAATGGCTATCATATGGCAAGTGTTGGGCCAGGTGCTAGAAATCCAACAATAAATAAAATGTTGTTGAGTCTCTCCCAGAATTCACTGTTCCACCTCTCAGAGTCAAGCTACAAACTGGTACCCTTGTCCACTCCAAAAGGAAAATTTCATGATGATTGATTCAACAGAGTTGTGTTAAAGCCCTGTCAGTTAATGATTAATCTTAGGTTCCTCACTCCTTAAATTATTCTAAATTCTTACCCCAAAGTTAATTCTGAACTTTTACCAAGACCTCAGTGAAGTCCTGACAATATTGAGCTCATTATATTTGATCAATTTCTTTATCATTTTTGAACTGCTGTCTATATATGATTAATTGATGGGTGAATTAATGTCCTATTGCTGGCTATTTATTTTATATTATCTGAGAACATAACTCAGAGATTTTAGAAGCACTTATTCTTCACATACTACTCTCGCAGTTGATAAAGTTACCAGACATACATATAGAAAAGGCATGGCAAAAAGGCAAAAATAAGGCCCCTGAGGACTAACTGATCTGGATTGAATTCTAGATACTTTACTTGCTACATGTGTGACATTGGCCAATTTATTTTACATTCTGAGTCTCCTTTTCCTCAAATATAAATGGTGATAATACCTGCCTTGAAATGTTTTTTAGGATGCTAAAGTGAGTACACAAATAGTGCACAGTATAGGATCTGGAAGAGAATGTGCTCAACAAATAATAGCTGTAACTCCTAATTTTGGGGACATAAAAGACAGTATTGTTATAATTTTGCTATTTTTCATACTCTTGACAATGCAGTTTTAGTGAATTGAGATAGTTTGTAACCTGCAGAACTAGAGCTTAAAGAAATTTAGAGGGGTCATCCATCAGCTTCTCTCTGTCTTTAGATCAAACTGACAAAATACTGCATATATGTCCAAGCTACCTCCTGAAAAATCTCCCAATGAGTCTCACATAGTGAAACTAATATCTTTACTTATAATATACGTGAATATGGGCAAATTGCTTTATTTGATCAGTGTCACATTCTTCATGTTTATGGGATAATAGCTTCACAAAGCATAGAACCTCATCTTTCTTATTCCATACTATACCATCAGCACTAGAGAGTGGCTAGCACCCAATGCATACTCAATAAAGCTTATTGAGTGAGTGAATAAATAAATGAACTGGGCTATCATGAACCTTAAATGAAATTTTATATATATTTGATAAATTACCGGCCCATTTGTAGTGTTTCTAATGTTTGATGTAAATAATGTTAAAAAGGATATAAATCATGGATGTAGTATTTATCAAGTGAATATAATTATATTTTTCTATAGAAGAACTGAAGCGTAGGGCATTTTCCAAGAGAACAATTGTGAGTGTGACAGAGCTGTATGATACCTGAGCTAACTCTGTGTATAGTTATCAACTTTAAGTCTTCATTCTTAGATTGCTTCCTTTAGCACATTCTCCAAGTGCAATTAGTCATTTGCTCATTTATTTTTCATCATATGAAGTTAATACTATCCAGATGTCAAAACTGACAAGCACACCAAAAATGCTATAACCTATTCTCATTAATAAGTAAAAATGAATAAATTCTAAATGAAATGCATCTAGTAAATGTTAATATCAACTGAAGAATCATCTAAGAAGAATAAATAGGATTTAATCCCTGGAAGGCAAAGATAGTTTAATTAGAGATTTATTACTATAAAATATAACATCTGAAGATCAAAGCAATTAAAAAGTATCATTCTAAAATATACTAAAGGTATTTGATGAAGGTTGCCTCTCAGTCCTGACAGAAGCTCTTGGAAAACTAAGAATGAAAGGCTGTACATTTAATCTTGTAAGTAATAACTATCCCAAACTAACAATCTCTGTCATACTTAAATGTTGAAGGACCAAAAGAATCTCCATTAAAGTTACAAAAAAAGGATAGCTATCAAAATTATTATGCTTTAACATTATTTGAAATTTCTGAGTACCAAAATACAACAAAACAGAATGAGGTATACAAAGAGAAGATTAATTTCAGGGTTTTTTTTCCTCCAAAAACTCAAGAGATGGGCTTGATAAAAGACAAGTGTTAAAAAAAAAAAGCCGTTCTTCCTTAATTACTTCAACAAAGAGAAAATAGAGTTTTAAATATTCCATTTACAATAGCAACAAAAAGCACAATGTACCCAAAAATAACTTTAGTACTATCTATGCAGGATACAGATGAAAAACACTATAAAATTTTACTGAGTGATATCAAAGGTTATTTGAATAAATGGTAAGATACACCATATTCCTGTATATGAAATGTAAAATTGAAAAAAATTTAAAATTTTCCTATATTTAATATAATTCATCATAGACTAAAATATTTGGACAAAATGAAATGATTATGTTTGGCTAGAATAATAAATGAATGGTAACGGTGATCCTAATCTCAAAAGGTAGAGCAGTGAATGGGCTGTTTGCCCTACTATATATTAACAACCATTGCAAAGCTGTAACAATTAAAATTGGCACCATGCTGGTGCAAAAGCTGGCTAACAGGCCAGTTCAATAGAATGGCTAACTGTGAACCAGAGCTTAGTACATACAATAATGTTATACATGATGGAGGAAGAAATAAAAATTGAAGAGAAACAGATTATTCAAAACATGGTGTTCAAAAATTGGTAATTTGTTGAAAAATCAGGCTAGAGCTATTCCGTGTCAGTATGAAATGAGTATTTATAGGAATAGGCTCTAGGGACTGCCAGAATTCAAACACCAGCTACATCATTTACTAGGTGTGTACCTTTGGTTAAGTAAATCAATCTGTGAATTTTCTTTTCCTCACAAATAAAATAGGGACAGTAATAGTTATTGCCTAATACCTACTAATATAAGCAATGGTCATAAGGTGGTTATGAGGATTAGTAGGAGACATTTCATATAGAAAATGTAGGATACTGTTTGGCAGTCTTCACACAGTAAACATTATCAATTATTTCTATCATCAAACACCAAATTAACTACAAATATATCAAATGACTAATGTAAAAATAAACCCATAAAAAGTCCATGTCTAACTGATCTTAGTTTTAAGAAAGCCTTCCTAATCATAAATGCAAAAAAGAATTCACAAAGAAAAAACAAAGTTTGACTGCATAAGAACTTTAAAATACTATGTTTAAAATATTTAAAAAATTGGAAAGCTGAAAATAAGATAATTATTATGCTTAAACTATGAAGAGCTCTTATAAATCAATATAAAAGTCACCAACATCCTAGACAATTCACAGTTAAATAACTTCTTAAAATATTCTAAATGAATACTTAAAACAATGTAAATAAAAATATGAATGGACATGGAGTTAGGAAAAGAATATGGCAATACTCCAGGTGACAAGAATGTGGGAAGATGATCCCTTTAAGGTACTACTGGGTAGGATTTATATTATGTAACATTTTGGAAGACAATCTGGCACCACTTAATAGAAGTCTCAAAAATGTTCTCACCATTTTAGTCTTATTCTGGGAATTTATCCTGGGGAATAATCAGGAAAACCTTTTTGTATACTTATTTTATCTAGCATTGTTTATAATAGTTGGCATATCTATGACATGTAATATCATACAGCCAAAAGAAATCATGTTTTTTAAGCATACTGAGTGGTGGTCCAATTCTCACAATAATGGCTAAAACATTACATAAATTATAATCAGTAACAACATAGTAATTACATTCATCAATACATCTGCCTCTATATGTGCACCTACATATAAAAGGAAATATACACATTTTCTAGCATTTAGGTAGATAACGGACTTATAGGCAAACATCACTTTTATTTTTCATTGTGTATTTGCAGGTTTCCTACAATAATTAGCAGCACTTGTACCATCTAAAAACTAGGATGTATAGTTGAATTGTTGATTGCATTCTGTTTGTCTAATTTTTTGAAAGGTAGTAGTACATATGCGATGTAACAACTTGTGTTTATGAAATTTGTTGTATTTAGTCAATCTTGCATAAATTCAATTATAAATTTGACTTTGGAAAATTAATACTAGACATTCTCTTTAGTTTGCAAGACTTGGGAGTGAAGAACAAAACTGAACTTATGAAATTACTCTTAGGAACAGCTGGAAACATCATTCAGGGTTGTACTCTGTTTAATGTTCAGTGCCCTTTCACAGGAAACTAAAAGAAATATGAGTCTTGGCATATGTTATTTTCTGCATGAAAGCTTACCAAAATCCCTGGTGTACGTCAGTTGCAGGAGTGATAGGCAATAGCATTTTATCGTCTCTGCCATACAGTTTGGCATTTGATTGCATTAGTTTAGCACTTTTTATTGTACTCTCTGTAATTTCTCCCACTTATGAACTCTTAAAGCATTTTATCTTTTTACTCTATTTCAGCACATTTTATTCCATTTATCAAGTTTTTATTCATTGAGCAGGTTTTATTCTGTGAATCCAGCCTCTTTTGCCAGACAGTATACTCCATGAAGTTACAAACTATGTTTTATTTACTTCTATATCTCCTACACCTAGCACAGAATGCCTTCACATGAAAGTAAGACTTTGTTACATGAGTGAATGAATAAATTATAAATAACTATTAATATATTGTCTTACAATTATTTTATATTATATATTTTCTCTCCTAACAAGACAAAGTTTCAGGAGGGCAAAGCCTAGGGTGTCACATACTATTTTTTGTGCCTTATACGTGCCAATAAATTCAGAAGTATTGCCTACTTAGTTAAATCATTTAACCTGTTGTTTTGCCAGATGAGTTTAGATAAAATTATCTGAAGATAGCTTATTAGCACAACTATTGGTTAACTTTAAATCATGAACAAAAATTTATTTAAAGATTTTGCTTTCAGTTTTAGCCTACTAACGCATGATAACAAGTGGTCATTGCTTAAAGCCACATCACTTCCCCTTATCACTTCCAAAGATTTGATGAGCATCTACCACATGCCAGGCATCATTCTAGCTAATGAAGAAAAAAAGGTAAAAATCTCTTCCTTCATAGGGCTTTCATTCTAATGATGGTGGTGGGAGAAGAAATAAATAAGTGAAAATGATGTTAGGTGCGTGTAAATGCTGAAAAAGAAATAGAAAACTAAAAAAAAAAAAAAAAGGCTTCATTGAAAAGGGGTCACTTTAGTAAAGACTTGAAGTGAGAGAGTGATCCCATAGACATCTTGGAATGAGGATTCCAGGCAGAGTTTAGAGCAAGAAATGAGACCTGAGGAGGGAGTGTTCTTAGTATTTTTGAAGCACAATGAACCAAAGCAGTGACACATTACAAGATGTGCACCAAAAGGGGAGCTGATTCCTGACTTTGCCAAGGTGTGATGAGGCATGAACTGCATGTCAAACACTTAATACAATGCCTTGCATATATCAAAAAATTGATAAATGTTATTTATCATTATTATGTGAATCGTATGAGATAGGCTCTTAGAACGTGTTAGAAAAAAGCAGCACAAATTGATGGTGCCCTGTTAGGGTGAAAAGTAGGAGATTCTTCTATCCCAGGCCTAGGTCAAGCCTACCTGATTCTAATGCATTAATTCCTGGCATTACTACTTTCCATATATTCTTAATTCTGGTGGATCACTACTTATTCTTGTTTCTAAATACATTTATTTAAAATGTGGTCCATGGAGCTTCGATGAATGAACTGAAGGAATCTGAATTTGTCCTATCCAAATGCCTGGAGATAATCTGGCATTGGATTGGTCAGCAGGCATTTCATGAAAAGTTACCATACTGAGAGGAAGGCCCTGCTGCTCAGAACCCAGTGTTCCATGCTCTCTTGGCGAGGGGTACAGTTGTTCTCATAGACATTAGGTCTCACAGACATCCTCGAGTGAGCCAAGTTCCCTTAATGGATGTTCTGGAAAGAGCTCGGTGTTACTGAGTCAAGAATGTAATTTGAGCTGTGCCGACAGGAAACAAATTGATCATTTTGGCCCACATTCCTGAATCTGAAGCAACCCTCCCCAAGGGAAGACTTTCTCCAACGTGATGCAGTTAAATTCCCAAATGTTCCTGGATGTGGAGTCCTAATTTAGATTTGCTGCTAAGCCCTTGAATATATTTTCAAATAGTGTCTATGCCCTTTAAAATGCTCAAGGGAAGTGGAATTAGATTCTAGTATATATTGTTGCTTCAAGGATTCTTAGTGATATTTTCTTTTGTTTTTTTTTTTTCTTTCCAAACGAAACAACAAAAATATAACCCTCTGGTTTTTTTGCATTTGGGCAGAAAAAGGAGCACAAAGTATTCCCAGGATCTCTGAGAATAGTTTGTCTGCCAAAGATTGCTGAGATTAATAGTTTAGAGTATAGACTTCAAAAATTGTTCCCTAAGCAACAGCAGAAAATAGAGTGAAAATCAATTTCTGAAATTAAAATTAAGTACCCTGGTTAAATCTGTTTCTATACCAAAACCAAAATAAATAAAATGGAAAAGAATAATAGAATTAATTGGGTTTTCTTGAATTCTTTTTTGATCTACTTACAATGCAGCTCAGACAGAAATATATGACCAGAATACATTGTTAGTACTTGCACTGTTACTAAATGTTAAATGGTGTCAGAAATGGACAGGTGTGAAATTTCATTAGGAAAATTGCTGTAGGTGAGAGGGAAGAGAAGAACAGAAGTTAGGTAGAGATAAAAAAAGGAAATAGAAGTTTTGCTAAATTGTCCTAGTTTCTGCTTTTCTTCATTATTTTATATTTGTCTCTTTTCATGAATCCATTTGGTCTCTTTTACCCACCCCTTTTAAGAAAACCAAATATATTCACGTTTTAGATGCTAAGTGTCCTTTTATGTTTTTCACAGCTTTATTGAGGTATAATTGACATACAATAAACTGAACATTTTAAGGTGTGTAATTTGATAGATTTTGACATATGTCTACATCAATAGATCCATTACCACAATCAAGATTATGAGCATATATATTTACCATCCCCTAAAGTTTCTTTCTGCTCTTCTGTAAACTTTTCCTCCTCTTACCCTATCCATCACCAGTCAACAACTGATATGCTGTGACTATAGATTTGTTTACATTTTCTAGAATTTTATAGAAATGGAATCATATGGTGTGTTCTCTTTTTTGTCTGGCTTATTTCACTCACCCCAATTATTTTGGTATTCACCCATGATTTTGCTCATCTCAGAAGTCCATTTCTTTTTATTTCTGAGTATTTCATTGCAAAAATGTAATACAATTTGTTTATCTGTCCATCTGTTAATGGACATTTGGGCTTTTTTCTCCAGTGTTTGCCTACTACCAACAAAACTGTTAAGAAACTTGAGTACGGTCTTTGAATGAATACATGTTTTCATTTCTCTTTGGTAAATGCTTAGGAGTGAAATTGCTGAGTCATGTTATAGATATATGTTTAACTTAAGACACTGCCGAACTATTCCAAGGTGGTTGCATTATTTTACATTCCCAAAGCGATTGCTCTACTCTACATTTGCATATCTTTCTCTCACTGGCTGGAAATCTTCTTGAGGTTGGTTGGTAGTAAGAACATACCCATTTCCTTTAGGGGGACAACCATCCCCACCATGAAGATCATCTTCCTCTGATGCTTCAGCTCTGCAGTTCTTGCTGCTGATTAGCTAATCACCTACTTTATTAGCACTTTTATGAGACCATGTGGATGGGACTGGATCAAGATGCCCTAACTCAGTCCCCGTGAATAACCTTTCTCTTAGGAGAGCCCTGGGTAGAAGTGCTTCCTGACATGATCCAGCTCTATCACATATAAAAACTTTCTTTAGCTCTCTTCAACAACTCTGAGGCAGAATGGGTCTTTGACAAAGACTTCACCAAAGACACCAAGGGATATGAGCAACGAGATTAAGAAGAGGAGTTCTGAGCCCCAACATGGCTAACATTCTCACAGGGGTTATAATCCCAATCCCAAGGAAAAAGGACATGGACTAAATGACAGGCCCCCTGGCCCCACCTGTGGTTGGGAAAGAGGTTCTGAGTCAGACGTGGCAGGACTCAGATAGTGCCATTCTTAGTTGTGTGACCTCTGGCAAGTTATTTAATTTCTCTGAGCCTACTTATCTGTAGACTGGAACCATCTAATGGAATTTTTTGAAGATTTAATAAAGTTTTAAAAAGTGTGTGACTTGTGTTAAAAACTTGACAAATGTGAGACTTGATAAGGATTTTAACCACATAAAACATAGTATCCACAAGGCAAGCCTCAAATATCTGTGTGTACCTTGACTCCAGCAATCTTTTGACCTCTACCTTTTGTTGTAATTCATTGATCCTAACACCATTTTCCTGGTTCTCACCTCTCCCCTAGCCTTACTACCTTTTTCCACCCAGCTTAAATCCAACTAAATTCATTATATTCATTGCACAGACTCTCAACTTTCCTGTCCTTCTTTTACTGTGTTCATTGTTTTCACAGAATCCACAGTTCAGTAAGGAAACTCTTTATTAAATAGAATAACTGTTAATGTTGAAATGTTCAAGAACTTAGTCTTTGAGCTTTTCCATTATCTCAGCCAACAATCATGACTTTAAATACCGTTTATATACCATTACTTCTTTGAAATGCTAGACTTGTATATCCAGCAGGTTATTTGATATCCCCACTCACATATCTAAGAGATATCTGAAAGTTAAGATGTGCAGAACCTAACTTCTTATTTTTCCTGAAAACCAGCTCTATTCTCAACCTTCATTTCAGCCAGTGATAAATTCAGCCTTCTAGTTGTTCATGCCAACAGGTTTGTGTTCATCCTTGCCTCCTCTCTCTCACATCCACATCCACTCTCCAAAATATGTCCAGAACCTGACCTCTCTTTTTATTTCTGCATGCATTAGTTTTGTCCAAATAGTTGAGTGACTTCCAGCAAGTTACTTAATTTAAACTTGATCATTGCAATCATTTGTTATCTCTGCTTTCAGCCTTGATTCCCAGTAGTCAAAATTTTCCAGACTGTTGTGAGAGTGATCTTATTAAATCATAGTTATATCATTTTACTATTCTGAAATTGCTCCCCGCCTCATTCATAGCAAAAGCCAAAGTGCCCACAATAGTTTATAAGGCCTATAAGTTTGATTCGTGTTCTCAGCCTAGAAGGCATCTGTCACCGTTTATAGATTCTATCTCCTCAATTATTCCTTCTTCCATTCATGTATTTAGGAAATCCTTTTACTAAATTTAGTATACACAAGACACTTTGTTAGGCTTGGGGAAATAAAATGGTAAAAAGACAGGTTTGGTCACTGCTTTCACTGAATATTCCCCAAGGAAAACAAGGAAAATACACATACTAAATAGATAATTATCAATGTGACAAATACTGTGAAAAATACTGTGTTGTGCTAAGTGAGTCAGGGATACACATGTAGTCTAAGGTGTCAAGGAAGAATATTTCTTGTATTGTCCCTTGCCTTTTTTCCTATCCCTATCGCCCTAATTAAGACCCACATTATTTCTACTGCCTCTATTCTCCCTAATCTCTAACACTGACCATGTTTGTCATGATTAATCATTTTTTTGGCATTGTCTAACTGCTGTACAGCTACAGTCTTTTCTTTCTTATTCTCCATTATTCCTCAAACACAACTCATGCTTTCCAGCCTTTTCAGTTTTACTCATTTTGTTTCCCCTAACAAATAAATGTACTTTTGTTTTGATTTGTTTTCTAATGGCCAACTCAGATTTCCTCTCTTATAGAGAAAGTCTGTCTTCTCCACACCAACTCATAGGCTGGTAAATTTTATCTTGCTTCTTTTTCATTTCATTCATTTTTATTTTATCATAAGCCATTGCATGATCTTTCTTGTACGGTCACACTATGTCTTAAAGACAGGAACATTAAAGATGGGTTTAGTAATTGAGAAGTAAATGAGGGGCAAAGCAGGAATCAAAACCTAATTCTTCTCGGAAAATGACCTTAAATAAGCTACTTTATTTCTGAGAAATATGGCCTCCAAATCAGTAAAAAGAAAATATCATCTGACAGAGATATCTCTTGAGATAATTAAATGAGATGGGAATATTTTCTAAAGGGTGGTATACTTAAGATGACACATGGCAAACATTTTATAAAACATAGTTATGCCTTAATTCAAATTAGAAAAAAATGTCGAGTAAAATATAAACCATTCTCTTTTCAGTCATACTTTTAAAATTATTTCTGGTTTTTATTTTACTTTTTAATTTTACTACTAGTATCCTATTTTCATTTCATCAGTTGTATGTTACTTATTATATGGAGAATGAGCCTTATTTTTGTTTATCCTGGGGATAATAAATTTATCTTTTAAATTAAATGTATTAAAATAAAAAGTGAGTCAAATTGAGTTTAAAATAACCTAATAAACAACAATAAAGGTAGAATGTGAATAGGGCAAAAATGGATCAGGTTACATAAATACTGAGATAAGGTAAATTAAGTATCTTAGTGGGCAAAATACTTTATGTATCTTAAAAGATAGAATAATTTCATGCAAAGATGCTAAGGTAAGGGAACTGACATTAACAAGTCATTCTCCTTCCCTTTTATCTCTATTCAGCCATGTAGGATATAACATGGTGATGCTATTACCTTTTTGCTTGTGTGTTTGTTTGCTTTACTTTATATATTCTTTAATCAGGAGAGAGGTTGCAGTTAATGTCAGGAATATTTTCAGTAACACTCGCTGCAACTCATATTTGCACTGAGGATTTCAGCATCTGCCATTTCTGTTTTATGTAGATGGCAGGATGGAAAAGGAATAGTTCATATATTTTCATTAGCAGGTCTCATTTTTTAAGAAAACATAAGATGGAGTTTATTCATTTATTTATTAATATAGGTTTATTTATTACATATTGTAAGAGATCACCTCTGTCTATCTACAGAAGAGGAGAAATTTCAAAGTAAAACATACTGACAGCTGGTAGGCCACAAATCAAGTCTCATTGATTTACCATTTGAAACATTGTTTTTCAAAGCACTTTGAACTCTTCTTACAGTGACTTTGATTTATCTCTTAGAGTATGAAGAAAAGTGTGAAGTAAAAATACAAATATAGGGTAATAATAAATGCTTAACATGAGTCTGTGTAATGCCTTCCTTCTCCCAGGAGTGTGAAACAGTTTAATTCAACTGATATGTTCATTCATTTGTTCATTCATTCAGCAAGTAACTTACATTATTCAAATATATTTATTGAGAGCCTACCATGTGCAAAGTATGATGTATATCTTTGAAGATACCAAAATAAATAAGGCAAGGGAATTTTCTCAAGGGAAAAGTCATTTGGGGGAAACATTTTAAGTTCAGAATAATCACAGGTAAATGTAATAAGAGCTAAACCCTAGATATGTACAAAGTGCAAAAGGAAACAGTTTTAGTGCAATAGTACATCTGTCTGGAAGGATCAGGGAAGGTTTCACAAAGAGTTATTGAGCCAAGTCTCAAAAAATGTGTGGGATTTGTCACATTTAGAACAACAGGGAGCAGGAAGTGAGGTGGAGAGGTAGAACTGTAAGCAGAGGAAACCGCATGTACAAAGTTAGAAATACATGTCAGGGAAACAAAATACTTTAGTGAAGATCCAAAAGATGATATGGCTACAACTTCATCAAAAATGACTATTGGACTTTAAAGATCATAGTCTTACAGACCAATTCTTGGGTCATAATGTCATGGACTAATAGATAATTTGAGTAAGGGGAATCTAGATATTAATCATATAATTCAATACCCAGAGGTAAGTTAACCGGTAAAAATTAAAATAAAACTAAGAGTATTGACTCGCAAATTAGCATCCCACCTCCATGGACAGGAATTCCACTACTGAGAAAGGTAGAATACTGAACTAATTATAACTGATGATAGGAAAGTTCCCATTCCAAAGAGCTCGGGTTAGATGACTGGTGTTTACATATCTGTGTTTATAGGCATGCTTTGCCAAAGCATGCACTTTTGAAGAGATTGAACTGAATTCTCAGTTACAAAATTATTCAACTACTCATCCATTAGCACTGGGTATCTGTTTCAGAGAAACTACGGTCTTGTTTGCTGCACTGTTTTTTGTATTCACAAGTCAAAATTCTTCCATGTTCTGTTAGATACCCATTCTTTATTCAGGCTGCAATTTGATGTTCTTCTGGTTTGCTCCTCACCCCTGTCTACTCAGCTCTGTATTCCTTTGGATGGTTATTACTGTATCAGTCTATATTCTCAATTGCAGCAAAATTCAACTGAAAGCTTGTGGGCCAATCACAGCATATGAATTCAAAACTAGTATATGATTTCAGGATCCACTTGAGTTTTTAAATTTTTTTATGAGAGATCTTTAAAATGAAGAGAGGCTCTGAGAAGATTCTCATAAAAAAACTACTCAGAAATGAGGAAATACTCACTTGGCTCAGAAAAGAGACATTTGTGAAACTGAAAGTCTTTAAATTTATGAGAGATTTTTACAAAGATTTGGAAACTGATTTGTTTTCTCCACTAATGGAATAAAAAAAAAAAAAAAGAGGTAAGGACATAAGAAAGAAGGTAGACTTCCTAACAATGAGGACAGTTAAATACAAACGCAAAGTTTTAAAAATCACTCTCTACTTCTTCACAATAGTAAGAACATATTTTATGTCTGGACTATTGTCTTGATTTGTTTTCCCTGAAAATTAGAGGGTAAATAAAAATAAAAACACTCATTGCACCCATACAGTGTGCCAGGTATTGCGATAAATGATTTATATGTGTCATCTCATTTGATTCTTATTATCAACACAATGGTATAGTTTCCATTATTGCCCCATTTTATGAAGTTGACCTTACTTGTCCAAGGTTATGGATATGGCCATGGTGGTCTAACTCACTATTAACTTTAGGTAATTAATTATTTACTTACTGACATTTGAATAACATTTTAATTAGATGACTTTCTGGAGTCTCTTGCATGAAACATTTCCCAAGACATATTTTATATACTATTTTCAGACATACTGACACTTCATGTGCAGGCCAGTTAAACTCTCCAGTTTGTTTTTTGGGTTAATTTAGAGGCATGGCAGTTTTTTACTTGTTTGAGTTTGTATAAAATGATGGTGAGAACAGTGATTTCTTGAGCTGACTCTGGCGCCCCAAGGCTATATAGGACTTCATAAGGGCCCTTTTAGTAAGAGTGGGTTTTTGATGCCCATGCGGGGCAAGAGAATTGATGTTAGGATTACCAAAGGAATAGAAATGAAACTAAGACCCCTGCATAAAGCTGGAAACTCAAGAGTTCTCATTTAATAAAAGGACTCTTAAAGAAGCTCATTCATTAGCGTAGAGAAGCAATAAGGAAGCTCATTTCTATTGTGAGTGGCAAAAGGGAAAAAAGTAATTTAACTGTTTTGTGTGGGGAAAATAACACTAAGCCAATATGAAACAGGAAACTACTCCTAAACAAGTAAAATCTCTAGGCAACTAGCAGACTGATGTGCAGAATTGCTCTGTAGCTGCAGTTGTATAACTAAAGGTCCCAGGAACTCGACAGGGAGTACGATCTACCAAAGAAGATTTTAGGATAAAAGTGTACAGTGACATGCAGAAATTACCCACAATGAGTACAGTCAGCAGGGTTAGACTTCTAAGAAATTAGATGATAAGAGTATCAGATAAAGACTATAAATTAAATATGTTTTAAATTAAAACAGGATAGAGGAAGGAATAAAAACCATAATAAAAGAACAGAATACCATGAAAAAGATTGGGTAGATTTAAAAAGAAATATATAAAATCTCTAGAAATTTAAATATATATATATATGTACACACACACACACAAGCACGTGTATATATATATGTATACACACACACACATATATAATTCATTAAAAATAAACACTGTAGATAGGTAAAACAATAGATTACAACTTAAGATAAAAATAGTAATTAGGTATGAGGATATAGCCCTGGAAACAGCACAAAGAAGGAAGGAGAAGTATAAGAGGAGATATAAAGCAACATAATGGGTAAACCGAAATGGTGCAGGAAAAATAGAACTGGATTTTAGAAGAAGAGAATAGAGAGAATAGGGAAAAGAAATATTAGAAGAGATAATGACTGAGTTATATATATATATATATAAAATTATGTAAAATTAATTAATCCAAAAGGAACCATAATGAATTACAAGCAGAATTTTAAGCAAAAAACTTGTATTGAAATTGCAGTTCAACAAAGACAAAGAAATCTTCAAATACAGAAAAGAAACATATTTCTTACAGTGGGACAATTAAATTGACAGCAGACATCTTATCATAAAAATAGAAGCCAGAAGGTGGTATGATATAATATTTTCAAAGTGATGAGGGAAAATCATTGTCAATGTAGAAATCTCTGTTTACATATGATATTGTTGAAACTCTAAGGTAAATGTAGACAGTTCAGGAAAAATATAAAAATATTGAGTATGTTTAACCCTCACAAATTTTTACAGAAATAACTATTTATATAGTACATCAGTAAGAATGAAATATAGAAGGGTTAGGATGCTAAAAATAATGAGAAAATGAATTGATAGCAATTGAATTGAATTGAATTGAATTGAATTGAAAGTTATTTTGAGTAACATTTAATTGTAAAAAATAAATAAGGGCAGTAATAACTGATTGGTCAGGAATGGAATTACAACAGAATAGAGCTAAAATATAATATTAGAATTAGAATATAAAACAGAATATTAGACACAGTAACAAATGATCAGTTATACAACATTTTAAAAGTTTTAAACCTAGATCAAATGAAAAGGATAGTTAGCCTTTCAGATATCAATATTTATTATAAAATATACTAATTAAAATAATGTGGTATTGGCCCAGGTAAATAAAAATAGAACAAAAAAAGCCCAGAAACAATCATATGCATACTCATATAATCTAGACATATGACTTAGAAGCATTACAAGTCAGTAAGGGAAAGGAATAACATTTTTATATACCAGCAATTAATCAATCAATAAAGATAACCAGTCATACATATGAGGGGAAAGTAGATTCCTGTCTCACACCATAAATGAAAAAAAAAATTTGAAGACTTATTTCTCTTCAAGAAGAAAAAATTGAACTGTTTATAAGAAAATATCAGACATATTTATGAATTTGGGATTGGGAAAAAATTTCTTAAGTATAAAACTGTACACACATAAGGGAAAACATTAATAAGTCAGTACATTAAAACTTTTATGAGAACTTTGTATGATAAAACATAAATCAAATTAAAAGACAAGTTAGAGGTTGGGAGCAGGTATTTTCAGCACCTGTAGTAAACAAAGAACTAGTGTCCAGAATACATAAAGCATTTTTATAAATTATTATAACCTAATTTAAAAATGGGCAAAGGCTCTGTATAGAAGTGAGCTCAAATAGCCAATAAACATATGGAAACAAGAAAATGCACACCTTAAATACAAGGAGCTAACATTATGCATTATGTTTGGGGCAATTAATAAGCTTAATTATACTGTGTCATCAGGAAAACAGAACTTGTATAAACCACTAATAATGTAAATTGGGGAAACATTTGTAATGAAAGTACAAGATGGACATATCCTATGATTCATAAATTATGTTTTGAAGTGTCTCCACTAGAAAATGTTGTATGTGTTTAAAAAGAGAGGTACAAGAATATTTATTGAACATTATTTTGAACTGAATTTGAGGTGGGATAGGGTGAGGAGATTTTGAATAGTTTATTTCTTTAAAATTAATCTGAATCAAATATGGCAAAATGTCATTATTTATTATATCTGGGAGATGGGTACAGGGTGAGTTTTGTATTACTTTCTTACATTTCTGGGTGCCTAAATATATCATGATTAAACATTTAAACAGAAAGGACATGTGAGATATTCAAACATTGAGGAATTAGTTTTGATGTTTTGATAGCAGAAAAAGAGAGGTAGGTTTAGTTCATTATAATTAGAGTCAATGGGCTTATTGTTTGCATTGATTCAAACCTTTTTTATACATTTGTCCATGACTGGTTGACTGTCTGAGACAGAAATATATCTGCAGTGGGGTTAGATAGTACTCAGTGGTTTTGATATACATATAAAGTTGTAATGACCATTTTTTCTATTGTCCATATAGATAAAACATGCAGAAAGATATAGCTATTCCTTTGCATTTTTATATACACTGTTTCTAATTACTACACTTTTTGCAGCTAACACTTATTATTGGGATTATATCATACAGAAACCAAAGAACAGTAATTTTCTTCCTGAGTTTCCACATTATTTTTCACACATCTGTTATAATACCATTCTGAATTGAAATTTATTTATTTTTACATCTGTGTCCCCAGTCGTGTAGGACTGCTTGAGAAGAAGGAGCGTATCATTCATTTTGGGGTTGCCAGTGTTTGACATGTAGTAAGTGATCAATACTTTGTGGATAAGTATTTGCTTTTTAATCATACAAGTAAACATGAATCTATTATCATTGTAGAAGACTCGAACAGTACACAACTATATAGGGCAAAATGTAATTTTTTATCTTCCCTTTCCACTACTCTACCGAGTTAACTAACATCAACATCTTGGCATTCCTGTGAATTGAAGTTAAATAGTATGTTTATATTATTTTAGTCATAAATTCTATATAATGTCTATCTAACACATACTGTTTAATAATGGACTAATATCAGATGTTAACAAGATTATCAAATATGCATATCAGATATACAAGCAAATCAAATATTTGAATGTTTATTTGTTTGTACATTAACTTGTTTATATCTCAAACATTGTATTTTCTGTGTTGTATACGAAACACCTAACCTAGGTAGCTTTTCAAGCTACCAGATATTAGTTTCTAGCGTTTACTGTTTATTCTGTTTTTATAATTACCTATGACATAGTTAGATGATTTTTAAAAGAAAATCATTCATGTGCTAGGCAGAAAGTGTAGTTGTATAATGCTTAAGGGCTTGATTTAAACACTGCATTTACCTTGAGAATTCAGAGGAGGCTCACACAGTGTGTGTGAAGGCATGAACCCAAAGCTGCTCATTAAAAGGATTAATGTTGCATCTCAAACTCAGCTGCACTGGTAGGCTTCTGTCATATGAGAAGTATTAAAAATGAAATTACAGAGGAAAAGGTCTGTCCAGGTAGTGATGATGTACAGATGGAAAGCATCTGGAAAACTTGTTCCCCTTATATTTTGCATAGCTGTAAAAGTTATTTATCTCAATCAGCAGAGCAATGGTTGGAGACAATTAGGATTTGCTGTAGGCAGCTGCCAGCATTGGTAGCTGGCACATCTGCCCAAAGAGAACCCAGGGAAGATGGTTGTGTAACTATAGTCATGACTTCTTTCCATTGACATGACACCCATCTTTCAAAAAACTTTTAAAACTGAAAATGTGTAGATATGCTTCAAATGATTTCCTACTCATTCCAAGTTTGAGGCTTTTCCTATTTTGCCATAGACACTCTCCACACATATATTTGGAATGCCTACATTGTGCCAATCATTTGCATAACATAAGCCTGGGTCCTGACTACAAATGACCTACTCTTCACCACCCTTTGTACCTTCAACTGCCTGTTAAGGAATAATAGTTATTATTGCTCTTTTTTCAAGTTAAATCTTAGCTGACAGGCCAAATATATTTTCTTAAGAACTCTATAAAAGTTTATAAAGCCTAGGTCAGGTGCATGAGGAAGGTCATTAAAGTTTCAATATAAAAGTAAAACCAACCAACAAAATGATAAAACATCAACGATCTCTCCAAACCCAAGTTTTAGTAGCTTAGGAAATCTTAACTTATGAAGGAAGTGCAAAAATCTTTTTATGATCTGGCAATCCCATCACAGTAAATTAACATCTTTGATTCCCCCCATGATATCAGTAGTTTGAAAGCTCACCATGTTTTTTCTCACCTCTTTATTGCCTAATTCCATTTTGAATGTTAAAAACAGAAATTTCTATTCATTAATTTAGGAAGGATTGCTATCCCCTCCCCTTTTTATCTACTTCTATTAACTAAATAGTCTTTTAACTACAAAATGGTTTGGATAAGCTTGTATGCAGGAGTCATGAATACCTTTGGCTTCATGGCAACATTAGAGTAAGATGTGGTCCTGCTGAGTAGTTCTTTGAAAACTAAGCAGGAGTTATCATTTATTTGTTGGATTTCTGTGGCACTTTTTCTCCAAAGACTACAGGGTGTGATGTGGAGAATTTTGACACAGGGGTTGTCTAAGAGCATCAGAAGGAAATTAAAGGAAAGTAGAATTCGTAGGATGTGAGAACAGAGAGGAAAAGAAACAGCTAATGGCAAAACCAAACCGTAGGTGGCCATTAGGCATGTTGAACAAGGAGGAAGGATTGAGCTGCCCCAAGGGTGCCACTGTTGGCTTTTCAGAACACTGAGTCATTTTGCCAGAGCCTCTGTCCCTGGTGAGCAATAGACATTTCTGTTCAATACTCACATGAAGACTTGCCTGAATCTTGGACTCATAGGGCAGGAAGGGGTCTTAACAATCATCTGCCCAATTCTCTAATTTTCAGCTGGGATACTTCAAGCTCAGAGAGAACAAGGAAATAAGTTAGAAGCAAAGCCAGGGCTAGAACCCAGATCATTTATTCATTCAGCAAACATACACTGAATGTCTTGTGCTAAACACCATTCTGGGCACCAGGGTTACCTTATAAGTAATAGAGACTTGGGTCCTGACTACCATTGTCCTATGCCACCCTACCTTGTTCCACCTCTCATTGCCTATGAGGATATTCAATACATTGGCACCTGCCTTATCTGAGATTTTGCTTTTTGTGGCTTCAGTTACCAGCAGTCCAGAGGCAGATGGCTTGATGGTACCCTTTCGATGACATATCAATAATAGACAATAGTCAGTAGTTACCTAATGCTGCATTCCAATGCCTATGGAATTCACCTCACTTCATCTTATCCAGGTGTTGTATCATCTCACATCATCAAGAGGTACAGTAAGAGATTTTGAGAAAAAAAGACCACATTCACATAGCTTTTATTAATCTTTTACTGTGCCTAATTTTTAAATTAAACTTTATCATAGGTATATATGTATAGGAAAAAAACAGTATATATAGGGTTTGGTACTGTCTGTGGTTTGAGGAATCCACTGGTGGTCTTGGAACGTATGCCCCATGGAAAAGGGGTGACTAATGTATACCTTATTAAACAGCAGTTGTTGACTGCAGACCCAGCCCTTCTTGGGGGTAAGCCTCAAGTGACTTACAGGGAGAGAAGGGAGGTTTTTCCCCAGGTATCTGTAAGTATGCTGTGTTGTGTGGTCCACAGATGCTCGCTCATAGGGGCTCTTCTGTCAGATCAACTGGAAAACGTTTACTGGATTCAGTCTCATCTGTATGTCAGCAGAAGGAAGGTTTTCCTTGCTAAGATGAGCAGTTTTTGTCCTCTGGAGACATGGGTAAAGGCCAAAACATTATCTCTCATTGGAGGAAACACTTGCTCCTTAAAATTGATTTTATCTTTAAAATGTTTCACATGATAGTGTAAACCCTAATCAGATAATTGAAAGTGAAAGCACCTAGTGGTAAAATCAAACATGAAAATTCTTCAGAGGAGCATGGTTTAAGAGTTGCCATAAATCCACCTTCCCAAAAGTGATATTACAGGCCTCCATTTAACACTGAAAAACTCTGGAATTAAAGAAAAAAGAGAGAAATAGAGAGAAAAAAAGAAAAAAAGGAGTGGATTGTCTCTTTTGGCTTAAAAGTAAATTTAAGACCCTCCCTCTCTCCCCATCCTCATGCCTAAAACCTGGTGCTTATTACAAAAGAGGCCCTGTTGCTTTAGAGGTGGAAGCAATGAGTTTGAAGACCAAGGACTTGCACTCAGGCATGTGGGAGTGCATTTCGTCCTGCTCACTTTGCCCTTTGTCCCAGGCCACCCTCCAGAGAAAGTAAGTGTTGCTCTTGCAAGTTATAGAGAAGGCTGGCTGAGGAGCAGAGACAGGGCTTTTTCCCCTGGACCAAAACAAGGTGAGCAGGAGCAAGGGAAGGACACTTCTGCTTCCAGCCCCCCTGACAGCCCTGTATTGCCGGAGGATCGGAGCAGGATGCAGGCTCCAGGGACACCTGTTTGTGCCCGCGCAGCCAGGTCCGCGGTGCCCTGCCTCCCCGCCCCGAGCCGGGCAGCTCCTGTATTGGCTCATTTACCTGCAGGGCGGCGTGTGGCTCTGTCTTCGCGCGGCCACCACCGCCCGCACGTACTGGGAAGACAGAGGCAAGCCCCGCTGAGGAGGGCAAATGCCAGGGCCTGGGGCCGGAGGTGAGCCGCCTCCCGGGCGGCCGCGTTGACTGCGGCTTCCCTTCCTCCTGACACGCATGGAGTTCGGTGGTGACGGTTCCGGAGAGCTGCAGACAGACATTTAGCCGGCTGGATGTGTGTGAGCTGGTTACGGAGGAGCACCCGCCTCACCCGGACCTCCTGCTGGCAGGATGTAAATATACCTGCAGCCTGGCCACAGGACTGCCTTCCCCCCAGCCCCCTCCCTCCTCCCACCTTCTTCTCAGCTAACCAGCATGAGAGGAACTGAGACAGCAACAGCCTGCAAGTGACAGCTCCAGCCTGATTCCGTTTGCCTCGGAGCCGAGGTGGGAAGTTGATCGTGCATACTTCCCTGTGAATCCCTTCCCTTGGCATCGCTATGTTCGCCTCTATCTGGTACGCCAAGAAGCTGGGCCGCAGGTTCGTGCACAATGCCAGGAAGGCGAAATCAGAGAAGGTATGGAATGAGTGGGGCTGAGGATTACCTTTGCGATTTGCCAGCTGCCTGCTCTGGACTGCTAGTCGGAGGACAGACGCAGTCTTTATTAGCCTGGGAGGAGAACCTGCCTCTCACTTGCAGAAGGGGTAACTTGGAGCCTAGCTACTTGGGAGGGGAGCATTGGGGTTAATATGATCATTAGCTATTCAAAATATTTGGTGATATCAGTTGATAGAATGTCTCAGCAAAGACTTAATATTCCTTTAAACGACACAGGGTGAAAGCAGTTAAGCAGCTGAAATGTCTGTTTCTTCAGGGAGCCCTCTAGTAAACTTGTTGCTGTACCGCATTATTTTTATTACTACAATCTTTGGTTCTGAAGGGGTCATTATAAATCCCTGAGCCCTTCTCCAGGACTTGTGTCCTAGTGTGTGTGTCCTAGGAGCACATATTTGGGACTCTGAGTAACAATGACCAGACTCCACGGGGGTGCTTGATATCTTTTCAAATCAACAGAGTCATCATTTCAAGAGTGTTTACAATGAGCAAGAATTGTATTTATAACCAGATAGTCATGGCCAGTTAGAGAATGGCTCTGTATTCTTTTATTAAGCATGACTAGTGGTTCCAGAGAACCTCTATGTACATTTATCCCATCAGTTATCTTTCTCTATGAAATTAAAATAGCTTGTAAGCCCTAAGATTTATTACAAGCTTGCATCTCTAATTTGTCCTTTCAGAGGCACTGGCCAAACTGTCATATTTAGGGTATTGGTATTCAATTTGATAGGTGTTGGGGAAACTTCCAAAGGTAACAAAATTTTGTGAAACAGATTTTTCCACATTAGTCTGAGGATGTGATCTTTGGCCCAGTCTGCTTTCTGCCTCAAATCTGCTCATGGATTGACCCAGAGATGGCTTTTTGGCAGAGTCCTTCTCAACTGCAAAGGTCCCTTCAGTTTGACTTGCTATTTGTTCCTTGTTGATAACATGAACAAGAACCCGGTGAGAGACCAAGACATGACTATTTGTAAGAATGTGTGAAAAGAGAAGGCAGCATCTGAGTTCTGACTGTGGAATGTAGCCTTTTAGACTGTCGAAGTCTGAGGATTGTAGAGTGATGGTAGACTTTGTATTTAATGGCACTCTTCGGGAGGTGGAGGTAGGAAGGCCAAGATGGGGTCGAATTGATCTGTATCCTACTTTACGTATCACAGGGAGAAAGTTTGCAAACCTAATTAGCACATACCAGTGCCAAACATTAAACAGTTGAATTTGGGGGGTTTTGTTTTGTGTTTTGCTTCTCAAGTAATTTTTAAGGAAGAAACTTGTAAGTAGGTTTTTCACTGGAGCAAATGTTTAGAAAAAGTGCCTTCTTCCTATGAAAATTATAGGTTGTATGAATGAGAGGACTGTCAGAGACTGCAAATGGCTCTGAAAGCCACTGGGAGATAATACCTTATGCCAAATTAGTATGCAAAGAAAAGTTGAATCTCAGTGATGCTTAATTCAGGCTGGGGCCTAAAAGTGGAGAACAGGAGCTCTATGAAATTCAGTGTATAGCACCTAAAAACGATGGCAATGCAATGGAGTAACACCAGTTCGGGGAAGAAGCCAGTGAGGGTCCTCTTCTATCTCCCTTCATTTCTGTGCTAACGCTTAGAATAGGTAAGAAGAAACCAAATGTGGGGTCAAGGGCTTTAAATTATTTATTTATCTCATTCAGAGAGTAAGGGCATCAACATTAGAGAACTGAAGTTTTCCTCTCTAAGTGGTAAAGACCAAAGAAAAATGATTAACTCTAACGCCTTCTGGTAGCCAGGGGAGCTAGGAGTTAATTTTGAACACTAGATGATGAGACCTAACATGAAAATGGGGTGTTGTTTTCTTTTTTTTTCATGGAATTTGTATTCACAGAGTTCCTGGAATAAATTAAAAGGCGTGATGCCTTGAACAGTGAGGGCCCTCAGTCAATGCTTAGTGAATGAAAATAGTTTATGCTGTGTACCTAATTTAGTACTTTAACTATTGTGAATTAAAATTTTTGTCTGGGTCTAGCAATATATTTTAACTGAGAAGACAGTTAACGAATGATACTGCACGCTGAATAGATTCATATAAAGTATTACAATAACATCAGATCTCATGTAATTGCAAACACGGAGGGGGATAAAAGTGCTGCTGACTCTATGTTGGCATGCTCTATTATAAAATGGAGGAAAATGAACAAAATAAGATTGTTATTGAGTTTTATTTAGAAAATAACCAATCTACTTATATGTGAAAGAACTCATGGTAGATTCAGAGCATGTTTTAGCACTGGGGGTATACATCACAGACAGTGATTGTGGTTTTCTTTTAGTGCCCTCTGTAAATGTTGGCTGCTTTTTCGCAATAGGTAGCAGTGTTTATTTCCTTCTACTCTAATAAAAACAACCCGTACTCGCCATAGCCCAGCAGTCCTATTTTAGCATTCAGGTATGGTCTGGGAAGTACATTCTTCAAGGCTGGGTTAATTGAAAAGCTAATTGGGAATGTGAAGGCTAAATGCCATCCCTAAACATGCAGTATGCCTCATGGTTGCCTGGTCTACTGTTTTACCTCATCAAATGCCAAAAGAATTAAATAGCAGCATGGAATGTAACAATAATACTAATCACAACAATAATAACAAGAGTTTCTGTTCCCTTATGTTATGTGTTAGCTGCTTTATACATAGATCTTCATTTAATCTTCACAGCAATCACATAAGATAGGAATTACTTTTCTTGAGGCCCAGAGAAGAGAGTAGTTACCCTAAGGTCACAGAATTGGTAGTAAGTTTCAGTGCCAGGATTTGAACCTGAGTTTACTCAAGCAGTTTCAGAAATGACTCCTTGATTCCCAGCATTCTCTTCTGACTACCTGTCATTCACCTGTTTTGTCTGAATAAGGTTAACCATTCCTTCTTATTCTCCTCTTTTGAATATTAGAATTACAAAGTCATGAGGTTTACAGGATCAAAGTTACTGAACTTGTAACTCAACCCCTTTGTTTCAGATAAGACTATACCTAAGCTATCTTGAATAGACAGTTGTCTGTCCTGTTATTAAAGATTTTACATTCTTTATCCTCTTTAGTTGGATAAGTAACAAGGTATCATCTTGACACCTATTATTCCTTTCAAATAGCTAGTAATTATCATATTATCATAACCTAAACATTGGCATTTGTAATCATTCCTATAGGAATCAAAATGTCTTTCATCAAAAAGGACCTAAATGCTTGACAATTGTAAATATACTGTCCTATTAGAGTGAGTCAAAGATGGTAGGTGATTCACATCATTTTTCTAAAAAAGAAAAGCAAAAGGCTCTTTGCTCTTTTTTCATTGAAAAGACAGTTTGGACATACCAACACATTCTATTAGCAAAATTACTTTAAATGTGATAATATGTAATCAAGACTGCCTGGCTGGAATAGAATACTTCCATTCAAATAATTATTCTTTCTTTTTTCTGACCCTGTGTAATTAATTCAGAAGTTAGTGTCTTACTTTTAAGCCTGTTTGTCCCATTCCAACTTAAATTGCTTAATTTAGTCACTATCTAGATTGTATTACTCTAAAAGGGCATATCTATTAATTTAAGCATACACTGTGAAAAATAGATGCATGATGCGTTTAGAAATGACTGGCATAAATATCCATCATCTAATAGACACAACTGTACATGAGCATGATAATGATATACAATATACAAGTGATGTAACTGAGCCCAAATATCCTGACATTAGGTTGTATTCACCTTAAAGAATTGTTTAATAATCAACACACTGGTTCTGCCCTCCTTCCTGTCTAAAACAAACACATTAATGAAACATAAACTAACATGAAGGATACTCTAGCAATACACTTGCTGGCAGTAGGGCCACCAAGAGAACATAATGTCCTGCATGATC
Source organism: Manis pentadactyla (assembly GCF_030020395.1). Classification (NCBI taxonomy): domain Eukaryota; kingdom Metazoa; phylum Chordata; class Mammalia; order Pholidota; family Manidae; genus Manis; species Manis pentadactyla. The sequence goes on from NC_080027.1 coordinate 31,145,145, forward strand.
CTTGTATAACATAAACATCATTGGGCTTATGGTAAGGTTTTGGAGGAAATTAAATTAGTCCTGCTCTTTACTATCCAGCCTAAAGTCAATCATTTGGCTTCTCTAGGCCTCAGTTTTCTTATTTGTCAAAGGAAGCAACACCTATGCTTCAGTAGAGCCACAGTAACCTCGGGACATAGTTCAGTCTCTTTAGCATGGTCTACAAGGCCCATCGTGATACAGCCTCTGCTTTCCTCTCTGCTGTCACACCTTGCCCCTCTTCCAGGAATACTTTCAATTCAGCATTCTGAACTACTTTCAAATCCCTGAATGCCCTATGCTTTTTCTAGCTTCTGGACTTGTTCTTATCTTGTTTGGCTGACTAGCAAACCACAGGCAAGCCATTCAGCTCACTGATTGCGCTCCAGCCTTAAGTGACATCACCATTTCTAGGAATCCTTTTGTGGCCTCTACAAGCCCAGGATGGGTCGTCCATCAGCTCCCACAGCAGTGTGTACATCAGTTGTCATCAACTTTACTTCTCTGTGTTCTTGATTAGAACGTGGATTCTCTGAATGAAGGATGGTTCAATCCTGTTCACCATATTTCTAGGGCTTAAAAGAATGCCTGGAACGTAGTTGTCTCTCACACCCAATTTCATGGACTCTAGGTTGTCATCAGTTGCACGATGTACCATTATTTCATGTATTACTAAGAAAAAAGTCAATGGAGCTATAACATCATCAATTGCAAAATAAATCTTGATTTCAGAGACGTTAAAGTGTGGGGGAAAAAGTTATTTTAGAATCAATGAAGTGTGGTATAACTAAAAGAATGAATAACAATGGATTTATTTAGGGATAAAAGGAGTTAAAGTGTTTAAAGGTTATACTTGCTATCAAATCACATTGATTTATTTGCAAATCGTAATAATCATTTGCATAGGGAAATACAATAGATAATCCTAAAATATATCACATATTTTGTCCTGTGCTGGCTAGATTTAATTGGCATTCTATGCCCTATTCTGAATTTAGGAAGGTGAATGAATAGAGGGAAAATGAAAATGAAGGTAATAGAAGAAATGGATTAAAAGCAATAATCAAACTGGTGCAAGTTAGGTGCAGAAGAAAAGCTTAAGCCTCCTGATCTCTCAGCATGTATTTATATGTCTAAACAATAATAGTTAACTTTTACTGAATTCTTTCTATGAGCTGAAAACTGTGTTGATAGAAGGATCTAGTTTGATCATTACTATTAATTAGCAAAAACATCCCTATTAGGTGGCTGGGATTAAAATACCACATCTGACTTGTGCTCAAGCTCTTAACCAGAAAACAATACTCTATATGTATGTGTGTGTGTGTGTGTATATGTGTGCAATGTATGTCTAGATGTGTGTATAGTGTTTAAAGGTTATACTTGCTATCAAATCACATGTATTTCTTTGAAAAGTACTATATATTATATATGTATATCATATGTAATATATACTGTATACTATACTGTATATATTATGTATGTTTTCAATGAGCTAGATATCAATTTTTTTCTATGAAAGATAAATTTAAAAAATAAATTTAAATGCAAAATCTGAAATTTAGCTTAGGCGTAAGAAGAAACATCCTGATGCTGAAGATTTCTCTAATCCTCAGTGAACGGTAGAATCTTCCTACTTCTATTTTTGCCTTATGGCAGATTGAAGAGCAGCTTAACCTGGAGAGGGGGATGGACAGGCTGTGCTCTCAGGCACCTTTCTCAGAGCTTTCTGAGTCTTGAGAGCTTGTTGGTCATGAGCAGAAGCATGACTCAGCGCCAGTGTCTAGCTTTGGTGACAAAGGGGACAGGTATTTGTGCAGAACGAACGCAGCCCTGCAGGTCCCCCTTGTCTCCTGGCAGGTGCATCAAGCAGCAAACGGACAGCAGCACCTGTTCTGAGATCCCAGCACTGCTGCCTGCCCTGGCAGGACACAAGGCACAGGTGTGAGCCGGCCCACGAGGGAAGCGCAGTGGGGACAGAATCTGAGAAATGGCCAATGTGAAGGTGGGGGAGGGTAGGCTCAACAGAAAGATAGCAGGCCATAAAAACACTCTAAAATTGGTATTAATAATGGTGATGCCTACCTACTGAGTTTACTCAAGCACTGTGACATGCACTTTCCACATATCATCTCATTTAATCCTTATTACAACTCCCTAAAGTAGTCTATTGTTAGCCCCCATTTTATAGATGAAGAAACTAAGATAAAAAATGTTAAGGAGTTTGCTCAAGATCTGAAGTAGTGGAACCTGTACTCAGGGCAGGTCTGGCTGAATTCAGAGCCTGTTACCCTAACCACCCAGGCTATGTGCTCTTTAAAATTTTCCTGGGTTGGGTGAGACAGTGATGTGGAGAAGAGAGAGACCAACACAACATCCATGTTCTCACCCACCTGCACTTCATCATTGCTGAGTAACTGTGTGGCTGGAAATAAGACCTGATTTCTTGTTGGGGGTCTCCCAAGAACCAGATATCCAGACAGTTTATCTTCAGTCCAGTTTATAGAACTAGAGTCGCAAACTGTTTACTTGTGTGTATGTTTTGTCCATCTTGTTCACCATATTTCTAGGGCTTGTACCTTTAGAATGGTCTCCCTCTACCTGGTGTATTTTATTCCATAGTATTGCACTGAGTGGGGAAAATGGAAGGGGAGACACTCCCACCCAGCAAGATTAGCTCAACCGTGATGACCATCATATGGATAAATTTGATAGTCAGAGAATGTATATACTTATTTGTGTATGTATTATATTTATGGGGTTAATAGAGAGATTATGTCACTGTAAATAATGCCTTGTGGTATTCACTAGTAATTTCATCTGAGGTAGTCTTTGTTATCTAAATAAATTATTAAATAATTAATTAAATTATCAAAACATATAAACTTTGTCCCATTCAATCAGCACACCTAGCACATAGGAGGCCTTCCGTAAACCCCAGTTGAATCATCTGCTTGGATGGAGGACTGTGAGCTGAGCAGGAATAAAGCCTGGATTAGGGGTTAGTGGACCTGTGTGTTAACTGGCTGTGTCCCGGCCATCTGAGCCACCTTCACTTTTCTTTTGAGCTCTCTGGGCCTAAGTTCTTCATCTGGCCATCAGATTCCTTCCAACTCTATCATTCTTTGATTCTAATTCTGATTGGTTGTAAGACTTCAGAGTCATTAAAGGGAAGGATTTGATTTCATTCATCTTTGTGCTTCCAGCACCTAACACAATGCCTAACATGAAGAAAAACTAAGAAAATTTATGTCAAATGGATATGAACAAAGGGCTCAGAATGTCTTTAAACATTAGTGAGAAGAATATAATGGAGACCCTCCCCACTTGCCAAGTGGGAACAACATTAAGAGGTGCTTTGTTTTCTTTGCTCCTTTTCATTTGAAGAAAGAGGGAGTGTGAGGTGTTCTATAACTGGGGTTGGAGGCTCCAGTTCTATTCTTTCCCCACTATTCATGCCACTAACATGAAGTGAAATAAACAGGAACCAGCACCATTCCAGGGTTCTCATCAACCACCAACAGTGATATGTCAAACTGTAAAATTCCCTAGCTGTTTTGTCACACATGCCAAAAGATTACAGGCTTGTGTTTGAGCATGACCTGTCTATTTCTTGTACCTTCTCAGTCTGAAAATTCTAGTTATGTAGAGAATCCCATATGCTATGGACCCACCCCTGCCACCACCAGATACATAAATTGAAGCCCTAGCTTCCAATAATATGACTCTAGAGATGTGGAGATAGGGTTTTTAGGCAATTATTGAGATTAAATGAAACCATAATAGTGAGGTCTTAATTTGGTAGTATTGGTGGCCTTATAAGAAGAGAAAAAGAGAGATCTCTGTCTGCCATGTGAGGGCATGCAAGAGGAAAGGAAAAGAACTCTCATTGGAAATCAAACACTGCCAGAAACTTGATCTTGGACTTCCTACTCTACAGAACTGTGAGGAAGTAAATTTCTGTTGTTGAAGCCACCCAGTCTATGGTATTGTGCTATGGTGGCCTGAGCAGATTAACATACCGTGACACCCTGATGACTATATATGGTGATGTCCAATAAGGAGTGTGCTTTTTCTAGTGCCCAGGGTGAGGGTATCTTGCTAGGGAGACACACATAACCAATTGAATGTTCTTTTTCATGCAAAGCATATAAGTTCATAGAAACACATAGCCTCTGCAGGGTCACATCATCTATTCTTATGAGGGAACCAGGAGGGGTTATTAAAATTACTAATAAGAAAGTGGGGAAGAAGTAGAGGGTAAAGGGAAGGAATGGGCTGCTTTTGAAGGATCACAGTGCTTACTTTCACGTGGTCCAACCAACAGAGCAAGTGAAGTGAATGCTAACCACTCATCCAATAAATCTGGTAAAACTGAGAAAATAAATGAAACTCATCCAGTACAATTCTTCCCTTCCACACCTACCTGCTACTATGGGTAACTCTGAAAGGTAACTCTGCTTTATAAACAGACATGGTTTGCTTTCCTTTCATTCCCCTCCACTGTTCCTCAGTGTTGACTGTGGGGAGAAGTTTTGACTATGAGGAGGGCTTCTGGTTTTTCACCAGTTTGCAGCAGGCATGATGAGTTAAACGCTGTGTGAGATAGGAAGTCAGTGTCCATGGTGTTCACTCCCGTAGTGGTACTGAGTTACGTCATCTGACATGAGAAATTTTTGTGATTCTCCAGCACAGGAAGGGTGGAAACTGATGTGCTGTGGGAGAGGAATAAGTGTGTTGGAGTTGGTGGCAGCTGGAGGTGTTGGTGTTTAGGAAGGTATAAGAGAATAAGAAAAATAAATTTTTCTCTTTCCCCCTTTTTTGAACACTATTCTGGCCTAGGACTTATTTTCCTTTAATCGTTTTCTAAGCCGCTTGGGTATGTTGTCGTTTTTGTTGACTTCTTTCCTTCATGCATTTTGGGAATGCTCTTTTTGCTCCCTCAAGAGCAACAGCATGGCGATGAAAAACTGCAGACTCAGGTTCAAATCTGACATGACATCTTCCTGTTTGGATGGCCTGGAGCAAGTGATGGCAGCTCCTTAACTATTAGTGTTCTCATATATTAACATGGTTTTTTGATTCAATTAAAAACTGCATGTAAAGTATCTGGTTCATTATACAACAGTTAACATTTCCTCTCTTCCTTTCTTCCTCCCTGCCCCCCTAACCTCCTTTCTTTCTTTTCATTCATTTTACTACTTTGCAAAGTTCTAGAAAAGATGCCAAGAAGCTTTTGTTAACTTCTTCATTAATGATTTGTCTTACTCTACTACTCCCTTGGGTTTTGAAATGGACTTTCCCTCCCATCCTGGTTTTATAGAGTAAGGAGATGCGTGATTATATCTTTGCTGCCGGTTAGAGGGGGAAAAAAATCACTGAGGAGAACATCTTAAGTGAAAATTTGCAGTATACTGACTATGAGGGTATTCTAAGTTTTAATTTCCTTTTTAATAATAAATCCTAAATTGTCCTTATAAAGAGTCCCCACTCCACCTTTGCCACATATCCTCTCTTTTAAAACACACCAAGCAATTTTTAAGAGAAAATGATTCTCTCTGTTTGGCTAATGTCAGTCAAGCACAATACTTCTTGTCTGAAGTGAAGTGACATGTGCTGAATGACCCAAGATGCCCACCTCCCAGTTAGTGAATTCATCATATCACCTTTGTAGCTTTACTCCAGGTCTCAGAAAAAAGGAGAGGAAGAGCTCTAAACAATGTTGCATTGAATTTCAAAACCAGGAAGAACCTTCCTTTCCTAAATGATAATAGTAACATTAATGAATGACCCTTGTTGAGTCCATACAATGGTCCAGTCACTATTCTAAGATTTTACTTGTTCTAACTAATCTAGTCCTCACAGTGATCCTATGGGTATGGCCTACTATATCCACACTTTTACAGATGAGGCACAGAAAGGTCAATTAATGAACCCAGAGACACAAAACTGGGTTGTGAACCCACATTCTTGACCGTGGTGCTACATTGTTTCCCATGTCTTTCAACGGAACAAACTAAGCCCCAAGAAACATGAGGTTTGGGAGTTTTCTTGACTAGTATCAGTCACTGGGAGCCAACTTTTGGGATTTGAACTTAGACCTTCCGAATATCAGTTCATCCCTTCTTCTGGCAGGAGCTTAAGTGGCTCCAACACCATTGAGATGCCTGCCACTACCTTTATTTCCCAAGATCAAATCTCAAGGTGATCCAATCTCAAGGAGATGCAATCCCTACCATTGTAGTCTGAGATAAACAGCCGCTGACAGGTGCCTTCCATTTCATCAAAAGTATTACTGGTTGTATTCATATTATTGGATGGTGGTAGTAATAACCTGTGATGTTATTTTCAGTAAATAATTGATCCAAAACACTGATTTCTGAGCTCTGTTCCCATTAAAAAAGAAAAAAAAAAAGCATCCAACAGGATGGCATTTGAAAAACAATTCCACACCAGTGGTTGCATTAATTGCTACTTTGGAGGCTCCTGCTGTGAACTGAATGGAGCCACTTTGGATCTGTTTCTTATAAATAACCATCTTTATTACCTCTGCTCTAGGATGCAGTTTTGAGATATTTAGAGGCAAATATCTCCACTAATCTGTTTCTATTTTCCATTTTTATTCCATAAGTAACCCTTTCCATTGTTATCATGATTTTTAATATTCTTAGATTTAGTGTATGGAGGATATGGTATGTTCTAAGACGTTTTCACCTCCTGCTCTCTCAGCATATAACATTCTGTTAACTCCCCAAGTGTAACATTTTGAATATTATGTTTAAGTCAAACATGATCCATTATTTTAAAGTTTTTTTTCTCCCTTGCATATGTCTGGAATTTACAATAGCACTATGGAAATGGCTTGTGTGATACACAAGTCAGAATTTCTTTTAGTATCAGTCATTTCTCCAGTATTTTAAGAAAAACAGGATGAAATGCAGCAGAATGAAATGGTGCTTGGCATTTCTGAACTACACTATTCCTTTTAGAAAGCAAATTTAAATATATATCAGATTAATATATGCTTTTTGTCACCTAGTTTCTTACAGTTCACCTACCAGGTTGTCCTGAAGTTTTATGTCATATTTTTTTCTGTGTTTCTAGGTTGACCTTAGGCTGTTTTCAGGAAAATAATATTCAAGTGAATTAGTTATCTATGGACTTTTAAGTCAATGAAATGATTCAATAAATAGTTATTTGTCCCTTGTTATTGAACAAAGGCTGTTTTTCACACTACTGCTAATACAATCCTGGGATTTCAGAAGAATACAGAAATTATCAAGTGATGATTTCTCTGCTGAGAAGTTCAGGTATAGATCAGGAAAAAAGAAACATGCGATTAAAGCAAACTCTTAGCTGTGATTTAGTGGTATAACATTTATTCTGGCTTGGCAGACCCTCTATGCTTTTTTACTGAATCTTAGCATTTTAAAGCTGGGGGATCATGTGTGATTGCAGACCACCTGGCATATCTCTAATTCACAGAGCCCTAGTCTACAGGTTTAGAATAAAACACACCTGGTGTGATTATGCTCTTAGGTAGTACATGTGGACATGCATAGTGTCCTAAAAAAAATGCCTTAAATGAAAGAAATTCTTCCTGTTTTTAATGCTTGTGTGGTATATTGAGACAGAAGAGTGGAGTATTTAAGAGCAGTATTTCTGAATCTAGACTTCCTGGGTTCAGTGCCAGCACCACCATTTAGTAGCTGTAGGACTTTGAGCAAGTTACTTAAACTTTTTTGTGCTTCCATTTCCTCACCTATGAAGTGAGAATAGTACCTCTCTCATCAAGTTGTTCTGAGGTCTGAGGGGGAAAATGTTCATGATATAAGAGGCATTATCTAAGTGCTTTGAATAAGTACAGTGGGACACCTCATTTAAAAGAAAGAGATTTTAGAGTAGGGTTCTGTGGAACCCCACAAATGAATGGTCAATTCTTCAGCCCATACTTTAACTCTGATTTGACGTACAGTAGGACTACTTTGAACTTCTTCATAATCATGTGCTCTACAAAATCAGCATGGATGGGCAAGCAAACCTCTGCCTCAACAAAGCAACCCTAAGCTTTACTGAGAAGTTTTGGGAAGGTGACTCTAGTAGGCAGACCTGATTTAAGCAGCTGATCTCACCAGAGATGCTAGGTTACTGCCATGTGGTTGTTGAGTCATTAATTTGAAAAGCATCTACACAAGAGTGTCTGCCTTGATATCTACCCAAGAGAACATCCTTTGAGGAGGTAGGGCAAGGGCCTCTAATTAGTATAATGAACTTCTGTCTTCCCAAAGCACCATCTCTGCTTTTGGAAAGGAATCAGTATCCATCATCACTGTGTATGTTGCTCAGTACACATACTTCCATCTGTTTCTCTGCCCCTAGAGACTGTTCCATGGCTGTGAGAACGTCAAAGACCAGAAGATAGCTTACCTTTCACTTATAGTTAGCATTCTATGTTCTAGAATACATATTGCTTCTTGTCCATATCATAACCTATTTATAATTTAGACATTTTCATCACTGGTTGAGCAAATAGCATGACTTTCTGAAGTAGAACTATTTTCTTTAAAGAAAGTAGGCATTAACTTCAGAAATCTTTAATTGAAGTTCAGAAAAATTCCCAACAATCCATAAACAAATGTTTTTGATAGATGCCATATAGTATGCTAGGGGTGTCTTAGTGTTTGTGGAGGGCCAATTCAGTATTCAAGGAATACATTGTATAGGGGATGAGGAAGACAATAATTAAACCTGAATATAGTCTATTTTTATTGTGATAAAATATACATACCATAAAATTCATCATTTTAACTACTTTTAAGTCTACAACTTGTGGCATTAAATATGTTTACAATTTTGTGCAAAAATCATCACCATTCATTTCCAGAACTTTTCATCATCCCACACAGAACCTGTATACTCATCTGAAAACTTCGACTTTCCCCATTTGACCTTCCTAAAAAAATCTGAATAATTTACAATAATTCCATTTACCTGTTGAGCTATTTTGAAAAGTTTTCAGAGATAATTACAAATGCCTGAACTTCCCATTATTTCTTTGATAAGATTTTATATCTGAGGTAATGATGTTAAGCATTTTGTTGCAAGTAATGCAATTTAATTTTTAGATGAGTGCCTTTAGCTTTACTAAGATTAGTAATTAAATATTTAGTTGTGTAGTAAATTAGGTATGCCACATGATCATTGGAAAGTGGGTACTCCATTTACTGCAGCATAAATGTTTTACAAGGAATTGTAATGTAGCTAGTAAATTAATAGTGACAATTTAGGTTTTAGCTAATTAAACTCTTCCTTAGTATTTATTAATTTGAGGGTCGGAAGTGAAACAACTTCAACAGTGATAATAACTATTGCAAAGGTTTAGCTACACCAACCAAGGATAAAATTGGCAAAATAGAATGTGTGTAACTAGTTGTAAAGATAAAAAGTCAGTTTCTATCTATTTGATGAATTTTGATTGGGAAATCTAAACCAGGATTAAATATTCATTGAGGAGAAAGACCTTGTTGTCAACTTCATACTCTGATTCACTCAAAACATTTTAATGAGAATTGAAACAATTGCAATAGCAAACAATCAATCAAATACATTTTAAAGAGCATCATGAACATGCGGAGACTTGAGCTAGGCTTTTGAAAAAGCGTAATCAAACACAAATAATCTAATTCACAGTCATAGATGATTATGGCCCAAAGTTATTATGCTGTATCAAATAGCATTAATAATAAAGAATAATAATAGCTGATTATTATGGGTAATACATAACAAAGCCTTTTGAAGGTGAAGAAATTGAAGTCCAGATGTATTTGGCTTCATATATCCAATATTTGGCTTCATGAAGTTAGTTCAGTCACAGCCTAGGTCTTTATTTCATCTAATGGAAACTGCATGCAAGAAAATGTGAAAACATATTAAGGATGATATTGCGGTGTATAGTCATTCAAGCTTTAGTTTTATTTAGGAAAACATTGTGGTTGGGATGGGGAATCAGCTTTAGAGTTTAAAAGACCTGCACTTGAATCAGCTTTGCCTTTTACTACCCAGCAGTTATTTAACTTCTCTGACCTCAGTTTTCCCATCTATAAAATAGGGATAAAAGTGGTAAGTTGCTAGCATAGTAGTGATGTAGATAGTAGGCATTCAAAAGTCAATTCATTTATTCAAAGAAATAGTAATTGGAATTCCTAATATATGCCTAATGTTTAGGACATAAAAATAAAATAAAAATCTACCCAGGTATTTTCCCAAACTCCTCTGAAGAATTTAAGCTAGTGAGGAAGAGAGCTATGCAAATGGACTACCATATAGCACAGCAATTTAAATTTGTTCATTAAATTTGTACAATAATAGAAGTACTGTAGACTCAACTTGATTTGGTGGCATAAGGGGAGAAGTGGAAAGTAAGGGATGGAGCCAGAGGAGGACTTGAGAGAGGTGCTGATTTGGGGAAGGGTCTAACAGGGTGAGGAGGAGTTTGTCAGGGAAAACAGGGCTGGAGGGAGGGGGTCATTCTGAACAGAGAAAACAGCTTGAGCAAAGGACAGACTCCTCAAAGAGCATGGACTTTTCTGGAACAGCAGGAGGTCCCCCATGGCTTGAACATAGAGTGCACACGAGGGAGTGGGAGGAAGTGACTTCAGAAAGGTCAGAGGGGGCCAGATGGTGAAAGACTTGGGATGCCAGCTAAGAGGTTTGAATTTTTGTTTGATGAGGGATGAAACATCCATGTTACTTAAGGGGCCAGGGAAGGAGAAAGAGAGAAAGAGGAAGTTTGGCCTGATCAGGTTCAGATTGTAGGAAACCGATCTGGTGGCAGTATGAAGAATGTATGAGAGAAGAGCAAGAGTAAAGGCGAGGAGACATGTCAGGAGGCCTTTATAGTGCTCTCAAACTGTAGTGTGCATCAAAATCACCTGGAGGTCTTGTGAAAACACAGATTGCTGGGTTCTGCTCTCATTTTGGATTCAGTAGGTCTGGGATGAGGAGCAATAATTTCCTTCTCTACAAGCTTCCAGGGGTTGCCATTCTTTTTCAACAATCACTGCCACAAAAAAATAAGGGATGAACCCGAGCATTTACTATAGGGCAGTGAAATAGAAGTGGAGAATGAAATCCCATTGAAAGGGCCTCATTCATTAGAAGCACTCTTAAGATACATTTTTGCCTGTTGAGACTTTGCTTAGGTAGTTTTTCTATGCCTGAGGCATTTGATAATGCTGGAGGGTGGTAGGTGAAATAAAGAACACCAGCTGTTTCCTACTAGGCTAAGAGTGAGTCTGAGTGACCTGTGGCCCTCAGTGAATGTTAATACAGGAAACCACCCTGGGAAATTCCTAACTCAGAATTCCTTTGTTGTGGTGGTTGCTGTTAGATGAGGAAGTCAGTTCATGCAGCAAAGAGGCTTGCCCCTAGTCACAGGGCTGGTTACCTATAGAAACTGGTTTCCAAGATAAGATGCTGCTACAGAAGACTTTTGCATCCTGATCTCTCCACACCCCCTGTACTTTCAGCAATATGGCCAAAGGGAAACAAATTTGGCAGCTGTTGGTTGTTTACCATTTCAGTTGTTTTTTTTTAGAGTAAACATATACTTCACTTAAGAAAGTTTATATAATCATTTCCTTTTGGTTGGACAAGATTTTTCTCCTAAATTTGGTTATTTGGTGTGTGTCTTTGTTTTTAAGCTGAACACCTAATTACTTTTCATTGTAACGGTTCTCTAATTACCTTTCGTTATAACCAGGCTTTCTTGTTCTTGTAGTCCCATTGCTGTTCTAGTGAAATGGGCTTATCCTGGGTGTAGGGAAAAGGTTTTAATTGACATAATTAACTCTAGGGCGGTTTCTTCAGATTTAAAAGAGGCAGTTGATTCTTCCAGAATGTGAGGGTATTGCCTGATAGCCCAAGTACACAGTGTGTAATAAAGAAGGTGTTTTGGGAAGAATTTTGTGTTCTTAATTAGAAATGAGATGAGGTAGCCTTCTGTCGGCAGGAGGCTCAGGACACAGGCCTGTAATTACAATGAGTATAATGGGATTACCTCACACTTGAGGCATTGCTGTCCCTGAAGGGGGCACAGAGCCTTCGCTGCAAATATGCACTGTGTTCAGTGGGGTATCTTACAGTGGATGTTTTGAAAGGAGTATTGATTGTGTGATTCAGAGGATTTTTGGCTTCCTACTCCTTTCCGTGTGCACGTGTGTGTCCATAGAAGGGCATAAAAACATTCGCTTCTCTCGATTGTGGTGCTTCTAATGGAAGGGCTTTTGAGAGTTGTCTCGTATATGAGGCAGCATGTTCAGGATGCTCTAAAATGATGTCCAGAAATAAATAGATTGTACTTCTGTAAGCGCTTGGTGTGATTACCTAATATTGCAGCTCATAAATGTTTGCTAAAATAAAATATTATTACTTTAGTCAGTGTAAATTTCTCCCAGGTATAGGGATAGATATTGAGCAGATATTAAGTGTGATGAGTGTTTTGAAAGCATATAGAGAACTTTGACTGCATTTTAATTTCAAAGTAAGAGCAGATTTGAGTTAATTAAGCACCAGGGACCTTCCATGAGGCACCAAATTAAGTAGTCCTCCTCCCAACACCTTCCTCTGCCCCTGTCTCCCTGCTCCTTCACACTCTTTTTCTCTCTTTTTTCTTTATCATTCATTCTTGTAGCAAGTGTTTACCAAGTAATGTGCAAGCCACTGTGAGTACACCAGCACTGATAAGGATAAATCCACCCTCCAGGATTTACATTTTAAGGTTAGAGGCAGGCAAGTCACTAGTTAATCTCTAAGTAGTTTTGTATCTCCAAATAAAATCCAAGAGTTTTGCATATAACAAAGACTGAACAAGTAATTCCAACCTGAGAATGGAGAACACTTCGCAGAGATTATTGCTAATGAAGTGGTCATAGGGAACAAGAAAGATTTTGATAGATAGGAAGGAAAGATAGCATTCCAGGGGGAAAAAAAAAACAGGGAAAGTAAAGGGACAAAAGCATTTAGGAACACTGGGTGTATTGATTCTGGTTGGTGAGCAGGGGATAAGGAGAGGGTACTAGGAGTTGCATCTGGAAAGGAAGGGTTGAGCCAGTTTGGGGAAAGCCTTGCATGCTGTGATAAGGAGCTAGGGTCTAATTCCATGAATAGAAGGTAAACATGAATTGGTAGACAATTCAAAAGGCACCTGAACAAGACAATACAACACAAAAACAAGTAATAATGGCTTAAAATCACAGATTCCACCAAGATTTCAAACTCATGCTTTTGTTTATTGTTTAAGTAATTTAATGTCACTATGCCTCAGTTCCCTCATCCCTGAAAGTAATTATGTTTCCTTTATGCTATTGTTATAAGGACAAAATTAATTGTTGTATTAAAAGCACTTAATGTAATGCCCAGTTGTTATCCTGAACCAGTATGGCTGTTGTCTTTTTCTCCTCCTTGGTCACTTAAGCTAAAAAAAATTTAAGCCTCTGTGAGCTCATAGAACTAGAGTAGAAAAAAACAGACATTTTATTCAGGTCCTTTGACCATTCCTGGGTGCTAGGAATTGTGGCAAACACTGGGTAACACAAAGATGAGTAAGAGCCCAACAGGTAAATAAGAAACAATACAACTGCATTGTAGTGTCATAATATAAATCCTTTATAAAGCACTTTTGAAATATGTACTGACCAATACACTGTAAGAGCTTATAATCAAAGAACACAATTCACATTGCCTTATGATATAGTAACAAGAGTACTGGAAATACCATTTGGCCCTTAACTCAGCATATCAGTGGACAACAGAGAATTTATATAGTGTGTACACTCAGGAGATAAGTCAGTGTTGAGTGATACCCTAGGTGTGTAAGTGAGGTGAGGGCTAGGAAAATAGGAAGTCCATTCCCAGATTATACAGGGTTTAAGAAAATCAATTTTATGAATTTAATTTAGGAAAGCTTCCTGAAGAAGGTAGGATTCTAATGCTGTTTAAAAGCCTGGAAAATAATATATTGACAGATAAGGTGAGGAAGAAAAGCATGTCATGACTTTATGAATTCTCGCACTGTTTTGAAAAAGGTAGAGTGAGCTAGTGAGAAATGAAGAGGTGGGGAGAGGCTATGAGACTGTATTTTAAAGAAGATTCAAAAGGGTATGGTGGGCCAAGAAGAGGGGCATGGTGAGATTGGAATATATGAATGGCTTTGGACTCAGAGAAGACAACACAGAAACTGGATTTTTGAACTCCAAACCTAGAAGACAAATAAATGATTGTCCTTGGTAGGGAGGGAAGGGCCTATGACAGGCTCTTTGGTACCCAGAAGGCTGTGACAGTTTGGGGAAGAGGTAGAATTTAGTTCAAGGGGAAAAGGCAAGGACACTAGCATATACAGAGCTCTTACTATGTACCAGGCATGATACTTTCCACTTTCTGTCTCCTTTCATCCTCACATTAATTCTGTAGGGCAAATATATTTATCCCTATTTTACAGGTGGGGAAAACTGAGGCTCAGAAAAAACAACTCTCTCAAGATCACACCGTAAGTGTGAATTAAGGAATCCAAGCAAAGTAGTCACAGTCAGAAAGTTATATTCATCTTTCTACTAACCCATATCTCATCCTTGACCCATCCATTGATTCAATAACTAACCAATGAACCTTTACTGTGGGCAGGTACTGTGTCTGGGTTGTGATTGTTGCTCTGCACCTGTTAAGCACAGCTGTCTAATCTTGGAAAAGCCACTTTTCTGTGACTGTTTTCTAAACTGTTATAGAGGCTTTTTTGATAATTAAATGCTGTAATGTTTGTAAAGAGGCAGTGCTGACATACAGTACTCAATTAGTGTTGGTTGGATCCATATTTATATTTCAACAATTACCAGGTAAATACAAGCTATTCTACTCTGTTCTCCAAGGAAACAGATCAATAGTTGGCATTATTTTTAGTTTCTTCTAGTTATTTCTTTTTATGAACAATATTATGAGGACCATGAAGATACTATTGATGATATAAATAGTGTTAGTAATAACAGCAACTTTTTATTGAACACATACTGTTCGAAGACCTGTGTTAAGATAATGTTTTATGTTATTTCATTTAATCTGCAGCAAAAGCACATGAGTTAGAAATATTCTATATCTATTTTATGTATGTGGAAAATCAGGCTGCAAAAGGTTGAATGACTTTGCTAAGATTGCACCGTCAATAAACGGCAGACTTTAAATGGCAGGATCTTACATCCCAGGATATCTGACCACACACCACATGTTCCTAATTATTAGGCGATACTGTTCCCAATTTAACAGAATATGTTTTTTGAGTGAGAACTGTGAGTAATTCAGGCCACCCTTGCTCCCAGTTGTACCTAATTGGCAAACCTTCACTCTAATTCATGCTCTTTTCAGTTGGTTACTGCTATTTTAAATGTCTGTACTTAAAGGAGACAGTTCCATTCACTTTCTTAAGTGTGAACAATAAAAATAAAAATGATTTTGTTGCAAATCCATAGACATCCCACGGCACATATCTACTGAAACACTGGTTGGTTTGGACAGAAAATGTGGGATACAATTTTTTCTTGGTTGCTAAACATTTTTCTTCACAGCATTCAGGGTTAGTCTTTCCCTTGCTAAGCTCTCCAGGAGTAATGATTGTGGGGTTGCTATTCAACATGTATCTTAACCTAAAATGGAACCAAGAGTACTGAAATGAGATCAAGAAAGAAGGGATATTGGTGTCATGTCTGGGGTATCAAATGGAGAAGGGAGCTGTGAAAAACTTTTGAGGTTTTAGGTTCTACACACTTAGAATTTTAGATTCAAAGTGAAAAGGGAAAGAAATGGAAGGGGGCCAATGATTGGTTTGCAGAAATCCAGAATAGTAATTGCATTTATTAGAGAAGGAGGAGGAAATAAGTAAGAACAGTAGGAGCTGACACTGGTAGTTCAGGACGTACTATACCCAGAGCAGATCATTCAGCATGCTATTAACTCATTTGACCCTCTCAATGTATGTATGAAGTAGGTACTGTGATCACTGCTTTATAGATGAGAGACTGAATTTTGGGGCAGTGAAGTAAGCTGAAAAGGTCACATGACCAGTGGAGCCAGAATGAAGCCCTTTGCTAGCTGGCCTTAGTATTTTGCCCACTGACAACTATTGCAACCATTTGAGTGAGTGAGTTAAACCTGAAGGTCCTTCAGAAGCAGCCCCTGTGCCTCTCTGACCTTGGCTACATCTGCTCCAAACCCTTGACTTGAGATCATGGATCCGTATTTTCAGACCTGAGACAAAATGCGTTCATTGATAATGAAAGAACTTGACCTTTGGAGTTTGGCTGTTGTTTCACCTAGTGGCATAATTTTTATAGCAAGATACTTTCCTGAGGCTTCTCTTCACTTATGAAGTGAGGATACGAGGATTATATAAGATAAATGCAAAACTTCTACATAGTGCCTTGTATTTGATTAGCGTTCACAACAGTATATAAAATATAATAATAATATAATGTTTTTAACAGGATACCTGGTTCCCAGGAGGTGCTCAAAAAGTGGTATCCAAAGATTCACACTGTGATCCGTATCAGCCTTTGACTCTGGGAAATGTCACAGGCACAGGCAATGACATCCATAGTTCTACCCAAAGAGACAGGTCATCTGTCCTTACTAATAATAATCACCTTTCCAAGACAAATTCTAGAATGTAACAGTGCTACAGTAAAGCTTCTTAGAAAAACATTTTTATTAAATAAAAGCCGTATGCCTTCAGGGGGATAGTGGTGCACATTGAATAATCCTCTCTTCGTATATTGAAATTCAGCTATCAGGCCTTGCAGAAGGAATTCAGAGGCATCTTAAAGTAGAGGATGACCTTCACATTTTCATAAACTAAGTGATTAATGTGGGACCATTAATTCAAGCTATATTCTATTCCCCAAACAGCTTTATCCATCCTGAAAAAGGCCTTTCACTTTCAAGGATAAATGATACATATTTTTAATACAATTATGAACAGTCAGGTATGTAATTTATATTTGTTATGCATAATAAAATACAAAATTAAACATCTCTTCATAATTAATCAAGGCATTAAAACCTGGAAGTGGCAAGAAGCTACGGTGCAGCAGCATCCTGAGTCAGGGAGATTATTTATAAATAGTCTTACAATCTTAGGACTGTCTTTATTCGCGTTTTGTTTTCTCCAAGGGTCATGGATAGGTCAGTCTTGATTATACACTGTGTTTGCAAGACCATTCACCTCAGGTGCTTTGATGAAACTTTTAAGGGGCCAGAAGTTTAGTCCACAGTCAAGTTCAAAATAATCAAATAGAATAGATTTTACCACAGATGTCGATAAGTTATTCCAAGTTTGTGACTCAGATGATTTGTGCATCAGAACCCTGAAGTGGATAATATACAGGATAAGCTGGGGTTTTTTTATGACTGTGTAGCAATGGTAAAAATAGAAATTTCAGATTCACCTACATGCCTTGTAGATCTTGTCAGCTGTGAGGAACAAGCAGTTAAACAGGCTGTACTGAGCACTTTATTAATGATGATGATTACGATAAAAAAAAAGAGTAAACATTTGCCAGATTCTATGTGAAGCACTTTACATATACCCACTTATTTAGTCTTCACCATTGTCCTGTAAGGTAAGTCATGTTAGTCTTGTATTGCAGATGAGGAAACTGAGGCACAAGGAAGTTAGGTGATCTATCAAGTATGCCATAACGTGCTCTCTCCATTAGGCTCAAAAAGGAAAAACTGAAGAACACGGTTAAAATTGGATGTGACTGTTCTTGTCGGCAGGGTAAAAGATAGTGTTTTCTTGGAGCTAGCTGGGGTTTGTTTTTGAAGTTAGGGTCGATGCCATGATAAAGAGGACTCACATATAATGGATGTTCTATACCATTGAATGAAATTGAAAGTTTGCAGCAGGCTCTCAGCTAGTTTCCTCCTGGAGGAGTCAGAATGTCTGAGTTGATGATTATACTGAAGGAGAAAAACCTTCTCATTACCATATCTGTCAGGGAGAAGGATGGATAAATGTGGAGGAAAGGTTCACTGCTTTGCCCTCATCAGAGATAATCATATTCCTTATTTTCAAGCAATACCCCATTTGATAGCTGATGTCAGCAGGTACTGATTGAGTGTGTTCTGAAAACCTGTGACTGAGCCCTGCAGGGAGTTTACTGAGCCTGGGGGCTGCTCAGAAACAGATAGGCAATCAGAGAACATGGGTTGGGCTTGATTGTGTCTATCTCACATTCCCAGGAATGCTTCACGTGTCTTAGGGGCAAGTGTAAAATTGAGGGTGTATTACATTTTTGGACCTCTTTGGTGTTTATCCTTATGCTACCACAAAACTGCTCTGCCTCTTTGTTTTAACCCCTCTGGGCTGTCTGACATTCTTAAAATATACCATCTACTCTTTTTTTTTATTTTTATACCATCTACTCTTAAAGCCCTTTTGCCATTGTGTTTGCCTCTTTTTTTCCTGGAAAGGTCTTAGCTATTCAAGACCCAAGTCAAGGAGCATTGTGGACTTCAGAGTCCCATTTACTCTGTGGGCTCTGCTATACTCCTTTCACAACTTCAGACTCACATGAAAGCATGATGCTTACAAGGAAGGAGATGCAGAAGACTGGGCCAGGCCTGGAGGGCCCTGCATTAGAAGAGTGGATCCAAGACGGGGACATCTAATAGCAGGAAATGGCCCCGTTAGGGAGGAAGTGACCTCTTAGCCTCATTTATCCACTGATTCAATGTCAGGCACTGTATCAGTTAGTAGGGATGGAAAAACTTATGTCTAGCCTTTGAAGGACCTAGACCAGAAGGAGACATCATAATGCAAATATTAGCAGGCGTCATTATCAAAAGGAAGCAAGAGGTTTTCCACTGGGTTGCAGAGAATAACTGGAGGAATCTTAGAGGAACATGAGAGCCAGTAAATTATTATCTTGAACGTCTTCTGAGAGCTCCCACGAAGGGCTAGGCTTCTGGAATAGGAGAGTCCTTAGAACGGAAGCCCCTAGAGTAACACAAAAGCCAACATAAAAGCCCTGCCCTACGACCTGGGGTGTGGGAGAAAGAAAACTCAAAAACAGGGGACCTTCCATTAAGATTAGCATGTATAATGTGGGGGGAGGCACGGGGAGGGCTGTGCAACACAGAGAAGACAAGTAGTGACTCTACAGCATCTTACTATGCTGATGGACAGTGACTGTAATGGGGTATGTCGGGGAGACTTGGTGAAGGGGGGAGTCTAGTAAACATAATGTTCCTCATGTAATTCTAGATTAATGATAGCAAAATAAAAAAAAACAGGGGGACTTTCTTGGGGCAGGAGCTTTAGCTAGCAACAGAGCAAACTCAGAGTGGTCAGTTTGGAAGGATGGCTTGTGCTCAGCTCTCTTGCATGGGACCCAAGGCTGTTTAAAATACGTTTCACCTGATGTCCCTATTGAGCTGGGACCTGTTTTTTTCTCCCTAACTTTGTCACTTAGCAGCTGTTCAACTTTGGGCATGTCTCTTAACTTCACTGGCTTAGGTTGCTTCATCTAAAATAAAGATGAATAATAATTCTTTCAGTTATTTGGAGAGTTAAATGGACATTTAACTCATTATACAGTGTCTCATGGATGATAAGATCTATATTAGTGGTGATATCATTATTATCATCACCACCACCATCACCATCGCCATCACCATTACTGTCATCAGTTACTACCTGTTATGGGACAGGCTTCAGCTGAACCCCGCTGTAGGGCATTAGAGACTACAGATGTGAGGTAGGGATTCACACATTCCATTTCGACATTGACATCTAAACTTTATGTCAGTACTGTGGAACTTCCACTTATATTATGATTATAATTTCAAGTATATAATTATAACTCCAGTATCTGGCACAATCAAGGTATGCTGAACAAAAGAATGACTCAGATAGAAAAAAGGTCCAAAAATGTCCTCAAAAATCTGTATTAAGAAATAAAGCTGGTCTGTAGTTTGTTCCTTCTTATTTACCGGGATTTCTAAATTTAAGTAAAGGAAATATTAAGAAACAATTGTGGCATAATAATGATACATGAAATATGATAGTATTTGCAGTGTCACATTGGCACTATGGACACTTAATTCAGAGCCACTGGACATGATCTTATGTTCTCTGCACCCCTCACCAAATGAAAATGTCTTTCATTCTTTTAAATAAACTATGGAAACCGAGCTTCACCATCCATCCACCTTTTATTTCTTTCTTCCACACTAATCTAAGAGTGAGTAAGACAAAAAGCATATCACAGATGTTTTCTAAATTGTCTTAAATGGTAAGAGAGTAATTGTCTATTTTCTCACTGTGATTAATTGAATCAGTGTATGACAAAGATGTATGTGGTCCATTGATTTCCATTTTATTTGTCATAAATGTTGCTGTTCATTTGTGGTACATTTCTATCTCTAGTAATCATAAGTAAGAAGACATCTGCCTACCTTGTTATTTTCTGAAAAGATAACATATGTCCACAGAGCCAGCAAATTTGTATTCATGAACATTAGCATATAAGGAGCTATATTGTCAGGAACACTGGACATGTGATAAATATTAATTTCTAAACAGGTATTTTGTTGAGGATTTTTAGAATCAGCATTTCAGGTTTTTATTTTTGCCCTTAGAGTCTTCTAAATGTTAGAAATAAATGTCAGCAGTCTTTAACAGGGTCTTGTTTCCATGTTTTGAGGTCTGCCAAGATTTTATTTTTCTACACGGTATGATTCTATCCTCAATTATTAAAAAGCTGTGTTTTCTACTTTTTCACTGCAGAGCTCTTGTTTTTCTAGGTACATGGAGCCAGGGTATGGCCGAAGATTTACTTGATTTTATTTTTAGAAATCAGTACTCACTGGTTTTTTAGGCACAATGACACAAGCAAATGGTATTATATAAGTAAAATAATAGACAAGAATATTCTAAGAACTTTAGCATTCTATGTATAAGCTCTTAAAAGAAAAAAAATAATCCCTGAAAGTTAAAATGTTTAAAAGAAATGCTTATTCATATAGTGGAGTCACTGACTGGCATTTTCTGTCTTGTTTGGAGTGAGTTACTAAGGGATTAATCTAATCCAGCAACTTTTCAGTCACAAGCCTCTAGCCTCTAGTAAATAATAATAATCAACCCTCATTTTGGTCCAGGGATATTTGAAAATAAAACTTGAAATATACAAAGGAGAGAGGGTTGAAGCAGTTAGCAGCTCCATGGTGAGAGCCCTGGGTTTGAATCCCTGATCTGTCACCCCTAACCAGCTGTGTGACTTGTATTGAGTCACTTAACTTCTCTGGGCCCCACTTTCTCCAATAGAGACAATACCTGCTCTACAAATTTGTTGTGAGGATTAACAGAAGCAATATGTGAAAGTACTCAGCCATCAGGCTCAGGAAATGATAATATTTTCTTGCCTGGAAGATTCCTTCCAGTCCAGCCTTGGCCACTCATGCCCTATATGATTTTTTTCTGGTCCCAATTTTCAGTTCTGGAAAAAGATGGTATTATGTTAAATAGCCTGTTTAATCACTATGAGTTCCATAAAGTCACAATTCTAATTTGCATATCAAGAAGGGAGAAACTGGAAGCTGCTTGTATGATCTGTGCTGCGTCTTTGCCTCTGGACTTCCTGATAAGGGAGGAAGTGTTGGACACCAGCCCATGAACATGGACCATTTTCAGAGAGTCAGGAAGAAAATATGACCGCACTAAAACTATCCTCAGTATGTTGAGCTATTCAGAAAGCAATTGGGGAACCTGGTTTCAATGCTGACCCTGATAAGGAGACGAAAAAAGAGACTTGGGCTGGAATCCTTACTAACTGGTCCTTACCTGGTCCTCTCCAGTGGCATTGGAGAAGCAGTCAGTTTGCATAAGCCTTCTTTTCCTTATCTTTAAGATTGAACAAAGATTACTCATTTGTTATAAAGATTAAGTATGGTACACATAGAAAATATATGATGCATGAAACACACTGCATGTCCCCAAGGAATGTTATTTTCCTTTTTTCTCATCCTGTTCACTTCCCTTAACTGGCTCTTTCGATTTCCCTGCCAACAATTCCACTTTTACTTGATAAAGAGGCTTCAACCAAGGAGCCACAAATAAAGGTGCAATCACAGACTTGATATTGATTAGGGTGGAGGGATGTTGCCAGGAAAATTCCGTGGAGAAGAGGGAAGCACTAGCATGGCGGGGCCTTCTAAGTCCCGAACGGGATTTGCTGCTGATGGCTGAATGGCTCTTCTGTTGGTCTTGTGCTCTGCTCGGTGCTCTGGTCTGCAGAGCAGGATAGAGGGGCACCTGGTCTCCAGGAGAAAGGCTTTTGTAGGGGAAGGGCAAGGAAGGCATCTTTGCAGGAACATGACGTGCAAGGAAGGAATAGAGGGAGTTGAGATTTGAACAGAAAATGGGGGTCAGATCAGGGAAGGACTTATAGACAGTGAGTCACTGGAGGATTTTAAACTCCAGAGTGACGTGATCAGATTAGCAGCAAGATGACCCTGTCGGCAGTGTGGAGGATGAATTGAAGGAAGACTGTAGACTTAAGATCAGCCAGAGCCTTACTTCAGACAGCTCCTGAGGAATGACACAGCCCCAGATAAGGCAGCAAGGTGCAGAGGAAAAAAGCTGGTTTGCAAGGTATTTTAGGCATTGCAATCGACAGGCTTGATGACTGCCCGAATAGAGAGGGTAAAGCAGGGCTTGCATCTGGGTGATTCTTGGGGGTCCAACTTGGCCCATTAGGTCAGGGCAACCTCTGAGATCCCAAATTGTCCTTGCTTCCATGACACTGTCTCCAGTCTACCTTGGTGGGAAGAGATCACTTCTTTTGCCACAATTCTGGTGCATTCTTGTTTTTTTTTTAAACAGCATTTAAAAAAATTGAAGTATCGTTGATATGCAATCTTATACTGGTTTCAAGTATACAACACAGTGCCTTAACAATTATCCATGTTATTAAACCTTCAGCCCCACTAGTGCAGTTACTGTCAACATAGAAAGATGTTAAAGAACCATTGACTATATTCTTGTTTATACCACACTTATTGTGTGCCTTGAATTATAATTATTTGTGTGCACCGCTATCTCCCCCAAGTGATTGTTTAATTGATCTCTGAATCCCCAATAGGGGCTTGTCAATTGTCCTAAATATATGTTCGTTGTCACTTTGTTAGACAAATATATTGGCATATATTCAATGTCTTCTTCTAGGGGGACAAATTGCACTGTTTTTAAAGGCATCGGTCTCAGTGATGTCTCCTGCGGAATCCTGTTTATGCCCCATTGACTGATTCATCATCCACCAGTTCCTGGTTCCTCTGCTTCCCTTATTGGTTAATTGCCCTGGATCCCTCAGTCATCTTTTCTGAGCTTATTAGCACCTGGAAGAGAAATCCAAAACTATTCTATCTGGAATAAATTAAAGCTACTGTCTCCTTCCAGTTCTTTACATATCTTTTTGGCGTTGAAGGATCTGTTTTGCTGTAATTAGCACCCTGATTTCTTCAAGGTGCCTACCAATAATTCTGTGATCCTTGTTTTACAGGACTCTGTGCATGAAAAGCAGGTCTGCAAGGGTGACAGAGTACAGTGACAGCAGCATGTCTTGACTATGACATGGGAAACCTGGGCTTCAGCTCTGGTTCTGCTGCAGACTATCTGTGCAGCCTTGGGAAAGTCACCTCACCTTTTGGGATTCAGTATCCTCATCTGCAAAATGAGAATGGTAGATCAGAGTTTCAAATGAAGCACTTGGTTTCCAACTCTGTTGATATGTTAAAGCAGAATAGACTAACCTAGTAATATCCCCAAGACTGTCTCTCTATATAAATATACCCAATCTTATCAGAGCAGGCAGGAATTAAGACAAATAGGGGAGGCTGGAGGAAAGATCTAGAAGTAGAAGGGAAAAAAAGAAAAAACAGACCTGAGTCCAGAGGTTTCAGGAAGCAGGCCAGTTGAACAGGCGAAGGACAGGATTCAAAGATTATGGCCATGGAGAACAGGTGGTCATCTAAACAGTCAGATGGCATGGGGGATGGTGGGGGCCCACGGCCGCAGCAGGCAGGCACTGAAAGGCAAAGAAGGAACTCAAGAGCGTGTAATGCTCAGGAGTCAGAATGGTGGAAGTCTGTCAGAGACTAGCAGGGTCCTGGCCCCCTGCCTGAGTTCATGGGCAGGGCAGAGATTGAAAAGGGGGAAAGGGGAGGGGGGAAAACCAGAAGATCGGGAGAGAGTTCCAAGTCCGGGGAGCCTGACATGTCAGGCAGGTCTCCAAAAGAGAGATTCAGGCAGAGAGGAGCAAGACAGACGGCGAGTTCTCAGAACTGGGCCGCCAGGCGGGGGCTGAGTTGCAGAAGCTGTGTCATAAGAACTGGGACAAAAGGTCAAGGCTAGACTAGTAGAAGGAAGGTTAATATGGACGTCTCAGGTTTTAGATTCTGAGATATTAGAAGGCACCCTTCTAATCCACAGCTTTTAGGAAACTGATTTTTCCGATCCTTCAGCTGCCTGTCTTCTCCAAGTGACTGACAGCCCCCTTTTCCTCCCCCATCCCCTTCCCACCCCTCATACTCCACTCCTCAGTGTCATTGGCGATTTAGTTAGTTCAAAGTATGAAGGAATAAGGAGTGTTCCCTGGAAGGATAGCTAGAAACAAGGAAACATAAGATCACAATATGGTGTGATCAATGCAGCAGAGGTATGTGCATGGCGTATAGAGGGCTAAGGAGCAAGAAGCCAACTCTGTCCAGAGAAAGAGGGAAAGGCATCCCAGAGGAAGCATTTTTTTGAACAGATACTTGAAGGGCAGGTGGAGGTTTTCCACATGGAGATGGGCAGTGCAGAGAGGTGGGGCAGAGACCACTGCGTTTGTATGTGGGCATGGAGTTAAGCAATGAATAGACATGTTGAGGGAATAAGGGCTTAAGTGTGAGGGTAGCTAGAGCAGTGCCGGGAGTTGTTGGAGATCAGTGAGATAATAACTGGGGAATTTCAGAAAGCAAAACGGCACGAGAGTTGATTATAAGGAAGAAAATGCTTTGGCAGATAAGAGGGAAAGATGGAGTATGGAGAAGGTGGCCACATTGAGACCAAGGAGGAGATCATTGCCCATGGTCCTGGCAAGAGATGACAGGGATGGATTTAGAGCTATGGCAGTGGAGAAGAGCAGAAATAATCAGCTCTAAGGGAGGGAAGCAAGGCGTCCCCAAAGCTGCAGTGGAACTAAGTCATAGGCACTTGCCAGGAGTCAGGGGCAGGCAAGCAGGAAACAGGGACTGAATCTTCCCTTAAATGTCCCTCTCTTAGTGAGGCTTCCGGTTCAGTGCCACCCTCCAGCATATCCCTAGCTTCCTTCCCCAGCTCTTCCTTATTTTCTCTTTACTACTTTTCAGTATCCACCATACCACATATTTTACTTACCGTTAATTGTCTATCTCCTCCCACTAGAATATAGCTCTCTGAGGGCAAAGATTTTGTCATTTAAGATCACTGTTTTACCTTTAATATCCTTATCAGAACATTCCCAGGCATACAATAAACAGTAAATATTGAATTTAATGAAATCAAGGCACCAGCGGCCATGGATCAAAAGTTATAGCAAAGAAAGACTTATAATCATAGGATATTTCATATCAAAAGAACTTGAGAGGCCAGACTAGACCTTTCATTGTATGTAGAGAGAGATTTGCCCAAGGTCACACACACAGTATGCCTGGCAGAGATAATAGGAAGTGAAGTGTCTGTACATATGTGGAGCCCAATCTCCCAGGGGCTGATTGACATGCAAGAGAACAAAGGGGGAAGGGGCTAGAGCCTGGCTATTGAAAAGCCACTGTAGCTGTGGGTCATTCCTGTTGTCGCCCAACTGCAGCTCTCCAACACAAAACAGAAAATCATTTGATTTCTTTTTGTAACTGAAACACTTGTTTCTTTCTTTTAAGGACTATTTTCATCTGTTTTGCCCTTTGCCTGTCCCTATTTGTAAATCCATCCCCACCCCACCCTGCATTGTCACAAGAATAAAGGATCCTCTGAACTTTGACATCATCCATTATACTGCGTAATATAATAGTAGGCCTGTTTCCTTCCTTTTTTTTCTTTATCTCTTAATAAACAACAGTTAAACACCAAGCTATTGGTCTGTAAAATGTGGATGACAGTATCTGGCTATTTCTCATATCTAGAAATGTCAAAAAATGCTAAAAGACATGAAGCTTTGAAAATTATGTGAAAAGTTAGATTACCCCACTTAATTTTTTTTTGCCAATCTGTCCATTTTTCCATTCTTTCCTTACTTCATTCATTTCTTCTGATGTTCAACACATATTTCCTTAGCACCTATCAGCTGTAGAGGGTTGAGTACAAAACTAAATCAATGGTTTATAGCCTGGTAAGGGAGATAGGAAATAAGGCAAAACAAAACTGCTAGTTATTCAGTTAAGTGTGTGTGTGTGTGTGTGTGTGTGTATGTGTGTAATTTGTGTTCTACTTATTTAACAAATATTTAACCAATACCTACTATGTGTTCAGGCACTGTGTTAAGCAATGTGCATCCAGTTGGAAATAAGACAAACAAAATCCTTGCCCTAATCAAGGTGACAGACTTGTTGAGAAAACCAACATGAAATGACTTTGGTATGTGCTGCAGTGGAAAAGTGTGGCACTGCTAACTTTTCCCAGGCAAAAAGGGAGGTGATTCCTCAAAGAGGTGATATTTGTGCTGAACCCTGAAGGCTGAATAAAAATGAATTAGGTAAGAAGAGGTACAGATGAAGAGGAAAAGCAAGGTAGAGCAAAGAGCGTTTCTGGAGGGCCTGAGGCAAGAAAGGTGTTATGTCCATAAATGATTGAAAGCAGCAAGGGGAGAGTGACTAGAGAGCCACACAAGGACCACATGAAGCAGAACGTGACAAACCACATCAGCGATTTTGCTCTTACCCAGGGCAGTGGGGAGTCAATAAAGGTTATAAACACAGGAAAGTAATGATAAAATTCGAAATTTGGAAACCAGATCGGAGTGAGGCAAAAGTAGTGGGGTGGAAAAAAAAATAGGGATTTTAAGAGAGATGTAGAAATGCTGCAATAAAAATTCAGAAGACTAGGAAGATTACTTTCTTCTGAGAATGTTGAAGAAGTAGTAATGGGAGAGGTGGCTTTGGGTTTGAAGAAGGAATAGGATTCAGGCCTGCAGGAATAGGAGTGTGAGTTATTAAGGGCACTTTCTACCGAAGGCCCACGTGGAGGGTCAGGGACATGTGAATGCGTAGGTGATGTGTGGAGAGAACAGCAAGCCGATCATTCTGGCTGGAGCATAAGACAGGCGCCTGAATCAGGTGAGTGGGCAATAGATTGGAAAGTAGAAGTGGGGGTGGAGGGGTTTGGGTATTGTGTTATTTGATTTTATTATGTAAGCAAACAGGAGTCATTTGTTCTGAGCCTACAAGTGCATACTCCTATCTGTTTTCAGGGAGATGAATCACATAGAAGGGTGTAAGAGGAATCGGAAAGAATAGAGGTTGGAGGGAATGAGAACAGTTGGGAGTCCAGCACAAAGCAGTTGGCTGGAGTGGGTCAAGGCTTACACAGAGGGTAGCAGTGGGAATGGAAAGGTAGCAAAAGACATGGAGGAAAAATCAACAGGACTCAGGAACTAATTAGCCACCAGGGAACGTGGAAGAGCATTGCCAATACCTCATTTTACTTACTCTGTCATACAAACTTGTGAGGTTGCTTATAACTTTGAGGCCCAGGAATCAGGCTGATAGCCACATGCTATCCTGCCTACATGCCATGGATATTTGTATCACTACCATAGCAGATTTTGGGTAACTCCCAAATGGACTGGGTTTTAAATGTTAACCTACTAACAATTATCTCCATGTTCTATTAGTAATCAACTGAACCATCTGTTCCTACCAACAGAGTACATCTTCTGGAAAATGAACTTGGGAACAGTAAAATAGTAGATGTTTTAAAAATCCAGACTGAGAACATTATACTCTAGAAAAAAAAAAAAGGATTGTGAAGCTGGGAAGGAATTTCTCCTTTTCTGTTATATAAAGCTTATGTTAAGATACATAAAATATATAGAATTATATGGTTTAATGTTGTATTGCCAACTTTTTTAAGTGAATGACTAATCATGAAATGATTCAAATAGGAAGTCAGTGCCACCAGCAGGAAAAGTCCTTGACTTGGAATGAAAAGAGCAAAATTTGAGTTTATCTCTGTTGTTTATTAGTGGTATAACCTATGCTTTCACTTAATATCTCTCAGCCTTAGATTCCCTCTCTGTGAAATGAAGATACCATAACCTACCTTATCTAAGGCATAGAATTGTTGTAAGGATCAAATGAGTTAATGTACATGAGAATGATGCTCAAATATCATAATATCATCAGACCTAAAAGGTACTTGACTGTAAAAATCCAGACTGTCATTGAACCAGATCTGTGAGCTGCTAAACATATAGCACCGGCCCACAGGAAAATGGTATCATAGTGGCTAATAATAGTTGATAGGTAAAAAAGCTTCCTCACAAATATGCAAGTTCTTCACTAGAATTCCAAAACAACTGGTCATACCATGTATATGTCACAAAAAAGGCACTACATCTGCATTGTGTAGATCAATGGTTTTTAAAGCATGGTGTCTGGACTTGCACCGTCAGCAAAACTAAGAACTTGTTAAAAATGCAAATGATTGGGCCTCAGCGGAGACCTATTCTGAATCAGGTGGGTGGAGCCTGGCATTTTGTGATTTTAATGCCCATCCAGGTAATTGTGTGGACACTAGAATTTGAGAATCACTGATACAGAAGAAAGAACCTGGGCTCTGTAATGGAACGTGGAGTCAAACACTAGTTCCAACCTTTAATCATGTTGAACTTGTTCTTTAAAATAACCCCGGAGTTTCCCTACTGTTGTGGAGGATTAAGAGGGATAATGTAGGTACATTCTACCTCCCTTAAAATATTAGCCTACTAGCTAGACTGAAATAATATTGGTTAGTTCTTCCACGTACACAAAGCTTTTCTTCCCCTGCTTTGTCACCTGCCCTTCCTCATTTTTGCAAAATTTCTTTGGGCACACATCAATTTCAAAGAAATAAGTTTTTGGTTAAGCTGTTGAACCACAGAGAGGAATGACATATCTGAAAACTCCAATATGCCAGGAAAAAAAAAAAGCGAGGTTTGAGTTTTGACATTAAAAACACAATTTTCAAAGTATATAAGCTACTTCTTAGAAGAGTAAATTTATGCAGTTAAAATTCATATTAATGTCTATAGTTTATGAAAATTCATCTGCTTCAGATGTACCAAACATGCAAATGAAAGATAACTGATATGAAGATAATTTTGTTCTCTTCAAAAGTGTATCTAAAGCTAAAGTGTAGTAACTTAGTTATTTGGGGTCACCACCCAAAATGACCCTGTTGCTCAGCACAAAGATTAGGGCATTAGACTAGGTCTAGGTCCCATATGCTTGTTTCTTCTGTTAGAAATAAGCTCCATAAATATTTACACAGAGTACTGAATTATTAATTAAAAGCACTGAAGAAATCGTTGATGAAGCTGCTTAGACAATGAGGCTGGAGGCGATTCATTTATTCAACACCTCTTTATAGGGTACCCACCACGTGTTAGGTACTCTGCTAAGAACTCATTGAATAGAAGTAAGCAAAACAGAGTAGTTCATGTCCTCATTGAAGGACCAGCATAGAGGGAAGAAGGATATTAAACAAATGATCGCAAAAATAAGTACATTCTTATAAGTTGTGATAAATTCCATGAAAAACAAAATGTACAGGCTATTTTGAGAGCTTGTAATAGGAGACCCCATAAGGCTCTGCCCTTAGAGACCTTACAGCCTTTAATGTGCTTTGCATCTTATATGCTCAAAGCTGGTCTATGTAGCTCTTTATTGTTACTCACAGGACAGAATAACCGAAGTTTTATCTACCAAATAACTTTGCTGCTGTCTGACCTTAGGAAGATCACCTAATCTCACCAAGGTTCAGTTTTCTCAACCACAGAATAGAACAGAAATACCTACCTGGCAAGGCTGTTATGAGGATTAAATGAAGACTGTGTAAACAGAACTGTGGTTGCTGGGCACTTGGTAAGTCCTCAGTGAACGTTAGCCATGTCAGCCAAGAGGAGGAGGGGGAAGGAGAAAGAGAAAGGGAGGGAGAGGAGGAGGAGGTGAGGCAGGAGTGGTGACAGTGGCAATGACGTTAATAGTTGGGGCAGGGGCAAAGTTAGTCATTCAAACTTCTGCACTCTGATACTCAGACTAATATTTGTTCCTTAGAGAAAGATATATACATAAGGACTATAACCAAAATATTAGAGAAAATCCTAAAACATACAAAACGCAATGTCTACAATCTGCTGCCTAGGCTATATTTTGACTGTGTGCTAACAGAGTCCAGAGAGTTTTAACAAGAAAGGGTGAGGGGAAGATTTTTAGTGTCAATTTCTAGTCTGTTCTTTTGGTAGTAAAGCAGTGGTGATGCTCAAGTTTCTAAGATAACTACCGATCGAGAATTTGTGGAGGAGGGCTTTCCTGTTAGAGTAGACTCAGAAGATGTGTCAGAAAGACAAACTTACTAACACTGAAGTCCTGAAATCTCAATATCAGCAGGAGAGTGGCCAAGTGAAGAGGACAGACTTGGGCCTATGGTCTGGTGCTTCCTTATGAGCTGCAGTTTCTTCTTTTGTGAAATAGGGATGAAACTCAACATATTTAGCCAATACATTTCCTGTTTAAAGGAATATACCGATTTCAGGTAGACCTAATATCTTGCTAAGGGAGAGTGAGGATAGAATGAGAGGATATATATGAGTATTTTTTTGAAATTTTAAAGCACTAGGTAAACCTACAATTATTGATCACAAAATTATCATAATTTGAGCCTTGTATTTTCACATGTAAATCTCTGTCTTCCCCAAACCATTTATAAGCCCCTTAAGTGTTGGGAGGGTGCTGCATTTGTTTTAGTGTCCCCCAGGTGACTAGTGCAGGCTTTCTAAGCACATATTCAGTGAGCTATGGAGAATTACCATGTTTGGAGAAACTGGAGAATTTGCTTAGAGAGGCACAGGGACACTCCGTTTCTAGTGGGTAACGTGGTGACGAGCAAGGGTGAGTAGCTTCTCTAGACAGGCATACTGCCAAAGGGGGCCGGACTGGCTGAGCAAAAGTTTCAGGCCTGTCAGTGAGGCCAAACTTCAAGCGAAGACAAGAACCGTGGACATTTGCAGAACCACAAAATGAAGACCAGCCATTCCCCCCTTACTTTTGTTCACTGAATAAACTTTTACTGAGCATCTGAAAGGACAAAAATATCAATCTGGGTCTTCTTCTTCATGAGCCCAGAATTTCCTGGAGGAGAAGGGAAAAATGTATATAGTGCCATCTGAGGTGGAAATATCTACAAAAGGCTACCGATGAAAAAGGAAGCCCCCCGGGGAGGCCAGCAATGGCTTCACAGGAGAAGCGAGGACCGGGGAGCACCTGCTGGGCACTGAAGGGGGGAAAGAGGCAAAGGCATTCCAGGCATTTTCAGTTCCTCTTTTCATGTGGTTATCTGTCTAAGGCTCAGGTTCTTGTTTATGCTAAGAGATGTGTATCCCTCGCAAGAGACATAATTAAGATCCCAATTAATTAATTTGTTAGTGATTCCTATGCACACCAGCCCTAATTTATCCTTCATCATATAGGTATTAAAAGGTGAAAATGTGAAGCTGTAACTGAGAAAGTGTCATAGAGTTCTGAAAATGAATTCACTGTAGGAGTCTAAATAGAATATAAAAATCAGCTCTTTAAGCTGCTTCTTTACTGAGCGTGTTTTGAATCAGCAGTAATTCTGGGTATAGAACATGTACTGTGCTTCATACCTTGGGCCGAGCCAGAATATTGCAGCTGATGTGACAACATAGATCATATAGGCTCTTATTTTGCACAATAAGAATTGCATAAACCCACTCTGTCCCTCACTGAAGTGTGAATAATGTGTGGGGGCCCTTTTGTTTGATTTACTTTCGCCGTCTCCTGAAACATCTGGAAAAATCAGCTACACTGGACTGCTTAACATGTCCTTAAAATGAAGATGTGAAAGGAGATTTTATTCAGCAGGAAAATGTGTATTACATAAATATGTATTACAGACCTATATTAAGGTTAGGGACCTTAAGAAATCTCATTCCTTTTGGGTAGGTGGTTTGAGGGGTGGAAATGGATAAGGCATAGCAGTCCTTCCTGGCTTGCAGGTCATTATTTATGTTCCAATACTTATTTCCAAAGCATCCTCGATTGCTAGCATGAGTCCACTGTTTCTTCATAGTACCACTATTCTTTATAGTATCTGCCTTGTCTTTCTCCTGTACCTTGACACTTTTGCCCTGTTTTCTTTCTTTTCATTTCATACCTGTGATTCTGTCCAAATATTCCCTTTTTAAGAGCTTTCAAAGATAACACTTGGCCAACACGCCCTCTACAGGTGATCAGGTGAATCCATTAGAGTTACCCCAGCACAGGACAGTCCTTTGCATTCCTCTTTTAGGTCACCACAGCTCTGTGTATCATCTGATTAAAAGACCTGTAGCAAAAGTACAAGGAAACCTTTCAGATCTAAGCCATTTTTAAGTAGTAGTATCACTTGGATTCCCACAGTCTATTTTTGCCTAGATAAAATTCATTCTAATAAAAATAAAGCACCGTGAAGAAAGGGTTCACCTATAACTGATTTTTGCATCAAAGGAAATTATGGTTCATTTGTCCCAGATAAAAACAGAAACGTTGTTACTTTCCATAGACTAACAAAAGCATTTCCTTCTAAACTACACTAGTAGTTATTATAACAGGAGAATCCATTGATAAGCCTGAGTCCTTAGAAGTAGAGAAGAAATTGAAAATGTCAGTGTGACATTAGTGGCTTTATTGAATAGATGTTCTCGTGGTTAAAAAGTAGTATACAAGGAGGTGTAGACTAACCACTGTAACAAACAATATTGACTTAATGCCAAAAAAAGCCTCTGTTCTCACCTGGTGCCCAATGCAGTTGGTGATAGAGCCCTGTTAGTTCTACCTTTGCAACTGCCACTTTCATCATTTGACCTCCAAGATTGTAAAATAATAGAAAAAGAGGGCTTGGAGAATTGCAAATGAGGTTTCATGACAAAACCTGACCTTGGGCCACATCATTTCTGCCCACGTTCCCTTGGACAGAACACAGTCAATGGTGCCAGTCTAACTGTAAGCAAAGCTGGGAAAAGTCATCAATTTCTGGGTCCAGAGAAAAAGGGAACAATTTGGTGAAGACATAGCAGTGTCTCAGACAGAATTCTGTAATTTGTAATAAAGTGATTCTTTTATAATTCTTTAATATAATTCTCATTCCTTTTTTTCTGTTTCAAAAATAAATCTCCCTGGAGAAACTTTATTAAACACAGGCAGTATATTAACAGTTAAAAGCAAAGATTTTGGAGTCATATCAACCTTACTTCAAATATTTTTCTCTTATTTTTGCTAGCCTTTTTTTTCTTTGAGGTCTTTTTCCTTATTCTTAAATTTTCTTTTTCATTATTTGAGTCTCAAGTTACCAGAACAAAAGGCATATGATGCTGATAGAATGAGATAATGTATGCAACAGAGGGAATAGTCCACAAATGATGTCTGTTATTATTTGTATGATCAGTAAGGACAACGTGAAAGACATTAATGCAGGTAATATTTACAGTTAAGCCTCTTCTTGCTCTTTACATTTAGGACATTTCCTTTCATTCAAATCATCTTTTTGCTCACAAACCCTTATGCCATTCTCAGAAAAGGTGTTCTGCAGTCACCAAATAAAGGAATTGGGTGAGGAAAGGAATAATTCCGGTTGTGGTAGTCAACAGAACTCTATAAATTTTTCATTCATTGGAGGTGGGGGTTGATAGCTGCCCAGTGGCATTAAGGATGACTCACCAGAGAGCTTGTTTTTGCCAACTCTCTTGTCTCATTTGTAATGGGTGGAGGCCCAGTTGTACCTCTTAGGCAGAATGGCTTACGGAGGTTTTTGTCTCCCTAATTTCTGTGAAGTATGCTTTCTTCTTGATATATGCATATAAATCACAGACATTTGCAAAACAAGTAAAATATTAAATCTAGGGCTCAAGTGAATTTATCACAATTAGGGAGAAGAGTTCTCAGTCTCTGCCAGGCAGGAAAGCAATTGTGTCATCTGGTACAGAATGTTTCTTTCTATGTGGTTAAAAAACAAAAATCAGAGCACAATCCCACCATTTATTTATTTGTTCTAAAGCATCTTTCATGGGAACTTTCTCTGAAGGGATGGTTAAGGACTTTTGTTGCTAATGTTTCTCGTTTTTGCAATAGAAACCAACTCTAAAGATATTTAGCTCATGTCAACCTAGGTTGAATTTGTAGCGTATCTGAAAAGTCCATCCTGGGTGGCTGAGATAATTTTATTTATGGGAAAAAGGGAGCCGTAAGCAAAAGATATTTTCATTCTGGTTTATAAATGAGGACATTAAAGCAATAAGTAAATGAAATGTGTTGCTAACATGACATGGTTGAATGTCAATGGCCAAAAAGAAAATTCAGGTCCCTTAATAATCAGGCCCCAAAACTCATTTTAGAACAGTCTGTCTTTTATCAACCCTCTTATTGTTTGATGCGCCATGATGCATCTATAAACATAATAAAAGAGGGACATGTGAAAGATTACTAGTCTAGCCTATTGCCCTTAGGCACCTTAATGATTAAACAATTCAAAACAAATATTTCTGTTTCTGGTGATATGTTTTGCGTTATTTGGACCCTCTGAATACAACTAAAAATCTTGGATAAAATATATTGAAAAACGAACAAACAGAACTTCTCAAAAGTACCAGACAACTAACAAAACAGTAGAGAATTAAAAGGCAGGGACCTAAGTGAACCCAAGGGATTTGGGCAGGAACCGAAGGGATGGTATTGTATTAAAGCCACTTCTTGGCTGAACCAAGCAAACTTAAACTTTCAAACTGACCTACAGAGGCTTCACATCGGAGTTGTCAGATACACATTATAATACGCTTATCCTTACTGTTTCAATTAATTAAAAACAAGCTTGAGTAAATACAGTACAAGACACTATAAAAGCTATCCTAGCAAATTAGAAAAAAAAAGAAAATTAAAGAGAATTTAAATAAACAAAAATGAAATTAAAGGCAGTTGAGAAGTGTAACAATGGATTAGTCAAAAGCGAAGAGAAAATGAGTGAACTGAAACACAGTTTAGAAGAAATTATTTGGAATTCAGAGACACAATGAAAGAGATGGGAAATATGAAAAGCTAAGAGTGCAGATAGGTGAGAAGGACTGGTAAGCATCTAAGAGGAGCTGTAGAAGGAGAGGATATACAGAATGTGGCAGAGGCAATATTTGAAAAGGTAATGGCCAAGGAGTTTCTGGAATTGGTAAGATGCACAAATATACAGATTCAAGGAGATTCATGAATCCCAAGCAGATTTTTAAAAGGCCACACCCAGCTACAGCATGGTGAGAATGCCCAGCACCAAACACAAAGGGATACATTAATAATGGCGAGGAAGCTGAGGAGAAAGGCCATGTGTATATCAAGCTATGTTGAGAATATAACTCTCATCCTAGAATTTTCTACTTAAAAAATGAAGGATAATTGGAGATAATTCAGAAAAACAAAATCTGGAAGTGTTTGCCACCAGCAGACCCTTACAAAAACTTCCTAAAAACAAAGCCTCTTAGGGAGACCCTAGATGGAAAGTCTGAGCTGCTAAAGGAAGAACAAAGTGCTGTGTATGTGACTTGACCTAAATGAATATACATTTTCCAAAACTATAATGATGCTTTCTGGGATTTAAAAAAAGATTAAAAATATAAGCAATAATAAAATAATAACATGCATATGTTAAGTGATTTGTAGGAGAGTAAACATATTGACTAAATTGAGACGATGAGTATACATGTTATAATGTCAAAGGTAATCATTTTTAAGAAAAGTTGAAAAGAAATCACGTGAATAAAGAAATCAGTCCAAAAGAAGGCAAAAAAAGAGAGAAAAATACAAAACAGGTGGGACAAGTCAAAAATAAGTCAAAAGCAAAAATAAGAATGTAGCTAAAAAGCCAAATACACTACTCATTGCATTCCATGTGAATGAAACTACTGCTACACAAAACCAGATCTCTTACAATGTAATAGTCAGAATAGCATGTCACCAAATACTATGTTTTGTGTGATTCTGTGTCTCTGTAGTTCAAAATGGGTAAAACTATATACTTGGGATTTAATATTAATACTAAGTTGTCAAAGGTTGCAGATGGTAAAACCTGTTAAAAAAAATAAAGGCAAGGAAATGATTATTACCAAAGTCAGGGTAGCTGTTACCCATAAGTAGTCAGAAAGCAGCGTGTTTGAAAAGTGGCACTTGATAATTTTCTTTAAACAGTATGTATATGTTTTATATACTTTTCTTCACATACGTTTCATATCCACATATCTTCCAATAAAAATGTTTCTAAAAGATAGGCAGATAAATACATAAATAATTTTTACACACATTTGGTATGTAAACATTTCCTTGTACTTTTTGTTATTTCTTTGAGGTAGCCTCCCAGAATGGAAATCAATGAGCCAGAGATACTAATCTTTTTAGGACCCTTAATGACAATTATTTTTAGGCTGTTTTCTTACAGAGTACACATTACATCCCACATATTGTTTACCAAAAAAATCTTGTCACCGTAAATTGCCACTGAGAATGCATGATACCAAAATATTTCTATTTGCCCCAACACTATCATGTAAAATATGCATTTTCAAGTTAACTTTATAGACAATTGCTCTGTGTATTTTCAAGTGTATTTGTGCAATGTTAAAAAGTGTTCTTCATAAATATATATATAATAAGGAAGTGCAGGAGAAGGGCTGAGAAGGTGGCCTTTGGACCCAGGCTGCCCCGATCAATGTCCTAGTTCCGCCAACAGTAGCCGTGGCCACTTGGGCTAGATACATTACTTGTTCCTCAATTCCTTCTCTGTTAAATGAAAACAGTAATAGAATCAATCCCATAGGATTGTTGAGAAGATTAAATGCAAACTGCGTAAAACAATCTTTTATACATAAGAGCATTCAATATTTGTTTGCAAATACTTTATTATTACAAGAATGGGCCCAAGCAGATTTGACCTCAGCACAAACCACATCCTTTGTAACATCATACTTATAATCAGTAAATTATGATATGACCAACCTAACAGACAAATATGTACCTACACCTCCAGGACCGTTGGCTAACTAATTTCCTAGATGTTGTTCTACCCCGAGAAGCTCTAATGGTTAGTGCTATCAAGAAAGCTTATAGTCATGCATTTAGTGCAGTGATAAATTATTGACACTTGGAATACTGGAGTGTGTGTATGGCACTGCCCACTAGCAGGGGAGAGAGAAAACAAACATCAAAGTATTGGAAGAAGGGACACAATAGGAGCAGATTAACAGGAGGCCTTTATCTCATTCACAACATCAAGGAGAACTCCGAAAAAAAGAAAAAGTGACATTCAGCACTCACCAATGTGTAAATCTCTGACAGATATATTATCCCATCATTAATTCTTCACAAAGACCCTGTTTTTGAGGTAGGGAAGCTGAGATTCTGACAGGATAACTGACTAGATGGGATTGTTCCCCTCCTTTCCAGAAACACATTGGGATTCTCATGAAATGAAAAACCTACTTAGGTGGCATCTAAGGTTCTCTTTGTCTTCCCTTAGCAGAGAAAATCTAGTGAGCCAAATTCTAGCACACTGAACTGTAAATAGTAAACAGCTGCTTTGACTTTTTTTTTTAAGCATTAATAGGAAATCCCAAGCTAAATTTAAATTAGGAAGAAACAATTCAAAGGAAAATAATCACCATCTAGTTTGGTTCACCCTCCATTTAGAGTCACAGAGTACAAATCAGCCGTTCTGTCATTATTAAATGCTCAGAAAATATTCAGACAAATTCATATCTCTGCTGGCATTCACCCTTGGTTTGTGTTGGAGTTTGTTACCTCTCAATTATTCCTGAATTCATTAATTATTAGGTTATAGTGGGAGATACATTGCTTGATACTTTTTGTTAATATATAAACACTAGTTGTTGAAAAGATTAAATACCAAAACCATTTTTGTCTGGGTTATGGGTAAATATAAAACTAGGCTGCTTTGAAGGGTATTTACCCCATTTAACACCTGCTCCAAACAGGTAACTACTGTCATTGGTTTACTAATTAACTTTTCAGAGTTTCTTTATAATTCAATCAAATTTTTCAGATTTCTGCCTTTTCACATAAAAGGTAATATAATATGCATATTTGTCTGCACTTCAGTTTTTTCACTTGATACATCTTCAAGATCTTCCTATATCATCACTTGTTTTCAGCCTTCCACTGTATAGTTGTAGCATAATTTATTACCTACTTCTCAGTTGAGTATTTGGGTTGTTTCTAATCTTTTGCTCTTACAACTAAGCCTGGTAATGTTAGTATTCATTGAGTGTATGTGCATTCCTAGATATCTGGCCTTGTGCGTGGTTAGGATGAGGATCTGGATCTGGGTTATAGTCAACGAAATAAGGGTAGAATTAATATAATCCATTTTCAGGCCTGGACCTTAAAATCATTCTGTGCAACGCTTCAATGTGTTGTTCTGCTGTAAGGACCCCTTGGAAACCACATGCTCTAGATGGTACGGTTACAAGACCAAGGAGAGCTGCCCCGTTAGCATCAGACTGTGCTGTGCCTGAGAAATAAACTACCATCATGTTAGGCCCTGAGAGTTCATGGTTACTACAGCATCACCTCATGTTTCCTAATACAAACCTGGCACTTCACATGTGTACAAATATATTTATGAAATAAATTCCTCAAAGTGGAATTTCAGCTTTAGCCTTAACTTCTCACAGTCTCCAAGATTAGGTATTCATCAAACCCTCTCACTTATCCCAATTCTTCTCCAACTGGGTCTCCAACCTGGCCTCTCATTCTATCAGCTATGCCTGAGTTTAGGCCCTTCCCATTTACCATCTGGTAGTCCCCTTGCTGCTAACCTTGAGGTCTCTTAAATGTTCTCAAAATGCATGCATTTTTTCCCCTAACCCCCTAAAAAATTCTTTAAAGGTTGCCAACTGTCTACAGGATCAGTTCTAGATTTTCTAGCCTGGCATCAAGCCTGCCCACACTAACATATAGAAGATAGTTACCAGTATAGTGATTGGCACAGAGCAGATATGCAATACGTGGTGGCAGCTATTTTAATTCATACAACAAAACAGTTTCTTCTGTATAGTTTACATGCAAAAAATAATTGCTGGCTGGTTGACTCTATCAGGAAGAATTCATGATTCACTAAGTTGTATTACCATAGAATTCCTTGATTTTTTTTTCTCTAACAACTTGGTTTTAAGGTTAATCCTTCTTAGGGTGCTGATTAGTCAAAAATTAGATGTTAAGGATTCAGGAAAGTAGCTCATATAATTCTCAGTTAAACAACTAGGGAAGTATTCCTTTGTAATGGGATGGATTATGCAATAGTATATATGGCATCTAAGGATGATTGTACCACTTAAGGCAATATTAAAAACAATGCATCATACTGAATATTCATATTGAGCATCTATACTTAAATGATACCGCTAACTTATAATCAAGTTGAAATAGCTGTTTTTAGCATTTTTAACCAAGACATGACTATTTGCATGTTGTTAGCTCATGAATTCAAAGTGAGCTTATACATAATCGTACACATTTTTAAATGTTCATGGGTTGAATATGATGTTCTTTCAAGAGCTCGCCGCATTTCTGTAAGAGGAATTATGAACTAGAGTTTTATTTATGTTGACAAAGACTATATGTTTATTTATTCAAAAAAGAGAGAAGTATTTTATAATGTTGGATTTCTTTCACGTTGATTTAAATTGGTTTAAATGAAGAAAATGTGTGAAATTATTCTGGGAGATAATGTTGTCTTGGAAACTTTCAAGAGATGAAAAATGAAAACAAGATATTGCCATGCTTAAACTGCAAGGGCTAGGAATATAAATCAATTATAAATTTCTTTAAATTTTGTTCCAGTGTGAACAAAACTCACTAAGGGCCAGAAAATATGAAAGACACAATGAATGTAAAACAATACATATTATGTAATATATTTTCATTTATATTACATGTATCAAAAGTCTGAAGTCAGCATTTTGTTACTGATTTGGCATAGGGTTTTTTTGTGGAGGTTAAAATGAAGAAGAGGACTAAAACCAAAGCCGGTCTCTCAGTCTCTTGCTAATAATTTTGCTTTTGTTTATGCTTTACAAAACTGAGCAAAGTAGACAGTCCCGAAATCTCATTTAACATATAATCAGGTTACAAACTTTAAGTGACACAAAGAAATAATATACAAATGAAATGATATTTGTATTGGGCTTTGCTGAGGAAACCTCATAAATGTTAGCAGGTTCTTATCAAACTAATCCTTCCAGCAGCTTTAGCTATAGAGGTGCCCATCATACTCTCTCATATTTGACAGAAAATGAAATGTAAGAAGGGGGCTGATTTATCCTTTCATGAAGGCTTTTAGAAGCAGCAGCCTAGTCTAAATGAAAGTGCACCCCTTTCGTAGGCTCAAACAAACTCTGCCTCTTCCTCTCCACTAAATTATTTCAGGGAGAAAAGCAGACTCCCCGAGAGTCTAAAAGTGGTATCTAGGACTTTTTATGTTGTCAGCATAAACAGAGCTATACATTTAAGCAGTAGCAAGAATGACTTTATGTATTATGATTGTTAATAATGATTTCTGTAATAACAAAACGAATGGTTTCTGTGTGCTTCTACTCCCAATTCTTAACTCCGCTTTTTATTGTTCAACTACTTCTGTCTCCTTTCTTTCTTACCTCATGCCACACACTCCTTTGCTGTGAGGTTTTCTTTCCTTTTATGCTTTTTTTCTAGTAGTTAGGAATGGGTTCTTCTAAACCCTTTTCTGGAAACACTGAGCATTGAAATAGTTGCAATCTATGCTGCATAAATTTTCAACATAAATAAATTAGGTAGATATAAATTTAAAATGAAATAGCAACCCTATTTCCCATTTCTGAACTCCTAGGAAAGTAGCCCCCTTCACCCTCCCTATGCCACTAAACACACACACACACACACACACACACACACACACACACACACAGAGCAACTCAAAGAACAGTGGGTGCTATCTTGTTATTAGACCAACTTTTAGTTTTGCCTCTGTAGACAACTTGGAAAATACTAGAAATGGAAGAGATGTGATCTTCTTTGGATATGTGATTTGAGTTGATGGTTTATAAAGATTTAGTTTAGTTTATGTGATAGGATCTATAGCCTCTTAGTAATTAATTACATGGCCATGTAAACTACATTTATGGTACTCCTTTCCCAGGTCCTGTTAGTATTAGGATTCTGTATCTCTGTAGGATAAATCAAAGATATATTTGCCAGCAAGGCTGTTTTTCATGGTACGTGCCCAATTCATGATCGTATTTATGATACAGTGTTTGGCCATGGCAGGAAAGAAAAGTGTGATGTGAATGGACCAATAGGCAAAATGCAGGTTGTGAGAGTAAACTATTTTTCTGACTCACAGCTGTTTCTGGTGGAGAGCTGGGAGTCAGGAGTATCTGGGTTCTCATTTCCAAGATGGGATCAAATGAAGACATCTAGGAGTACTGGCTATAAGAGGCGTGGGAATCACAAATTTCTTTTTCCATCTTTCTTAGCTGAAAGGGCTGATTGGTAGTGGACTGTAACACAAAAACTCCAAAATATTTTATGTAAATTTGTGAAATTGAGATTAGACTTTTTTTTTCCCCTTGTTGTAGTAATAGTGAGGAATTGCTGAAGGCCCTTGCATCAACTCCAAGAAACAAGTGAGATATTTTAATTTTAAGTTGACAATGAAATCTTAGGCTCACAAGGAAACTCTTCAATTCTGGAATGGGTTCCAGAAAGTGACCACCACAGTATTGTCAGGATTAAGATGCTGTTAATGAGATTTTAATTATAGTTGTGGTAATTTTTCTTTTGATGCCCATACTGGTGATGCTTAATCAAAACCCCAGTTCTTACATTTGGAAACTTTCACACTTTATTCTTATGCTAAATGCTTTGAAAGGTAATGGCAGTTTGTAGGAAAAAGATGATCATCAGATTCATAGTTAAATAGCAAAATGACTGTTTTAAAAAAGAAACATAGCAAAGGTTAGGGCTTGAAAAAGTAAGCACTATAATTTCAAAAAGCTATTGGTGTTCATATTTACCTTTCTTACATGAATATATTAATTAATTATACTAAATTCTAATGGTATTTAAAGTGAAAGAATCTAAAGAAGTCAAAGTTCAGAGCAAATGGAATGAAATGCTTTGTGTTAAGTCAGTATATGTTTTCAATCTCGGTTGAATTATTAAGTTAAAAAAAAAAACAAGTAGAAAACATCCCAGACTCAAGTTATGTATGTATGTATACTATAGAAAAAAAAAAGGGAAAATGCAAATGAAAAAATAGTTGAAAAACGAATTGATATTTCAGAATGAGGAATGGAATTATTATCTTATTTCCATTTTTTTAATTGAAGTGATGTATTGTTGATATATAATCTTATATTGGTTTCAAGTATACAATGTAGTAATATGACAGTTACCCATATTATTAAATCCTCACCCCCACTAGTGCAGTTACTATCTGTCAACATAGGAAGATGTTACAAATTCATTGGCCATATTGCCCATGCTGTACTGCCATCCCTGTGGCAAACATATTATGATTGAGAATTTTTGTGCCCCTTTTTCCCTCTCACCCTCCCTACCCACCCACCCCAAGCTCTCCCCCGTGGTAACCACCAGTCACTTCTTAGTGTCTATGAGTCTACTGCTGTTTTGTTCATTTTTTTTTTTGTTTTTATAGGAATAGAATTATTATAATAGGTTTTACCTTGAAGGAAATTGCAAAAAGGTAGTCATGATAGGATCGTT
The DNA here is from genome assembly GCF_030020395.1 of Manis pentadactyla. NCBI lineage: Eukaryota > Metazoa > Chordata > Mammalia > Pholidota > Manidae > Manis > Manis pentadactyla. Next base: position 31,188,285 of record NC_080027.1, read on the forward strand.
CATAATATGCTCCTTTTTCTTTTACATTTCTCACCCACTTTTTATGTTTATGTTATTTGAACAATTAAAAATTTTAAACTCTATGTTATATAGCATTAGCTATATGATATTTATAGTGTGCATTTTACTTTTAATATTAATAATATTAGCTATTTAACATTTATAATGTTAAATGGAGACTATCAGATCTATTAGATTATTGAATTTATATTCAGTACCTAAAGTTAAAGTGCAACATCAAAAATAATTCCTAATATTATGATCTTAAGGGAAGTAAACTAAACTGTATGTTCTCTGATATACCTGTGCTAAATTCTTACCATGATTAACAATTGCTTGTATTTTTAAAGCCACATCTTCTCTATATATCAGCTGACTTGAATGTTCTGTGGCTGGTTTGGTATTTTTCAGTCTTAGACATTGACTGTTGCTTAGGCTACTTGGTTCCACTTATCATAGCGAGTGAAATTATTATATGGATATATTTATTCCGTTTAATCGTTCTCCGATGATTTCAGTTGTCTGAATAATAAAATAGATGCATGGTGCAATATAATCAGCTTCCTATATGAGAGCTGAAGAAAGTATAATTGTACTTGTAAAATGGATACAGCAAGAAGGCAGTTAGGAGGATTAAATGAGTCAGTATAGGTATGTGATTAAAGCGGTGCCTATCAGCTTTAGCTAGGCAAGACTGGCGATTCTCAAGTTGGATTGGAGATCATATGTGAACTGATATAGATGTTATGAGGTTCATTTAATCATATATTCAAAGTGATTTAGCTTTCTTGGAAGAGAGAAGAGCTAGAAATTTAAGGTTCCATCATGGGAATATATTTTGGCAAACCTGTGAGTGTTCATATGGGATGGCAGAGAGTTAAAGGCAATGTGATAAGCACAGAAAGCATGGAGATTAACAATAAGAAGCTTTGGGCTCCTAACTCTTGCTACCTGTGAACTTCAGGCACTTAGGATTTATGAGTTAAGACTTAGCTCCTAGATTTGTAAAATAAAGATCATTTTGCAGTCCACAAACTGGTTATGAGGTTCCAATAAAGACAGTATGTGAAGTTTTCAAGTACACTGTCTGGTATTCAAAAGAGGCTCACAGAATAATTCATAATTTTTCTGAATTATTTTTTATCAATAAGTTTTTATTGAATTAAACTTGGAATAGCTTAGAATTTATTCTAATTGAAAGATGATATAGTGTCAAATTTTTTAAATAAATTATATATTCTGGTGATGGCCTTATATATAACCATTTCCCTGTAATTACATTTTCACTATTGATGTTACAATAAAATCTGATGTTTTGTAAAATTTTTAGTTCTCACTGTAGATAATTTATATTCTATATAGTATCTTTTCCTTCAAAATAACTACAGTTTAAAGAGCATGTTGGTTTTTAGTCCTTCATCTTCCCTTCCCCTCCTCAGATTAAAGCTCCATCTGGACCTTCTCTGTACTTATATTGTACAGAACAGATTGTTTTAAGGAACTTATTAATTTAAAAAAGCTAATCAATTTGCATAAAATGACCGGTACTCTTGAGTGTTAACATCAATTTAAATTCACTTGGGAAAAGTCCATTCATGATTTTTCAATCTTCTTTTTACTTTCAGATGTGAAGTAATAACCAGACAAATCTTCCCTGGTAGTTTAAAGAGTCAACTGAATTTAGACATAGATATGGTGCCCTCTCCCATACCCTGCACCACTCAAATTGATTATGCTAATGTCCAATTTTAATATCTACTATTTCAGAGACATAGAATTACCATTGGTGGATCAAATGTCAGAAATAAAAATTAACTTCTGAAAGAGCAAAGAAGATTCTGGGCTGTTGTTAATTCACCTAATATTCAGTGAGCTCCACTATGCAAAGGATTATAGAGCAATGCTTTCACAATTCTGAGGGAAATTTTTCTTGCCCTACAAGTCTAGAACTACCCTTCAAGTATGAGAATAGTTTAAATATATTTCTAATGGCATGAGACAGGAGTGATGCAAAACTCATGACATTGGATCTGTAGAGAAACAAAACAAGACAAAATACATATAAATAGGTAACATATTACCTGACTTGGCACTGGACAGTAATTTACACAATAATTGCAATATGAAAGCCATTTGTTGATTTTCAGTTTTAGAGATAACCTATCACAAATTATAGAGGGCATTGTAATGGTTACATGACAAAATATAAATATCAGCCATCTTGAAAATGTAGAAATTAGGCTGACAGAAGAGAGGATGCTGAAGGAAGAATAGTGGCTCATATTGACATCTTACAAAGCATGGAGTTGAGAAAGTCTATTGAAAAGTGATGAAATAATAAATAGATTTTAAAGAAATTATTTACAGTTACAGAGATAATTGATCAAAGGGCTAAAATAATACTATATCAAACATCTAAACAGGAAACGGGAGTAGGAGAGTAGGGTAAGTGGCTTAAATCCTCATCTTTCAAGGAAATCAAAAGATATTAAAACTGACAAATCAAAAATTAGAAGTAGATGTATGTGTGTCTGTGCAGTTCAGAGATAACCTAGAAAAGAATTTAAAGTGAAAACAGTTTAAATTCTTAGAAGAGTGTCAGGAGTTAAAGAAGAATGGGTTGGCCTGGGAGATACAAGCTTTTTTTCTGTAGATGGTTTGTATGGAAATATACATATATTTACATATTTTACATGTACAATAACCCCTAGATTGGTTAAAGCAATGTGCTACTATGACTTAATTGCTTATTTCCACATATGTTCTATTTCTGCCACATTAACTCCTTGGGAGTAGGCATTGAATTTCTTGGGGGTTACTCATAGTAACAAACTCAAGGATTGCTCAGTAAAAATAAATGCGTCTTAATTCATTGAGCTTCTATATCAATTTATTTAATAGGAAACACAAATTTTTAGGGCTAAAGAAATCTGTTCATTCAACTTTTAAAATTAAATTTAATTAACTAACCTAGTTAATGCAACTAACATTTACTGAGCAACTACTACCTACAAGTCATGATTGTAGGCTCTCCATTCTTTCAAGGTACAAAATCTTTTCAGTTTGATAAGTATACATATAAGGTTTGTTATTTGATCAATATTTTTTGACTGTCTAGTAAGTGCCAGGCACTGTCTAGGCTTTGGAAGTACAATGGTTACTACAGCATAGTCCTCATTCTCTCAGACTTAGAGTCTACTGGTTTTCAAAAAAAGGCACCACATACCTTCTGCATACTGTTTAGTTTATTTATTATGACATAGACGTGTTCTAGATATATTTAAAAAGAAGAAACTTGTTCAGATACAAAGAGTGCCAGTTCAGAGACAGAGAGTTAATGAATCCAAGAGAAGAATCCATTTTTCAGAAGAAAATAAATGACTTTAGTGGAGTGTGTCACATAATAGATATCTCTAAGAGCTTGATTTTAAAGAATGAGGAAAAGCTTCCATCCCTGTCATAACACTGCAACATTCATTTGTGGCTGCAACCTATGTAGAGGCAATTTGTGGCAATGTAGAGGAATAAACACAAGGGTATTCATCTTTGATATTTAAAACTCTATTAAGAGATTAAATATTATATATGTGTGTGTATGTGTGTGTATGTATCTATGTGTGTGTGTATATAAGTGTATGTGTATATATATGTATTTTTGCTTTGGATTATTTAGGGATCTGAATGGGCACTTTGTATTTGTGAATCTGTACCCGTTTATATGTGTGGGAGGGTGAATGTTACAGGCATAATTGGAGAAGGCAATGATGAGGATGGATTGTGATAATTTTGGGGTCACATGCAAATTGGGAGTTGTATCCATGAATAGTTTTTCTTTAAATATACATGATTTTATATCCTGTCGTCTCCCTTTCCAAGAGCCTCCAAATATACATCTCAGTTCCTCCATCCAATCCTGCACCTGGCACAATGGAAACAGATGGAAAAATCCAAAGTCTCAATTAAAGCTGCCTTTGAATGTATAACAAAATTCCTGTTTTGAAGTTTTGTGAATTAGAAACACTGTGCCAGCACTCTGCCACCTGGTGGCTTCTGGAGTCATCACAACACATACAGAACTAAAAAATCACCTAGTTCCTTAAAACTTCCACTAGGGCTATGGATGTTAGGATTTACAGGCACATTATTAAAAGAGATATAGTTATCCAAGGCCCCTAAGAATACATTTAGGACTCAGTTTTCTGATTTTTTCTGTACTATAGATACTCTGTCATTGACTATAATTCTTTTGCTTACCACAAAATAATGATTTTTATATTGTAATTTTAAATATCCTGGAATCTTAGAACTGGAAAGGACCTCAGAGATAATCCTCTGATAATCCAGTATTCCTTTTATTATCCTTCTAGAAGTCTCAGTTTAACCACCTATAGAAGAGCTTGCTTAATTTTTCAAAGCTTACAATCCTAACTACTTTTGACAATATTTACCCAGAGTTACAGATTCAAATAGTGCTGCTTGCATGTAGCTCATTCAAAGCACAAAAATTATAAAATTATAAAAAATTATTTCAACTGCATTTTCCAAGTCTATTAGGTCAGAACCAAGTACATAATAGGAACTAATAAATAATAGCCCTATTCAATTTTTCCATATGTAGTTTTTAAGATGCAGATTGACAGACTGTTGGAATTGTAAGGAAACAGTATGCCTGATGGCAAAATGTTTTCAATGCTTTATCTAATACTCTTCTAGTTTTACACTTTTACTTATGTCCTTTTATTTATTTGTTATAATGAAGAGTCATTGAGTATATTCAATGCTAGATGCTAGAGATGAAAAATTAAAAAGATACAGTAAGTGCTCTTAATTTTACATACAATTATATATGTATATATGAGAATAATGCATTTGAGTAGAGAAATTTAACTCTCCTGATGGGGGTATGTGAGAAGTGCAGTAGGACTCCAATGAAAGTATCCTGAATTGCTAATGTATTAATTTTCTATGCTGTATAATAACACAAATTTAGTAGCTTAAAACACTGAATCTTTATTACCTCATAGTTTCTATTGGTCAAGAGCTCAAGCCCAGCTTAGCAAGATTCTCTGCTTTAGGCTCTCATTGGCTGCAATCCAGGTGTCATTCAGGGCTGCAGTCTCATCAGAGGCTCAGCTGGGGAAAGATCCAATTCCAAGACTCCTCAGGTTGTTGGACAAATGTATATTTCCTTGTGGTTGTGTGACTGAGGAAGCCAGCTTCTCATTGGCTGTAGTTGGAGGCCACCTCAGGTATTAGAGACCACCCATAGGCCCCTGCCGTGTAGCCCCCTCCAGTGGTAGTTTATAACAGTCATCAAGGCCAACATGATGATCTCTCTCTCTGTCCCTGTAGCCTTCTAAGACAGACTTACACAATGTAAGGAAGTTATGGTGATACTATCCTATCATCTTTGTCATTTAATGTAACCTGATCAAGAGAGTGACATCCCATCACCTTTGTGTCTATTAGACAGTAGTCACCACTGCTCCTGCCTGAACCTAGGGGGAGGTTGTTACACTGGGGGGCAGAAACTATTGGGGGTCATCTTAGCTTGAGTTTATCAAAGCTGAAGAAAATCCATGTGAAAAGTTAGGAAAGCTTCTCAGGGAAAGTGGGCATGATGATGAAATGTGATGTTTGCCATGTAGATAAGAAATAGGAAAACAGAGCTAGTTTAGAGAACAGTTTTGCCAATGTGTTTGACAATGAAGGTGGTTTGGACAGGAGGATCAGGGACAAATCACAAAGGGTCTTGTTTTGTGAATTAAGGAGTACACCAAAAACAAAGGGGAAAAATGCGTGAATACCAGTTGAATACCAGGCAGGAAGTACCATGGTCAGAGGTCCATGGTGTAAATGCTACTGTGGCAGCAATGTGTAGGACAAATAGGAGGCCAAGATAAGAAGCCTGGAAACAAATGATGAGATGTTATATATATATATATGTGTGTGTGTGTGTGTGTGTGTGTGTGTATCCATATATAATATATATATGTGTATATATATGTATATCCCTAGTGTCATATGGCAGACAACTTGGGCAGTAGAGTAGCATCGGGATTTGGGAAATATTAAGAGATGCAGTCACAGTATATGGGTTATTAGTAAGAGCGAGGTTATGGGTATTTTTATGTGTATATTTAAAGCCATGTGACAATTTTCAATGGTGTCATAACTGAAGGTCACTGATGCTTCTGTAACTGTGCTAAATCCCTTTTATAAAGTCAGCTTGGTCTTTAATAGCAAATGGCTACGATAAAACAAATCTGTTGGATGAATTCTCTCACCCATAGACAGGTGCAGGACCTACAATAGATAATCAAGCCCTACCGTGAGTGAGTAGAGAAAAGCTGGAAGCTTCATAACACTTTATCATTAAATGTCCTGTTTGAGAGGAGCCTCTATTACATTTACTTCAGTCCAATTTTAAAGTGAGGGTATATTCTTAGATCATTTTGTCGTTAGCAATAAGTAAAGATTATGCTCGGGCACTGGATTGGGAGACAGCTGGAAAAATATTCCTATTATCAGAGACTGGTCTGATACCTATTTGACTGTGTCTAAGAGGATTTTGATGAGAGCTGTCTGGTGGTTTCACCTGTATCCCTAGGCACTGAGAAAGGTCTAGTTTGAGGAGAGAGAAATGGTATCCTTATAAATAAATTTATATCGTAAGAATGAATGAGATTAGGGAGGGTTAAACTCATTTCTGACAGAAAAACTGATTTGTGCAAACCTGTTAGCTCCGTATCAGGACTGCTAGCTAAACATGTTGGAGTGGATATTTCTTGACTTTTTGTCAGCCCACCATTCATTTTTTTCTTCCTAATTATACTCCATTTTCTTCTGGGGGAGTCACCTCTCTACCACTGAGGGGAATTTTGATGTGATTATAAATCAAGATGCATACCAGAGCTAAAGGAACCCCAGAGGCTATAACCTGTCCCTTCTGCCAGATGCTCCCCCTCGCACGAGGCAGACGGACAATTTAAATTCTGTTGGGAGTTTCATCACTTCAGCAGCAGCAGCCTTTTCCATGTCTGCTTCTTTCACCTTGTGAGTTTTCCCACGTCCTTCCAATAAATTTATTTCTGATTAAGTTTGTCAGATTGGTTGTTTATAACCAAAGAAAATGATACACTGGTTCATTAACTTTTAGAAAGGAGGAGGAAAATAATATTTATTGAGCTTCTATCAGCTGTCAGACATTCTGTTCAGATGTTACATAGTATTTTATCATCACTAATTGTCATGAAGTATAAACTTATCTTAGTATTAATGGGTTCAAAATGCTGGCAAGGATGCGGAGAAATAGGAGCCTTCTTACACTGTTGGTGGGGCTGCAAATTGGTGCAACTGTTGTGGAAATAATATGGAGGTTCCTCAAAAAACTAAAATTAGAAATACCATTTGACCCAGTAATTCCACTCTTAGAAATTTACCCAAAGAAAACAAGGTCCCTGATTTGAAAAGATGTATGCACCACTATGTTTATCACTGCACTATTTGCAATAGCCAAGATATGGAAGCAACCTAAGTGTCCATCAATAGATTAATGGATAAAGAAGATGAGGTACATATTGGAATATTATTCAGCCATAAAAAGAAAAGAAATCCTCCAATTTGCAACAACATGGATGGATATAGAGGGTATTATGCTCAGTGAAATAAGCCAGGCAGAGAAAGACAAATAGCTAATGATTTCACTTATGTATGGAGTATTAAAAAGAAAGTGAAACAGAAGGAACAAAATAGCAGTAGACTCATAGATACTGACAAGGGACTAGTGGTTATGAAAGGGGAGGGGCTGGGGAGGGTTTGGGGGGAGGACGAAAAAGGAAGGGGATTAAGGGGCACAATAATTCACAATCAAAATGTAGGTTGGTCACAGGGATGGTAGTACAGCACAGAGAGTAGAATTAATGGTTCTGTAACATTGATAGATAGTGACCACACTAGAGGGGCTGAGGATTTAATAATATGGGTAACTGTTGAACCACTGTGTTGTATATTTGAAACCAACATAAGATTGTATGTCAATGATACTTTAAGAAAAAAAAGATTAATGGTTTGAATCACAATAATAAATTTTCTAATGTTAAACTCAATTTGGATTTCTTGAATACATTTAGTCATGATGAATTTATTGATTAAAATGCAGAAATATATATACAGCCAGGATTTGATAAGAATTTTTGCATCTATGATTACAGTGAGATTGCATAATTTTAGTCTGTATTAGTCTCAAAATTGAGTTGGTAATATTTTTCTTATCTGTACAAGAGTTCCTATATGTTTGAAATTTCCAACCTCTTTATTGGTTGATAAAACAAACTTAAAACTGTCTAAGCCAAGTGTTTTCCTCAAAGGAAAATTTTTTCCATTTTGTATTCACTATCCTTAAGAGCTATGGGATTATTCTGGCTTTCTATTTCTTTTTGAGCCAAGTTTGATAAATTATGATTTTCAAGAAATTTGTCCATTTCTTTTAGATTTCCATATTTATTGGGAGAAACTTTTTCAAAGTAATATTTTATTATCCTTTTAAATTTTCTGCTACATCTATAGTTATATCTCCCATTTCCTTCCTAGTATTATTTGTTTGTTCATTTTCCAGTATTTAGACCTTCCTTATAACATTAAAGGACACCATAACATTGTATTATCCTGTATGAATCAGATTCCCAGAATCAAAATCCCAGGATACATTATTTATATAGAACATGATAGGAGTGTGGTCCCTGAAATTATTCAAAGTGGTGTTCCAGTATTTTCCTTCTCCTTGAGAGATCTTTCCAGAATTTTTTCAGTTGTATTTGTTTTGAAAAAACTAAATTTGGTTTTGTTGATCTTTGCTACTATATTTATTTTCTGTTTTTACTAGTTTGTTCTCTTTTTTACCTTTCCTTTTTGATTACTTCCAGTCTTTCTTGAACATATTTTTTTAAGTTTTTAGTAAGGGACTGCTGGTCATAAATTTCTAACTTGTTTGTCTAAAAAGTTTTTACATTTCTTTTTTCTTTTTTTCCTTTCTCCTAACATATATTTGCATGGTACAAAATTTTAGTTTTTTTTTTTTTCTGTGCAACTTGACGATATAACTCCATTCTCTTATTGCTTCCAGTTTACTCCCTATTAAGTTGTGTTACTCTGTAGGTACTCCATATTTTCTGTCTAGCTGATCTTAAAACCTACTCTCTATTTTTGGTGTTCTTCACTGTGGTGAGCCTAAGTTTGGTTTGTTTTAACAAATCCTATTGGGGCTTAGCGGGCTACCTAGATCTGTGGACTTGTGTATGTCATTTCTGGAAAATGCAAGATAACTTGTTTTGGAGTAACACCTCTCTCCCTCTTCTCATTTACTGGAACACTCTTTGGAAGTGTACTAGCATAAAGCTTTGGATGGTCTGACAAATTCTGTTTTACACGAAGTGCTCAGGTAAGGGAAAAAGAAAGGTCTCAATGTCAGCCCATGTTACGCTTACCAGCCTGTGTGCCTGAGGGTTTATGTCTGTCCAGCAATGTTGCCTCTTTTTAAATTTTCTCAAAGATGTTTTTTTTTTTTGGCTACTTGTTGTTCTATATGCTGGACCATTTTGTTCTATTCTCTATTCTTAACTTTTTCTCATTTTTCATCTTTTTATTCTCTATGTTGTTTTCTAGGGAAATTTTCACATTTCTATTTTCCATTTCCTAACCCTTTATTCAGCTGAGTCTAATCTGTTGTTTCAACTTTAAAGATTTATTTTAAATGGCTATATATTTTTTGTTTTGGAAATTTTGTTTCTTTGTTTGGAGCTGCTTCCTATTTTTAGTAGTCTCTTCATACCTTTGATTTTCTCTTTTATGTCCTTGAACAAATTGAAACATAGTTTTTGCATATTATTTCTCCCATAATTTAAAGTGTTTGGTGGCATTTTATTCTACTGTTTTCCTGTGGTGACTCTCAGTCATGAAGATGATTTTAATCATGATTAAAAATTTTATGATTGATTTCATTGTTTTCTCTAATTTTGAATTCATGTTTTCTGGAGATTTATCTGTGGGAATTCTTTGAGACCTATGTTGAAGATTATTTCCTAAAGTAGGGATGTATATTTCTTTTCTTCTAGATACCTGGGGGACCACTTAAATTACACTCTTCTGCTGGTGCATTTTTGGACCAAATTGGTAGTATAAATTTGAACCCCAAATCTGAAAAAAGAATAACGTTGTGATTACAAATTCTCAAGAAAGATTGCTTTTACCTCTTTCATTCACTGTCAAAACCAAGATGAACAACATCCTCACCATCTTTTTGTGGGTATATTTGTCTGCTCATGCTGCTATAACAAAATGCCACAGATTGGGTGGTTTAAATGACAGAAAGTTATTTTCTCACAATTCTGGAGCCTGGGAAGTCCAAAGTGTCATCAGATTCAGTGTTTGGAAAGAGCTTTCTTATTGGTTTCTAGAGGGCTGTTTCCTTTGTGTGGCCTCACGTGGTGTTGCCTTGGTGTATATGCGTGGGGAGAGAGTTAGTCCTCTGGTGTCTCTTACAAGGACACTAATCTTATCAGATCAAGATCCCACCCTTATGACCTCACTTTAACTTCAGTTACTTCCTTAAAGGCCCATTTCCAAATATAGGCACTTAGAGGATTAAGGTTCTACATATGAATTTTGAGGAAACACAAATGTTCAATCCATAACAATTAGATAGATATTTTCCTACCCTTTCACTGAGGATATGAGGACTTGGGTCCTCAGTTTTATACAGAGCTCTTTGTTCTGATTCTTCATGTTGTTCAAGCCCAGGGTAAGTCTCCAGTCCCTTTGTGTTCATTAAAAGTAACTATTTAGGCAATTAGAAATGACAACATCCCCTGGGAAACTAGTGGCATTAATTTTTAGTTCTATTTCTGGATTCTTTTATGGCTTCTGAGAATTTCCTGAAATTTCTATTCAGATTATTTATACATTAAAAATATATAGGTAGACATATCATTTATATAAATATATATAATATTTATATGTATTTATAAAATATATTGTATATTGTATATTTATATAAATTGTATATAATATACTTAATTTTTTATTTTTATTTCCAATGATCAAATGCATGGTTGTTCTCCTTTTGCCTCCAGTGTTCACCAGTGAATTTTGTTTTATTTTGTTTTAGGTTTGTGTCTTTTATAATGGCATGCTCAACTTACTTTACTTTTAAGAAGAGGGAATATAAATAGAAAATAATCAAGAATACCAACTAAATCAATCCATTTTAGATTAGTATTTCAGGTTCATGAAAAGTTGTTGGACATGACATTTTCTAGGATAAAAGCAAATACCTTCATATTGACAAAAGAGTAGTTCTTAATTAGATGAACAGTTAAAATTAAATTTCCCAGGCCTTTAAATCCTATGCTATCCTTATCATTCCTGTTTATCCTTTAAGGTCAATGTGATCTTACATTTCAATAATGATTTTCCTAAGCCTTTTTTCCTAATATTTAATCCCATCCAACCCCTGCCTTCATCTATAGAATTTGGGTTGAGATAAATAACAAGTCTATTCTTAATCTCCCTTACCCAGCAAAGGATTAATATGGGTAATAAAACAGTCAAAAAGTGATTTATTTTTTAAGTCATGCTAATAATAATTAAAGGGAGAGAGAGAGAGAGAGATAATTAAAGCTTATAGAAGTGGATTTCTTAACCTATAAGGAAAAGATTGATGGTATTTTAAGCAAACTTAGAATTAATACTTTGTAAAAACATTCATTAATATAGCTGTTTCTCTTCCTGACCTTGTATTTTATCATTATCTTATATAGAGAAAATGAAGACATCAACTTAGTACAAAAAGCTTATTTAAAAGGCAAATGGGTCAAGTTTCTATGAAATAGCAATTATGAAAATAATCACAAGCAAGTCACTGAACAGATTTAATTAATTAGTTTATTTTCAAAGAAAGGATTTGTATTAATGTGTTTAACAACCAAGAAGGGCACATTCTGGTCATAAACTATGTATAATAATCTAAAATAAATATGAGTATTCTAATGGAAAGGTAAATACATTATATAAATGAGAAACTAGGGGCAGACATAATTTAGGTAACAAGGAGCTGACCTCAATACTTATTAGTATAATACTTATAGTATGGATAGCTAAGTCCATGATTAAGAAAAAAAACTATTGCACCAGTTTTTCCAAAGGCAACTTGTAGTTCGATATTAAACAGGATGAAGACCTGTGACAAAAATTGTAATATCCAACCTATAGACAGATATACATAAAAGAACTTCTTTATTTTAATGCTTTATTGAAAAAGCCTTGTATATTTATGTAAGACAGAAGAAGATGTAAAAAAATTAAATGCAAAGTGTTTATTGTAAGATGAGATTAACACAACAGGTCATGTCATCAGGCCAAGCATCATTGTCACTTGTCAAGAATACAAAATCAATCCATTTTAGATGAGTATCTCTTGGGTTCGTGGGAAGTTGTTGGACATGGATTTTTCAAAAAATAGCATATATAATTGGTGGAAAAAAACAGCCTAATAATTATAGCAGTCATTCACTCATTCATTCAGCACACATATGTCAACCTCATGTGTGAGTGATAGTTCCAAGTATTGAGAAATAAAAAGATTAATAAGGTAAAACTAATAAGCTCCTTCATTTAAGGAGCTCACAATCTCTACGGAGAATTATGCTCAGAAGCAGTTAGCAATAGTCCACTGTGAAGAAAAGTGTTATAATGGAAGATGTGACTTGAAAAGTATGGGGATACTTTTGTCGGGGGGACCTGGAAAGAGCTTTTCCCAGGAGGTAACTTGAGAGTTCCGTGTTGAAAGGTGATCACTAGTCTACCAACTGGAGAAATGGAGAATAGCATTTAAGTTAGTGACTCAAGCACATTTGTAAAGACAGGAAGTTGTAAAACAGCATGTAGTGTTCAGGGATGATATAGGTAGTTGTGTGTGATTAGAGTACAGGGTGTGGGAGAGAATGGCAGTGGGTGAGACACCATGCAATATTGGGTGAAAATGGGTAGGATTGGGTGCCATGAGAAGAAGTGTGGGTGTGGACTTACAAACTCCAGTGCTGACAGGTGTCGAACAAAGATTTTTTTGTAGTTTAATGTAGTTACCAGATCTGTACTTTGTGGGGAATAAGATGACAGTGAGGGAGGGATAGTAGGCAGAAAGATGAGTTTGTAAGGTTTTATCAGAGTTAATGGGACGTGAGCCAAGGTAGTGGTAGGAAGAATGCCACAAAAGTGATAATTTCAGGAATTACTCAGAACATAGAATCAATTAAACTAGAGGAGCAGTTGGACAGCATGGATTATAGAGAGGAATAATCAAGAATTAATCTGACATAACTAAATTGGGTAGATTACACTGGCATTGAATAAAGGAGAAGAGTTGGAGAGAGGTTTAAAGGAAAAGTTCCCTGAGCTTGGTTTTGGGCATGTTGAGGGTTAGGGAGCTGAAAAATATCCAGGAAGGACTATGAGGGAGGGAGGCCTAGAGATAATCTCCCCCAAAAACAAGTAACTTTAGAAGGGAAGCATTAAGCTATCCATTTAGGATTTGATTCCATTTGTGGACTTTCATTAGAACAAAGGATTATTTTTCTGTCTATGAAAAAAGTAGGCAAAACTAATGAATATGGACAAATGTGTAAAGCATCAAGAAGCTCAAAGGATCTTTTGATGTAAATATCTACAGTGCGGATACAAGAAAATTCTCATCCTTGTGTTTCCATTTTAGATACATATTGTGAGATTAGGCCCATAGTTATCTTTGATTTTAATTGATAGAGATTTAATGAAAAGTATACAAATTTTGTTCAAACTTTACAGAAAGACAGAAGGCTATGTAAGGAACTTCTGAACTTGGGGATTTTAAGGACTTTTAAAAAAATAATTAACAACCTCTAAGAAACTAAAGCTAAAAACATGCTTTTTAAATTTATTGAATGTAGATAATTCAGCATCATTTACTTGTGGCAGTATTTGACAAGCAAGGTCTTTTTCTTGCATTCATCATTTCAGATTTTTTCCCCACAAACACCTTAATAGGTTACTTTTTATTGTTGTTTTAATTTGTTCTGTTTATTAACTGGCAAAAACAAAGTTCAGAGAAATTAAATGATATTGTTGAGATCATCCAAATAGTCAACAAGCCAGAATGCATGCATACATTGGCCTTTTGTGTGTCTTCACAGTTGATGAAAGTTCCCTTGGAGGCCTCAGTTGCCTCAGTCTCTGTTTCTGTCTCTGTCTTCCCTTCAGCTCTCTTTCTAAAGTATCTACCCACATGGAATCTGTAGTTATTAACTAAGGTCATTTGTGCAAATAGGCCAGTAATTCTGTGGTTTCATCTTTTGCTCTATTTTTGAGTATTCGGTAAGATTACTGATTAGGAAAAGGCCCAAGTGGCGCTCTCCATAAGCATTTGATAAATGAACATGAATGATTTAGTGCTATCAAAAGTAATGAGTCAGAAAGTTAGATGAAAAATAGTGAACTAAATCCTGTAGGTAAATGAGAGCAAGAGCATGAATCATTCAACACTAAGTTTACCTTCAGTTAAGCCATGGAAGCGGAACGCAGAGAAGGCCTTTTTACATGTTAATAAGGAATAGATTTCCAAGATGCATCACTAACAGAACTTGATTTGTGTGTCTGACTGTTTAGAGAAACTTGTATTTATAACACTATTAAACAGAATAGTCTTAAATTAGAAGCATAAAGTGTGGTTTGACTGGTAGCATCTGGAAAGAATCAATCCCTTTGCCTATAATGTTTCTAAGCAACCACAAATTGGAGCAATGCAAGGATAGTTCATGGGAAGTTAAAGCTGTAATTTTTAGATTTCTACAATTCTGGATCTGTGTTGGGCAAAAACACTGAAAGCTAATTTACACATTCTGGCTTTAGTTATTAAATACAAATTTCATGTGATACCAGATAATCATGGCTTTTTACAAGCAACTAGGTCTTTTCAGGAGATCCAGTTTAAGTCTTTCTTTGTTATGTATAATTAAATCTGCATATATAGTCCAGCATTATTAGTTTGTGAAATATAAAGCAACACTGAAATCATGTTATTATTATTATCATAAGATTTATTATTATATTATTTATTGTTATTACAAAGCTTTATTATAAAACTTTACTGTTGTAAAGCTATGAATTTGCTAACATACTTAAGATACTTACTGAATTTTTAATATTCTAATTGGATTGAATCTGATGACCATCAAACAATACTACAATGAACATTTTTACAATATGAATCTTAATGTAAGTCATTAATTTCCCCCTTTCTGTTTGTTTCCATTTGTATTTTATCACATTAATTTAAATGTAAATATATTTTATACAGATTACCTCCTAAAATCCTTGAAGATAAATATCAAAGATCTACCACCTAACAAGAAGACAAGAAAATATGGACTTTTTTCTATAACGTTCTAAAATAAAGCCATTTGAGAATACTATAATTTCTCAAAAGGTCTTCTTTTTCTCCATGAAGCAGGGTTTATTTTTACTGTTGTGAAATCAGAGACTAGCCTAAAGGAAATGGAAGAAGTCTCCCTCATATATCATGGAGGAGAGATTCTTTCTCATATAAATTTAGAATACATTTACAAAAATTTTCTACGTAATAATAGAGAATTTTAATAGAGACTATCATGACTTTTATGTTTAGATAACCAGTCAAGCTCATTATAAATATTGCTTAGTCTTTTTTTTTTTTTTTTGAGAGGGATGTTGGCAGAACATGTTCAACTAAAAAACTTTTAAAAAATATTAATTGATCTTAGTATTATTCAGTTTTCATCAACAGAGAAGCAAGATTTCTCTGCTGATTTAAAAGACTTTGTATGCTGCATGCAGTCTTTTCATTTTTTGTTTCTTCTTGGTGTAGAGGAATTTTTATCTGCAAATAGTAAAGTAGTGCCATATTATAAAGGCAACATGATGTTTTTCTTTTCAGTGACGTAAACGAAGGGCTGTAAGGGACAGTAGAATTAATTAGTCCTACCTCACTAACCTCCTTTGATTTAAGCCATATACTTTGGTCCTTTAGATAGAAATGGGCAAATGAATTTGTCGAACAGCCAAAATGAAAAGTGTGAAGATTGAGTGTACAGTGGGCACGTTTCTCCATCAGCTAGCCTTCATAAAAGAGACCCCTGTTTATCTCTTTCCATGACCTGCTCACAGATGTATGATTAAAGCAGCCTTCATTAGAACTTCCTAGCTATGTCAGAGTCCATTATTTTCTTTGGGTTTTGGTTCCTTCATTCTGCCTCGGGGGCATACTGTCTGTAATTTTAATTTACCAATAATTCCTTGAACACCGCCAATGCACCTATAATGAGAAACCTAATAGGTGATTAAGATTCAGACTTGGGTCTGCCTCTCTGTCTGGTTCCAAACTTCCCACTATTACCTTGCTTCTTCCTTTATTTCTAATCTGGGGAAACTGGGAAGGTTCCTCCAAGAGGGTGGATTATAAAGAGGTAGTCACACAGCTTATTTTTCTCTTTTAAATGAATAACACTTAAAGTTTTTATAAGGTTTCTAAGTACCTAATAAAGATGAAGAAATACATCTCCACCCTCTGTTGCTATTACCTAGGTGAAAGTCAGCTCAGATATGTGAAACTGTTGAATATTAAAGTCTGCCCATTGATTGTGTGTATCAAACGGTGGTAACATGCATAAGATGAAGTGTATTCTGTCAGGAAAGAGGAGTTCACTCTTTCCTGGAAGAGTTTGTGTTCTTTTATTTGAGGGAATGAGGTATAAATCCTTTTGCTTCAGCATTACCATAGCTACTCATATTGCCCATTTGAAATTTTGTTTATGGTATATTAGTGGGTTCAAAACTTAGCACTATCATTTATCAGCTGAGAGACCTAGAGTAAGTTAGATAGCTTCGCTTAATTGCAATTCCCCTATAAGTAAGGTGAGGGGATAAACTGTCTCACATGTTGCGAAGATCTACTGAACCTACATATACCCGGCACATAGTAAACACTCAGTACATGGTCCATTTCCTTTCTTAAGATCCTCAGACTGTTTGAGCACCTGGCCCTGAGATTTCTCAGTGCAGGGTTTCATACAGGTCTTCTATATAGCATTTTCTATGTGACACGATACAATTCAGGAAAGGCATGTTTTTAATGCTTCAGATGTAGCTGTGGTTTGAAGCCCTTTATTGCCTTGGCTAAATGGCTGAGATTGAATAGAGAGCCAATTTATTTCAGGGGCCAGTTTTCAAAAGAATGGCTAAAGTAAAGGAAGCTGTTCTTTATATGCATATTTTTTATTCCCCTGTAGGAAGGCTATGTATGACCTTAGGCAAGTTACTTAATCTCTCTAAACTTATGTTTCCTTATCTGAGGGATAGAATTGTCCTATCTGCCTCGGAGTGTTGTCATGAGGTCAAACAAATGAGATGTTTTAGAAGCATGAGAAATATAAACTTTTCTTCCCCTTCTTGTTGAGGTTGTTGACAATTCATAGGAATCTATACTTTTTATGAGAAACACAACAGTAGAGTATTTTTATAAAATGAATCTCAAGTATATCAAACCTAAATTTCAGCCAAATTCTCCTGCGTGGAGGCTGGGACAACCTCTCTAGAATTCTTTCTGTCTCTCCTTTGTTGTTGTTTTTTTTTTCCTCATTTCTAAGTTAGAATAACAATACCTAAACTCACAGGTTTGAGTATTTAACTAAACTTAGCTAAATTTATCTAACTATATAGAGAGAACACCTGCCATATTATAAGATAAAAATATAAACTTTGGGGAGAATCAAGTTGAAGATTTCAAATGATCCACCTGGGTAATGAAAATGATAAATTATTTAATGATAAGGCAAAGCCATCATAATGTAGAAGAACTTGTCCATATGTGGAGAATTAATTCATTTCAACTTTAACAATATTTGAGTATCTAGGAGTTATCAGACACTTATACTAGACTCTGGAGATAGAAAAAAATGGTTAAGACATGAGTTCTAAACTATAGATAATAATTTTTTTTCTATTTCTAACTATTGAACATGTATTTCAAGCACATGAAGCAAGAATCATACTAAAAATTTATTGAATGTTCATGATTACGCTTCATTATGAAACTCTGTACTAAGCTTTTCATGAATTATTTCATTTAATCTTGCATCACTCCTAATGAGGTATATCTTGTTTTTATATTTAATAGATGAGAATATGATTTCTTAAAGGGTAAATAACTTGTTTAGGGTTATACTTTGGCTAATTAACAGAATCAGAATCTAAATCCTGAATTCCAAATCTTTACCTTAAGCCTGTTAACACCAAATGAATGATTTTCCTTTGTGAGTTGTGCCATTATCCCTGAATGAATGCTTAAGTAGAATTCATTTTATTTATTTGATATAGTGGACAGTTTTGACCCTGTACTCTTTTTAGTGACCATTTATCTTGGAACGTCAAGTAATTATTTTAGAAGACTGTCTACATAGAAAGAAGTCATGTAGATACATTGTTATTAGTAGTAATTATAAGGTAATGAGAAACATAGGATACATTGTTATTATTAGTAATTGTAAGATGATGAGAAGCTTTAAAAATGTAAGAAAGGCAGTTGTGACATGCTGAGCAAAAGCTGATACAAGTTATTTGGAAAAGCATATGGGGAAAATTATTTCTAATGTATGTCCTGAATATAATTGATCAAACCTTCAATCCCTCTGAAAATGAGAGCTGACAATGATGACAGTGAGCACTTTGATTTGTAGTTTAGGATTGTTTTCGAAGTTACTAGCTGCATAAGCTGTGACAATACAATAAAAGCACAAAACAGTATTGAAGAGCTTGGATACAGGTAGTAAATTACCTGTCAGTGTGCCTGAGATGTTGTCTTTCTATTTGAGTTAACCATGAAAAGTGATACAGAGTAAGTATAAATAAAGAGACATGTGCATCTACTACTGGCTCTGATCAGAGCTTTCTAGAGTAGTGATAAATACACAATTCCAGGAATAGATAGCACATAGCCACAGAGACTTTGAACAGTTATCCTGTGCTTAAAATAGGACTTAACAAACTGTAGTAAATGGACCAAATCTGACCTACTACTGGTTTTGTAAATAAGGTTTTATTGAACACAGCCATTCCATTCATTTAGGTATTATCTATGGCTACTTTGCTATAATACTACAATGCAGAGTTGAGTCATTGCTACAAACACTGTATGGCTCTCAAAGACTGAAATATTTCCCTTCTGGCCCTTTACAGAAAAATCTTGCTAATAACTGATTTAGAATATTATCCAAATTATGGAGTTTCCAGGTGAAGTAAATAAATTAGCATGAAATAAATACTCACAAAGCATACAATGGCCTCTTAAAATAGAAGTTTGATTTTTTAAAAATAATTTTCATAAAACCTCTTTTTATGAACCTATAAATTTGGAAAAAGTGATTATTTCACCAAGGCTATCCTAGAATTTTCCTTGCATGTCTTATGGGATAAAAATTTTTAAATATAATCCCTCTTTCAGTAAATACTTTTGAGTAGATTCTGAGTAGTACTACTGACCAGGGCATAAGAAATACACGTTGTTATATTTAGCCCATGGCCTTAAAAAATGCACAGTTTACTGGAAGTTTATAGTGTATCTTTTTATTTACTTTCAGTTACTTATAGATGTGTCGTATAGTTAATTTTATTTTATCCGATTCATCAATCTCTGCTTTTTAAATGTAAAGTTTAGACTATTTACATATGATGTGATTATTAATAAACCAGAAATTAAATTCAGTCTTTTCAAATCGCCATGTTCCATTTTGAATAGTTCCCATCACTATGTCTTCAAGTTCACTGAAGGTTGTCTCCTTCTGCAGCATTTTCAATCTATGGCTACTTTCATCTAATGTATTTTGACTTCAGGTGTCTATTTTTTATCTTTATATATTGTATTTTTTTCCTCATCTTTCTTATCCTGTTCAGGTTTTTCTCTACATGCTTAACTATATGGATAACATTTCTTTTGTATTAGTTTTAACCTTTCAGGTTTAAAATGTGGAATCAATCAAACAGCAAGGAGTAGGGGAACAATTTCCTAACACTTCTCTTGTCAACCAAAATTTTAAGTCCTTTGGAGTAAAACAGATTCTTTCACTGCTCTCAAGGTCATTTCTGAATTGCAAAAATTCTCTCCATATTTCCTCTCCCCTGTATTTCCCTATTCATTCTGGGCTGCCACAATTCAGACAGACAGAAAGCGGGGGGACGCTTTTTTCTTGTCTCTGTAGAGGGAACCTCAGCAGCAGACAGTAACTGCTTCAGGTCTGTCAAATAGATACGTATGGATAACATTTTTGTATTAGCTTTTCAAATATTCTCATCTGTTAATTCCACCATTTCTATAATTTCTGGCTCTATCAATGAATTTTTTATCCTGATTGTAGGTCATATTTTCCTGCTTCTTTGCATGACTGCCAATTTGTTTTTGTTTTTGTTTTAGATGCTAGACATGTGTACTCAACAGTGCTGTTTGCTGGGGTTGCTGTATTTTTTTAGAGTATTGAACTTCCTCTGGCATACTAAGTTACAAGGAATCATTTTAATACTGTTGAGGCTCGCTTCTGATCTTTTTTTTCACTGAGACAACCCTCAATCTAGGGTTAATTTAGCCTTCTTAGTCCTTGACTTGATGTCCAAATAATACAAGGTGTCTTTACTCTGTCTGATGAAAATGTGAAATACTCCCAGAAAATGCAAAATGTTTTATGTGAGCTCTGGGAATTGTTTATTCTACTGCCTTCCAATGATTCTTTCCCCAACCTCATGGAGTATGAAACCCGAGCACAACTAGGTTATCATACAGCCAGAGGATTGGCATGGTGGGAGAGGGATTGCTTTTCAGATCTTTGGGGTGCTTGCACACACTCTGTTACAGCCCTCTCTCCTTCTCCCCTTCCTCCCGCTCTCCCTCTTTCTTTCTGCTATTCTCCCTGCAAATTCTACCTGCCTCAGCTACCCTAAGCTCCAGTTTCTGTCTTATCAATGTATTAAAGTAACTAAGCTCTGTTTGGGGCGCTGTATTTCTTGATCTCTCCTGGAAACTGCCTTCACGCAGTAAGCTGGGGCAGTTGTCAAGCTCATCTCATTTATTTCCTTCCTCTCAGAGATCACAGGCTCATCTATTACCAAATGTCTGAAAGTAATTGGTTCATAAATATAGTCTGGTTTTCTAGTTATTTATTGGAGAGTAATTTCTCTAGTGGCTAATTCTTCATGGGTAGAAGTGGAAGTTACAATTATTGTAAATGAATTGTGATATCTAATGGATAATTGTACAATATTTATTTAGATTTCTAGAGACACAGACTACTAATTACCTAGAGAAATGGGGTAAGAATTTACAAGAAAGATAGGACATTTGAGTTGAGGTTTAAAAATTTAGGTATGAATTTGACCCTTGACACTGATTTTTTCATTTATTTGTATTCAGCCAACTTTGTTTTCTATTCATTTCATTGATTACTGCAAAACCCTTTACGTCTCAAGTCTTCTATCAGAATAATCTTACCTTATTCTTAAGAACTGACCCTGCTTGAATACTGAGATAATTTGGTTTATAAAGCATTTTCTTCCTCATTTTCTCACCTTTCCTTAATAAGTTATCACCCTTCACAGGGAGATGTTGAAAAACTCACTTGTTCACTGGTACCAGGATTGCATCCCAGAAATGGTTTTTGGGTGACGTGGAAAAAATAACACAGTTAGAAACTAGAATGTATTATGTTGTACTTTCTTTTAATATGATTTTAGAAACCCCTAATTTTTCCTTAGTCTTAAAAATTAACTCATCAAATATAGCAAGAAATTTACTAGATATAAATTAGCAAAATTTTGATGAACCATAAAGCTCAGGTTTAAAATCAACTGTTAAGTGGTGGAGAAAGCAGAGAATCTTTTATCTTGATTGGTATGGGGAGACATAGGACACTCTAACAGTCCTAAGCAGAAAGAATGTCATTTTATTCCTCATTCAGCCTTATAGAGAAGGCTGGAGAAATTACAGTAGGAGGCCAAAGTGTAATAAGCATTACTTTTAACATCATTTTAAGATGAATTATTTGTAAGGGTGCTTGGGGATTTGATAAAAGATGAACATTTATTTTATCTTAGTTCCATATACTCTTCAGAAGTCATTGGGATTTCTCTTATTATTAATACAAATATTATTATTACAAAATAAATTCCAGATGTCCTAGGCAGTAATCTTAGGTAGCATAACCTTTACTAATAAGTCTGGAAATGAATGAACTCTTTTAGATCTCCAGAACACCCTTAATGAAATGAAAGTCAACAAAAATTCCTCAATTATTCTGTAGTAGAATTAAAGAGTTAACATACCTAGTGAAAATAAGGCATTAAGGCCTAGTTCTTCTGTCTCCATCATTGAGATTTACTAATTAACATGGCACAGTCAGGGGATTAATGAGTAGAACAATGCATATTCATTCACTTCTCAGTTTTACCATTGTTTTAGAACATAAATATATATATATATATATATATATATATATATATATATATATATGTCACATCAACTGGAAAACATTTTTAATTCTCCAATAAATAATACTTTTAAAGTCTTATTCATTCTAGGAAAGCATATTGATTCACTGGAAAAGAAATCATTTTGTCAGAAGTGGAAGGACCTTAAAATCTGGAGTCAGATACAGCTGGATTTAAAGTCTAAACCTTCTACTTGTTACCACATATGCTCATATACCCATGTCTCCCACTTCACCCCGTACACTGTCTCTCTCCCTCATGGAACTGATAAAGCAGGAAAAACAATGAAAGAGAAATGACCTGGGTTCAAATCCGAGCTGTGCTATTTCCAGTTGTGTGGCTTTGAATAAGTTACCTGATTAATCTGATCTAATTCAGTTTCTTTATGTACATAGAAATGGAATTTAAGGGATAATACTACATATCTTATGAGTTATTCTTAGGATTAAATGAGTCACTATATAGCAAGAGGAAAGCCTGTTGCTTGGTGTAGAGTAGGTGGCCAGGAAGTGACGATTTTTTGTTTGTTTTAGTAGTAGTAATCATAAATCATCCAGTTGTGAAGCTGAGTGTGTTCTACTTGTCTGAGCTCTAGTGGCACATTTGCTGACACTGTTCCTCCTCTCTTCACCAGTAATGAATGTGCTGTAGTGTGATAATCGCCAAGTCTTTGTTCCTGGAGGGTTGGTAGAGTTACTTTCTCAAAACAGCCTAGAAAGTAGTTACCACCAGCTTCCCCGGGGCTTAATTTCAGAGGTGTTAAGAGTTGAGAACAGGGGATCATTTTCATCTACTTAGTATCTGGCACCAAGAAAGGAAAATGAAGGCATAGAAATGGGTTTCACATACCTATGAAAAGAGAAGCTCATTATCAGCTCTCCCCAACCCAGCAACCGAAAAGAAAGACTAGGACTTACTGTTTGATGAAGACAGAAGGTATAAGAACAGGCGCCCTCACGGAGCGGGGCATCAGCGGATAGTGCTTCAAACAATGCCAAGTCTTAATGGGGCCTGAACTTAACAAAATTCCACAGTCAGCTTTTATCAAGGCCACTGCAAAGGAGATGGCTGCAGAAATGATCCAGAAAGAAGTGTGTGTGTGTGTGTGTGTGTGTGTGTGTGTGTATTTAAATGATGGATGAAATATTGAACACCTGCTGAATAAGCAATGAGATAATAAATGCAGCAGGTCTTTGTAAATTGGAAAGCACGATATGCTAATATTATAATAGTAATATTTAGAATTCTTATTTCATTTTTTACCTTTTTCCAAGACTGTAGAATATCATGGTCTTAATATTATGTCATGGCTGACTTTCAAATAATTATTAAAATAATCCTCCTGTATATTAAGAAATTTGGGAAAAGACCTGCTATGTTTTATTTAATGCTGTAATTTTTAAAAAATGATTTTCAATCAGAGTTTTCATTTTTCCAGATAGAGAAATATTTTTCTCCCTCTTACGAAGAGTCATTTGAAAAATAATGTCAAGATTTGAAAAAAAAGATACTGAGGTCTTTGGTGTCACTATGTTCAATTTAATTTCCCATTTCTTCATGTTATTGCCTCATTTATTCACATAACTTCTCATTCCGGCCGCTTCATGTTAGCGGTACAATTTATTCATTTAACAAATAATTTCTGAGTACCCTGCGATATGTGCTAGATAGACCCTCAGGACACACAGTTAGGCAGAGCCACTGCTCTTAGACATGTAACAAGCAAGCACCCAACTAGTCGGAAATTAAATTTGGTGGGCGATAAAAAGGAGAGGAACATGCTGCAGGGAGAACATATCATGGGCATCTGACCCTGCCAGGGAGGCCCAGGAAGGCTTTCCTGCAGAGCAGAAAACACATGCACTTAGAGGCAAACACCTGTGTGCCTTTTGATAAGTTGTGCAGTAGCCTCATGCTGTTTCCTGTAAGGTAGGGACATTAATGTTTATCTCACACACTTGATGTGTGGCTTAACTGCACAGGAATTGCCCACTACTACCCTTACTCCTCTGCAGTCTGTTTTCTGTGTACAGTCCATGCTCTTTCTAAGAAGGGATGCTGCTTTCTAGATTATGCTGCTTCTCTGCTCACAGCCCCTTTGTGGCATTCTTTCAATCTCAAGAAAAATCTAAAATCTTTCCAGTGGCTCACAAGGCCCCGAAGGAATTAGCCTTTGCTCAGTTCTCCTAGCTCACCTCATTCTCTGCCTTGCTAGCCAGTCCATTTCTGGTTGCAGCAGTTTTCTAACTATCCCTTCATCCCATCAAGCCAAGCGGCTTTACACCCAATGGCCATTCCCTGCTCTGTGTTTCTCTAGAATGCTCCTCCCTCCAAATGTTTACATCATTAACTGTCTCATTTCTTTTAAGTCTCTTGCCGATACACATCATTTCTTCAAAAATACATATTCTGATCCCTTTAGCTAAGCTATCTCCTTCCACTCTCATTTCCTTCCCTGGAATTGGCTGGTTCTCTTCTCCTTTACCCTCCTTTGAGTTGCCCTCAAAGCAGCTATTGATAATGCTGTTACAGGAAAACCATTTTGATAATATTTACTACTAATAATATTTAATATTTGCCAGGCTCACTTCTAAGTTCTTTATAGCTGTTGATTCATTTAATAGTCTGTTACCCAAAGAGATAGATAATTACTATGAACCTCATTTTACAGACAAGGGAATAAGGCAGAGCAGTTACATAACTTCCAAAGTCACCCAGACAAAGCCAAGCAGTCATATAAAACTAAAGGCCAGGCAGCCTTGATTCTAAATGTCATGCTCTTGACAGCTATGCTCTGCTGTCTCTCAGCTTGGGAGTGAGTATTCTAAATAGTTCTTTTTTCCTTTTCCCTTGTTTGTTTACTGTTTTCCTGCTGGCATATAAGCTCTATGACAGGCACTACACCTGCAGGGCCTAGAACACTGCCTCCCAGGCAGTGATGTCCAGTGAATGTTTGTGAATAAGTAGCCATGACCCTCTGCACTGCCTAGAAAAAGTTAGAGTTTATGCATATTTACAGTAATTGCATTTCCCTGCTATAGAAACTGATAGGTGATATGGGAGTTCACTGTCCCTAGAAAAATTACTGCGTCTGAAATCTATCCATCTTAGGCAGTCTCGCTCTCCTGTTTCAATGCCTATTTCAATTTCAGAAACCATTATGCAGTAGGAGTCTATCAAACACGGACTTAGGTTTGGGCTACTTTGCAAGATACTGGGAAAATAGGGTGAAGATCATGTTCTTCCCCTTCAGGGAGGGCATCCTAACTCTTCCAAACCATCCTACAGCATGATTTACGTAAAGAATCACATTCACTTCAAAACTTTAGTGGCCTCAAGGAAAAGGACCTTTGTGATGCTTTTTCTGTTTCTTTATCCAGTTCCTCCCACGCTTCAGTTACATGGCTGTGCCTCTGGAGCTACCACCACAATATATGCCTTTTGTATTTTAAACAACTTCTGTGCCTCACTGCAGCACCTGGGGCTCACTTACTGCTCCTTCAGATCCTAGCTCTCAACTGTCACCACGTCCAAGAAGACTTCAGAAGTCAAGCTTCTTTGGTGTCAGAAAATCCTTCTGGTCTTTGTATTATCTTATGTCACCCTGTTTCCCTGGGGACCCTATAGATTGTGAACTGAAGCAGAGCATAAGTATTTATCACTCATTCCCATGAAACTTACCTTGCACAGGGCAGAAGTCATACTTGCTGTAAAATAGATGCCCCAAAAAGGTTTGCTACAAGGATGAAAAGGAAGTAAAGCCTCATTTGAATTAAATCGATGTAGTAAACCTAAATGTATAATCACCAACTTCAGTGAACTTGGTGGAAGTACAGCTTTTCAGAGGGGCTGGAAGCCTTCCCACTGATGGTAGGTGCTGTTGGCCCTTAGGGCTGACTCTGATCACACGGGTGGGTGAGATGATATGATGCTGGCAAATCGGAGGATTGATGATTCTAAGGTCTGGAGCTTAATTCTCTGCTCCTATTCTTCTAAAGATAACACTTCTAAGAGTCAGTGAGAGCAGTTTTCCACAGTTTATAAGTTATTCTGCCATAAAGAAAATGTGTTGAGAAAAAAGGGTGTATTTCCTTCTCAAAATTAGGGAAATAGATGTAAACACAGGAGGAAAAAAAGGAGACCAGTATTCAAGCATGATTTATTTGAATTTAAATTTACTAATGCAATTTCATTGCTTAAAAGATTATAACTATGCAGTCTAATATAACATACATTTATAATTACTTAACTAAAACTTATCAAATGCCTGTTAATGTATTGGGTACTTGACTTTAATGTAAAAATTTGGCTACTAAAAGCTTCCACTTTGATACAGTTTTATATATTATATATTATTTGATGTTGGACTGTTTAATTTCAATAGTAAAGAGGAAAATATTCATATTTACAACTTTTGAGGAATTGGAATAATGAATGAATCAGAACTTTCATTAATTCAGTACTAATCGCAACCCTACATTGCGCTGGGTACTAAGAGCACAGTAGGGAATAGCTGCTGGCCGCAGCCTCTGACCTCCTGGAAGCTCTCCTGGAGGCTTTCACTGGTTGCAGTTGTGAAAAATTCTGCAAAGGAGAAATCTGATGGGTGCAGGGATGGCTGGCCTGTCAGGGAAGTTTGGGGAGACTTGGCAGAAATTAAATCTGAGAGCTACAGGATTTGTGGGAGTTGGTTAGGGAAACCGAATGACAAAGTCATGGAAGAAAGCTGTTAAAAACAGAGAAGTCGGTCTTTGCCAGCATTCTGAGGTGGGAGGGCATATGGCCGGAGTGGCAGGAGAGCAGAGAGCCAAGAAGAGAGGGGGAAAATGAAAAAATATATGTACACAACCTTGAGGGCCACATTAAGGATGTGAGATTTTATTCGAAGAGCAATGATCGCCATTTGAAAGGTATTCAGCAGAGTGTGGTCCATGACACTATGGATGCTGTATGGAGACTGGTCTGTGCCACACAGTCTCAAGAAGAAGGACTGGCCTTTGATTTTGACTAGAAGCCATTGTCGAGGTGAAGAAACAGAAACACATATCTCTTTCTTCCTCTCTCATTTCCTCTATCCTTTTCTGTTGCTCACTTTATATCTTTTTTCCTTTCCTCTCTGCCTTGTGTCCTTCTCTCCTTCCTTTATCAGAACATCCCGACGACAGCAGTGAGAGTGGTAGGATGAATGGGAGGAGAGAAAGTTAAAAGCCACAGTAATGACCCGAAGTTAGTGATGTCATTAGAGAAAAGGACATGTGGATGAATTCAGAGGATATTCTGGACAGAGACACAGCAGAACTTGGAGACTGGTGCTTGTATGAGGATGAGGCGGACTGGCAACAAGACTCAGGTTTCTGGTTCCTGCATCAGGAGAACAGCAGTGCTGTTCACCAAAAGAAGCAATGCTGCAGAAAGACCAAGTTCTGTCCGTAGAATTTAAGTCACAGAGAAATGTTCGATAGCCTTAAGGCAAGAGGTAGAAACCAATTTGGAGTGTTGAGAAGCAAGAGGGGGGTGGCAACACAGAGTAGAGACAACTATTGGGGTGAAAGTAAGAAGAGGGAAACATAGCGGTAAGTGGAGAACTTTTTAGGATGCGACAGGAATTTGAGCACATTAAAATCCCCATGAAACATATCTAGAACTTGAATATTTGAAAGTGAAAGGAGGAGCGATGCACATTATGAGGAAGAGGATGGGATGCAATGGAGTAAGACTCTTCTGTTTCTTTTTTAATCATCCCTGAGATTTGAACCTTTGAGACAAAAATGAAAATTGTTACTTGAGAAACTACTATCTGCCAGTCATTTAAAAAAATCCTTTGCCTTCCTCTTTCCCTAAGTCCCATATAATCTGTTTTAATGAACAGTTGCCAGGAGGTATTACCCCTTCTCAGCATGTCAGGGAATATCTGAAATACTCTTACCACAAAGTTATTTTAAGGCATTAAAATATTTTAATGCCTTGGTTTCGCCACTGCCTGTGCCAAGGAGGTGAGCCAGCAGATTGGTGTGTTACAAAATGGCAGCTGTTTCATTTGCACCTGAAATCTCCAACAGGAATCTCTCCTGTGGCTCATTCTAACTGGAAATATACTGGGCGTGGAGTTCTAGGAAATGCAGTTCGGTCTAGCCACACTGACATGTTACCAAATGATGAGAACAATTTCATCATTTCATATGGTTTCACTATCTGTTTTTTTTCTATAGTTTCCCATTTTTACCCATAGAGTCATTTGAGTACTGTATGCCATGCATTTTGCCAAGTGTGTGATATACATTACTTCATTTATCTTCACAGCTGCCCTGTAAGGTGTATATATAATTAACTGCATTTATCAGTGAGGAAAGTTCTTGAGCTAGTAGATGATAGGACTGTAATTGAAATCAAGATTTTAGGAATTCCAGTTTGGTTCTTTTTTAACTAGTGGAGGAAAAACACATATACTTCATACTACAGAAAAAATGAAAGGTCTTCCTTTGGTGGGATACTCACCTCCACCCTTTCTCAGACTACATTGCTTCATTTGCTTAAAAAGATTCTGTAAATCAATGTACCTTTCTAAAGGTGAAGTTTACAAGAAGATGTTGTGTGGCTTAGGCACCAAGATGTACACTGTCTGCCTCAAGCAATTTGATAAAACCTCATCTGAATTCAACAATCTTAGTATTTCAGCCTCCAAATCCTCTTGCCCAAAGGCTGTCATTATTGAGAACTATGGCTGTGTTTTAATTACTGTATGAACTTACATATGGAGCACAATGTGTCCATTCTACTCCTCCCCCACCATTACAATCTGTTTTAATCAGTGTTTCAACCTGAATCTGCTGATGCAAAGTCCTTGTAAGTCTTTCCCTGATGCCAGGAATCACCACTTTCCTAGGATTACTGGCAAATTAATATTTCTGCCGACTAGTAATTTATCAAAAGTGCAGGTTTTTTAGAAGGACAGTAAAGGCACACATACTGATGGAGCACCACACTGTTCCAGACTCTGAATTAAAATATATCAATAAATCAAATGTTATTACATACATTGTAGTCCCATGAAGTATGTACTGTTAATATTTTTAATTTTAAAAGAAGTCAAATTGAGGGAAGTTAATTATCTGGCCACAATAGATGAGCTCCGTGCACTATTTATTAACATATACTCTATGTATGTATTAATTACCCTTCTTGAGAAAGGTTTGAAATTGTTTTATAAATCTGAATTTAAGACAGTGAGGTAAAATATTTTAAGAGTAAAATTAGGAGAAATCATCAGAAATGTGACATAATATGGTTTTAAAATAGATCGTATCATCAGTAGCAGTATATGTAGAATGTGTATCATGGAGATGCTCTTTACTTACTCAAAGTAAATACAAAACCTGATTCTAGATTTTCTAGCAGCCAGTGAAAATGAGGTACGATGCTAATGGTTATTTTTTACAGTACCCTAATATTTGAAACACACTTTCTTCTTTTCCTGGAGAAACATAATATTTTCCTGGAATTGAAAGCAGGGAGTTATTTCCTGTTGGTCCTGACAAAAAGTGCTCCGCATAATGGAGCGTACAGTGCCCTCCAAAATATCTTTGTGATGAATACAGTCATGAAACCTCTAGTTTTTTTTAAAAAAATCCTTTAATAGATGGGCTGATGCCAAAGCATAACTCTCTAAAAGCAATTCCTTGTATTGTAAAAGGAGTGGGATGGGAATAGGGAAACATTGATTTGGTCAAGATGTATTGCTCACTGAAGACCTAAATTACTTCAAAAATAGACTTTAGAGTATCTAGAAAACCAGATGAAGATCAAATTATTCAGCAAATAGTCCATAAATGCCATTTTTGTTTATTAAGATTTTGATAAGTAATTGAAAGATTGTATCTGTAAGATGGATATTTTGATGATCGGTTAAAAGCCAAGCTGTATTCATCAGGAATCAGCCAATCTAGGGATAATTAATACTAGAGAACATTTATTGAGTGATTACTATATGTTAGACCCTGTGTTAAGTGTTCTACATGTGTAATCATGTTCAGTAGGTGTCTTAGGAGGGTTTAGGGACCCAATATTGAGAAGGACCCAAATGGAAGACCACTCCATGTCTGCATGGAGCTCGGAAGACGGCGCATCTGTGGTCAGGGGCACATTCTAAAGAAACCCTTTAGGGTATACTGTCCCAGATATGGTAAGGCTCAAGTTTCTACACTAAAAGCAGGGATTTTTAACCCATTTTGTGATACATGCCTCTCTGCATGTCTGATGAAGGCTATGAAGCCCAACCCTAGAAAAATGCAAATGAACACAACCATTTTGCATTTAATTTCAAAAGGTTTATGAAGCCCCTTGGACACACGCATGAACCTCTTTAGGTTAAAAAGCTGTTGGAGAGTATGGCTCTGATAATTTTAGTTGGCTTTTTTTTTTTTTCAAAGACTGAATCTATCTTGCTCGCTTTCCACCCCTCCCCCCTCTGTATATATGTATGTGTTTTACATAAAGCTTCCATAGCATTTACAGTTACTTTAATAAAGCAAATACCTGGTATACCCATTGAGATAAACTGGGAAAAATCATATCTGATAAAATAAATGAAAAGACATTGTATACAGTTTTTCACTGGCTCCCAGTCAATTAAATGTGGGAGGATTTCTGCCGAAGGTGACCGTACTGGCAAATTGCTTGAGGCAGAACACTCGATGTGTTTTCAGACCTGAGTTCAAATCCCATTCAGTGTACAACATGAATGCCTTCTTCCACAGCAGTTAGATAATGCTGTCTTTTGTTACTTAAGGCTGCTCATAATTCATGAAGATAAAACAAGGTCAACTACCTGAGGAGGATGCCCCTATGTATGGTCACTGTAGTGTGGGCCATGTTAGAGCTGCCATGCATGGCTGTGCAGGTTGTTCACTGCACAGGAGCTCCACATCTAAGGGACCATCTCTCACAATGTAGATATCAGAGATTTTTATCTTTCTTGTGACAACTTTTCAGCAGTGAAGTTTTCTTTTTCTAATAAAATCTGAATATTCAGAGAATTTACCAAAGGATGGAAATAAATTGTTAAAGAAAAGGCCCTCTTTCAAATTCCTTCACAAAAATATATTATTTTATATTATTATTACAGCAGTACCCCTGGACCTTACAGATTATAACTTTATCTGGTCATTGAAGTTCAAATAAAAAAGAAAAGAACCCATAACACATCCTGCTTTGTAAACTACGCCCTTGGAAACTTTCCTGTTCCCTCAGTATTCTGTCTCCAATATCCTGATCCTGGCTTTACTAATAAGTTGATGATCCTGTTTATATATTTGTAACTTGAGACTTACAGTGAGCTCATGCATTTAGCCCATGCTACCTAGGGAATGGTTAAGGGAACTTGGGTTGGTCAACCTGGAGAAGTAAAGTGGGAGGTGATATCATCAAGGAGATTTTTCCATGAAGAGTTTTCCCCTGTGCACTGTTTGCTAGGACCACCATAGCAAATGGTAGTTTAAGCAGCAGTAATTAATTGGCTCACAGTTCTGAAGGCCAGAAGTCCTTTAAGGTGTCCACAGGGTTCTTTCTGAGGGCTGTGTGAGAATCTATTCCATATTTCTTTTCTGGTTTCTGGTGGTTTGCTGGCAATCTTTGCCATTCCTTGGCTTATAGGTATATCACTTCAATTTCTGCCTTTTTCTTCACATGGCGTTATCCCTCTTTGTGTATGTTTCTGTGTCCAAACTTCCCCTTTTTGTTAGAATACCAGTCATATTGGATTGGGGCCACCATAATGCTTCATCTTAACTTGACTAGTTTTACAAAGACACTATTTCCAAATAAGGCCACATTCGGAAGTATTGGGGGTTAGGACTTCTATATCTTTTGGGGGGCACAATTCAATTCATAGCACCATGTGAACCATAAAAATGGGAAATGCTCATTATTAGGACTCTCTCTTGGAGATTCACTACACA
Organism: Manis pentadactyla; assembly: GCF_030020395.1. Taxonomy (NCBI): domain Eukaryota; kingdom Metazoa; phylum Chordata; class Mammalia; order Pholidota; family Manidae; genus Manis; species Manis pentadactyla. The sequence continues at coordinate 31,220,828 of NC_080027.1, forward strand.
TTAGATATTGAAGGTTCTGAGAAATTCTGCATTAAACACATATGAGTTAACTTTATCACAGAGTTCCCAAAATCTCACCCTCTCCAGAATATCTGTAAACATCCTGTGGAATATATTGGGTGAAGGGAAAGCACAAACATGGAAGAAAATATATAGGATTTAGAGTGAGATGCAGGAAAAAATTCCAATTCGGTCATTTCCTAGCTCTCTGATCTTAGGGAAATTGCTTAGCCACTGAGTTTCAAGGTTCTTATCTATGAAATAGATATAATTATTCCCATGTAATAAGTTTTTTTAAAGAATACTAAAAAAATAAAATGTATATTGAATCCACTGTTTCTCATTATGTACAGTGCTTGGCACATGACACAAATATTACAACTCCTAGTAACAGTGACAACAACGTATGATACTCGTTGAGCATTTACTGTGTGCCACATACTCTACATAATGTTTTCACCTGTGTTGCCTGGTTTGAGCTGCATAACTAAACTTTGAGTATTAGTGTTATTTCTATTTTTAAAATACATCTTAGAGGGATTTAATTACCCTAGTTTACACAATATCACATGTGGATTCAACCCCAGGTGTTTCTGGCTCCAAAGTCTTATAAACCCTATATGATCTGTATCAGATAGGAATGATCTAGACCACAAGCAGCAATGTACCTAATAGTGACAAGAAAAAAGAGGTTGTATTTCTCACGTATCAGGCTGGTCAGGGAGGTGAACTGCCATGATATCTGGGCTGACATCTCTGCAAACTTCGCCTTCCTCTTCTTGCCACGAGATGTCCTCTGTATCTTTGGTCATCACTCCACTGGATCCACACAGGATGGAAACGGGTGGGGCACAAAGGCACCAGTCATGTCTGTCCTGATTATCATGGCCACAGAAGCCTTTGTAGATTTTCTTTCCACTGCATCCACAGACTTCTGCTTTTAGGCATTGGCCAGAATCACATGACAACCCTTTCCAGAAAGGAAGGCTAGAAATACAAATATTTGGCTTTTTCCAGAATCTATAGTGGGGATAGGCAAGGGAGAAGATGGAGAATGGATATTGGCTTTGTCGGTCTAAAATTCTTTCTGCATAGTACTGCCCACTGATTGGATGGATCTAAGAGGGTAAACCAAATAGCAATGACAGAAGTAACCAGAGGGGAGCTAGCTATTGGCTCAATATAAATTACAAGTAGAATTGTTCAGCAATGGTTTGTCTACTTTACAGTTCAAAATGGATGGCTTACTTTGTGGCCATGATAGAAATATCAGTAAGGAGTTAAATTTCATAATATTTTCAAGGCTGGGGCACATCTAAGAGTCCATCCAGTCCTCCATCCTCTTGTATTTCTTCAGCAGCACTCTAATCAATGACCAGCCAGCCTCTGCCTGTGCATAGCTAGATAGAACCTCCAGCCATCTATCATTGCCCCTTCTTTGAGAAGATATTGTTATTAGATGACCTTAAGTGGCATTTCCAACCCTGACATAAATCATGAAATAGCCATATACCATAATTGTTTCTTTTTAATGATGTCTGCATTGATTTAATGAAATGACTACCCTAGAGCACATGGAACATTAGAGAGGTGGTCTTGAAAGATATCTCATAGTGCAGCATTCTTGTTTTACAAGTAAAGATACTAAAATATGTTATCAATAGCAGAACAAAATGAAAACTCTAGTCTGCTGACAGGATACAGTAAAATAAATGGAAAGAACACTCGATGTGTTTTCAGACCTGATTTCAAATCCCAGCATCATCACATGCTGGCTCTGTGGCCTTGAACAAATTAATTTCTCAAGACTTCTGCTTACCACTTTTTCTTTTTCAGCTAACTTCAACACACATTCACGAGTACCTACTATGCATAAGCAGTATGTAAGAGAAGAGATACCAAGTGGATTAAGACACAATATTTACAGATTAGGAGGAAGGGCAGAGTTGTAAATAAATAAGTTTCTGCAAAATAGGATGTGAATGAACTGAGAACCTAGATAGGAGACGTGTTGGCAGTCACCTTAGTGATTAGTTTCAGAAACAATAGCCCAAGCTGAGAAATAATATAGAGAAACATGCACATTTTTATTTACAAAAAGAGAATACTATAGATGTCCAATGACTGTGATAAATAGTTGAGGTACCTTCAGAAATATCATTTTTCTGTCTTGTTTCTTAACCTACTGCTTTTTCCCCTAACCAAAAGTCAATGAACTTTTTCTATCAAGTTTTAGATAGTAATTTTTTTTTTTTTTTTTACTTTTTAAGCCAGATTGTCTCTGATATACAATGACTCAACTCTGTTGTGGTGGCCTAAAAGCAGTCGTTGGCAATAAATAATAGTGTGGCTATGCAGTTATTTACAAAACAGGAGGCAAGCAGGATTTGGCCTACAAGGTGCAGATTGCCAATTCTTGCTCTATACCATGAAGCTGCACAGGTCACCCAGCTCTCCCAGCTCTGTGGGTGAGTCTCTTGTTACAAAATACCAGATAAGGTCAATGAACATAAAGGAAGAAAAATAACAGAATTACAGATTGTGACACAATCTTCACTTTCAGCATGTGATTCTTACTCTAGAAGATAAGAGTTTACTCTTTCTTGTAGAACATTACACGATCATGATCAAACAACTTCTCCAAAAAGAGGTTTTTATTGAAATTCTACAGGTTGTTCCATAATCTGAGAGGGCAGAAAATGATTAATAAATTAAGATTAGAAATAAGGTCAATGGCCTAAAAAGCTTAAGTATGACAATTTTTATGACAATCAAGCTTGAGTATGCTTTGTTGAGACTTCCTATCCACTCATATATAGAACTATTCCTTTTTTCCAAAATGCTACTTTCACATTCCCCAAGTACGCTGGTTTTCAAGATTTCCAAGTTCATGTTTTCCATACAATTTACTGTAGTAAATTTCCGAAGTCAGCATAAAAATTGTTCCTACCGATTCACATTTGGAAAGATAATCTATGGGAAAACAAACTATCTGGTGGGCATTTATTTTCTTTTCCTTTCCCTTAATTGCATGAGATTGTATTTGCAGCACATCCTTCAAGGCACTTTGTAATGCAATTGGGACACTTCAGCCAGCATGAGCTGGTTAAGGATCTCAAATACATACAGAGCAGTAGGATTGCTTTGTAAAAGGTTGAAAAGTAACGTGTGGCTTGAATCTTTTTTTCCATTTTTGACTTTTATAACATATGCCGATATTTCCAAACAAAAGACAGCATCCTCATCCTAAGAAACTAGAATAATAATAAGTGGGAATGAAAAATACAGCAAAATATGATATTGCCTTTCAGCCATCTTGTCATTTTTAGCTCTGGATTCTTGATAACCTGTGTACCTCTGCTCTTCAGACAGACAACCTCAGGTAGAACGGAGTTACTGGGATGGGTTGGGGAAGACTTTGAACAGATAAGTTATTTTAATTAAATTAAAAGAAATAGTTTTTCCAGTAGATGAGAGTTTGAAATGGATGAACCTGTTCCCTTTAATTGGTGGAAAAGACAGTTTTGTCAGTGTCTGATTCACTAAACATCAGCCATCTCCAACAAGAAACAGGAATTCTGAGCCAGTTTCACTTTCTATTAGGAATGGTATAGGTTTAATAAGTAATTATGTTAGTTAAGAGTGATAATGATAGATAATATGTCTTGAGCACTTCGTACATACTGGGCACTCCTCTAAAAGTTTTGCCTATGTGAACTCATTAGATCCTTCCAGAAGCTCTCAAGGTAGGTACTATTGTCACTGCAATTTTAGGGAGGAGCATACATGAGTACAGACAATTGAAGTCATAACCCAGCGACAAATGGCTAATAAGCAGTGGAGGCAAGCTGCAGACTCAGACTGGCCCCAGCAGCCATTGGCTCTGCCCCTTTGCTCTACTGCCTCCCTTTCCAAAGAGGCTTCAAAATAGACTCTATGTCAGTATTTGTTTCTTAGGTTGGCATTGTTCTTTTTTTCTTCATTCCTTTCTGGTTGTAATGGAACAAACTGTAATAATCTGTACTCTTTGGAACCAAAGTAAGGATCTTTGAACTCTATTCTCACTCTCCATGAGCAGGGGCACATTTTATGGCAGGTGGCATTTATGTTTATTTTCTTCTCTAAAAGGACATAACCAGATGACATTAAGCACAATCATTATATTGATTTCACATGATGTAAATAGTTGGTGCAAATACTCATTGTGGATAGAATGATATTTAAGGACAGTTTTACACTGATAAATATTTTGTCTATGTTTAGGAAAAAATCTAAATTCTTGGCTATTTTAACTAAACTCAATTAGGTGAATAAGAAGAGCGTCAGCAATAATACCCCTCACTTTCTATTTTTTTAAATTGATTTAGATTTATTATTTAAAAAATTTTTTTACTAAGGTATTATTGATATACACTCTTATGAAGGTTTCACATGAAAAAACAATGTGGTTACTACATTCACCCCTGTTTTCATGTCCCCCCATACCCCATTGCAGTCACTGCCCATCAGTGTAGTCAGATGCCAGAGTCACTATTTACCTTCTCTGTGCTACACTGTCATCCCAATGACCCCCCCCACACCATGTGTGCCAATCATAATACCTCTCAATCCCCTTCTGCCTCCCTCTCCCCGCCACCCCTCCCCTTTGGTAACTGCTAGTCCCTTCTTGGAGTCTGTGAGTCTGTTGCTGTTTTGTTCCTCCAGTTTTGCTTCGTTTTTATACTCCACAAATGAGGGGAATCATTTGATACTTGTCTTTCTCTGCTCATGTTTATATTCAGTAGATTTTTGCCTACGTTGTCTTCTAAGAGTTTTATGGTTTCATGAGTTACATTCAAGTCTTTGATCCATTTCAAGTTTACTTTTGTTTATGGGGTTAAACAATAATCCAGTTTCATTCTCTTGCATGTAGCTGTCCAGTTTTGCCAACACCAGTTGTTGAAGAGGCTGTCATTCCCCCACTGTATGTCCATGGTTCCTTTATCGTATATTAATTGACCATATATGGTTGGGTTTATATCAGGGCTCTCTAGTCTGTTCCATTGGTCTATGATTCTGTTCTTGTGCCAGTACCAAATTGTCTTGATTACTGTGGCTTTGTAGTAGAGCTTGAAGTTGGGGAGCATAATCCTCCCAGCTTTATTTTTCCTTCTCAGGATTGCTTTGGCTCTTTGGGGTCTTTTGTGGTTCCATATGAATTTTAGAATGATTTGCTCTAGTTCAATGAAGAATGGTGTTGGTATTTTGATATCACCTTCTATTTTTATATGTTTTTACACTCTTCAAAGTGTTCCACCTATGCCATCATCCTAGAATCAGATAAGATGATAATTCCTATCCCCATTGTTTTGAGGTACAATGAAGGTAGATAGACAAGCATTCCCTGCCCTCCACCTGTTGACACTCTCCACACCCTGCCCTGCAGCAACACTGAATGCTCTTTAAACATCTATTTCCACTGGTTTCCAGGCTCCAGGAAGACAGGATATGCTTCTCTTTTCTTGGCAGCCCCAGTAACACTTCCTGACATATAATAGATATTTAACAATTGTATGTTCAACCAGTGAATAACAGGTGAGACTAGGGACCTGGTTTTGATGAAAACATCTCACAGAGGACAGCCACTGCATTGCCTCAAGTTGGGCATGTCAAAATCTTTGTAATAAGCAAAAATAAGCTTGAAATCTTCTTCATGGATTGGCTCAGGGCAAGAATTAAATGTGGTAAGCAGTTTTCTTCCTTGACATTTTGCATCAGTCCTTCTTTTCCTGGTGAACTCCTGTCAATCCTTCAAGTCTCTGGATGAGTTACCATCCCTGCAAAGCCTTCCTTTCTCCAACAGTTCATTCCTCTCTATTCATATTGCACTTTTCACTTCATCCTCTACTTCTAGTGAGTGGGTCCACCCAGGGCTGAGAAGCCTTGGTGCAGAGTCACCGTGAGAGTTGTCCCGCTGAGCAGTGATTCTGTATCCTTTTTACATATTGGATTTACTGAGGACTTTTAAATAATACAGATGCCTGGGTGCCTCCCCAGATTAATTGAATCACAGTCTCTGGGGAAGTGGTTAGAGAATCATGTATCTATTTTATATATATGTACACATACATTTTTTTTTAAACAATTTTTCTTACTGATTCTCATAAGCAACCAGGGTTGATACCCACTTAACTTACAGGAATTGAATGCCAACAAAAAGAAGCTTCCTTAATTTATCTCAGTTTATTACCCCTCTCCTCTCACCGTTTTCCTCTTTTATTAGAGTAATAGCCATTTGTATTGCAAAAACCACAACCATCACCGCCACCATCATCATCATCATATATTAGGCACTTGCGATGCAACCAGGCTTTAAATCTCAAGACCTAACGATTTTCCCAGAATGGTATTATAATATCCCTTCATAATGAGGAGATTGAAACTCGGAGAAGTTAGGTAATGATCTCACAGCTACTGTGCAATGGAGTGGGGACCCCCAAGCCTGAGCTCCATTATGTACCCCCCTTACCAGCTGTATTCTCCTTGAAATTGGAGACCTGGTTTAGCAGTTGCTGGATTTCCCTTAGCCCTCCTAACCTGTTGAAAAATGTTTGCAGATTGAAGATGAAGTCTTCTCTTATCCATTCATCTGCCTAGGAGGCACTGTTCCCTCAGCCACCCTCCGTCAATCATGTGGATCCCATTGCTCGTATTCACAACCATTCGCCATCTCCCATCTCCTTCGATCAGCCGTGATGCTTTCCACCTCATTCCAAGAGTGGTTTCTTTAATACCAGTCTCATGCCTTTGATTTTCCTTCTGCATCCTTTGGTCTTACACTTACCTTGTAATATATGCCAGTTACCCAAGTTAGGCATCAGTGATTTTTTTCTTTTCCCCTGGAGGAAATAGGAGGAGTAGTAGACACCAGAGTCAGGAGTGCCCTGTTCTACTGTTTTCAAGGTCAACATCCTAGTGATATTACTTAATTTCCATAAGTCTGTGTCCTTGTCAGTAAAATGAATCTGGAAAATGCATTATAATACCTGATTTTCTGGAGATATATTGCACATTTCCTGGCTCATGACCTAATTCATTGTGTGTTCTAGGTAAATATTTATTATACTTTTTCTCTCTCCAATGTCTTACATCCCTGTCTGAGTAGCCATAATTAACAACCCCAAGGATTATTGCTGAGCTATTGCAAAACTACTAATATTTGTCTAGTCATCTACTTATTTTCCCAGGAAATCTTTAAATTTAATATAAATATACAGTGTATGCAGATACAGGCTTTGTCTATCTGTCCAGTAGAAGACTGTTTTTCTCCTGAGGCAGTGTGGACAGTGGAACTCTGGGAGATTCAGGCAACTGGTAGGATTTTGTATTAAAAACAATTTTAGATTATTGGCTAGGAAGTACTGCTAGCGTGCCTGTGGTCTTCGATACTGCCCTCTTTTGTCATTACCAATCAGCAAATAAATGAGACTCTCCTGAGAAGTATCTCATTATTTTCTTTACATTTTCCCTGTGCCCATATTTCTGGCTGTGCTTCCTGGGAAGCTTTATAATTGGGTCCAAGCAGCTCAGTAAATATACTAGTCCCCATGCAAATACAAACCTGATCTATAAGTTACCAGTGTGGCTCTTAGATGAATGTGTGGCCAGGAGATTAAACGACATTGAAGAAATTAAATTCACCATGGTTATTTTTCTATACTTCATTCTCTGGAGAGTAAAAGCAGAAGTACTTCCCTGTTGATAAAATTTACCTTGCAGTCTTCAGCCCTAAGAAGCCCCATGTATCAATAATGCCTTAGACTCTTCTCTATGGGAGATTGTTTTAATAAGGGCTTCTACCTTGGGGATATGCTGGAACTCCAGGGTCCAGAGTTCTGCTCTGCTTCCTAAGGGATGATCTTGTTAGAGAGAAGGAGTAAAGACATCACACTGGAGTCCAGACTCATTGTTAAACTGGACGAAATGTGTATCATTGCATTAAATGGAGGTGGGAGAGATGGTGGCATACAACATAAGCAGTCAGCTGAAAGCAGGCGTGATCATCTTTCAAAATTCTTTGCCCCAGGATTTCCTCAAAAATGAAGAGACAAATAGAGGAACAAATATAAATATGCATTTATTGTATGTCTACTGTGTCCACTAAAGAGGATTAAAAAATGGCAAGTAATTAATTTTTCTAGGTCTTGGCTTGCCCTATAAAATGGAAACAATGGACAAGGTCCACTTCAGAAAGTCTGTTGAGGATTTAATGAAATAATGGTTCTTATAGTAGCTGGAATATTAATGTTTAATAGATGTAGGTTCCTTTTGTGCTATTCCTCTTGTTATTAACACAGTTGTAATATGTTTTACCATCTAGTTTATTAGCCAATAACTCTCCCTCCCTCAGATTGATTGAAGAAGGGGGAGAAAGATGGGGGATTAAGTGACAACTGAAACAGTGCTGTGATACAGAGGGGAAAAGAAATGCTAAACCCTCTATAATATATGGATACATGTGCTCAAAATGTCATAGCAACTTTTCAATATGTAACATAAAGGGAAGCAAGCGCTGTAGTCTATGTGGACAGCACTCTAATGTAAACTATTACAAGAATAGGTTTTTGTAATGAATGATCCTAGTTAGCAAATCCACATTAATAACTATAAGATGGTAACTACTATTCCACATTAATGATTGTGATAGCTGCTACATATGGCCTTATTTATTTTATCATTATGTATTAGATTGTATAATTATGTATATAATCTTAATAATTCCCACATGAATACTTCAAAATTTGTATTATTAACCCTTTATATGTATAAGGAAACTGAAGCTCATGGTTAAGGAATATTTTCAAGACTACAAAGAGAGTCACTAAGGAACATTTTTAAACTATCTGGAAAATCCCCTTAGAACACCTCTTTTTTTGATATCCCAGAAAAAGTGAGTTGCAAAATATTAAACCAAATAGTCTGAACAAATTCTGTATAAAAGTCCTCAGAGAAGAGGGTGATCTGGTTGCTTTCTCATATTGAAGTTCAGGAGGAAAATAAGGCTTGGACTGGTAATGATGATGAGAAAGGGCCTATCAGATAGGCAAACCTTCATAGATCATCACACCAAGGTAGGGATATAAGATTATGTTGCTGGGAGAGGTGGGCTTTGACCTGTACAAATTTGATAACTGCTTCAAACTGTGTCTTTTAAAAAAATGATTCATGAATGAATGAATGGACATCTTTCTTATTTACACTTTGGAACCACATGCTTGCTTGGTATCATGGTGCTTCAGTAGACCCATGCAGCCAGTCAGCTGTCCTCTTGACTTCATATTTTCATACCACTAAGTCTCCTGATAAACTTTATTTCCCTTCCTGCTTGATCTATTTGTCTTCTATTCATGAGGAACCCCTATATGGGTTTACATCAGATGCTGGCTAAATTGCTGGCTCTTAGTGAAACCTATGGCATGTGCTATAATATTTTATGAAGTGCTGTTTTTTTTCCCCTCAATATTTGTGTGATTCTGTTTTGGAGGCCTTATATCTGCTGTGGCTTCTGTTAAGTAAGTCTGTGAATCAGTGAACGTGGGGATTTGCCTGTAAGCTTAAACAGCTATTAGCAGGGCTAATAGAATACAAGGAATATGGATTTTAAAACCATTATCAGAAATGGGAGACCTAGTCAGAGGTACCAAATTATCCAGTCACTTAAACCTAGTTATTCTCTTAGTCTATCAAATCTACTGAGAATGATATTTATTTATAGGAAAAAAAATTAACTATATATTAAATATAAAAGCAGCTTTAAAAACAGCAAGCATGGTATGATACACTACTTTTGGAGAAAAAAAAATATGGAACAAATCTGGGAGGACAGTACCAAATATTAAAAATAGTTATCTTTAAGAAAAGGACTGGGTAAATTTTCTCTTTGTTCTTTTGAATTTTATTTTTCTATAATGAATGTTATAATTATAATAATAGTAGTAATGATAGCCAATTTTTATTAAATGCTGATTATAGTGAGCTAACCATGGACTCTGCTCTGAGATCAGACCACATATGTTTGGATTCTAGGTTTCCCATTTATTAACTATGTTAAGAACAGGCCAGGTAACTTACATGTATCATTTCACAACATCTCTGTGGAGTAGACACTACTATAAAGCCCAATTTTATGTGTAAGAAAACTAAAGGTTATAGAGTTTAACACATTATTGCATGTTCTATAAAATGTGCACATATTAATAGAACAAAAGTGAAAGAAAATCATCCTGATAAAGACTATCAGATTAAATTGTTAATTATAATAAAATCTCATAAATTTTTTAAAATCAAGATCACAAAAAGTTTAATGAAACGTGTGTGTGTGTGTGTGTGTGTGTGTGTGTGTGTGTGTGTGTGTGTGTGTACAGGGAGTGGGGGTGCACAGATATGCTTGTTTTCCCTTAGGTTGAGTTTGGAAACTGAGAGGTATGAAGATAAAGGTAAGAATATTGAATTTGTGATCGGTCAGTTACACCCCCACTCAGAAAATTCATCAAGCTTGTCTTCTCCTCCCCCACTACAGTCATCCAGGGTCTGCATCTCTCCAACCCAGAAGAGCTGCATAGCCCTAGGTTTGCTGCAGGGTGGGAAGACTGGCTATCTTCCCAGACTTGGCCCCTGGTGAACCATGCCAGTCATTTAATGTGGTTGCTGACTCAGGGCTTAGCACTGGGGATGATGAACCACCACAGGGAGGGGGCTGATGAGAGCCAAGAAAATGGGTCAAAACTCAGAAGCCAGGAGAGGAAGTTGATTATGTGACTATCATGGGACTCAGTGGTCTTGGCAAGTGGAATATGTGAGGCCAAACTGTGCATGGAAACAAGGGAGCAAACTTTATGAGTTGCTGGTCACTCCCTAGGTAGGTTCTCTCTATGGCATGACAAGCAGGCATGGGGTTGGGTGAGGGTTGAAAATTGTTGGGAGGAACTGAATTGAATAGAGCACAAATGACACTGGACTTGCAGTAGAAAGGGAAACAGGGAGAGATGGAGCTGCAGGAGTCGAATAGTTCATCAAGAGGCAGTTACAGCTATCCTCCAATTGCTGTAACATTTAATCAGAGAAATCACCTTTGATTTTATTTTTTAACATCCCCCAGTCATTATGTTGTGCAATAATGAATTATCAGTTAAATTAAGGATGTACTTAAAGGACTAGCATAGCATGGACACTAAAAATTCAGAAAACTTTGGTAAACGCCTCCAATATGTTGCAGTCAGAAAAATCTAGAAGAAGCTATTTTAATTGCAGCATAAATGAGTAACATTAATAAAAAGTAAAAAATTATTTTTAATTATATTGGCAGTGCTGGTAATCTTTTCAGGGTTATTAAATGTCTTACTCCAGCCCTGTCATGGCAGTAGGCTTCCTAGGCATCTTCACCATCATCACCACTGCCAGAGAACCCTAAAACTGGAGCCTTTGCAGTGTATCAGGTAGGCACGGCGCTCAGTGCATTATAACCATTAGCTCATTTAATCCTCACAACAATCAAGAGAGGCGAGCAGATGAGATGACTGAGACTGAGAGAAGTTAAATGACTTGTGAGGTGCCACAGCTGGTGGATGGCGAGCTGGGATTCAAAGCCCTTTCTCCTTCCTCTCGAGCTTTTCAGGACTCTGAGTCAAAGGTCATATTAGTACTGTAAGGAATTAGAAATGACTCATACACTCAGCATTTGAAGTGATTAGGAGACCTAAATCTTCAGCATGTCTTTGTTACTTTAGAAGGCTCATCTCAGCTTAGATGTCTGGTCCAGAATTCCTTGGATGTGTGTCAGTTGTGCACCCATGTTAACATTCTTGTCCACCTTTTCCTTCCTCCCTCCCTTCTTTTCTTCCTTCCTCTCTTCTTGCCTGCTTTTTGGCTTTCTTCTTTCTTTTTTGTAGTACAAGTCTTTACTTAAAATATGAGACTATGACTTCGTTCTGGCTAGCCTCAGTTTTAAATAATAAAGAAACATATGTTTGGGGCTATGAATTTTAACTATTTGTATTCTGGAATGCTTTCTTTCTTTTTTTTTTTTTCCATGTGGAGCTATATGCATTTCACATTGTAAATTAATTTAACACTATCTGATTTTATTTGCCAAGATGGTCACCAGTCGAGCAGGTTTTACTTTCATATACACCAGCATTTTTGGTTGAAATGCATTTCCTCAGGAAATCTGTCTTCAAAGCCTCTCTTCCATATTCTCATAGCCTTTAAATTTCTTCTTTATCATCATTAGCAAAGTTATGATTAAATGTTTATAACTTTAATTATTTCTTCAAGCCCCCCACATTAGTCTGATATCAACGTCAGGGCAGAGCCAATGTCTGTCTCACACACTGCTGCAGCTGAATATCAGACACCGTGTTGGAGTCTAGTAAGTGTGCAATTAATATTTATTGAATGAATGAATAAAATTCTCCATCCCTAATGGTTTTCTATATTTGGTTCTTGATGCTGTGGACATATTTTTATAGTTTGCTGCCTTTGAGAAGTGAAAAATGCCAACAGGCAACAGTATGTTTAAAAGCTACTAGAAAATAAGAAAGCTATGTCATGTGTTACTTCTCCTAGTCCATTAGCACCTCTGTAGTGGGTAAGACTAGCACTTAAGTCATGTGGAAGAGCTCGCAGAATGCACAGGATGTCCACTCAGAGCTCTATACTTGTATGGTCGCTAATGTAGATCAGACCTCAGAAGGTCTAGGGTTTATCTGTGGAAAAATTTGAGTACTGTTGGCATAAAAGCCAAACATTTCAGGATATCAACAACAAAAGCTCTCCTCTGTCCTGACTTTGTGTGATATTCCAGGGAGATTGAAACAGAAGATCAGCATAATCTTAAGGAAGGAGGCTGGGAGAATAATTCCCAATTTACATACCAATTTAGTGAAGGTCATAGAGTCTGTTCTCTCAGAAACTGTTTAGTGTTAGTTTGGTAGCAGATACCTCTAGCCGTCCTGCTTCTCTGTCCCCAACCCAATGTCTCAACACTCACATGCTCATACATAACTCAGCTCTGTTTCTCAAGATCCCCCCGTTCTTAGAAGTGTCACTGTGTTTGTAACAATCACATCCTCAGGCACTTGTAAGCTTTAAATGATTTGTCTAGGACCTTATATGCTTAGACTGAGGTAATTCCCAGTATGTGTGATATTTTGAGGATTAAAGATCAAAGCACAGCCACATAGAACTGACTTTGAGAGAATTACAAGGTAAAGCTAAGCATTATGGATTTGAATATTAAGATAACAGTGGTGTTGCGATGGCCTGGCCACTTTTTGTTTAGAGACATATCTGCTTGACTGTGAATGGTGCCCATAGGTGTGTTTCTTCATTATCACTCAGAGAGCTTGGCTTTAAGAAAAAAGCATAAATTGCCTTTTACTTCCCTATAACTTAATTGGACACATTAACTGCCAGAGTTACTAGGAACCTGAAGCAATTGCTTTAGATTACCTTTGAGAAAGGGCCAGCTCCTTTCTGATCCAGTAGAAGGATACAGCAGAGATCAGCAATGTCACAAAGAAGAAATTGTCGACTGAATGCCAAGTCAGTCGTGGACCAAACCCAAGGGTTGACACAGCCCTAGATCATAAGAGAACATACTTTAGTCAGAGTTTAATTTAAAGCAAAAGCAAGTTTTCATTAGTTGGAAAAACATTTGGAATACAGATGCTTAACAGTACCCTCAAATTTTCAGAAACACTCTGGGCAGTTTTCACAAGATCTTTCCTTGGACCAGCACAGCAGAGGAGTATCAGTCCTTCCATTTATCCTCACGGTGTTCTTTGTAAAGTACCAGGACATTGTATGTGAACAGCCAAAAGGCAATCATAGGGACAGTCCCAGGGATGTCTGTAAAGTGGGAAGGGCTGCAAATGGTACATGTAAATGATGTTCAGGTACATGTAAATGATGTTCAGGTGTGCAAAACTCATACTTAGCCACTCATCTGGGCACTACTGGGTCACGTCAAGACCCTGCCCTGCAGTTCTATAATCGGGACTCCCTGTTGAATGCTCCCTCCTGGAAGGATATGTCTTACTACCCTTAATTCATTTTCTTTTCTACTTTGGATAAGATTGATTTCTACCTGAATGGTCTGGTGCTTTCTGGAGCTGAAAGGAGGCCTGACCACCACCGCATAGTAGCCATATCACTGGAGCAGAGGAGCATTCATATCAAGGTCCTCCCTTAGGTTGGCTAGTCATTTGCTTCAGGTAGAAAGAGATGCTGTTTCTGAAGTTCTGCCTGTCTCATTAAAAAAGGGCACCCAGCATATGAGATGTAGACTGCCCTTAAGTTCCCACATTGCCCTCCAGACAGGCTGCACATTATCTGTTTCAAAGAGAGCAAGCAATATTGTTGTCTTCAATGGAGAGTTGCAAAAATAAGAAAGGAGAAATATTAGAGAACTGATGTCTGTACTAGCAGGGGATTATTTAGGAAATTACACATAAAATCAGGTACAACCCTTGTTGCACAAATTAAACCAAAAGAATACATTCCGATGATGAAATAAATGACCTTTCCGCAGAAAAGAAAATATGTTATTGTTAATTGCATACTAATAAATTCGCACCAGGTGACTCTTCACAAATGTACTTTCTGTGTCAGTATCTGGGCTCCAAGTTGGGTGTCTTAGGCCCAACATCAACTCTCCAGAAACCAACCCACAGGTAATTTGCATCCCATGTTTGCTTTGTTGGCTAATGAGTGAGATCCAGAAAAAAAGATTTGCTTGAAAGGTCTCACAGTGGGCACTTTGGCACCTGGGTGTGCAATACCACATTTCATTTAGCCCAGCAGGTCTAAATGAATACTCACTGTCAGGTGGCAAAGAACTCCACCCCAAAGTAGCCGATAACTCATTTTTGCTTGAACTTCTCACCGATATGGGTTTTATATCATTAGAGTTTGAGTTGTTCTCCCAAAGCCCCTAGCACTTGACTCAGACTTTAATATTAAACTACTTATACTGGCCAAGCAAAGGTAGACAATTCATACCATTTTGTTCATAGGTTTTGATTTTGTTTTTGTTATAGTTTGTTTGTATGTGTGTTTTTTTCCTTGAGGAAAGCAACATGGTTAAGTAGGGAGCATCAGGATTTGGAATCGGATGGACCTGGGTTTGACTCATGACTTTGCCATTTAATAACTGCATGACCTTGAACAATTGCTTAACTTCTTTGAACCTCCATTTTTTCATGAAGAAATGGGAATAATACTTGCCTCTCAGGCCTTTTGAAAGAATTAGCTCCAATTTTTATTTCTTGGTATATTCATAGCAGATGATCAATAAAGGATAGCTGCAGCTGCTACGATTAAAGCTCTTCTACAGCCAGAAGAAAGGGGGTTTACATAAACTCAGACCTCTTCCTCATGGCTGCAAGAAATTGCAGATGCTCCTGGACTTGTAGGAGAAAATAAAATTAGGGCATAAACTTTATTTTCATTTCAGCTATTCAAGTTTAAGAAGCCATTTCCTTCAGACCTCTCAAAATCCTGATTAATCCTTTCCTTAAGATCATAAATAGGAACAGAGAAGGCAAAAAAGACAGTGGAACACTTTTGGACTGAACACGGAGCTTTAAATTCTGGTTCCAACAATATCACTTATCAGCTGTCTGACCCTAGACTCATGATTTCACAGCAATGAACTTCAGTTCTCCCTCTGCCCTGCTTGCCATGTGGGGCTTTTTCGAAGATTAAGAGAAATCAAGGATATAATAGCATTTTCAAAACCCAAAGTCCAACATGAAAATGCGATGCTATTTTGCGTAAGTTTTCATGCGCAGACTACAGTGTTGTATGAACCTTGATTTTATTCCTGGTTGAAATCCTTACTAATACTATGACCATAGGAAAATTACAGAATCTTCCTAAGTTGATGTCTGTATCTTAAATTGGCATCTCAATGTTTACCATATGGGGTTACGATCCAATAAAATGCCTATGCTTGGGACACATTGTAAATACTCAATTAGTGTTAAATATGTTGTTACTATTGATGATGTTATTAGCACCTGGCCAGGGACAGAATGCCCTGGCCAAAATTAGGAGTTGGGAAAGAAGTTCAGGCACAATAAGGAATCCTGACATTCAGTTGAAGTCAGTTGACCTTTATTGAGTGTCTATATGTAGGAACTGCAAAGTTTTTAAATGTCAGCCTCTCAAATTTTTTTTTATTAAGGTTTCATTAATATACAATCTTATGAAGGTTTCACATGAGCAACATTGTGGTTACTACATTCACCCCTATTATCAATTCCCCACCCATACCCCATTATAGTCACTGTCCATCAGCATAGTAAGATGATATAGAGTCACTACTTGTCTTCTCTGTGCTATACTGCCTTCCTCGTGCCTCTCCTACATTATGTGTGCTAATCATTAAACCCTTAATCCCCTTCTCCCTCCCTTCCCACTCACCCTCCCCACCCCCTTTCCCTTTGGTAACCATTTGTCCCTTCTTGGAGTCTGTGAGTCTGCTGTTGTTAGTTCCTTCAGTTTTTGCTTTGTTGCTATACTCCACAATGAGTGAAATCATTTGGTACTTGTCTTTCTCCACCTGGCGTATTTCACTGAGCATAATACTCTCTAATTCCATCTATGTCATTGCAAATGGTAGGATTTGTTTTCTTGTTATGGCTGAATAGTATTCCATTGTGTATATGTACCACATCTTCTTTATCCATTCATCTACTGATGGACACTTAGGTTGCTTCCATTTCTTGGCTATTGTAAATAATGCTGTGATAAACATAGGGGTGCATCTGTCTTTTTTAATCTGGAATCTTGTTTTCTTAGGGTAAATTCCTAGGAGTGGGATTCCTGGGTCAAATGGTATTTCTATTTTTAGTTTTTTGAGGGACCTCCATATTGCTTTCCACAGCAGTTGAGTTAATTTACATTCCCACTAACAGTGTAGAAGGGTTCCCCTTTCTCCTCATCCTCACCAGCATTAGTTGTTGTTGCTTGTCTTTGGGATCTTGGCCATCCTAGCTGGTGTGAGGTTTTAATTTGCATTTCCCTGATGATAAATGATGTGGAGCATCTTTTCATGTGCCTGTTGGCCATCTGAATTTCTTCTTCGGAGAAGTGTGTGTTCAGATCCTCTACCCATTTTTTAATTGGGTTATTTGCTTTTGGGGTGTTGACAGCCTCTGGAATTTATAATTGGAGTGGAGGGGGATAATGATGAGGAGGAGGAAGAGGTTGATAGATAAAGTTTATTGTACATCATGTGCCAGGTACTTTGCAGAAATTAATTCATGTTATTTTTACAGTCAGCCTATGAGATAGGAACTATTATCAACCTCATTTTATAGATGAAGAAACTGATACACAAAGACGTTAACTTCCTCAAGTGCAAAGCTAATAATGGTCAGAGCTGGGGTGTTTACTCAGAAATCTGATTCTAGAGCTCATGCTTTATCTGTTATGAGTGGGGGGAAATGTTCATAAATGTTGTACAAAGCTTTATCAAAAATATAGGAAAAATGTTCAAAACGATGGGGAAATTCCATCAGAATTCTAATATGTATGTAGCAATGAGAACGTGCTCCACTCTTAGATGGGGACAGGAAAGACTTGTTAGGGAAAAGGAGAAGGTGCTTGTCACAGCCTTTAAATAAGTGACCGAGGATGGATGTAACAGTGACTTCAGAGGCCATGCTCCCAACCACTGTGTCATACTGCCCCCTCTATTTGGGAAACTTACTGAAAGAACATAAAACCCCAAAAATAAGCCAGAAAATTCACAATGCCATATACTAACCACCTTGCTATGGATTAGAAATAATAAACCTACATGTCTAGAATAGTAATGCATGCAATATTTATTTCTACAATTGGGAGGCATTGTGATGAAACCCAGGATGTTGGCAGAGCCTCACCCATCAGCTATGCCTGTCTTTCTGCCATTGTGTATGGCCACATAGATTCTTTAGTCCATCCCCTTAATTTTACAAAGGAGGTCATTAAAACTTAACAAGTTTTAGTAACTTATCCAAGAATAGACCGCTAGTTAGTGGCAGAGCTGGAACTAGAATGTGTTTCCTAGTTTTCCCTTATTTTTCAAGTTTAATTTTCGAATCTAGTAAGTCCCTTGTTCTCCAAGTTTAATTCAACAAGTATTTACTGAGCAATAATACTTATATTATGAAGCAATGGCAAAGAGGGTAAGAGTTTACAAATAAAAGATTTTTCCTAGCTCTTGAGCAGTTTATAATCTAGTAGGGAAGTTAAACCTCCCCACATGTAATTATAAAACCCACCAGAATGGGATACGTTCAATAGCAGAGGATATCCCATACGTCCCAGTGTGTCTCCCTTTCATCACTCACACACTTGTTTATTCTGGGTTTTTCTGCTCTGCTAAATTGCTACCCTGTCTGCAGTTCACTACTTTATCCCTAACATACTTCCTGTTACAGAATAGGTACTCAATAAATATTTACTGAACAAATGAAAAAAAACACAAAAGAAAAATAATGTGGAATCACAGAGGAGGGGATGATTAATTAAATGTGAATTTGAGATGTACAGACCAAAGCAAAAGCAATTAGGTAAAACTTTACTAAAATGTCACGTCTCCAAGGAGAGGAGATCTTTCAGCTGGAAGGGGACCTGTCCTCTCCATTAATCCATATCCCTGTCTTTAGGCCAATCCACAGATGAATTACCTCTGACAAGTCAGAATCTGGCTTATTTTTAATTGAGAAGGATTTTTAGCCTTTTGATACATTTAGAAAATATCTACTGCAAATCATTCATCATAAAAATAAGAACATGTAAAAATTAGACAAGAGACAGACCCCAGCTCACGGTTGCCTCTCAGATTCTGGGTTTGTCAGATCCAAAGCGCCGGATGGACTGCCCGAAGGGAACCTTGGTGGCCTGTTCCAGACTCTCCCGTACGCACAGGAAGGTCCCTTTACATTTGCTCCAGTTTGATTCTGTGCATAGCATCATTCCGTCTGACTCTGTGTTTGTTGGTTTGTTTTTCCTGAGAGATTTCTTTCCTCAGTTTGTACCTGTTCTTTCCATCTTTTCCTTTCTTCTTTTTGCCCTCGTTTCCTTCCCTTTCTTCTTCCTTCTTTCCTTTCGGTTTTCTTTCCTCTTTCTTTCTCCCTCCCCTCCATTTTCTCTTTCTTTTCTTTAATTATGAGTCACTATCATAAAGTTATTTTTATATGTTTCATTATTCATGCATTTCCTCTACCATTAAACTCAACCCAGTGGATGACACCTGCTTCCGTCCTGCCTAGGAACCCCACACTCTCCCACACTGCCTTGTCCTCTCTTAGCAAACAGAGAAGAGTCTGAAGAGCATCTGGTTGGAAGATTTGGGGAGAGTGACACTTGGAAACAACATACCCAGGATGTTACACATTAGGCTCCTAGGAATCTGATCAAGAGCCAAGAGCCACACACCCATTTAAATCAATAGACTTTAAATATTTAAATTAACTTTCAAGTTGATTAAGGCTTAGAGAAGGGCATATTGATGCCTTCTATTCACTAAGGTCAGTGTTTATTTTATTTTGTTTTTTTTTTATTGAAGTATAGTTAATATGTAATATTATATTGGTCTCAGGTACACAATGTAGTGACTTGACAGCTATCTACATTATTAAATCCTCACCCCAACTAGTGTTGTTACTATTTGTCAACACAGAATGATGCTATAGAACTATCCCCTTCACCTATAGTTAGTGTTTAGAGATGTAGTTCCTGTATTAAGAACTAAGGAAGTTAAAAGTATAAAAAGTAACTGTAACTACAAAATTTATTAGTGGATGTACAATATGAAATGTGTAATTTGTCACATCAGTAATAAAGTGTGGGGGGAAAAGTAAAAGTGTAGAGTTTTTGCATGAAATTGAAGTTAGTTTTTGACTGATCAGCTTAAGTTAGATTGTTATAACTACATGATATTTTATGTAAGCCTGATGGTAACCAGAGAAAAATACCTACAAAAGATAGACAAAAGAAAATGAGAAAAGAATCAAAATGTTTCACTACAAAAGTAAAAAAAAGAAACAAACAAAGCAAGATAACAACAGAAGAAAATAAACACAAAGAAATACCAGACAGAAAAAATTAATAAAATGGCAATAATAAGCCCTTCCCTATTAATAATTGCTTTACATATAAATGGGTTAAATTCCACAATCAAATGATATAGAGTGGCTGAATTTAAAAAGGAAAAAGAGAAGAAACCCTATGCTATGTAAAAGAGATTCACTTTAGATTTAAGGACACACACTGGCTGAAAGTGAAAGGACAGAGAATGTTATTCCAGGCAAATGGTCACCAAAAGAGAACAGGGATGGCCATACTGATATCAGACCAAATCAGATATCAATAACTGTCAAGCAAGACAAAGAAAGACATTATATAATGATAAAAGTAACAATTTACTAGGAAGATATAGCAATATAAATATGTATGCACCCAAAATTAGACATCCAAATATATGAAGCATTGACAGAAATGAAGGGTGAAATAGACTCAGCTCAATCATAGTAGGAGATTTCAGTACTCCACTTTCAACAATGGACAGACTATCACTTACATTTTTGTATTACTTTCAGAAGCAGCACCATTACATGGCATCAACATTCATTCTATGTACTCAAATTAGTATTCAAGGAAAAAAAATATTGTTGCCAAGAGGCAACCTCTTGTTGTAAGATATGTTAAAGAAGTCTTTATTGCATTGAAGGCTTATGATATAGGCTATAAACTCTATAGGAGATAGTTTGTACACACAGAATAATGATAATTCATGCATTTTGGAAGTGAGTAATATCTCTATAATAGTATTACTATTAAAAAAATACAGAATCAGAATATGATGGCAGCATACAAAAATTGTATGTATGTATGAATCATGAAGAAATAGAAAATCTGAGATCTTTAACTAATAGAAACATTATATCTATAATCTAAACTTCCCAACACAAAAAACACAGGACCAGATGACTTTGCTGGTGAAATCTACTAAACTCTCAAAGAGGAATTCATGTGAGCCCACTTCAACTCTTGTAAAAAATTGAAGAGTATAGGACACTTCCAGACTAATAATAAGGACAGCATTATTCTGATATCAAAACCAGAAAAAGATAACACAAGGAAAGAGCTTCTCAGGCCAGTATCTCTCATGAGCAGATGCAAAAATTCTCCAAAAAATACCAACAAACTGAACTCAACAACAGAAAACACCATGAGCAAGTGGGATTTATCCGTAAGATGCAAAGATGGTCCCACATAGAAAAAAAAATGTGATACACTATATTAACAAAACAAAAGATAATCCCATGACCATCTTAATAAATGCAAAAAATCATTTACAAATTTCAACACCCTTGATGATAAAACCACTCAACCAATTAGTAATAAAGGAAATTACCTCAACATAATAAAGGCCATATATAAAAAGCCCATAACTAACATCATAATTGTGAAAAACTGAAAGCTTTTCCTCTATGATCAGAAACAAGATTGGGATGCCCACCCTTGCCACTTCTATCCAGCATTGTACTAGAAGTCCTAACCAGAGCAATTAGATGAGAATAAAATAAAAGACTTCCAAATCAGAAAGAAAGATGTATAATTGTCTTGGTTCATAGATAACATGATTTTATGTGTAGAAAACCAAAAGACTCCACACATGCACAAAAACTGTTAGAACTAATAAACAAATTCAGCAAAGTTGCAAGATACAAAAATCAATATACACAAATTGGTTGTGTTTCTTTACACCCATTAACATTTTGAATAGGAAATTAAGAAAACCTAACAGTAACATTAAAAAGGACAAAATACTTAGGAATAAATTTAATCAAGGGGAGCAAAAATCATGTACAATAAAAACTATAAAACATTGATGAAAGAAATTAAGGAAGACACAAATAAATGTTCATAGACTGGAGGACTTACTATTTTTAAAAATGTCTTTATTACTCAAAACAATCTACAGATTCAATGCAATCCCTGTAAGTATTCCAATAGAATTCTTTACAGAAATAGACAAAAAAAAAATACTAAAATACATGTGGAAACGCAATGGTCCCTAAATAGGCAAAACAATCTGGAGAAAGAAGAACAAAGTTCGTACCTGTATGACCATTATTGGAAAACAGAAAATAAGTGTTGGCAAGGATGTAAAGAAATTGGAATGCTTGTGCACTGTTGGTGGGAATGTAAAATGGCTCAGCTCCTCTGGAAACAGTATGGAAGCTCCAAAAAAAATTAAAACTAAACTACCATAAGATTCAACAATCCGACTTCCAGGTATTATGCAAAAGTATTGAAATTAGGATCTCAAAGAGATATTTGCACTCCTGTATTCATTGATACTCATGTATTATTACCAGTAGCCATGTGGTGGAAAACACCTAAATATCCATTGATGGAAGAATTGATTAAGAAAATGTGGCATATACATACAATGGAATATATTCAGCCTTTGAAAAGGACATCCTGCTATATGAGACAACATGGATTAATTTTGAGGATATTATGTTAAATGAATGAAGCCAGTCACAGAAGGACAAATAATGCATGATTCCATTTATATCATATGAGGTATCTGAAATAGTGAAATTCATGGATGCAGAAAGTAGAGTGGTGATTTCCAGGGGCTGGAAGGAAGGGGAAGAGTAATTGCTGTTCAATGAGCATAGAATTTTACTCATGCAACATGACAAGTTCTGGAGATCTGCTGTGGCATTGTGCTTATAGTTAACATTACTAGACTGTATACTGAAAAATTTAAGAGGATAGGTCTCGTATCATATATTTTTACCACAATTAAAATAAAAAAATAGAAGAAGATAGTTGTAATGGATGATAATGTCATTTATTTTTAATTTTCTTACTTGATTGGTGAGAAAATAGAGGCCTTCTTCTCTCTAACACATATTTTTAATATCCTGTGAAAGCACCATGCCTCTTAGATCATATCATTTTAAGAGGAATGTGACTTTGGTAGTTGATGTTTGGAATCCTCTCTCTGCTTTACCACCGACTGGCTTTTGACTTGGGGGATCAGCCCCCACTTTTGCACTATCTAGCTATAATGGGAAAACCCTTGGGAGAAAACCAGCTGTCAGGAAGTGAAGCTTTTATGAATGAATATCTTGCTGACATAAACAGAAGCGATTTCAATTTCTTAGTATTGTAAGAGCACTAACAAATTTATTAAAGAAAAAGCAAATGCAGGTATACCACTCAGCCAGACTAAATGTTTCACTTAAATAATGACCTTAAAATCACATTGCAATTTTGTTTTAAGTCCAAAATGGTAATTTTTCAATTTTCATAGGGAGGCAGAACACAGACCCAAATATCTGTGTTGGTATGATCACTGAAAGACAATTTTATCTACTTTCTTGTTTTATATTTTTATTGAAATATAGTTGACATACAATCTTATATTGGTTTCAAGAATACAACACAGTGTTTCAACAGTTACCCACATTATTAAATCCTCACCCCCACTAGTGCAGTTACTATCTGTCAACACAGGAAGATGTTAAAGAATCATTGGTTATATTCTCCATGCTGTAATACCATCCCTGTTACTAGCTTATATTATTATTAAGAATTTTTGTGCCCTTTTATCCCCCTCACTCTCTCCACCCACCCATGCCAGCCTCTCCCCCATGGTAATCACTAGTCTCTTCTCAGTGTGTATGACTGTACTGCTATTTTGTTCTTTTTGTTTTGTTTTGTTTTTGTTTTTAGATTCCACAAGTAAGTGAAATCATATGGTATTTGTCTTTCTCTACCTGGCTTATTTCTCTTAACATAATACCCTTTCAGTCCATCCATGTTGTTGCAAATGACAGGATTTCTTTCTTTTTTATGGCTGAATAATACTCCATTGTGTATATGTGCAACCTCTTCTTTATCTATTCGTCAATTGATGGACACTTTGGTTGCTTCCATTATCTTGGCTAATGTAAATAGTGCAGCAATAAACATAGGGGTGCATGTATCTTTTCAAATCAAAGATTTTATTTTCTTTGGATAAATTCCTAGAAGTGGTATTATTTAGTCTTATGCTTTTTTAATTTTTACCTTTTTTGAGGAACTTCCATACTGTTTTCCATAGTGACTGGACCAATTTACATTCCCACCAACAGTGTAGGAGGGTTCCCTTTTCTCCACCTCACCAACACTTGTTATTTCTTTTCTTTAGGAAAGTGGCCATTCTAACTGGTGTGAGGTAATATCTCATTGTGGTTTTTGATTTGCCTTTCCCTGATGATTAACAATGTGGAACATCTTTTTATGGGCCCATTGGCCATCTTTTCCTTGCTTGATGTATTTTAACAGATACAAAACCCTTACTTTGTGCTTGGTTCAGAAGATGCAGATGCAGTTCAGCCCCTTCTCTTCCCTAATGGAGATCACTTACATTCTGTTTGCAGAGAAGGGCACGAAACAACTGATAGCATAATTCTTGTTTTAAATACAATCATCTTAAGTGTTGTAATAGAGAATCACAGGTACTAAATGAGTGTTTAATAGGGGGATGAAATGATCTGTTTTGAAAGGAGTGGAACAGTGTCCAGGAAATGCTTTCTTGAAAAGGTGACATTTGAATTAAACACTGGAAAGCAGACTGGACTCCAGAATTTCTGAACATAACAGGTTTATGAACAGCAGCCTGGCAGGAAGTACACTGCATACACTGGGCTGTGTGTTTATTTGGGATGGCTTTCCAGAAGCTTGTCTCTTGATGCACCTCATGGAAGGGAGAGTAGGAATGAATTATATGAAAATGTGAAGATGGAATGCAAGCATGTGCACTGGCCACAAGGTGCAACTAAGTGCAGGTATTTAAGGGCAGTATGGCTGGAGGGCTGATCAAGCCGTGAGGTTCAGGTAAGACTGGTGAAAGCAGTAGAGGCCAGTTCACATAGGACTATGTAATTAAGGACACGCAAGCTACTTTAAAGATTCTGCTCTTTGTAGGAATAGAGGTCCTCAGAGAATGAAACTTTATCGGCAGGGGTCAAGTCATGTAGAACTTGCTCACATCACATTTTAGAAGTCTCTCTGGCCACTGTGTGACAATGAATTAGAGTAAGGGTGGATGCCAGAGACCTGTTAGGAGGCTGTTTCACCCTACAAAGAACTGATGCTGGCTTAGATTAGGGTGGTCTTCATGTTGATTGACAGAAATAGACAAATGTGAGAGAGATTTTTTACACAGACAAGTATACAAATACCATGGAGTGTAACTGAATATGCCCGGAGGGTCCAGAAAGCTTTACAGAAATGACACTAGTTTAATTTTGAAGGATGAGAACAAATTTATTGTAGTAGTGTAGTTCATCACTTAGATTCAATTGCTAAAATATGTAAATGGTAAATGATTACTGCCTCATTAATATTTTTTTCAGATTTCTCTAAGAAATCTCATATAACTTGCATTCTTATTCTCTAATAGTGTTAGTGTGTTAGAATATAATAAATCTGCATTTCTTGAAAACCATTTTACAATTTAGCCTTATTATTAATTTTGATTAACCCCCTCCCATCAACACTCTCCCAAATCCAAGTAGAATTTGGGACATTTTAAAACTTTTTCTACTCCTTTCTAAATCCTCTCTCTGTGTTAAATCTCTATAACAATTTGGCATGTGTCTTTCCACACTGTTAATTCCTGCTTATTTTTGCCTAATAGATTTATGATTAAATTGGTTTAAGTATTTTGGAAATGATTTTAGAGCCTTAAATACCTTAAATATTCTTGGCTCTCTCTTATTTTGAAAACTAAATGTGCTTGGATCTGCAGATTGCCTAGTCCAAAAGTTTTTAGATATAGGGAAGTATTAATTTGTTAGCACTTATAACATCTCTAGTCTTTGCAGTCACAGGAATGGACTGGGTCCACTTTTCAAAGCAAGAGAAATTGTATCTAATACTTTATACTATTTAGGGGTTATTTACCGTATTACTTACAGCAGCTGAAGGGCTTCTGATACCCAGTCATCCTTTACCAAGCACTTGGCCCTTCTTTTTGTAATTAATATTTTCATTTCCCATACGCAAAGAATGTCCGAGGAAGTTTTATCTGGAAGAAAAATCTGCATAGTGTTTTAGTGCAGTAGAGTTGTATAATTTATTTCATAATTCATCTTTGCTCTTTATTTTTTATTGCACAAATCAAGCTAGATATTAGTTTTAAGCTCTAACCTTAAAACTAGTGGTTATTCTATGGAGTCAGTACCAGGTCAAATAGAGGTCAATAAGATATATCTCAGCTAGGCATTGCTCTCTGTACCATCTGCCCATGTTAAATCACAGTGATAAGTAGGATGCGTACTTGTGCATCACTAATTCTTGTTTGGCCAGAATTTCATGTCATCTCAAGGTTGTTACAATTGCCCAATTACAGTTGATCAAATTGAATTATCTTTAATTATTAGGTCTGTCTCAAGATACAGTAGGCTAACTGATTATATTTATCTGTTTAAGTGGTCTGTCCTCAGACTTGGAAAACCAAATGTCATATTTGAGAAGGAAAAAAAGAAATAGGGCGAGGGGAAGAGAAGACAGGAGGATGGAATTATTTTACATGCATTAAAGTGAAAGAATAATTTCAATATATTCTTGTAATAAGTTTAATGAAAATTTGCTGTGACTTTAAGATCTTTGGGAGAAAGTAACATTAGTTATTCAATGAATAATATTTATTTGTCTGTATAGAAATGACATACTGAGGTTATTAAAACAGAAATTCTATTTTCCTTGTGATAGGAAGAAATAGCTCATTCCAAACCAACCATTCATAACAGATTTAGGTCTCGATGAAGATTTATAGTATCTTTGCATAGTGCCAGAAAATTGCTACAAACTATACACACCGTTATGAAATTGTCATAGATTCACCCTGACTCACTCCTGTGCAGATTGATTCTTACATTTAAGAGGAAAATGGGTGAGAACAGGGCATATACTCCCTGAAGATGCCAGTGGGCCTTTGAGCAATGATATCTGCCTGAAAAACCATAGAGAAGCATCTACGGTTACATAAGCTTGGAGAGAGCTAAACTTATCACTTCCTGAAATTCTCATTTGGGGGTGATGGTATTGCCATATCACAGCAAGTACTGTTGTACAGCCATGCATCATGACACCAGACAAACATGAAGTTCTCTCAGGCTTTATTTGAGCCAGAAATTCTTTCAGGCATTTTTCCTTGACCCAGCATGAAAGATGAGAGAGAGATGATTTCCTGCTTTTTTCTACTGTATATCACATGATGATCTTTATGCCTAAATTTTACTATTTTAGGTAGTGATCTTGACTCCTGGACTCTTTCAGGAAATAAGACCATTAATGCCATTGTCGTTTCTGCTCAACAGTTAAAGTCATCTTCTTTTTTTTGGGCAAATTTCCTTAACACCTCGCAACACTGTAGCTAATGTCAAAGGAATATTTTGTGTTTCTGGAGCATTGCCAAATTAAATACTATTTTCAAAACTGTTACAAACCCCTTCCTCGTTTCCTTTATTTATATATTCATCCAGCTATCCATTCATCCATCCAAAAATGTATTTACCATAATCCTGCTAGTGTGCTAGGTGTTTGGGAAAAAATGGCCAATAATAGACTAGGCCCTGCACTTAGGTATATGGCTTATAATTATTTAGCAAAGGTGCTTTGAATTCCTACTGTGCAAGTCAAGATATCAACCCTTTGTGCAGAATTTGCAAAACGTCCCTTTTGTGGAGATATGTAATGAGAGAAAACCCTGCTCCTTTCTTTTAGGATTCTTATATAGAACATTGGTTTTTCCAGGGTGGCATAGTGTTGAAATATAGATTATAACCCTGGGCTTTGAAATAAAAAACTTGCCAACTC
The DNA here is from genome assembly GCF_030020395.1 of Manis pentadactyla. Classification (NCBI taxonomy): domain Eukaryota; kingdom Metazoa; phylum Chordata; class Mammalia; order Pholidota; family Manidae; genus Manis; species Manis pentadactyla. Next base: position 31,248,752 of record NC_080027.1, read on the forward strand.
AGTCAGAAATGAGGTCTACGCGGCCCCAGCACTTGGCCAATCCCCTAAGAAGGTGGCTATGATGGCATCTGATGGTCTTTAGATAAAATAATTATATTATGGGATTATAACATCTTAGTTTTGTGCTACAGAGATGGCAGCTTGCTTCCCAATTAAACCAAAATTATTTCCTTAGGGATATGTGATAAGGATAGACATTTTGGCAATAGATACGGAAAGTTTTAAACAGAATAAAAATTAGATTCCATAGCAATTATCCTTTCCCTTTACTGAAAATACTATGTATGGCTTCTGCAATCATACTAAAATTTTTAAACAGTCGTGTCCTCTTTGGAAGGCAATTGCTTTAGATTGGATAGATTTCACTCATTTTTTAGTATAGGAATTTGAAAATTCTGTCTGTGGAAACTAAAATATTAGATGGCGGAGCTGGATACGTCTTTCACTTTAAAATGCAGACTCTCTCTGTGGTGAGTGTATTTGTTGTGGTAAAGGATTTGAAAGGAAATCCTCAGAATAACTTGGGGTAAGGAAATCACCATGTTAAAATAACCCAATCCATCAGTTTTGAACTTTGAAAAATGCTTTATTTTGAATCAGAAAGAATTAATAATCATTCATAGCAGAAAGAATACATGTTTGAATTGTAATACATAATCATGATCCGAAGCAAATTAAGCCTCCAAACTTTAAAGGACTCTAGTATAATGCTGTGAGCTCAGTGATTTTTCTAAATGAATTCATGTTCTTGAGAGTTAACATTTGCTGTTCCTATTAAGTTAGCTCATGATTTGGTCTGTGTCTTGGCAAATATTTCTAGATAAGTGATTCCTGGAAATGTTGTAAATTCCTTTACAGGTTGCTTTCCCATCTTTTTAAATTGCTTGTACTTTATTGTTTCAGCCTAGATGCATCCTTTCTGGAAAGAAGGGTCCTGCTAGTCCGATGTGAGGCTGCCTTTCCTGAGATCTATATTTTTTGTGGGGATCAGCTAGAAGAGGGAAAAGCCAGAATGCCAAATTACAAAGAATATTCTTTAGCGTGGAGCTCCATCCAAGAAGGGTTTGTAGCACAGTGTACAGCCTTGTAGCCCAGCTGTGTGGAGCATTGATTGCTTCTGCCTAGAGCAGGGATACTGTCAAGTTGCTCTGTGAGTTGAGTCATCTATTGACAAAGAGCTACCAGCCCGTAGATAATGCTGTGCGGAGCTGCTCTCCCTGCTCCCACTGCTCCCACGATGCACTGCTTATAGCAGCTGTCAAAGATACTGAGGGATCCACGGGAGGAAAGAAAGACTTTTACAACTGCCTGGAAGAAAGGGGTGTGAGGGAGCAGACACTCCCGTCCGGAGCTGACCAAAGGAAAGAGTAGGCATCAGGGCAGTATGAATGCATACCTCACCAAGCAACAGAGCTGCAGCCGGGGGTCCGATGGGATGGACGCCGGCAGGGGCGCACCCACGCTGCTCAGGGATGCCCACTGCGCCTGCGGCTGGCAGAGGAGCCCTCAGGGGCTTGGGTACACTTCTCAGACCATGCCCTCCGCAGGACCCGGGGACCCAGCTCCAAGCAGACCCAAGCTGGTCACCTTGTGGGACAGTGTGCGGAAAAGCCCCCACAAGACGAACACCAAGGGCAAAGGGACTTGTGGGGAGCGCTGCGCCTGCCCACACGGTTGGTTCAGCGCAGCACAGGTGAGCCTTTTCCTTATGACTTTCCCTTGAATATCGGAAGAAACTGAGAGCAAGTTGTGTAAGGTTGGCATGGGCTGGAAACTTTGCTGCGTCCTCCTTGCTGACTGGGTATGCCTGTGTGGAAAAGGGGAGGCCACGAGAACCTGTCGTTTCCCCAGGTGTTGGTAGGCTCATAGTTCTGGGTGGCCTGTGAAAGCCCAGGGATGCTGTGCTCAGCTTCTTTCAGTGACTTTTTCCCAAGTGCAACTTCTCTAGTTCTGCATCATAGTCTCAGCAACGCTTTCACTTCTGATCATCAGCTCTTCTCTTCTGCTTAGCCTTGTTTTTTTTTTGTTTGATTTTTTGTATTGTTTTGTTCTGTTTTTTAAGGAGGATAGATAAAATGAAGTTTAATCAGATACTTTCCATTTCTTTCAAGGTAAAGGAGCAATTATTTCTTCAGCTGTGGAAAGTAGTGATTTGAAGTATACTATTATAATTTCACTTTTATAATCTGTATACCTTTTCAGCAATGGAGAATAAAATTTGTTTATACTCATTAATTCATTTTAAAAATGAAAGGAATAATTGGGAAGAAGTTAGAAGATGACTACACTCAGAATAGAATAATAAAATATTTCATTTATTCATAGAGAAGCAATAAGGTTATTTATATTGAAAACTGTAACTCTCTACTATAATGCATTTCTGCAGCAGATGTGCAAATTCTCATTAATTTGATTCCTACCTTATTCTTGCCCCAAACTACTAGCATTTTACCAGAAATGAAATTGGCTCATTTTTTTTTCTGCCTCCATCCAGAAGAGGGAAAACAACTTCCCATAAATTCTGTAAAATATAAATAAAATGCACCTGTAATCATTGTCATAAATATAGAACAATGATATGTCTTACATATTCATTGAAAAGAGAAAAACTATGTTTGCAGAAAAAAATCCTTTCTTGATCTCAATATGATTTTAGCATAATTGAGAGTAGATACTGATTATGAGTAAAATGTTATGATCTGAGGGGTGTAGAGAACATTCTAATCTTAATACAAGTTTTTTTTAAAAAGTTCACCTAAAAATATCATACATCCTTAGATCCTAATGATATATATGTATATATAGCTCCACATATATGGATTTTGATGCATTAACATTATGTATCTTAGTATCATGATTTAAATCAAGAATACATTGTCATTTTAGTAGTAAACTGGTTCAGCTAGAAATGGAGCCCTTACATTTGCAAAGTCAGTTATTTTTTAAAGTTAATGGAAATTCCAACTGAAACAGCAGTCTTGACAATTGTGAAGCCTCAATACATTCTTCAAGAAATGCATGTGTTTAAATGTCTTTAACCTGTATCTGTACGGTGTTTATGTTCAATTCTCAAGACTCACTTAGGCAAAGTAGACAAACTTACATCTAGCTTATGGTTTTTGCACAGAGTAGAATAAGCAAACTTGCTTTATTGTTACAATTCTTTGTGTCCAAGATATAAAACATTTTTCATTGGATAAATGGTAATCTTGCAAACCAAAATCTCTAATACTACATTACAATAACCATGCTCTATGAATCTTGGTACATTTCTCATCAACCAAGGAAAACTTTTCCCTTCCTTAGTTTTTAACAAAGTCAGCCTCCTACTTGCCTGAAATTTATAACCATTTAATGCTTTAAAGGATTGAAATAGACTCTCTGCACTGATAATTAAAGGTCTAGTGACAGATGAGAATGTGATAAATTGAAGCAGCCACCATCTCCCATTATTCTTTTGCATACATATTTCTATACATGTTCTCTCTTATTAACATGAACTTTTATTGACTAGGAAGAACAGTGATTCCTGAATATTGGAACTATAATACCACATATTTTAGGGTCTTCAGTACTGTGACACTTTTCTATCACTTGAGCCTTCTACCTTTTTACCCTCTTAGTCTTATAAAAGTGCTATGCTAGATGGATCAGTTTCTCTCCTCATCCCACTCCTGTACTCTTTAAAATATATTTTGTTGAATAATTTTTCATGTGTATAGTTTTTAACATATATATTTAAATATCTCTGTAATAGCTAACTACTTGCACATGCTAACATATTTTCATTCATATCTAATTGCATATATAATGCATGTAAACATGTATATACATCCACACATATAAGTTACATATATGTATGTATGTAAGTTTTCTCACCCAGAAATTACTAGCTTGTTCTTCCAAAGAATGTTTCATTTTCTCCATATAAAATATATTCCCTTTACTTCCAATAGGTGCTTTAAAATGCCAATATGTGTATCTGTACTCATTGACATATACACCTATAAACTATCTAATGTTGAAATATACAGATATGCATAAGTATATACACTAGACACCCATGTATACAGAGCATGTGTGTTTCTATGTGTATGCTTATGCACCCATTAAAAATTAAGTCATTTTTGAGGATCTTATGATAACTATTTTTACCTCCTAAATTAAGTAGTGATATCCTGTGAAATATTATTAAAAAATGGAGTTTAATGATACTAAGCATTAGAATCCTTGATAAAGAAGAAAGAAGGACAGTTGCATGTTTCAGAATAGCTTAGGGACCCACACGTGGTACAGAATGTGCCTGAGGGCTGTTAAATGTCTGGGATCTGGGATCCTGCCCTCTGGGATATTTGCTGTATTATGTGGAAATCAGCAGTGTGATTTCCGGCTAGCATAATGGAGGGCCATGGTAATGACTTAAGTTCCTCCCAACTCTCTGTGCCAAACTGTTATTTGGGGTGCTGTGTACTAACAGGACTCTGTCATTATGCTGTTCTTCAGCAAGACTGAAAAACAGCTTCTGTCCCTTCTCAGATAAGTTTTTATTCCACTTGGCTCTGTAGAATTAATATAACCATAATAATAGGTAAGAAAATGGAAAATTATAGTGTCCAGAAGTGAGTTTTAAACTGTACATCTAGGATAATAACATTGGCCTTGGAGAAAAGAAATGTGTCCATCACTACTTTTGAGGCTTTTCTCCCCCTTGAAGACTGATCTGGGGAGGCAGCCCAGAACAGTGGAGACTCAGAGACCAGATTCTCTGTATTTGTTCTTCATTCATTCATTCTTCATTTCTTTATTCAACTATCACTTCCTGAGTGCCTATCATGTGCTACTCTGTCAGACCCTGTGGATATAATAGTAAACAAAGTAGGTACCACCCCTACCATTATGGAGCTTCCAGCCTACAGTGGAATATCATATTAGCAAGTATATCATTATATATACTAATTGTATCATCATAAACCAAAATCTGGAAGTAAAACAAAGTTCTGTGGAGTGCTGCAAATTCCATAGTAAGTGTATATTCAAGATACAGAGGGACCACAGAGTAAGAAAGCAAGATACTAATTTTTTTTTAAGGAAAATATACTACATCCCTTTAAGGTTAGATTTTCTGTTTTGTAAAATGAGCATAAAAATAGCACCTAACTCACAGGATTGTGGTGAAGAATGTTTAACATAATACATGTAAGGCACTCAGTACAGTGCCTTCATATAGTGGGGATTCAATAAATATTTGTGAAGTGATTGAATGAACGAACAAGTCCACGATAAAGGTTAGCTGTATTAACCTATTCCTTAATTCAGTACGCCTGGTTGGCTGGGAAGTGAAGACTTCATAGAGGTAGTGTTACATGGGCTCAATTGAATTAAATCTCAAAAAAATTTGTATGTGTTTATCAAGTGGACAAGGAGAGATAAGCTTTTTGGGCAAAAAATAACAAAAAGAGAAAACACAGGTAACACTCTGATACCTGTGTGGAACTGCTCATAGCTCTACCTTCCCAGAATGTAGGGCACTGAGGGGGTGGGCAGGTTCATCAAGAGATGAGGCTGAAGATGTGGGCAAGGGCTTCGTCAGGAGATTCTGATGAGGCTTGATGAGGGTCCATTGAGCCAGCAGCGTGGAGTCAGTGTGGGATTCCAGTGCCTGCTCTGCCACCCTCTGTGTGTCAGGCTTCGCGATCAGTAAACCCTTGTGGGCCTCAGTTTCTCTGTTTTGAAGAAAACTAGTTTTCCCTAAATGAACCCCATATCTCCTCCAATACTAATTTCTGTGACTGTCAACTGACGCTTATTAATTAATGGGAAGCATTTTGAAACGGATTTATACTTGAACCAGACAATTCCCAAGTTTGAAGCCCTGTGAGACAGGAAAATGCAGTAAGAATTGAAAATACTCTACATCAAGAGTCTAGCATGGCACGTAGAACATAGGAATTATTCAATAAATGGCATTAATTTTACTGATGATATCTAAGTTGTGTTTCTTTTAACCTGAAGAACTTATTATCCATCAATTAATTATCAGTATTGTGGTCCTTCACTAAAATTTCTAGTTTGTCCGCTGATTTTTTTGATGCCTTATTTATAGTGATGAAGGTTAGGCTAGGCAACTGTCCAGAAACATTTGGCACAGTACTGCGTGATGAGGGGGTGACATTTTGTCCTTCAGGGCTCTCAGAGATTTGCAACAGTGCATGCTAAAAAAAAAAAAATCATGTAAAATAGAATTGTATTGATGAGGTAGCATTCCCATAAGCTTGTGATCAGTGGTAGGTGATGTTAGAAGAGTTTCTCAGCAACATCCTGCTAGAACTGTATTTGAAATATTCAGCCAAACTCTGTAAATCTTCCCTAAAAGTCCTCTTGCAGCTCCTCTAGCAACAGCAGTTTGCAGCAACTTGAGTGCAGAAGACTTTTTAGTCCCAGAAGTAGGGTTGTTCTAGGCTGAAATCTCAGACTCAGCTTAGGTCCAGCCAGAAAGATCTGGCAGCTTGTTTTAATTCTGTGACTATTTCTACTGATTCCTCACAGAAAGCGAGCCCCTTACCAAGGAAGGATAAGACTTTTTAATCTCTGGAAAATGTCACCTGCCTCCCAGGCAAGGAAAACAGAAAAGAATATGAGGTGTCACACAGGGAATTAAAGTTCTAAGCATTCCTTGGGCAGACCTGAAGGCACTCGGTCCACATTCTTAGCACCCCTGCTTCTGGACACTGTCAGCAGCACATTCTCTCTGGGGCAGGACAAGTAGAGGCAGGCACAGAGGGAGAGAAAGGAAAGAGCCAAGGTGGCAATATTTATTGAATTTTCACAATACCCACAGTGTGTGAAGCCCTGTGCTAGGGACTACACATTAGTCATTTCTCTGAATTCTCCCAACAACACTGAAAAAGTGGTATTATTATCTCCATTTTACAGATGTGGGAATTGAGGCTAAGAGTAAGTTGCTCACAATGCCACATCTGTTAAGAGCTGGATTAGTTTCAAATGTAGGTCTGTCTGACCTCTTTACCCTTACCAAGGGGCCTCTTTGAGGCACACTGGGAGGTAGAATGCCCCTAGGGACCTCTTTAATTCTCTAATTCAATAGGAAATTTCCTTAAGGGATTGGAGTATTTTACATGGTTGTGAGGACTGGTACCCCCAAACAGAATCCTACACCTCCCCATTTTGCTTCATTTTCTGGTCTCAGGAACCTTGAGTTGGCTGAGCCCCTAAAGAGCCCTTCCCTCTCGGCTCAAGGTTAAAAACTGTATTGATCTGAAGCAATGGGAGTTGCTTCCCACAGCACGGACACCGGCACTGATACTTGCTCTTAAGACAACCTTGTAATCAGTGGTTATTGCAAATTAGATTCAGTCTTGCAACATTTATGGTAAAGAATTGGGACTCATGTAGTTTAAACTTCGTGTAAATACAAAATAAAATTATATGTCGATATTGTTTGAATTCCAAAAGCATCAGCTCACATTGCTCACTGTTTGTGAATCTCCTACACTGCCTACTTGTGTATGTATCATAGCAAGAACCAAGTATCTCTCTTTAGCACCACCTCCATTGTCCATCCTCTTCCTTTTGCTGATATTGTCCCATCTGTTACAAATGTAACCTCACCTGATTTTATTATTCTCTGTTCTCTGCTTTCTTTGATTCTTTTAATCCCCCCCTATATCAGAGCTGGACGGGAACTTAGAGGTCATCTGGTTTATTTTCAGAGGGGAACCCAAAGCCTAGAAAAGTTGAAAGACTTGTTCAAGGTCATTTGGTTGTAGCAGAATGTGTCCATATTTTTGAACACAGAATTGAGTTCTCTTTTTACTGCACCAAGCTGCTTCCCTTATTATTAATGATCAAACGTTATTAGGCATGGAATTTGTTGATAACACAGTGTTGAATATTATACAAAAAGTTACATAAACCTAATTTTGACTAGCTCCTAATTTAGACCAGCAGTCCCCAGGGAGATAAAGAGACAGAAGAGCCACTAAAAGACATTTTAGACATGTATGGAGGTACTTGTGTATTGATAATGATTGGGAGGCAATGCCGACATCTAGGATAAGGGGATCAGGGATTCTAGATGCACCGTAATGTGCAGAGCAGTCCCGCACACAAAGACTTGCCTCATGTACTGCACCATTTTTGACTTTCCACTGGACTTACATAAAGTGTTTTTTTAAGTTTATAGTTTTCTAAGTCTAAAATAAAATTCAGTTTTACAAGCAAATACAAAAATATTTTCTTCAAGGATTTAATAATCATTAAATTTTCTAGGAACATAACTCCTGTGTAAGTCAAGGAATCATTGTACTTGGTTCTGTTAGGAATTTTGTTAGGAATCAATTCCCACTTTAAAAAATCCCATCCTTACAGCAATGCTGATACTCCTGATATTTGTGTCACAGGTCCATCTCTCCTGTGTCAGTCTATATTTTTAAATGTCACATGCAAACATGTAATTGAAGAGACTTGAGGATCCTTTTAATAGACATAGAACCAAAGATTCTAAATTGGTAGAAGCATACGAACTACGAAGATCTCACTAAATTTCATTTAGATGGTTGTTTTAAAAATATTTCATTTGATTGCCCTACCATATGTGAATTTTTAGAACATTTTATCACACAGTAGAAAATTCATTTTTGTGAAAATTATCTGATATTACTTTAGATTGTTCAATATTACTGTGATACTGTCCCAAAGATCATCTACACTCAACTTCCCTATAAGCTCTTAGGTTACGGGGTGTTCTGTTTTGCTATGTTTTGTTTTTGTCCATTCCTCACTTCTTATTAAGAGATAGAGTTCCACAGTTATGCAAAAGTATCTTTTGCAGTACTAGAAATCAAATGAATACCTTTACATGAGGGGGGATTCCAATCAGAGATAAAGAGATAGGCAGAGACAGAGAGATGCTAGATAGATTGGCCAGACAATAGGTAGGTAGATGAACTTCCTCACTGGCCTGCCCTATATACAAGAGGGAATTATTTTGACACTGCAGCTATAAATAGGGCCACTGCACTTGGAAAAATATGATTCTGTTTTACTTACACAACTTTATGGGCAATCTTGTTAGATTATCAATATTTCAAATAAAGATACTTCCTTTGTTCTCATATCACATGCAAATGATCTGTTATTACTTCTTCCAACAATAATCTTTAATCTCAGATCCATCATCTATTTATTCTTTATTTTTGCTGTGCTTCTTGTAAGAAGTTAGTATCTGGTCTCTTTATTCCATTTAAATTTAAATTTATTCATTATAAGTATATGTAAGGATTTGACTACTTCATTGCATTATCTGGTATAGTTGGGCTTACGGATTGCCTTATTTAAAACATTATTTTAATATAAAGTACTTTCTTTGTATTACCCTTCCCCCTGCTTTTTTTTTTTTACCTAAGGTATTATATTTAAAAATGTGTATGGGTAGTTGTATTATCTATGAATTTCATTTCAGGTAGAGAAAGGAAGGTATTAGAAAACATTTATCCTAAAATGGAAAGATTGCATCTTATAGAACTGACAATTTTAGATATTTGATATGGTCATGGGTATTGGAGGTGTGTTTAGCTTGCCTTCCAACTAGACAAGAAGTCAGAAAAGTATATCCTGCAAGTCAAATCCAACCTGCTACCTGTTTTTCTATAGGGTGTGAGCTAAGAATACTTTTTAAAAAAATTAACAGTTAAAGAATATAAAATGAATATTTCATGATGTGAGAACATTATACAAAATTCCAACAATAGTATCTACAAATAAAGTTTTACTCGAACCTAGCTACACCTCATTTGTTCACTTTTGTGCATCAATGACAAAGTTGAATAGTTTAAATACAGACTAGAGGGCCAAAAAGTCCTAAAATATTTACTCTCTGGCCCTAGACTATCAGCTTTCCATTTCCTTCTGGTGGAATATCCCATTATGCCTAACAAAGCCTACCCATTTTTTTAAAGACCTGGTTAAGCACATCCTCCTCTTTAATCCTTTCCAGTGCTTCTTAAATCACAGAACTTCTGCTTAGCATGGTATCCTGCACAATTACCATATACCTGGTATTGCAGTAGTTGTTTCCTTTTCAGTCTTTCGATTAGAGAGAGAGAGAGATTCCTCCTATGCCAAGCTTTGAGCCTAACTCATAGTGGCTACCTGTCAGATATCTTTGGCAATTCTTGTTATGTATGTTCTCATTATTATGTTATGTATTTGGATTCAGACTTCTTAGCTGCATCTGTGGTTGTGAAGAGGAGAGACTATATGTTTTATACCTTTACATCTAGCTGGTAACCATGCATGAATGATCACATTTTATCACAGTTATGAATAAGTGTCATCTGCTCCATGAAGCTGAATTCCATTACAACACAACCTGTTTATTTACCCTTGTTTCCCTAGTACTTAGCATGTCTCAGTAGGTCAATAAAGTGTTCTTGATTGCTGAATGAATATTAGCACAGTCTTATATAAAAAAGATACTTAATCAGTTTTAAATTTGATTAATAATAATATTTACTATTATTATTATGCAAGTACCTCAAGATCAGGGGTGACGTCTTCTATCCTTAGAGTAGCTCTGTTTAATAACAGATTATAACAAAAAATTGTTACTATAGATGTATTATTTATTTAATTTGTTTTTAGCTTGAGTCAGGTTCTTACTCTATTCTGTAGTACTGTTAAAATATTGGAATCACTGTTTGGAAATTAAGTTCTGCTTTCAAGTGGTTCACAACCAGAAAAAATAAATCTGATTCTCCAGTTTCTCTAATTTAAGAGTCACTTGCTCTCTAGAAGGTTGTAATTATGTCATGAAGTGCTATTTTATAAGCAGTTTCTGTACTATCTATTGTAAACTCTGTAACCTTTTTCTTCATCATTTTCATCATTCACTGTAAGTGCTCAGAATATAGTAGTTGGTACCATCAATTAAAAATCCTTAATAGAAGACATCTGCACTTTATTCTGATAGACTGTACTATTTAGATAGTGGTCAATATTGATTGTTATAGTTTTTCAATAAGTACTTTTTTCTTTAAAAATTAGTGAACTAAATTTAAAACTGTATACATAATTCCTAGATTTATAAGACATTTTAGAATGATTATCAAATATATCTACTTCTGACAGGCTGTAGAGACAATCTTACAAAAATACTTTTTGACTCTGTTTATTCACTGATCATTCATTTTTCTGATTTAATTTATTCTTTATCACACATCATTGCACTTAATTGCAATGTTTTAAGTTTTTATTTTTTGAGACTGTATTTTAGAGCAGTTTTAGGTTCACAACAAGACTGAGAGGAAGATACTTGCAGTATTTTTTTACTCTCCATTTTCAACTTCAATTTTTTTGAAAAAATAAAAACTAAGTGGATAATCATAAATCCTGTGAGTTTAAATGTGAACATATATATTACTTTTAAAAAATAACTATTATTTGGTTTTGATGTAGAAATAATACAAGTTTGTAGTAAAAACATTATAAGCTAAAGATATATTTTTTTAATTAAAAAATCTGCAGTTCCACCTGGAGTTAACCACAGTTAATATTTTGATACCTTTTTAGTTTTTTAATTGTCTCTGCATGTGTATCTTCAGGGAAAAAAAATATTTTTTATTAACATGCTCACACTCATACTGAAATATAAAGTATTGTCTTTATGTGTCTGATAGTGAGAATTTAAGAATATAAAATTAACATTACACATGAATTAATTAATCCTAAGTTAGTAAAATAATTTTCCTGCTGACATAATAATGTTTAATGACTGCCAGATGTTCCAGTTTTCACCAAAACTCATACTTTTGGTTGGACCTGTAGGTTATCTTTTTTTTGTTAATATAAACAACTTCAAAGTAATCATTATTGTACATGAATCTTTGAACACATTTCTCGTGAAGATATGTATTCAAAAAATCAATCACTTAATGGTATACATTTTTTAAGATTCATAATACTTACCTAGTCATTCAGTCAATTTTCATTACTTAGATAATTATTGACAGTTCCTACATGCCAAAACACTGCTAATCAATGGGAATGTAAAGGAAAACAAAAGAGATTGATTCCTGCCCCAAAGAGCTTACAGTTAATTGCCAAATTGTTTCTAGAGGGACTTTACAAATTTATAGTCTTCTCATTCCAGAAATGTGTGAACATGTTTTTCTTCTGTACTTTTGATGGCTTTATCTTTATAATAAAAGTTCATGAATTTGAGTGTCTAAAATTTGCATACCATTGCTGTTTTAATATGTTTTTACTTGTTAATGAGGATGAGAACTTTTCATGTGATTGTAGCCAATTCTGAGACTATTACAGCATCTTCTATAATACCTAGCACAATAATAATAGTCAGTCGGCAATTTAATACATGCTTAATTTGCTGATTGGATAGATGATAGGATGGATGGATAAATAGATATATGGAAGGAAGGAAGGAAGAAAAGGGAGAGAGGGAGGGAGGGAGGAAAGAAGGAAGGAAGGAAGGAAGGAAGGAAGGAAGGAAGGAAGGAAGGAAGGAAGGAAGGAAGGAAGGAAGGAAGGAAGGAAGGAAGGAAGGAAGGAAGGAAGGAAGGAAGGAAGGAAGGAAGGAAGGAAGGAAGGAAGGAAGGAAGGAAGGAAGGAAGGAAGGAAGGAAGGAAGGAAGGAAGGAAGGAAGGAAGGAAGGAAGGAAGGAAGGAAGGAAGGAAGGAAGGAAGGAAGGAAGGAAGGAAGGAAGGAAGGAAGGAAAGGAAGGAAAGGAAGGAAAGGGAAGGAAAAAGGAAGGAAGGGAGGATATGCAAATAGGTGAGTAGTTTCTGGTCAGAAGTCCTACTAACAAATTTCCACTCCTCCTAAATATAGCCAAGCAGTTCTTAACCATCTTTGTGAGTGATGTATGTTTCTGTCTCTCCTGTCACTGCCACCCTTCTCCTTGTGTCTCTTCTCTGGAAGGAAAAGAGCTGAATATTCTTCTTTCCACACTGATGTAGGTGAACAAGATTGATTTGAGTGACAGATGAAAAGGTAATTAGTGCAACAGACAGAAGTAGACAGGCTGTCTCATTGTGTCGATAGAGATTTTGCTGAGAAGCATGATATGGGCATTAAATTGACAGGAAGGTCGCTTGAAGAGAAAAGTGATCTAACTGATCAAAGGAGAGGGAAAATATTCTGGCAATTCCTTACCTATTTTATTGTATGTTTATATGTGGATAAGAAATATATATATTTGTATGTAGACATATTCAAGGATTACTTGGAGTCCACATGTCTTAAAATGCAGGAAGTCTGTTGCTAAAAATTAAAACAATATCTTAGAATGATTTATGAAATTTTATCCCTTAAAAACACACTATTATTACAATTCTGATGCCAATATTTAGAACTGTATATACAAAGCCTCTGTGGATTTCTCTTATCCACAGTACAGCTGGTACTCTCTGGCTGTTTGAAAAAAAGTGAAGTCAATCTACAGTAATACAAGGGCAGCTGTTTTCTAGCACAGGAGGCAGCATCATTTTCAAAGGACTAAATGGAAAGGTAACAGTTAAATAGGTTGTGGACTGTAAGTAGATCTTAGAAACTCTTGAATACTTGAAAGAGCCCAGCACAATTGGGAGTTCCTTATAGGCATGTAATTATTAATTTCTCCATAATTGTGCCAAAAACCAAGAGGGGTAACAATTGACATTACGATTCCCACTCAGAGTTCACTCAGAGCCTTCTGCCTATTTTTTTCCCCTTACTCTCCTTCCTTCATACCCCATATTGCTCTCAGACGTGTCTTAGAATTCACTGTTTGCCATGCCAGGAAATTGAGAAGACATCCTCAGCTCCATTAGCTTTCTACTCCCAGGGCCCTCAGTTAATTGATGACTAGTTGATATAGAATTATATCTCAGAGTATCAAATATTTTCCCATTTTATATTCCCATTTTCAGCACTTGCATGTAGATATGTATTATCATTCAAATAAGTTATTTGCAATAGCCAATGGCCTCTCCAATGCATTCCATCCATTCCAAGCATTTTTGTTGCCAAATTTAACACTCAGTTCTATTCACATCACTCACTGACTTAAAAGATATAACAACTCCAAACCATTTAGTGTTCACTTAAGTGTAATCTGACTTCTGGAGAAGGCAAATATGCCTGGAAGTGCTAGTGGGTGTCTATGTTGGATTAAACATGCAGTGAAATAAGCAGTCATTTATTTTTTATTGTAGGTTTTTTTGAAGCCCTTTGGGGTTTTATGTCTCCTAAAGGCAGGTAAAATATGTGGAACATTTCCTAAATGTGTGTGATAATGAAATCTCTTTTTCATGGATGCATATTTACCAGTACCTCATGAAACAGTTTGCCAAGCACAAGTGTACAAAATAAAGCTCGATTCCCTAGCAGAACATTCAAAGTTGTCTTCAATTTGGCTCCAACCTGCATTTCCAATGCCATCTTCAGCCACTTCTATTGTATCTCGTCACACCCAACCACTCATTGTCCCCTGATTCCCTAAAGCCACCATAGTGCTCCAGCCAAATCTTTTGTCATGGTTCCCTTTCTATAATGATCTTCCCTGTTCCTGTATTTGATAAAATCATAGTCATCACTCAAGGATCATCTCAAATGTTAACTTCTTTCAGGCTTTCTTTCTCTGTGCTTGCACAGAATGTTGAACATCATCCCTCCTTCTCACTTGGCATTGTGATGGCTTCCATCTCTGCTTCATCTGCCATTCTGGAAGCCTCCAGAGAACACAAGTCATGTATTATTTCATTTCTGTGTCTTTAGTACTAGTATAGGGCCTGGCATATTTTATGAATGATTAAAAGAGTGGTATCTTTAAAAACTGGTAGGTAAAGAATTGTTTTGTGACAAGCAAGGCATGCTGAAGAGGTACTTCTTTAGGTAAGACTGTGATTAGGTCCTGGATCTACATATTGTCTCTTTGAAAGCCCAGATGAGTATGCTGTATCTGATAAATATCCAGAGGGAACTGGAACCAAGAAACTGACTCAGACTGGCTAAAATGTATATGCCATCAAGTATGTAAGAATCATTTATTTCAGTGAAAAAAAAATAGATCAAATAAATTTAAACAGCCATATTCATAAAATTCATTTGTTTATTCATTCACGAGGATTTATCGATCATCTGTTGTATGCCAAGCCCTGTTCTAGAAACTTGAACATATAGCAATAAATATAACAGGCAAGGTTTGGAGCTTAATTTGTAGTTCAGAAATACATAAAATTAACGAGTAAACAAATAAATAAGATGACTTCAGATGGTGGCATGCTGTTAAAAAATAAACCAGGACAATGTGATATAGAGGATGGTGAGGGCGGGCTTCTTTGGGTATGGCAGTAAAGTAAGGGAAGGCCTTACTGAGGAGGAGAAAATTGAGTTGGTATTTGAAGGATGAAAGGTGAAGAGGGGACAATCTTAAGATAATCTTCAGGTGATGTCACAAATAAAAGAAGACCATGTTCAAGGACCCTATGGTACAAACAAATTGGATGTCTTCCTACAACAGAAGGTTAGTGTGGAGAAGAGTGTATGGAGAGTATAAAGTGAGGTAAAGTCAGGTCAAGTAGTCTTTGGAGACTGGGGAAGTGAGTCTGAATTTATTCAAAGTTCAAGAAGAAGCTGCTGGATTCTTTTAAATAAGACAGGACATGCTTTAATGTACATAATAGGAATGAACTGTCACGAGGTAACAATGAAAGGAGGGAAATTGGTTAGAAGACTATAAAGCAGTACTTCCAAGGGAGAGGTAATGATGGCTGAACTCAGACAGCAGCAGTGGTGATGAAGGTCTACCTTATGGACTGAGGATATATTTTGGATGTAGAGCAAAAAAGATGGATTAAATAGTGTGAGTTTCTTTGAGGTAGAATATAACAAAATGAGTCAGAAAAGAAAACTAAAAGAAGTCAAGGGTAACTTCCAGGTATTGTACTTCTCTCCACGGAGTTAAAACATCTTCATAATTTGTTAATGACCTGACTCAAATATTCAGACTCCTTCTCATCTGGTAGGTTCCCTAGACTGGCAAACAACACATGCTTCTCTGACTTGCCTTTATTTGCTTTCCTTTTTGACCCCTTACATTCTCCCAAACTTCTGATTGATACAGTTTTTCTGAAGAGAGGATAATAATAATGGTTGTGCTGGCCTGGGTATTCTTTTATTCCTTTAAAGTTATCTTGCATGGCTGAATTTTGATCTTATCAGGGCAGTCATAACTTACCTCATTTTTAAATTAGAAATTGAGAGGGTATATTAATAAAGCCCCTAGCTACTGACCACAAGGCAATAGATCATGGCCCACCAAATATCTGGTGTTGACACTCCCCTTCCTCTTCAGCTCTGGCCATGACCCCTCCCTCTAATGCTTTCATGAGAAAGGTATTTGTAAAATCTCATTTAAATATATTGGTTGGCAAATTTCTTTAATCTAGGAAAGTTGCTAGATAAAGAGAATTTGGGTGGGATGTTAAGAAGGAAATAAAGTAATCATCTGACCCCACTGAAAACTATTTCAATTTTTTAGAGTGTATGATTCAAGCCTATGGTTCCCCTCTCTCTCCCCCTTCATTTCTTACTTTTCAATTGAGCTATGAAATTATGGAACATCATTTAAGTTGAACTATGAAATCCCTGGAACACCATTTATTGGGTTTATTAGAAATTGCCCCAAATATGAAGGAGAAATGCTATAGCAAATTGAGGCCACTTAAAATGTAATCCATTCTCAATTTCTTACAGTCAGGCCTAAAGAAATGAAGTAGTGCCACAGGCATTTGTCCAGTGTTCATTCTGAATTTTTTAAAGTTGATATTGGTTATTTTGCTGATTAAATTCTAAGAGGATTTTTGTAAAACAAACATTTTTCTAAGAGTTATTCCTCCTTTAAACTTCAATTTAATTTCAAGACAGTAATGAGTAAGTTAGCTTTATTTTCAGGAATAAACTTCAGCCACTGAGAACAGAGATGAAATCCTTTTGTCCATTCCAGACCAATTGACTCAACTGAATAGAGAATTTGATCACATTTTGTAGTATCTGAAAGTGTCTTCTTACTATGTGATGCCTGCAGCTAACGTGGCAGCAATTTGGCATAATGTCCATTATCCCATCACTAAAATTACTGTATCGTAGACCCCATTAGAGCATTGGCTTTGACAGAGTGCATGAATATCTCCTAAACAGTTCCTTGTTTCACATTAGTCTGTAACTGTATATTGCAAGGGCCATGGTTTATTCCTACCTCAGCAGAAATCACATAGTGACAGGCTATGTTAAGCGATCTGTCTCTCCCAACTTGGACTCATGCTTGAATTTCACAACTAACAGGAGACTGAGTGAATGTGCTGCAATGGAAAGATACAGAACTGGAAATCAGGAAACCTGGGTTTTAGTAGCTAGGCTGCTCTGGGCTCTTGAAACGCCTAGCCACGTCTCAGGTCCTTAGCATCCATGCATGTCAACTAGAGGAAGTTAGACTAGATGAAAAACATGATTAATACCTTTTACTGTGGCGACTCTGTTTCATGATGGTTGTAAGAAAGATGATGAGGCTCCATCAGGGCCCCTCAGAAAAGAATACAGTGAAAATTAACACCATCAGCCATGAATAAGAAAAAAAAGTGGCAGCCTCGATTTTTAGTTTCTTTTATAGCCCTGGTGTTCAATGGTTCCATGTGTTTTATGTGAACAACATTAGAATGCATTTAAATAATAGTTACTATTTGTAAGCATTTCTTGTATACCATTATCTTAATTTAACCTTCAAGATAACATGGGAGATAGGTCATCTTATCCCCATTTTATAGGTGAGCAAATGGACTTTTCGAAGTAAAGTAACTTGCCCAAGTTCACACCACTAACAAGGACCAGATTTGTGATGGGTACCCAGGTCTGACCCCAAATGGCCACTCCTGTCATTGTGCTATGCTAAGTCATGTGTAAGTCTGCATTTGATGTCAACTTGATCTTTGAAGGTATATTACAAGCATGAAGTGGTTAGACAACAGAATTTAATTAGATCATCACTACACTATACAGATCAAAAAATGATTATGGACAAGTCTTCTGCAAATTTAATAGGTTTGAGAATGAAGCAGGAAAAATATAGCCTTTAAAATAATTTGCTTACAGCTTTTCTGCAAGCTCTATTTAATTTTTTTTAACTTCTTAAGACTTCATCATTTTGTAATGTGAACAGATGTGTCAAAAGCTGGAATGAGAAAAGCTTTTTAACCTCCTTTGAAATTTAGAATACAATTGAAGATGATTTAAAGTTAACCCCACTCCCAAGCTCTAGTTGTTCTATCCAAGGGACAGATCTGTCCCTTACCTAACACAATAGATAACATCCACTAAGTCCTTAATAAATAGTTGCCAAATAAAAAAATCTGATATTTCACCCCTAACTTTCCTCTCTCATTTCTATAATAGAGAACAGAGATGTTCTTCAAAAAGTTAGCTCAATTTTCCATTGTTTACTTATGCATAGTAACTTTAAGGTATAAACCCATACTACTCAGTATGTTTGAAACAGAGTGCTTGCTTAGCAAGATGAACCCAGACCAGAGTATGAAGGGTTAAGTGTGCAGCTGTGATTTTCAGTCCTGCTCACCATCCACTAGAACTCGCCTCCTCTCTGGTTACAGGGTTACATCATTAGATGAATCATGTAATGTATTATCTTTCCTGAACCCTCTATGCCCTGGTCTGTTGTATGGGTACTATTACATGCATATTATTTTCCTGTGGTGACGATGGTGGTGCAGGGAGGGAGGGAGGGAGTAGGTGGTGTTAAGAGAGGAGGGTTGTACCCTCATTTTCTCTTCTGCAGAACATCTAGCTATTGCATACTTGGTGAAATTTGGCTTGTCTTTTAGACAATGTTTTTTAAATTAGGTGTGATTATTTCTGATGAGTTCTAGATGGTCCACATAATCATCTCTTCATTTCAGCGACAGCTGAGTTTAAGTGTGTCTCTCTTATTGGAACTCTGATTATAGATCTTCCTTGACTCACAATGGAGTTGTATCCAGATAAACCCATCATAAGTTGAAAATACAGTAAGCTGAAAATGCATTTAATACACTTACCCTCCTGAACATTGTAGCTTAGCCTAGCTGAACTTAAACATGTTCAGTACACTTGCATGAACTACAGTTGTGCAAAATCATCAAACACAATGTTTTTTTTATGACAATGTTTGAATAGCTCATGTAATTTATTGACTACTGTACTGAAAGTAAAAAACAGAATGGTTATAAGGCTACAGAATGGTTGCAAAGGTATTGGTTGTTTACCCTCGTGATTACATGGCTGCCAGGGAGCTGTGGCTTGCTGCCCTGCCCATCATCATGACAGAGGATTATACTGCATATTGCTACCCCAGGAAAAGATCACAGTGCAAAATTCAAAGTATAGTTTTTACTAAATGCATATCACTTTTGCACCATTGTAAAGCTGAAAAATTGCAAGTTGACCCATCATAAGGCAGGGACTTTTTTTCAGCTTTTTTCCCCCTGGGCCTTTATGTTATTTTAAAATTGTTATTTGAAAGTAAGGTGCATTGGTCTTCTGTTTCTGGGACTCTAAGGGAACTTAGGGACCAAGAGTGGATCAATGACTACATTTACTCACAAGAATCTTGCGTGTCTTTTGGAGCAGTCTTTAAACTAGTTTTTTGCCTCTGGTGCACCAAAAATTCCATCCACCTCAAGCTGTCAGAATACTTTTCAGTACCCCCTCCTCCCACAAAATGCCTTGTCATTCATCTGTTTAAAGTCCCTCAGTGGCCTCACTACTTATGGGTTATAGTCAAAATTCTTTAGAGTGACAGAGATGCTCCCAAAGCCCATTCACTGACTAACTTTAAACCTTAAAACCAGTTTCTCTTGATTTCCCTATAGTATATTTATTTCCCTATAGTATCTTTCACTTCCTAAGTATATTTATTGCCCTGGAAAAGTGTCACATCTTGAATACATGATGAGCCGTCTTGCCTGTTATCTTGCACCCTCTACCAAGTTTGAGGAGGCTCAATGAATATCATCATTTCTTCATTTTAAGATTATTCATTTTAAGATTATCCATTTTAAGATCATGGATAAGATGTGCCAGATTTAAAAAAAGAAAACCCTCAGATTTATTACTGATGAAAGTGACATTGGAGGAAATGGCTATGTTAGGCAGTCAGGCTTGCCAACACCCTCTGAACTCGGTTTACTCCCCACACCAAACTACCAGCTTCTCCTGTAGAGGCACAGCCTACCTTGCAAAGCTTATCTTACAGTGGAAAGAAAACACAGGGCTCACACAGGCTGCCAGGTTCCCAAAAGGAAGGAGTGAGCTCAACTTGCCCAGTCCCTTTTTTCAAGCTCACCCAGCGTAAAAAAATACTTCCTTCTCCTCCTGCGGGATGGGGAAAGAAACCAAGAACTTCACATGGGAGAAGTCTCTCCACTCAAAACCATAAGAGGGAAAAGTAATGTACTTCACGTGCTATTATTCTGAGCCAGGGAAATCCTTTCCTCCCTTGTCTTTCTAAATAATTCTGACTGACTCTGCACATCCAGCCTCAATGAGGTGTCTCTGTCTCTAGCTATTCTTGGTGTATTTATTCCCTACCCTCCCTGGGACCCAACTTAACTTTGTTTTTCTTTTGCACTCCACATTCATTCCATTATAGTATATGATGTCAGTTTAGTAAAACAATTAGTTAGTCTATGAAATCCTCAAGGGTAGGAACAGCATTATGCTTCACCAATACCCAAGAATGAGTTTAGAACCCTTAGTGGGCATCTAATCAATAGAGGAGATGTTTTCCAAAAAACTTAAATGAAAGGGAGACTTAAGTGAAGATAATTTACTTCAGTGACTGCCTACTAGGAACTAGGGTGGAAATGTATCCCTATTAAGTCATCTAACCAAACCTTACACTTGCCTGATCTTTGGCTAATCTGTAGACTCAGACGGTTTTTCAGAATACAGCTCAAACAGACACCAAGGTCATTGCATAGAGAGAAAAGCTCATACTGAGATGTTTTATAGCCCCGTTTAAAAATATTTTAAATAAAGGAGAGTATAAGTTTAGAGGTTAGCATTTTTGAATTGACTTTTTAGTATTTTCAATGAGGGGACCATGTGTCCTATGTCATTTAGCATGCATAATGTCAATTAAACCACCCAAGTGGGTAGCCCAAAAGATGATAGGTTTTCTGTCATTTAAGATACTTTTAAGATTTGGGCATTGCCCATTTAATCTAATTTGGTGATAATTTTCTTTTTTTCTTTGACCTTACTTGCTTGTCCAGTATTATCTTGATCATATTTTTCATTTTTCTCTGATTGGGTTTATTTCTTTAGTCTGATATATCTGCATTCACCAAGCTGCCTTCCAATCATTTTAGGCAATGTTCAGTTGTATGTGTTAAAACCTACTTTATCTTCAAAATATTCTAAGTAAATTATAAGGAATTATTATATTTTCTGGGATCATTTACTGAGCTGGTTGCTAATAAAAAGGTTTTTTAAATGCTGGCACAATAAATACTGACATGTATTGAACACTAACTTGGTGACAAGTGTCCTTCCCCATTTTTAGATGAAACAACAAAACTTCAGAGAGAGGTAAGCAACTGACCCATGGCAGCTTTGAGGGAGTGGCAGCATTAGAACTTGAACCTTTGCTGACTCACTCTCCAATCTTGAATTTTCATCACTGTGCAACCAAAAGCGTAATTCCCTATTTCTGGAAGGTGACGATTGTCTTTGGAGAGAGACAAAACTGAATTGGATTTTGTCTCTTCAGATAACAAATCTGAGACCCCAGATAATTTTTCAATCTCTCTACTACTTCCTTGACTTGCCTCTTTAATGGGCACAGTGTCTTTATCACGGGGTTACCTTATTAAGAGACCTGGTACGTAGGAAGCTTAGTGCCTTACCTCATGTTTATGTTCAATATATAACATATTGTTAAGTAGATATTCAACAGCTGCTAAGTCCTTTTATCTTTCCCTCACATAGAAAAAAAGACCACCCCTTATGTTTCCAAAGCCTTTCCACATTTTTATTTGAGCCCTTATGATCCTTGTGTTGACAGGTATTATTACCCATGTTTACAGTGAGAAAATAAAGGCTTAGAAAAGTCAAAAGGCTTAGTTTCCATCATACATGCCTTGTATGGAGCAGAGCAAGGACTTTGTTTTTCACTCCTTTTTAATACACAATATTTGCCTCTGGCTCAAACAAATTAAGTGAAGGGGTAAAGTAAAGGATGTCAATAAAATCTACAAGTTCCCTTTTTGAAACAATATTTTGCAAAAAGTATTTGTTCAGTCTTCTACCCCTCCTTCCCCTGAAAGGCAAGAAGGTAGAAAGAACTCATCAGGAAGGACCATCTTCCCATTAGGAAGATTTTCCCTTTGTTCAGTGAAGGCCATGATCTGAGTTGACATCTAATTTTATTTGCTTTATTTTGGAGCTCCAGATAGTCAGCCTTTAGTGAGGACTGTTTTGCAATAGGTTACAAGCTGCACTGAGTTTTGTCAGAATGAGTAGTCTCAGTTGTTGAGAGTGACTTTTCTGGTCCTTGTTAATGAAAAATGGGAAGCCCCCTTAGGAAATAATTGCTATATTATGGATCAAGTTATCATTCCCTATTGGCCCTCTGGTGAAGGGACCTTGAAAAAGACTTTCTTTGATCACCACACAGTCCCCTAAAATACTTCAGACACACAGGCCAGTGTAAAATGGTAGATGCAGTTTGCTCATAATCCTGCAGTTTTCATTGAGGCTTTCCACCATCCAGTGGGACAATCATATATAGATGGAGTATCTCCCATATTTGTCTAGGATCCTTTCCTTTCTTCTCCTCTGAGCCCCGAGAAGTTGGAGGGTAATGTTGAAGGGCTGCTCGTAAGTCTGAATCTTAGGGTAAAGGCTCACTTATTTAGAAAAATAACTTGTGTCCAGATCTCTCCCTGGACCTAGAACATTTACTCTTACTTATACTGAGAGAGTGAGTCACATCACATGTCCCCATAGCTGGTACACAGACTCCGTTTTTCTCACAAGACAGCACAAAGGACAGATAGCAATTACTTTTTTGATCCCCCGCTGCTGGTGCTATAATGGGGTTTTTCTGTATTGAAACACATAGGTCAATAAAGGCCAAGGTTTGGTTGATTCTTATGATTTTCCTAATTCCTTCACAATAGCATGGGCCAACAGACTTTAATTCTAAGTTTGTGGCTTTACCAGAGAAGTAGTGTTACCTAATGACTCCCTTTGTCCCCAATTTTTGAAAGGGAAACTCTTTTGTTACATTTGAAAGAACTTAAAAATGAGAAAGCTAAGGATTAACTTTTTTAATTAGATAAAATGATTAGAAACTTCATCACAGCAGTTTTCCTTCCATTATAAAAAGAAAGTGAACAGTTTCTGTTCAATTAGTGTTCATTGAAATGTTTTTTTAAATGAAATTATTGCTGAGTGAAAAGACATCAAAAAGCATGTGACATGTTTAAGGGCCTTGCTTTTTTTCTTTTTTATGGGGAGAAACTGCTGATTTAAAAGAAATTGTGAAGTCCATACATTTTGCTTCTGTGCATGAGTAATATTAAAGTCTCAGGGCATTTTAAAACTGAATATCCCAAAAGCTTCACTCCGCTATAAATGTTTGTGATCCCCGTGTTAAGTGACCTTTGATCATGTCAACACATTTCAGTGAAATCAAATTTGCAAGGTTTATTTTAGTGAAATCCATTATTTGTGATTAGGGTGCTGGCTTTTCAACTCTGAAATAGCTTACATGTCACTGTCTTGACTTAATGGTATAATTTCAAATGATTTAGTTAGTTTAATTTGGGGTTTTGCTATTGCTACATTAACATCCTGTATATGACTTCATTTGGGGGTAAGTAGGCCTGGACCTCATGAGTGCTGAGGATACATGCTTTGGATGAGTTGGATTTATCTCTTTCTAGCCTAGAACCACTTCGTTTTTGAAAATAAATCCTAGCTGAACTCCTTGCATCTGCAGTAGTTACCTCTCTAGTCTTTCAATAAATAACAGTAAATAGCTTTTCAATAATAAATAGTCTATTCTCATAGTTTTTTATTGTCTAAAGTGTCAAACAGAAATTTATCATCCTCACCTCAGAGGCCTTCTATACTTATTCTTCATGATAACATTAATGATATGAATGATAATGATTGTAATATTGATGATAGCCAATATTTATTATTTATTTAACACTCTTTTATGTTCTAAGAACTGTTAAGTATAAGCATTTATTCAACCCTTGCAATAATCCTTAGACTGATAGCATTACTAATAATGATGATTATTCACAATTTATAGGGGATGAAACTGAGTCTTGGTAAGCTCAACTAATTTCCCCAAACTCACACAGTAAATAATCAGTGGAGCAGACACTCAGACCCATTCATATTCCCCTAGCAAGATTTTTTAAATTAATATTGGTGTTCAACCCCTACAAGCTTTAGAATAAAGAAATGCCTCTCTCCCCTCTCCATTCAAATTTTGTTTTTTTAATCCAAACTCCATTCCTTTCATTTTTCACCTAGTTTTTGCTTCTTGTCTGCCCTGGTAATCCAGGTTAACTTCTTACTGGCTCTCACCTGATCCCGTCATCTCATTGCGTAAGTTGGAAACCTCAAAGTCATTATTAATGCCACCCTCTCCTTCTATATGAAATAGACCAATAAGATATTTCTGTGTGTGTGTGTGAGAGAAAGAGAGAGAGAGAGAGAGAGAGAGAGGGAGGGAGATGGAGAGAGGAAAGAAGAGAGGTGGAGAGAAAAAGGAAAGAGATGGAGGGATGGGGGAGAGGGGTTGGAAAGGAGAGCGAGACCGAGACAGAGAGAGACTTAGGCAAACACTGACTAAAACATGTGGTTGCCACCCATTGGAGATGTATTGATCAGAGGAAGGAAAAGGAAGGACAAACTCTCAGGGAGCTTCCCTTTAGAGCTATTTTGATATCTTAAAATAGTTGAGATAAGATGAAAATGTGAAAATTCTATACTGTTGACAAAGCAGAAAGTATTCCCAAGAAGACTAAGGTTTTAACCCTGACCCTGCCTTTATCTAACTGCATAATCATAGGCACTTTCCAGTCAGTCTGGGTCTTTTTCTTGTTTGCAAAATGGATACAACCAGTCCAGCCCCATAAGATTGCTCTAAGAATCAAATGAGATACTTATAATGATAATGCACTGGAGATCAGGTTCTCGAAAAGCTTATGAATTCATGAGATGATAAACACTTGACATATGGAGAGAGCTTTGTGCTACATAAAATAGAAATATGTACAAGTGAGGAAGAAAGATAACAGCTAACAATTATTTATTGGTGCTTATTTTATGTTGGTCACATAAATTGACTCTTTAATCATCACAAAAACCATATAACATAAATACCATTTCCAAACCCATTTTCCGGTTAAGGAAACCAAGGCCCAGAGTGTAGAGTAGCCTGGTCAAGGTCATACAGTGAAAACGCCACCAAGCTAGGATTCTAGTTCAAGAAATCTGATTCCAACTCTTGTACTTTTAACTATTCCCTCTGCCTATGCACAGAGATGAGGAAGCAGAGGCCTTGCCTGTTAGAGGAGAAGGGACGTCAGCCCCAAGCTTTTGTGTGAGTGGATTCTAACGCCACCAAACCCAGCGACACAGCCCCTCTCCATGGCTGAGGGGCACCTCTGAGTCTCGACAGTGTGCCCTGCCCTCACTCAGCCATTCTTTATTGGCCATCAAGGCACTTAGACCATTTGGAAGTATTTGTTTGGGAAAAAAATTAAGTAACTGTGCTGTATAGACCTTGCATTTCAAAACTCTGGACAATAGAAGTGCATTAGGCATGCTGGCAGTGCCATTTAAAAGAATTTCTATTTCCAGTTGAGCTTTTTCTGCTTGTCCATACTTAGGCAGTATGGACATAAAAGATTATTTTAATCAGGTAGCCTTAGAAGTTCTTTCATGTCCTAGTTAACAATTCCACAATGCCTACATTAAGATCAGATTATCTTAACCTGTAATGCAATACTTTTCTCTAGGCTATTTGCTAGAGTGGACCACAGGGCCAAGAGTACTATAAAAGCAAATTCACTCAGGAGAGTTATTGATTTTATTTCTCTTTTGCATTCCCATTACATGAGGAGCCCTATCTGCCTTCTACCTACATTTAATATGGTCTGAGTTTTAAAAGCATTAGAGCAAAGCCAGCATGAGGCCCTGAATATTACAGCTTTGAGACAGAGTTAGGTGTATGCTCCTATTGAATGATCTACATGAACAAAATGCAATGGAGATCTTGGAAGGGAGAGATATAAAGTAATACAAGAAGGTTAAAAAATGGTAATGGTAATAGAATCATATATTCTGGTAAGAAGAACTGAGAGTGGTAGAACCTAAGTTCAAGTCCTATATTTACCATTTATTGATAGTGTGATCCACATGTCTATCATTTAACCATCCGGTCTATCTGTTATCTCTGTTTAGAAATGGGGGTGCTAATTCTGCCTGTACACACTCCATATGTTTTTCTTTTATAATCAGATTCATTGATTAACTCAACAAACATTTACTGAGCCCCCATCTCATCTGTCTAGATACTATGTCTGTACAGGGCATGCAATGATTAAAAAATGATAGAGAGTTCTTGTCTATCCATAATGGGGTACTCCAATAGGGAATTAACAATACTCTAAAGGTCACAAAAAAGAGGTTTACAAATTAGGTTCCAAGAGAAGTTATAACAGCATGACTTGATGGAGGTCTAGGACAGTGGTTCTCCACTGGCTGTGATTTTATTCCTCCCAGGGGACATGACAGTGTCTGGAGACCTATTTGGTTGTCACAACTGGAGGAAGGGAATGCCACTACCTTCTCGTGAATAGAGGGTGGAAGCTGTTAAGCCTCCTCCAATGCACAGTGGAACTGAGATTTGAAGTGTAAGTGGGAGAGAATTCTAGAAAATTCTGCAGAAGAAGAAAGAGAAGATTTGAAGCAGAATAACTAGCAATTGCATATGAGCCAATGTGAGAAGGAGCTTCATCATATCCTAAGTACTGAGCACAGGCCTGTGGGCAGAGGCGCAGAGATGAGGGAGATGGCACAGGAGGTCACTGGTGACAGACTGGGATAGACCAGGCCAGGCCCACAGGGTCGTGATGAAGTGGATATTGGGGGTTCCTGGAGCAAAAGCATACAGCTTGAGCAACTGAGAGGAAGAAGCTGGGATTTACTGGGCAAGGAAATGGATGAAAAGCTTATTTGAGGGGGAGGAAAGAGGAAAAGAGCTCAGATTCTTGAAGACAAAGTCTGAGGTCTTTGAGACACCTGAGTGGAAATATCCAATTCAGAAGAGAAATCTGAGCCAAGAATGTGAATGAGGGAGCCATTGAATACCAATAGTTCGAGTGTGTCGAGAGTGGGTACCAAGTAAAAGGGCAGAGAATTACTACTTGTGAAAGTGCTTTGTTAACCAAAATGCAATCTACAAATATAAGGAATTCCCATTACTATCAACATCAAGTGCAATATTTTTCACATCTATCCATTTATTTGTCAGACCTTTGCTGTTTTCATATACTAGGCAACATGTTAAGACCTGGGGATAAGGAGAAAGACATCTGCCTTCAAAAAGAACCAAGAAGGGATGCTGGGGACAGGCACAATAAATAATTAATACTATCCTATAAATGAGTTCATGTAACTTTCTTCTGCTGGGAGAGTCCAAAGGAGAAGGGCCAAGGGCTCTTAAATGAGGAGAAGACAAGGAAAATGTGTCAGATGTGAGTTTTTGATAATAAGAACCATGGCCAGATTCACCATATATCTTTGAAAGTACAGAAAATAAAAATTTACCTCAGATCTTATATATTACTTATTATTTATTTGCTATTACATACATTAATAAAATAAAATGATTAATCTCATAAACACCAAAATAGTACTTATTGTGTGCCAGACTCTGCTGTGAAGTTTTATAAATATTAACTCACTTAATCCTCAACAATCCTATAAGTATTCTTATCATTTCCATTTTACAGATAAGGAACAAGAGCAAAGAGAAACAAAGGAGTTGTCCAAGGTCACATGGCTAATAAGTGAAGCAAGTTACATTAACTTCCATGGACCTATTTCTTTACCTGTAAATTGGGATCAATACCTTTGTGGGAATGAGAGGGGTACTGTAGTTTTTTAGGAAGTAAATGATAGATTTCTATCCTTACAGTTTTAATACCAATTATAATATCACTGTTATAATGCTGTAGGCTCTGAACTTACCTAAGGAGAGGCAGGAATTTTAAGATGGAGGATGCTTCCATCAAGAGAGTTTACTGTCTTACTAGAGAGTTTTATCAGCTTGCTTAACACAATACATAATTCAAAATTTTGTTGGTTATTTTTGCTACCCTTTAGATCCTGCCTGAAAATGCTTACTTTGAGTGGAAAATGGGATTATTGGGGATTAAAATATATCTGTAGATTCACTGAATTATAGTTCTGAAAGACATGAAAAATGGCTGGATCTAACCTCTTCGTTTTATAGATGAATAATTGAAGCTTGTCCGAAAAATGGCCAAACCAAGATCTATTTTACAGCTAAAAAGGGCAAGAATCAGAGTAAGGGCCCTGGATATGGAATCTTGGTCCTTCCCTCTGGGTGGATTTACCCATATCCTTTGCTTCCCTTCCTGCTAGAAGGTCAGTGCTTTCTAATCCTTTCCCAACCTGTGGGAAATGGATCAAACTACAAAATTATAACATTATATGATGACAGAGCTTGTCACTTGGATAAATCCCAGGAGAGTGAGGTTTTCCTTTTGGTTTTTCTAGGAACTTTTAAATAATCGTTTTAAAAATAGCTTCAATGAGTTATAAGTGATCTCTGATGAACTACACATATTTAAATGTACAATTTGATAAGTTCAACTTATGAAATGATCCATTCAAGATAATGAACATATCCATCACCTTCAAAAGTTTCCTCATTCCTCTTTGTAATCCCCCAATCCAATTCCCTCCCCCTACCCTCTTGACCTCCCTCTCCCAGGTTATTCTTTCTGTCATTATAGGTGAGTTTGAATTTTCTAGAATTTTATATAAATGGGATCATACAGTGTGTACCCTTTCTGTCTGTCTTCTTTCAGCATGATTATTTTGAAATTTATCCATTTGTTTTGTATATCAATAGTTCACTCCTTTTTATTGCTGAATAGTATTCCATTGAATGGATCTATTGTGATTTATTTATACACTCACCTTTTGATATTGTTCCAGTTTCACTATTACAAATAAAGCTGATATAAATGTTTGTTTACAAGCCTTTGAATGGGCATGTGCTTTCATTCTCTTGAGTAAATATCTAGGAATAAGATGGTTAAATCATACGGTAGATGTATGTTTAACATTTTAAGAAGAGTGTGTACCATCTATTTTCCCACCAACAGTGTATGAAAGCTCCAGTCTTCCACATCTTCACCAAGTCTTGGTGTAATCTTTTTTTCTTAATATTAGCCATTCAAATAAGTATGTAATAGTATCTCATGGTGATTTTAGATTTCATTTCTCTAATAAATCATGATGTTTGTCATCTTTTCACATGCTTATTTGATAACATGTACATCTTCACTTGTCAGCTGTCTGTTAAAATGTTCATTTTTGATTAGATTGTTTCCTTATTACTGAGTTTTAAGAGTTCTTCATGTATTTTAGAAACAAATCCTTTACTAGATTGTTGATTTATAAGTCTCACTTCCATTCTGTGCCTTGTCTTTGATTCTCTTGGCAGTGTTTTTCAAAGAATAGATATTTCTGAGTTTGATGATGTTCACTTTATCAATTTGTTCTTTTATGGTTGCTTTTTTTGTACCTAATGTAAGGTCACAAAGATTTTTTCCTCCTATGTTTCTCTTGTAAGTTTTACTTTATATTTAAGTCTGTAATCTATATTGAGTTAATTTGTAGAACAAGGTGTACACTGAAGTTTGTTATTTTGCCTGTGGATAGCCAATAGCTTCAACATCATTTGTTAAAAAGATTACCTTTTCTCCATTGAATTGCCTTTTCAAACTTTGTTGAAAATCCATTGTCTATAGGTAGTAGATCAGTTCCTGTGGTCTCCATTCTGTCCTACTGATTATTTCTCTCTCTTAATGCCACGCCACACTCTTTTGATTACCTTAACTTTATAGTAAGTCTAAAAATACACATAGCATTTTTCCTCCATTTTATTTTTCCTTTTCAAAGACTTTTCTATATTCTTTGAATTTCCATCTAATTTTGGAATCAGCTTGTCAGTTTCTCCAAAACACACAAATAACTTTTCTGGGTTTTTGACTGGGATTTCATTGCATTGATCTGTAAATCAATTTTCATGCCATCTCAACAATATTGAGTCTTCTTATCCAAGAACTTGATGTATCTCTTCATTTATATGTCTTCATTTCTCTCAGGAAAGATTTGCAGTTTTTGAAGCATCTGGCTTACACATATATAAAGTTTGTCCCTAAGTATTTTATATTTTTAAATTTTATTTTAAATATTATTTTTAATTTCGGTTTCCATTTATTTATTACTAAAATGGAGAAGTACAACTGATCTTTGTATATTGATCTTGTGTCTTGCAACCTTGTTAAACTCTTTTTATAAATTCTAAAGTTTGCTTTAAATTCCAGGAGACTTTCTACATAGATAGTTATGTCAATTGTAAATACTTTTATTTCTTCCTTTCCATTATTATTATTTATTTAGTTTTCTTAACTTGTGCTGTCTAAAACCTCCCAGATAAGGCTGAATAGAAGTGGTGGGAAGGTACATCCTTATCTTGTCCTGACAGTTTTGCCTTGTTTTATTTTAATAAGGAATGGTATCAGGTTTTGTTAAGTGCTATTTCTGTGCCTATTGAGATGATGATATAGCTGTTTGTTCTTTTTCATTGTAAAAGTTTTAATATGTTGATTTACTTTGTTTTTTTTTTTTCAAAGGTTAAAACTACTTGGTCATGATCACTATCCTTTTTATAAATTGTTGGACTCAATTTCCTAATTTTTTTTTGTAGGATTCTTGCATACATACCCATGAAGGCATATGGGTATTTGCTTTTCTTGTAATATCTCTATTGGGTTGGGTACCAGGGTAATGCTGGCCTCAAAAAATGAGTTGGAAAGTGTTCCTTCCTCTTCACTTCTCTGAAAGAGTTCGTATAGAGTCATCATTATTTCTTCCTTAAGTGTTTGGTAGAACTCATCAGTGAGGCCATCTAGGTCTGGAGTTTCTTGGTGGTAGAATTTAATTATAAATTCATTATCTTTGATAGATATATGGTATGGCTATTTATGTTCTTATTTTTCTTGAGCAAGCTTGGATAGTTTATGTCTGTTAAGGAATGTATCTGTTTCATCTAACTTGTTACATTTGTTGGCATAAAGTTGTTTGTAAGATTTCTTGATTAGCCCTTTCAAGGCTGTCAGAGGGTGATGTTACCTCTCTTATTCCTGATTTTGATACTGTATTTATTTCTTCTCTCTTTTCCCCCTCATTAGTCTTGCTACAGGGTTATCTATTTTATTGATATTCTCAAAGAACTAGCTGTTAGTTTAATTGGTTTTTCTCTATTTTCTGATCTTTAGTATGTCCTTTCTTCTGCTTCCTTTGGGTTTAAATTTCTGTATTGTTTTAATTGTGTAAAGTTCAAGCTGAAATCATTAATTTGCAAACTTCTTTTGAAATGCAGGTTTTTAGTACTATATATGTTCCCTTAACTATGGCTTTAAGGGTAGCCAATAAATTTTGATTTGTTGTGGCTTTATTTTCATTCAGTACAAAGTACATTCTAATTTCCTTTTGATTTTTTTCTCTGGCCAATGGGTTATTTAGAATTGTGTTATGTAGTTTCCCAATATTTTGGGGATTTCCAGAGATTTGATTTCTGACTTAATTTCACTGTGGCCAGAAAATATAATTTTTTTGACCTGAAACCTTTTCAACTTACTGAAATTCGACTTATGGCTTAAAATATGTTCTATCTTGGTAAATGTTACATAACCACTTAAAAGTATGTGTGTGTTTTGCTTTTGTTGGTTGAAGTGTTCTATAAAGGCACTTTAGCTCAAATTGATGGATGGTTTTGTAAAAGTCACCTGTATTCTTCCAGATTTTCTGTGTGCCTATTCCATTAATTATTCAGAGAAGGATATTGAAATCTCCAACTATAATTATAGATACCTGTTTTTCCTTGTTGCTTTGGTCACTCTGGAAAACCAATTCTATTTCCTCAACACAGCAAGTCCATGGGGTCCTAGCTGGATCCCTGCTCCTTGCTATGTGGCTATTTAAAGTTGTAAATGGGGCAATCATAGGACTTAACCTTGTTTGTTTCCTATCTCTTAGAGGTCACTGTTCTTTGTTGTCTGATGTCCATTATTGAAATCCATTGTTTCAGATTCTTGGTTCAATTTTTTGCTTGTTTCCTATAGAGGTGTAAATCCAAGCCCTGTCACTCCATTTTTACTGCAAGTGTAATTGTCACGAAGTTACACTTAAACCAATCACCAGCAGAAAGCATTCAAATGCATTCCTGTCTGGGCATGGCACTGCCACCACAAAAAAAGCACTTTTTGACATTCTGAGGCCTGTGACTTAATTTACAGTATAGCAATATCCAGGCATACCTCAGAGATATTGTGGGTTGAATTCTAGACCACCACAATAAAGTGAATATTGTAATACATTGAGGTAAGTAAAGCTTTTGGTCTCCCGGTACATATACAAGTTATGCTTAAACTATCCTGTAATCTATTGAGTGTATAATAGCAGTATGCCTAAAAAAATGTACATACCTTAATTAAAAAGTACCTTTTTTCCAAAAAAAACACTATCATCGTTGAACCTTTAGTGAGCTGTAATCACTGATCACAGATCACCATAACAAATAATAATGAAAATGTTTTAGATATTGTAAGGATTACCAAAATGTGACACAGAGATACAAAGTGAGCAAATGCTGTTGGTAAAATGGAACCAAGAAACTTGCTTGTGGCTAGGTTACAGCAAACCTTTAATTTGTGAAAAAAAATGCAATATCTGTGAAGCACAGTAAAATGAGTTATGCCTGCAGTTAGATGTGTTGGACGTATAGCCGAGTGACTGTTTAACAAAAAAAAAATTATAGCCATTCCATATCAGGCATTGTGCTAACAGGAATTAAATGTGTACATCTTCTCTGTGGGCAGCAGCTAATACACACTGAGTGGTGGTTGAGAAGAAGCAGAGGATTGAAATTACATTACATTGTCCTTATTTCTAGCACGGTGCCTAGTACATAGTAGAGCTCAATAAATGTTTGTTAAACTGAGCCAAATTAAATGACATCAAATATTTGATTGGGTAGGATTCATGGTGGACTCCACTTGAATATTGAAGGCAGTAGATTTTAGAAATTGTAAACCTGATTGGGCATGAATGTATTACATGATATAAGTACTTAATAAAAACTAAATAATTAAGTAAAATGACTTAAATGATTGAGTGACTCAAGCCTCCAAAAGTATATCAGTGTACCTATTTTAAAGAATGGGGAATAAACATAAGGAATTTACCATCACATGAAGTTTAAGAAGAGTTTCACTGATATGCATATCAATGCTCTAAGAATTGGTTAAAGCTAAGATTGGTAAGCAACAGGAATAGGAATTTTGAGTTTTCATTCAAGAATAGCCTTGACTCTGGTGTAAATCCAAGTATTAATTTTTCTTGGTGCTATATCCCCTCCAACCCAACTAGTAAAAATGACCTCTACTTTCACACTCTGTGCCTTTATTCTACCATGTCTTCCTCAGGAATGTCCCCCTATCTATCTCTGCATGTCCAAATTTTATCATAACGTCAAGCTCTAGGAAAGTGCTCAATCTTCCTCGAGGTTGCCCTAATTTCTCCAGGGGTTGTATTTTTTGTTTGTTTGTTTTTCGTTCTGTGAATAGTTCATGCTACCTCTTCTAGGATACTAACCCTTCTTTAACTTGTCTTTTTGTTATTCTTACCATTCGGTATCCCTTCAATTAGATGTTAAGCTCCTTAAAGGCAGACTGCCCATCTGATAAGTCTGTTTGCCAATAGTTCAATCAAAAAGCATAGCACATAGGAGATGCTTGATATGTCAGTTGGATCAATGAATAAATGAATGAATGCATGATTCTCAGGACATTTTTTAATGTAGATTTTCCACATGTAGAGACGGAATTCTCTAGAGTAAGGAAAGGAGGATATTTTAGGAATGCTGCTTAAATGAAAGACTGGAGGGACCTGGTGAACAAAAGGTGGAAGTCCAAGGCATGATAGAAGATCCAGAGCCTGGGATTTGGAAACACAGTGAACATTTGCTCAAGGAATACAGACAGGATTGGCTAGAATTTTGGAGGATAACTTAGAAAACAACTTTTTATTTTTCTGTTGTTTGCTGAGAAATACAGAACATTTACTAGTGAAGTTTATTTTCTGGAAGCTGTGGGCTGGCTGGTCTACAGTGCATGAGGAAGAAGCATGTGCTGGGGCAGATGGAAGAGTATAAGGGCAGGAATGCAGGCAGAGGAGGGACTGTGGGTGTGAGCTGAACAGAAGAACACCATGAATGAGGAAAGGAAAAGGTTGGTTGAATTGATATGGAAAAAACAAACTGCCTAAATGTAATAGCCTTATGGTGTGCACTCATGACACATTAAGGAAAAATAGGCTCCCTACAGATTAGCCCAGGTGGACATTTTGAAAGATCAATTCTACTACTAATTCCTTCAGTTCAAAATTGAAAAGTAACTGAGATAAGAGGAAAACTTCACTGGTTATCAGCCTTTGAGACTTTCACGTAACAAGGTCATTAGTATGAACTAATCTGCCATCGCCAGAGTACAAATGCAGAGAAACTAGGTAACCCAAATCATGCAGCTCTTCTAAAAATAATACAGCAGAAATCCTTCATTTACATGATCAAACTGTTTCCTACAATTTGTACCTTGTTGTGCACTCCTTGAATTTTCTAGGTCAGTTGAGAGCACACTTTGTTTTACTGTGCATTGCCCTCAGTTTACCCCTTCTCCTCTAAAAATGATTAAATAAATATCCCCTTTCTGGCTGTGCAACTAACTCCGAGAGCACAGACTCCTTTGGAACTTCTAAGTGCTCAGCACCTTATTTCAAGATGCATTAGCCCCTGAGTCACCGGTCCCACAGAGACTGCAGGGAGCTAGTGGAACCTCCCCTCATTGTGTGGGCTTCATATTCTGAAGTAACACTCAGGATGTGTTGCTCTATTCTGTTGTCCAGATTTTATTTAATGCTTATACTGGCCTTTTTGATGTTATAGTGTGCAAGCAATTTTTTTTGGAACTAATACATTCCAATTCTGTGCAGTGCATGCTCAGGTCCCAATAATATTTATGTGTTCAATTCTTCTGGCATTATATATGTAAATTCTACCGAGAACAATAAGTAAATATGACTTTTCTCTGATACATAAGGCAACAGAAAGATTTTCTAATTATTGTTAACATATGTTAAATTTTAAGATAAACAATAGGCTATATTTTATACCCAAGAACCTCCTGGCTAGTGTTTAGGGATTCTCACTGATAACCAACTCTGTAGTTAACTAGGGGAGCATATTCGTTGGGTGAAAAACATATCAAATCTGTATCTTAACTGAATTAAGATGAGAATTGAACATATTAAGTGACGCTTTGAGGATGCATGCAGGCAGTTTGTTTTTCCATAGCTGCAGTTCTCATACAGCAGATAAATGTAGATACCTGTGTATGGTTCATACATGTGTGCATGTAACTCACTCCCTTTAATTTTACTACTTTTCACAAGCTACATAAATTCTACCTCTGTGGCCTGCCACCCAACTCTTCCGGTAGAAATAGTTTTTCACATCTCCCGCCCTCCCACTTCTTTCCCCCGCACACTTATGGTATGTGCAGTTTCGCCAGAACTGTGTGAAGACCAGGGAACACTGATGGGATTGCTTTTCACAAGTGTGGGAACGAAAATCCTTCCCAATGAAAACATCTGTCTCTGTTCAAGTCATGCCCAGTTATCCCCCAAAAGAAATGTTCTGATTAAGTTTTTTTTTTTTAAGTCTTAAGATAGCAGTTTGTGTAGCAGATCTAATTAAGAAGTTTATGTAACAGATCTGCAGGGTTTTTCCTTCAACTGGGTTCTTTGAGCTCAGTTCGAGTGTTACTAGCTTTCGCTATGCAACGGCCAAGTGCTTCCCGGGCTGAAAATTATCAGCTTTTGTGGGATACTATTGCTTCCTTAAAACAATGTGAACAAGCTATGCAACATGCATTCATTCCGGTAAGGAAAATTTCCTTTTTTATTTTAGGGATTCTCTTATTTTTCTCCTTGTTTTACTTTTATAGCTATAGATGAATGGCATGTATTCTGTGCATTTAAAGATATGGTGTATCTTCTCTGTAGTTTTTGTTTGGGATAAATATGTCTGTTTTTGTTCTGTATGAAATCTGAATTCTTAATATGGCCAAACCTTGATCAGTGAGAAAGAGTAAATAGTGACCCAAGTGAATTCATTCCACTGAAGATAGTAGTTTCTGACTGACTATGGCATGGGCTAAAGAAATCGCACAAGATTGATATTCTTCATGCTAATATTTGAAATAGCTTGAGTGTGTTTTTCCTACTTGGTTCCTCCAAAATGACTTTGAATGGCTTGAATATCTTTTATAGTGAATTTGAAACATAGATCAAAAAGCCAAAAGTTAGTTCTTACATTATAGTTCTCTGATTACTCAAGTAAAATCCACCGTAAAACCTCTCTTGAAAAATGTGATTGTTCCTTTAGTATATTATTGATGCACTAATTAGAGATTAGTAAAAATGGCTGATAGATATGTATAGACATAAAAAAAGTGAGTTAATAAGTTAGTCAGTGTCATTGTGTTTTATAATTAAAATAATGTTTCTGCTTGTAATTATTCTACCAGAGGAACCTGTTACATTTGATAGGCTGAGATGAGGTAAATTGGACCTGGAAGATTAAAGTATTTGATTCTTTAATTAGATCTATTTTGAAGGATTGAGATAAGTTATTGAGAATAAGAGAACACTCTTCAAACTTTATCCCTGTTAAAAATTATTTGCAGTCCCTCAAAAAAAAAGCCCCATCATTTCTAACATAGAAACTCAAGAGATATGTTTCTGTTAATAGTTGGAATAAATCTTCTTTGAAGCTCCAGTTATTTCCAAGTGACACAAGTTAGATGCCACTATATTTTTCTCTGTAACCTGGGAATTACCTAAATGTTTCACAGACTGTGGCTATATTTAATGTTCTTCTCGTTGAATACTATTTTCTGGTTAGATCTCTATATGATCTTGATTGTTGAAGACATAAAATATAATTTTTGTAAGGGATTTAAAAAACTAAATCAGATTAAGTCATAATGATTCTCTTTGAACTGGAATCTGATGTAGTTTGCTTCTCCTATCTTTATTAGACTCTTCTTTTGTCTTATTAAGGAGGGTACAATACCCTTTGTGAAGCTCAAGTACCTCCTCCTTCGTGGAGCTTTCTCTGGCCAGGCAGACTTACCTTCTCCCTTCTCAGTTCCAGGCCTGCACCATGATTTACCACATAACATATTTTATTCGGTTTTCTTCTCTGTCTCTCTAATTATATTGTAACTTCTTGGTGTGAAGGAGAAAAGGAAAGTAAGTTGGAGAAAGGAGCTAACATTTATTTGATTGTTTTTCTTATTTTTCTATCTTGATCTCCTGGAATATAGGTTGCATCTACTTTCAAGTCTAGCACAGTGTCTGGCACAACAAAGAGTGCTTGGTAAGCATGTTAAGAATAAATAAAATTGAGTCATGAGAGTCCCCATGTCCAACATTTCCCTTTAATACATGGCAGTTTTCATCACCAGCTTTGTCAATACTGACCTCATAAAATTTCTATTCAGATTCATCTGAAGAAACCAATAAACCTTTACTAAAGCTTTTCAGTGGGGTGGGAGTGGGAGTGGTAATTGTTAATGCAGGGATAAACCCTTATGGGAAAAAATAGCCTTGGATTCAATTCCCATAGTCCATGGCCTATTCTTTCTTCCATTGTAGTGTCTGTTCCCAGTTCCCCCTACTACACATACAAAGACACATCCAAATTTTTATTCAGGTTTGCTTCATTTTGACTGCTCTAAATCTTTTTTGCAGAACATTAGAAATTTTCAAATCTCTCATATTCTCAAATTTCTTCCAATTATTGTACAGAATGTATCATCATATCATAATTTTATGAGGACTGCTTTTGGAAAGCATAGCCATTATTAAAATATTACTGTAAAGATAATTCTGTAGAAGATAATTCTGTTTAAATTGTACCTCAATTTATTTCCTTGACAGAATATATAATTTAGATCTCGGAAAAAGAACCCCATTTATTCTGTATTTTGTGCACTTTTTAAATCCAACAATATGTGTTTCACACACACACGCACACAGATATGTATAGCATTCATGTATGGATATGTGGCATTCGTGCCTAATGATACCTTTCATTATTTAGGATACCCAAGTCAGTTCTAAGAATACATATCTTTACCATGCTCTATTAAACTTAGTAAGGGAGTAACAAACAACATTGACTCAATCAATTGCCTCTTTTAAAATAAACTTGTTTCTCTTTTGAAATAAAATACTTGGAAATAAATGATGTGTAGAAAGCAGAGATACACATTGATGAAGCTGATTGTAGGAAATCTTCACAAGCAGGTAGATGCTGTCTGTGCATCTCCTGTAAGTGTGGATTTCTAACATACTGTTAGAATGTAAAGCCCCCCAGATGGTCTGGAACATCTCTCACATACACAATAAACTGTAGGTCAAAAACGGTTTTTCAGACAGGGCAGTTCTGTGGACTAATGATAAATCTGATGTAAAAATCTCAAGTCATAATACTGTCTGCCCCTCAAAACCTGTCCATACAGGCTGAAATTCCCCTTGGTGAGAGGAAACAGAGGAAAGAAGGAAGCCAAACTATGAGGCCTTCAAAGCTTCACTATTTGATTTCACATAATAGATCATACCCTATAATGATGAGGTGGAGATCAAATCTGGAATCTCAAGCAAGTTCATCTACTTGACCCAAGAGCCCTGAGTATAAAACAACAACCCAGAATTCCCCACAGCTTTAGCGTAAGTGCCAACCAACCTAAGCTCATAACTATTTATGGAATGGATGGGAGATAAAAAGCTCCCTTATGAAGTCCGGTCAATTGGTTCTATCATTGGAGATGTAAGAGCATTCTTCTAGATAGCCAGTATCTCCGGGTATCAAAGGCTGTGCTGTTTTACTATTCAAGTCAGTAGATACACTTGTAAAAAAGAGTCCACATACTTAGTAGTTCTTTCCATAGAGACTGACCTATCTTTCTATTCAATTATTAGTTCATTGGCTCACATTTTATTGAGCCCTTGCTATGTTCCAGGCATGGATCTAGGCACAGGACAGGGACCTGAAAGTCCACTTAAACTTCTTTGTAACTGTCGCTTTGGAAGAGAGACTTGCCCAAGTGGTGCCCCCTGTCTCCTGCTGCAATATACAAAGTTGATTTTCCTTATGCTGCTAGTAATCATGTTTGGAGTCATGCAGCTTGCTGTGCATTGGGAGAGATGAATAAATGAATAATCAGGAAAATCCCTGACAGAATCTCTATGGAATTCTGCCCACAAGGAATCTTTAAATGGACACATAGATCATTCTAACACCAGACACAAAGGGTTGCACAGCCATAGTATCCATGGATTATTATAATATTTAAGAAAATGGGCAAACTTCATGAAGGGTAGCTCAGCTGGGTTTTGAAGGTTATAATGATTCTCTTTGAACTGGAATCTGTTCAGAATTTTGACAGGCAGTAATGATGAAGGAAGAGGACATTCCAGTGGAGGAAGCAGTAAAGGCACTTACTAATTATGTAAATGTGGTCTTTTTTCCTATCTGCTCATTCATTCAACCAATATTTATTATAAATAGCTTCTATGTATCAGAAATTTTATAATATGTCTGGTATATAGTAATAAATAGGACAAGATCAAACCTGAGGGCATTCAGGACATTCTAGTGGAAGAGACAAGCATTGAATAAACAATTACATATATCTCTCTATGCACACTTTAATGCTATCCTGTGAGAATTTGTAGCATTTCTTACAAGTGCAAATCAATATTGCACATTTACATACATAGATGCAAGTCTGTTGTTAGGAGAGCAAAGCAACTGTGAATATTTTGCAGGACCACTGCAAACCAAACAAATCACACTTCCCCAAATATTTTGTAGTCTTAAAATGCACATTAATTTCCTTTACAAGCAAATAGCACATCCCATCTGATATATCCTAGGCTTGGTACTTGTATTATAAAGGTGATAGCATTTATTGAGTACCTATTTTATGTAGCACTGATTTTATGAGAAGCGGCAGGGTGGTACTGGTATTGTAAAATTATGTAGTACTGATTGACATATATTATATCAGAAGCAGCAAGGTGAGAGTGATCAATCTGCTTCAAAAAGAGGGGAAAGATGATCAAGGAAGATTGGAAAGAGAAACCTAAAGATGGTTTTAAAGTAGAGGTTTATCAGGTGAAGGAGGTGAGAGAGGCTGGAATAGTAGGTGCAAAGTCACTGAAGCATGAAAGAACACTATGGCATGAGGGCTAGTTACCAACTTCCCCCAAGTCCTGATCTTCCTCTTTGACCATTAGGGA
Source organism: Manis pentadactyla (assembly GCF_030020395.1). Classification (NCBI taxonomy): domain Eukaryota; kingdom Metazoa; phylum Chordata; class Mammalia; order Pholidota; family Manidae; genus Manis; species Manis pentadactyla. The sequence goes on from NC_080027.1 coordinate 31,289,600, forward strand.
GAAAGGTCAGAAAGAACAAGGATAAGCGTTGGGTCATTCACTTAAGGTCAGGAATCCTGAAGATCAGTCAGAAAAGAAGCACTGAATAATTCAGACCAAGACTAAGGTGCTGAATCTCCAGTGGACAAAGAGGTGACTTTTCAGATACCTGGCTTCATTAGCCCTGCTGCATGTGGTCTTGCCCACGGGTTAACTCCTGCCTGTGTCTGGAGCTGAGGACACATGCCAAGAGAAGCCGAGAAATCTTGTGCAGATATTAAAGAATGAAATAAATGTAGAAAGAGAAAAAGATATGAGAAACCGTGTGGTCCCTAAGAAAGATACTGAGAGAAATGAGCCTGACAGGAAGAGCGGGAAGCTGGCAGAGGCTGGCCTGGGGCTGCCTGAGCCCCTCAGAACTCCCAGGTCTTAGTTCCTGTTCACCAGATGTCTAACTTGTTGTCCTTCCCTCCTTTCAACATGATGAATCCAAATTTTGCTTAAGCTAGTGTGAGTGGCTTTCTGCTCCTTGCAACCAGAAAACCCTAAGACAGGGGCCAGCTAGTGGCTAGTGGACCAAGATCCAGCCCTATAGGAAAGGGCAGAAGAAGAGACGGAGGGAAGCTGAGCACGCTGGGCTTCCAGGTGGAGTTCCGTCCCTCAAGACTTGACTCACATCCCCTTACGCAAGATTCCCTCATGCCTCATAACCAGGTGATATGCCTTTTCCCATATCATTTCAACCCTGCTTAACACTGCCTGAAGAAAAATAAGACTAGAGAGCCTACTTGCACACTGCTTTACTCTACACTTTCTTATTTCTTACCACGATACCAACATGAAATGGCCTCAATATTATTATTATGTCCATTTTAGAGGGCCTTGTTTAAAATCATAGAGGGGGTGAGATCAGAAGAGAAAACCCTGGCGCTGTGGCCCCAACCCCCATGCCTTTCTCCTTCATACCCACCATGGTGCTTTGCCCCTATTTCTCTTGTGTTATTTCTCTGCATTGTATTATAAGCATTTGGGGGATTTATTTTATTTCCACATGACACTGTAAACTCCTTGCAGGGCAAAACCACATGCTTCCTCTTCCTACTTTCTTCAGTGCCAAGTTACAGTGCCTTAAATATGATGTTTGCTAAATAAATCCCTGTGGGTGGGTTCATACTTCAAATGTGAGAACTTAGGCAGCAATGAGATGATAATGAGGAAATCATCCTTCTTGTCTCAGATACCTCCTTAAAATCTGTCTCCTCATGTCTAGCTTCCCTTCTGCAGACCCTCTCTTCAGTCCCTAGATGTTAAATTTGAGCCATCATAAGCTTAGGTCAGTTCTAAATAGGATTTGTTCAGTGATGAGGTCCAGTCCTAGTTCATGGTGTTCCAAGTGTGTTTTTGTCCTTTCTGGATTCTAAATATTACTTGACTCATCATCCTCAAACATGTCGGGTTCATTTCTCTATTTCATTCCTTGTAGCCTTGCTTCGTGCTTGTATTTAGTAATACCCTAGTTTTTAGTCTATTTCCTTCTGAAGAATGTGAACAAGGCTATTAATGGAATTTATATTAGGAAAGGAATAAAGATGACACTTAATCTATGGAGATGTTCAACCTAAGGGGAAAAAATAACTCTATCAGAAGCGACCTGGATAATTGCAACAGCCTGGGACTACATGAACATTTGCAGATTTCTGGTAAAATGGAATGGAGCTGTCCCTTTTGTTTTTTAACAAAAGGCAAGAGCTTGCTATCTTTTTATCTCCCTCTCTTGTGCAGTTTGCATTTCCTCTGACTGCTGCTCTTGTGACTGCTGTGCACAGGCACCCAGAGTCCATGAAAAATTAACACCAGGTGCAGGATGCCTTCTCTTTTTTCCAGTATTGCTCATTGTATAGTGTTTGTGTTGACTCATCGAAGTAGGGTATTTGCACAGCTATATGTTGCTGTGCAATAAAGTAAAGTCCATCTTCTGCCCCTCCCACTTTACTCACCCACTCTGGAAATTGCAAAAGTAAGACCCAAACCATTTTGGTTACAGAACAGAGAAATAAGACAGTTGTTCAGCGTTAATAATAGCAGTCCTCCTTCACAGAGCAAAACAAAATTAAAACACATGCACATGTGTATCAAACTCTCAAAACCTTTAATGAGCTAATACTAGATACATTCTACTCTTCTGAACTTATTTAGATATTTTTATGTAGCAGGAAGATGCCTAAGAACAATGGAGTTTTTAATTTTTATCTTGTATAGAGACTAGAGAATAGGCTGTCCTAACACTTCCCTATTGCTGCTGCTGAGACTAAACCTATCCCTGCACTAGAACCACTACCATCGTCCTGTTGATCTATCTTGGTAAAATTTCCAAAGCAGTGTAAACTGGATTATTTCTCTTTCTAGTTTTCAAGGTAGGCAAGACAGGCCTTAATATCCCAGTATTAGAAGAAAATTGAAATTCACAGAGTTGAAGTGGCCGGGATCAGAAGTGGTTAAACATCATCTAGTAGGACTACAATCTCAGCCCAGCTCATGTTTGCTTGGATTCAGAGTTTTAGCTACTTGAAAAATCTACATCTGAGTCTTTGCTCTCCCACGTGGCATCACGGGCACATTGCTGAACCTCTCCAGGCCTCAGTCTCATCATCTGGAAAACCGGATATTGCTCAGATCTTGTCAGCGTTGTTTGTGGTTTAAATGGGATAATGTGAGTGAAACTCTTAGTACAATGGTGAACCGAAGAAAGTGCCCAGTAATGGTTACCATTATTAATGGTGCTGATTTTTAATATTATTCTAAATGTAGCCTTTTGCAAATTGCATAGGGTTTTTACATATGATCCCATTTGCTTCTCAAAGAAGCACATTAGATTGACTAAATAATTTATAATCTCCATTTTATACATGAACAGAAAGTTTCAAAGAGGTTAAATGAATTGGCTAAAATCATCATATAAGTGAGGTCTTAAATATCAGTCAGATAATCCAAATCTTAATTCCTGTTATTACTATTTTTATAATATTCAAAATTAGGCAAGTATTAAAATCAGGAATCATCCAATCCTTATTTATAGTTGGATGCAACCCTAGAAACAGTGTAGAGGTGTGTGACCTGACAAAGTTCTACAGTGGCACAGTCAGCCCTAGAAGCATTATCTGATGACTCCAGGTGCAGGGCTCGGAGGTGCTCATCACTAACATGAAAGTGTGGTGAGTAAACGTCCCTGTGGAGTTAGAGTGGGCAAGGCTGACTCGTGCAATGTAAGGTTGCAGACATATTCCTCAGGCAGTTATCATCACCTTTCTGGTTGGTTGAAGAAGTCCTTTATAAAACGAATTAGTGTCTGAGTTTCCAGTCTCAATGGGCAAAGTTGTCTGAGAAAAGTCAGCCTGGGAACCAGCGCTTCCCTCTAACTTGCGACAGAATCCCCATGGACCACAAAACAACCTCCTGTCTGCCTCCTTTCTCTTCCTTTCATTCTTCTCTCTGACTGATTCCCTCCTCTATGCTAGCCCACAGCAACAGATAGTATACATCCATCTTTACTCTGAAACACACAACTGTAGTATTATCCTAGGCCCAGGAAAAGGTACATTGGCAAGCAGAACCTTTGTTTTGCAGGATAACTGAGGGTAAGAAAGCCATTGGAAAACTGAGAAACCTAAAGTGACATAGACATTGCCACTCTGGGAAGCTCGGGCAGCTGCGGGGCTAGGAACTGGCTGTCGTTTTGGACCTAGAGATTTGGAGGCTCTTGGCCATGGAACAAAGAGTTCATTGCTTAGTCAATGACAATATACAAACACATCTGCAGAATATATGCTTTGGCAACAGCAAATGCTAGCAGCAGTTAGCCGACCTCTATTTTTCTAGTCCCGATGCACTTCTTTTTATCTACTCTTTATCCATGTTTTCCCATATTAAAAATGATTCCAAGTAGAACATTAATTTTGGAGAAAAAATAGATTGAAGGGAAATTGAGAGACTTATAGATGTTATCAGAATTTAAAATAAGGGAAATAGAACTAAAATGCTCTTTACTGTGCTCCTTCTGCAACCCAGCACAAGAGCCATCCTTCATGGGCAGGTGTTGAGACATCTTTTAGACCAATGTGAGACGTGAACACATTAGAGATGATTAACGATGAAAGAGTAAAGCAAATTCACACCTCCTCCTCGCCTCTCTCCCTAACATGTCTTCTCCCACAAAGGAACCATTCTAGATAGGAAATATTTTAAAACTTTATGGCTTAACCCTATTGTGTTTTAATCTTTGTGCATATGGTCTAGTATCAAATTACGGTTGATAGGGAAAAAAATGAAAGCAGAGCTTAAATGTTAGGGAATTTTTTTCTGGAGTTAAGTCTTATAGAACATGGAGAAAGGCAAGGAAGGGTAGAAGAAAGAGCTTAGCAATGACTCTCTGCTTTACTTCAATCTTTTTGACTCCTGAATATGGAAGAGAATTGTTTTCCACTAATTGCATAGTCTTGAAGCCAGAAAAGTCACTGAATCACAGAAAAACAAAATACGGGCTATAAACATAGAGCGAGACAATCACAAATGGATTTTTGAGGTGTCTTATCTAAGACATACAGAACCTCATCCTTTAGCCGATTCATTAAAAGCTACTTTATGCTTTTTCTAGTCTGACTTTTCTGTAGTTTCTGCATGCCTTTCTTAACATCATTTCTTCTAACTTTGTGAACCTGAATAATTAAAGGAGAGATCATCGTCATCCAGAAGGAAGACTTGTATAGCATCCCTGCCTTTTTTCTAGCCTTTCCCGGCAGAGCAAAATTTATGATGAGTGAAATCAGGTCCTTGATGAGACATAGACTCAGAGGTCATCCATTTCACTCTTTATTCCTCAAACATAGAAATAAATGGGGAGGCTCCATTAATCGCCTCTTCACCCTGAGTTACTGAACTTGCTAGGTCTAAAAACTGAGATCTCCTGTTTCCCATCTTTATACCAGTGACATAATCCCTTAACTGAGTTGTGGTTACTTCCAGGGACACAGAATGCCTGAGGCTTGATAGCCATGCAGAAACTATCTGAGATGTCAGGTTTACTCCAATATAAATAACTTAAAACGTTATTTTTATATTAAAAAAGTAGATGGTTATAGAGTATAATATTAAAATTATATGAATTTTTAAAGATAAAACAGGCTTTAAATAAATGTCTAGTTTGGGGTGGATCTTTTTGGATATGTCTCCACATTCATCTGAAAAGTTTCAGCTATTCTTAGAATGCCATTTCGCTTTTTTCACAATCCTTGATTTTTTTTTTTTTTAGCTTTCCACCTAACTCCAAGCTTCCTTCCACCTCTCCAACTTCTGAAATGTACTTTGGGATAGTAAGTTAGAGCAGGGAACATTTCCAGCACCTACCTTCCTTACTCCATACAGGATGGTGCTATGACAAGAAAATATATGTGGAGTCAGGAAGAGTGAGCTCTGGCTCCACTATTAGGAGCCCAGAGACCTTGGGCAAGTTGTGTTATGCAGTCATGCCTCACTCCCCTTATCTGTACAATGAGCATAATCATGGCATGTAATTCCTAGGTTTTTAATGAGAAGTAGAAAAAAATGAGCATAAAGGACCAACATATGGTAGGCCTAGAAGAGTCTTTCTGTTTATAACTTTCCTTAATTTACATGTCGTGGTTCAGAATAGCAGGTCTGCAGCCCATGACAGGCTCCAGGCACTGACATCGACAGCACCAGGCTGTGTGGTACAAGAACTAGCCACCAGAGGGCAGTGCACAATTACCCCTTTAAAGACCTCTAAAAACCCATTTTTAACAAACATCTTGTGAGTATGTTGAATGCCAAGCAATGTCAGGAGTGTAGGTGGAGGTAGGTGATGAAGAAATGGAGACCAGGGCCCTGCTCTCAAAATGATGACAGTCTCAGCAAGGAGATACAAACATGACACATGAACTACTTAGTCATCCACATGTGTAAGAACAGAAGGAAACATTCATTATGAATGTCAGGGCTTAGTGCTTTCACATAATTTCTTTCCTGTAGTATTTATAACTCAGTGTGACCTGAAGTAGTACAAATAATAAGTGCTTTAAAATTTAGGGAGCAGGAGGGATAGATTGAGATCTGCAGTGAGGATTGAGGAAACTTCCATGGAGAGGCTGGGGCTTTGCATTGTCCCTGCAGGGTGTGAAGAATTTAGTTCCACGGGTAAGAGAGGCGACCAGGATTCAGGATGTGTAAGAAGAAATATAAACAAAACCTTATGGTAGGCATGAGCAAGCTGTGTGTTTGGAATACTGAGATTCCTGGTCTGGTGGGAGAAAAGAAGAGGGAAAGAAACTAAATAACAACTAGTTAATGATCACCTACTGTGTACAATGCCCTAATCCCTGTTCTACAGAAGAAGCAGGCCCTGTTTGTAGCCTGATGAGCCAGGTGATTGACAGCTTGCTCAGAATTCTGGTCTGGAAAATACAACTGTACGGCTAAGACTATAGCTCTTTGGTGGCTTAGCAAAAAGGAGCAGATGGTATCCACATGGATCTTTCCAGGAATAGCACCACATAGAGTGAATCAGTGAATTAAGTATGTATGGTTATGTGGCATGGGGCACATTGACTAAACCACATCTGAGATTTGAGCTAATAACTACATTTTTGTGCAATCTTCAGAGAACATTTGCATAAATAAAGTAGTTAGGTTTGTAAAAGCTCAGTGTGAATCAGTGAGACTTGTGGTGTCACAGACAAATGGAGAGAAACAAGGGTTTTAGAGTCAAAAGACCTGGGTTTGAACCCCAGCTTTGCATCTCTCTTAAGTCTGACCTTGGGAAATTCACTGAATCCCTCTGAGTCTCTGTTTACTTATCTGTAGACAAAAGAAAATTCCACCAGTCCTTCAGAGGTTCATGAGAAGTAAACAAGAAAACACAGGTGAAAAAGCTTAGAATACTTGTCTGGCACACAGTGGGTGCTTGCTCAATCAATGTTAGTTCCCTTCCCTCTTTCAGAGGAAATCAAATGATCTAATGTGTGTGAACACATTCTATAATTACAAAGCATGGTGATTGTGGTCAATACAATGTGATGATTAATTGGACCTTCAGTGATGATCGCAGACCTAGTTTTGGTAAGTCATGCATTTTAGCCTTTATACTAAGTACGAAGAAGTATGTGGGCAAGGGTGCAGGATAGAGGTCTGAGAAGTCTTTATAACTAACAGCTCAAGCAATTTTTATCTTTATCAAAATGGGATTTATTCTAAAGAAAACTCTCCGGAGTTCCCAGGTCTCTATTCTCTGTGTCTCATTCTCCAACTGCCCCATCTTTTCTGTGCTAGCGATGAAGAGATACCTAGCTCAGCTTAACTTAGCCATTAGGATGTCATCCATTTTCTGAAAAATATTACACTACCTTATATTTTAAAGGAGGAGCAAGCAGGTACATTAACATTTTAATCTGAAGGGTTGGTGGACTTTCAATAATCAGTCAACAAAATTGTGTTAACTAGAACAGACTACTGTATACTTATCCAATCTCCATAGAGAAGCAAACGTTTTGCAGTTGTTAAGATTACCCACTACCAGACTCACAGTTTGACTTTTGGCTGTGTGACTATCAGCTGGGTGACATTGAGCAAATTAATGTCACCCAGTTAACATCTCTGTACCTCAGTTTTCTGTAATGTGAGGATAATATTATTTTTACTACTAACAGAGCTAGAGCAAGCAGAGTTGAATTGAGTTCAAGCCAAACATGAATTTGCCATTCTTTCTTTCTCTTTTCTGAGCTAGGCTGATGCCATGCCAGGTAGATAAGCATCTCTGCATTTTGTTAAGTGCCAGGGAGAGGGACCGCGGTCTTCACTTCCCCCAAAGTTGCTCCCATTGGGCACTCTGCCATAACCATGGGCCTGCAAATAAAGCCTTGGCTAGCCAAGCCTCAGGCACTCACACTGTTTGCTCACACACCACCTGTTACTGCCTCAGTGACCTCACCTGTGAGGAGGCGGGCCCTGTGTCTCTGCCCAGTAAGGGGAAACCAGGGTATAGGCCAGAACCACTTGGTGCTCCTTCCTGGTGATGTTCCAGAGCTGTAGTGGACTGAACAGCATGCACCTTGTTGGACTTGAGGAGAGGGACCATGAAAAGGAGAAGAAAATCCAGGAAAGCAAAAAAGAAGCATAATGATAAATAATGTACATGCACATCTGTGGAGCACCTCTCTTTTCCTGCACATGCATTAATTCTCCTGCTAACTTCCTAGTAAATAGGTTAACTGGAAAATAGCATTGTCCCATTTTTAAGAGGGAGGTTTGAAAGAGATGCAGGGCCCTAGAAACCCACTGGGAACTGGGGAATTGAATCTGAGTCAGTAGAGTGAGAAATTTCTCTTCAGATTATGAAAGAGAAATGAGCAACTTTCAGGGCAGAAAATGACTGAACTTCCAGCCTGGTAGCCTAGAAAACTTCGGGAGAGGGACTCAGGAGACAGTGGTGGTTTATCAGCAGGGTTACTGTGCTAGAAAGACATGGATTTGAACCTGGTTATGGTGCCTTTTAGATTTGTGACCTTAGGCAAGTGACTTAGACACTTTGAACCTCCCCTTCCTGCTTTTCATCTTTCCTTCATTTTAAACGGGAACAGTAATGTTTTCCTTAGAATTCTGAGAAGTAAGTTCATTGGTGAATTTACCAAAGCCCCTGGAACATAATAGTCATTCAGTAAATGCTCAATATTTTATTATTGTTATTATCCTGTCTTCATTTTTGATACAAAGTAAGTGAAACCTGGGACATGCAGCTTCCTTTTTGTGCCTCTATTTTCATATTTGTAAAATGAAAGGGTAAAATTCAGTGATCTAGAGTGGATTTGTTATTCCTATTTTGTTCTTCCTCCCTTCCTGCCTTTAATCAGTCATTTACCAGAAGTTTTCTTTGGTGCTTGCTCAAAAAACGTCCTGATTCAGGCAGCCTGGGTGTATCTCTGCCATTGGCTTTCTTCTAAGTCGTGACTCCTGCAGGCCTGTTCACATGACTTCCTGGGGCATAGTAACTGGCCACAGTGAGAAGGGGAGGGTTCTGGCACCAGCCAGGACCAAAGTGGATAGATCTAATTTGGCTTTGAGCTGGCCTCTGAGTTGTTGGTGAGCAGTAAAAGTTAGAAGCCAAAGAGTTCTGGTAGAGTCTGATTTGTTCCTAGGAGGCAGTAGAGCCTGGTTGTCAAGAGCATCAGACCCTGAGCCAGATTGTTTGGGTTTAAAGATGGCCTGGTTGCCAGATGTATGACCCTGGGAAAGTTAGTTAACCTTTGTTACTCACTCGTAAATTGAGAATAACAGTACCTGTCTCATTGAGTTATATAAGGATTATTAAATAAATTAATTGATATAAATAGGTGCTTGCCCTTATTAGTATCCATCTCAGGGTTAATATAGCAGGAGACCTAAGGGTGTCTGGGTCATTTGTACCATATGACTCCAGACAGTGTTGATGTTCAGCCAGGCAATTTGCAGGATCCTTGTAAATCCTTCAAGTAGGAGGAGGACCCTGCCAACACCTCGGAATGTGGGGCTCCAATCCAACAGACTGTGGGAAAAAGGAGATGGAAGAAAGGGTTTCAGTTCCAGCAGAGAATTAGAGGCAGGGAACTGAGGCAGAAGTCTGCCCCCGACCTCACCACATCACATTTTTTATTTCCACAATGGGCCAACACTATGGAGGGTTAGGGAGAAAGTCTAATGTAAAGTAAAGTTATCCTGAGTTCCAAGCTTAGCAGCGATTCAGTACTTAAGGTTAGATATCTCATTTCAGATGCGATTGAGTATGTGCTTAGCAACCCCAATATTCTACTCTCCTGATTCGTATTAGGCCGTGGTCTAATTGGGGCTCACCTGATGCGAGCCCTTTGCTTGAACTGTGAAGCTAAAAGACTTGATATGGTGCCTTGTTGCAGGCCGTCTAAGCCAGTTAATATTTACCTTGAGGTTCTGGAATCTCTAGCCCTCTCCGTAAAAATCAGATACATACATAAACGCACTCATTTTTAAACTTTCAATGGCTTCCACTTTGTTTCAAGGTGTCATGCCATGCCATATATGAAAGCCATTTATAGGGTCCACGTTCCTTGTTGCCCACTCAGGAGCCTTATCCTTTAAGGCTAAGAAGATAAGTCAACGGCACTAGGCCCTAAAAGCAGCTCTCGTGTTATTCTTGCCATATGTTACCTCCTGTTTAATTTGGCCTACGGACAACCACCTGCCTTCTGCTTGCTGCAGGTCCCAGGTCATTTGAAATCTCTGCACAATTCATAGCCGTATCAGTGTTACTGTTCAGCTCCTGTTGTTTCTAGATGACTTGATACAATGTGGTTTTCTCTCCCTTTCTGCTTTGTTTCTTTAAAGTTTAGGTACAGCTAGAGTCAGTCTTTTTATCTTCCCGCTGGTTTGTCTGCACTTTGACTTAAGCTTCCCAGAGTGTGTATTTGGCTGACTGGCCACCAAACCTCACCTGCTAGTACCTTCCTTAAAGAGCTCCTCACTGTAGCAGGCCTGGTAAACATCTTCCCGTTTACATAAGAGTTATTTCTCAGATCTGACATTTAATAAATACCGAGAAGTAACCACACCAGTCAGAATCAGTGAACTCCTTTGAAAATGTGCATTCATTATGTCAGATTCTTCATTAGTGACACTCTCTTGATAGCAAGCAACAGAAGTGTATCTTTTGCTAGCATGAGCAAAGTTATTGACGTGCTATAAAGATACATGGGTGTTCCATGGAAGCCAAGAACAGGAAGGTGGCTGGAATTAATGAATAACTTGATCTAATAGTTTAAATTTTATCTGTATTCTATCTGCTTGCCAGAGCTTCTCTATGATTACCTTTATTCCTTCCTCTTGCTATAAGCTGGTTTCCCCACATGGAAAAGCATGTAATACAAAAGGCAAGCCATTTACATCTTATAGTTTAGGTTGCCCAAGAGAGATTAGTTTTCTTAAGCCTTTATGTAAATCCAGGCAAAGATTTTTGAAACTATAAAGACAAGCCTTGAAGCTTCTTAACAGAAGGAGATGTTTTAATATTTGTTAAAAATCTCTTTCTAGTTCATGGAATTTAGCATATTGAAAGGGGACACAGGAATCTACTGAGGCACCAGTTTGATTTAAGGGTTCAGTTAAAGAGTTTATCCAACGTGGATAGAAAAGATATGTACAGCAGGGCAGTGTGAAGTGTGGAGATAAAGCTTAAAAGGAACCATGAAAGTAACCAGGGAATTAGTTTTAAGACTCAGAAACCAAACTTGATCAAATTAGGCATGGACCCACATGATTGGAAAAGTTAGGAAAGACACAGGGGCTAGTCTGAGCGAAGGGGAGGTCTGAAATGACCAAGAGGTGAGAAGAGCCGATTGATGAGCCATGCTTGGAGTTCTACTGCACTCTGTGCTCCCCCCAACTGGGAGTTTTATTCCCTCCTGATGTGTGCCATTGAGAAGGTAAAAGAGTCCAAGAAGCATCTGTGAAAACAGTCTGGGGAGGGCTCTGAGGGTCCTGGCACAGAGCAGTGAGGGATCTTCAGAGAGCCGACTGCAGCAAGGCACTGGGATCACATGCTCTTCACAGCTCCCACGCCTTCTCCTGGGCACTCATTCCAGAGAGTTGTCAGTGTCAGTATATGTGAGGGGGGGGGGTGTTCACACAATCCGTACGTTCTGTTTTTTCATGCATTTTAAGTAACTTATAGCTATGTAGGTATTGTTTGTGGCTTCTAAATCTTTTTAGCACCAAGAAGAAACACTGAACTTTCCACATGACTTTGTACTTTGTAGATGGCACTGCAGTGTAGATCGTATGAAACATTGTAGATTATACTCCAGGATTTAGAGTTTCAACATCCTGCTGCTGTGAAATAATTATTATTTCAAAAAGCTGGATAATTAAGTGATAGTGACTGATGAAAGAAAGAACGGGATAGTGGATACTGGAAAAGTAATCACAGTCTTGTTGGTAACATAAGAAACTTTGGGGTTATCTTAGCAATACTCCTCAAAGTTTTCAAGGAGGTATACCCTCTAAATATATGGCTATATTTAGTTAATAATTCCTAAGTATTTACTGAGTTCTTTCTGTGTACCCAGTGCTATGAAGAATTCTAGGTAAGTATACAATCCTTGCCATTTTTTAATCATAGAGTCTGATTGTAAAGACCAAATTTACAAACCTGAAGGGGAAAATAGCAACATAAACATACAAAATGTGATAAATGGCATTGTTTGGGAAATGGGCTTATGTATAAAATTTATCCCCAGTCCACCTCAATACAGTCTATAAGGCAAAAAACAAAGGTACAATGGGTTGAAAGTCCCAAATCAAATGAATGCATGTTCATTGATCAAACTGTACTAGATAATAAGAGGAAATACAAGTATTGGGTATGATACTCAGAAAGTTTTCAGTCTATTCAAGGAGACATGGCACAAATGTTTTTGGGAGTCCTGGTAACCAAATGGAAAGCTTAGAAGAGACATCATCAAAACTAAAAAACAAATAACAAAAAACATTCAGGCATCACCAGATTGCTTTCAACAGCTACTATGCAGGACCCTGAGGCATCTTTTGCCTGTAGGGTGATCTTTGCTTTGCCTGGATCTTATATGCTGCTCTGGCTGGAGATCTCCAGTCACTGCTGGCCTCCTGTGATGGTGCCACCTAAATACTGGCATCATGGAGCAGCTTACTGTGGAAAAATGGGTTTTGAGGTCAGAAAAGCCAGTGTTAAATCTCAGCTCTCATTTTCCCTGAGCCTCAATTTTCTCATCTATTACGTAAGTATAGTGATAATAATGCCTGATTAATATTATTTTGTAGAGATTAAATGAGGGTTTATATGTATATCCTTATACATGGACAAATAATATGTATTTAGTAAATGATAATTCACACATGCTGATCAGTTCTCTTTAGTGCAAGTGTTGCCATTCACAACAAATTCTGGAGTATAAGCAGTTCACAAAGCATCCAATAGTCCTTTCTATAGTCCATCTTTAGGGACACGAACCAGTAATAATATTTAATGTTGATTTTGAAATTTTAAGTTTACAAAGCACATTCAAACATATCACCTTATTTATTCTTCAAACATCCTTTTCAGAAGATGATTATTTTGATTTTCATTCTACTGAGAAGGAAAATGAGGCAAAGAAGGTTATAGCTGACTTGTCCCCAGATCCAAACATCATGAAATTGCTCAGCACCAAATCATAACCAATTGTTCAACCATACTTAAGCCCAGGTCTTCTGCCTCCAAACCTCATGTTCCTCACCCTACACCACATGCCTCCTAATAGGCACTATTGTTTTGTGGGGTCCAGTGTAAACTATCTTTCTACAAAGCCCTGATTTACCCACAGGATACTTGCTGTTAGGAATTAACTAATAAACCATAAACATCTGGGTGACCCACTATGTAGATATGTTGACCCACGGTCATGTTCTCAATGCCCAGCGTTTCTAGTTAAAACATGGAATTTCATTTTGTAAAATCTGCTTGAGTACCATTTGCTTTATCATTCGATTAGGATTCCATAGGCACAGATTGACATCAAGAAGCTGTTAACTCTGTTAACTCCAGAGGGCGCAGCTAATGAAATGTCCCCAAAGCTTGAATAGTTGCAAAACCATCGTGTTGTGTAGGACAGCTCCCAATTAATCATGATGAGAGCATTTCCTCTATCTAAATGAAATCTGCAATTTGGGAAGGAGATTAAATGTCCTTTGGGGGATGAAGGAAAACTTCCTGTGAAAATTCTAGAAACTAGAAAATAAAGCTAGGTCTACTCAGTATTCATGAAATCAGATTGGTTGATGCAAATAGAAATTGCAATCTCTCATTTTCTAATGACTTGGCTTGTAGCATTCCTATATCAGCTTTGCACAGAAACCCACTAAATTTTAAAGGAAATGACTGCAGTTTGTACACACTTTTTTAAAAAGAAAGTTTAGCATATCCAACATGATTTTCTGCGTCTTTGACTAATTTTTAATTCCCTATCCAAGGATTTTTAAGGTATGTGATTAGAGCTGTATAGATGACAAAGATAGGATACTGCATGCATAATAGGTAAACATATTTAAGGTGTGTGAACTCTTCGATTTTGGATTGAATACAACATAACTCTCAAGAAGCAGTTTGAAGAGAAGAGCTATAAATATTGGTGTAGGTTTAATTTTGCGTCTGTGAGAGGGAAATCAAATTTCTTCACCATAGCTGTTTTAAAAAGAAATGTCACAAATTTTAACTCTCACCCAATTTATTAGAAATTCTTCATACTCAGCACAAATCCTCACCTCCTACACTGTTGTATAGAATTTAAGAGAAAATATGTGTTAAGTTCTATTGCTGACTTCATTTCATTATGTGGTAAATGTAGCAAACAAATATTTGAAGGGAGGAGGAGGGTGCAGGGAATTCTGAGCCATTCATTTATCCCCTCCAACACCTGAAACAGTGCCTCTCCAGGTCCTCAAGAAATACTGCTGAGCTCTTTGTTAATTAAGGTCACAGTTCTATTTCAGAGTACACTGCTGTGGACCCTTGAGCAACACAGGTGTGAACTGGCAGGTCCACTTTTATGCACGGTTCTTTCAATAAATACATTGGAAAAATTTGGAGATTTGCAACAATTTGAAAAAATAATTATTTCTCAAGCTTACTTTATTGCAAGAATACAGTATATAAAATAACATACAAGATATGTATTAATTGACTTTCTGTTATTGGTAAGGCTTCCAGTGAACAGTAGGCTATTAGTAGGTAGGTTTTTGGGGACTCAAAAGTTATATGTGGATTTTCATCTGTGCAAGAGGAAGATGTTTGCCTCCCATTGTTCAAAGCTCAGTTGTACTTGCTATTTAAAATTTTTCTTCTACTTCTCTTTTATAGGCCAGCCCTGCTCCTATAATTGTGAACACAGATACTTTGGATACGATTCCTTATGTAAGTAACACTTTTATTAAGATTTTCTTTAAAAACTATGGTAGAACTTAATCAGCTGAATTTAAAATCAGTACATATTTCGTTTTACCCAATACAGATGATCTTATGAAATGATGTGTAGAATGAGTTTGGGGAACTTTATTTTGATATTTGCTAAAACTCAGCTTAGTCATACAAATATTTTCCTCTTTCATTCATTGTTTTGTAAAGCTCAAGGACCTGTCACCAGAAAAACCATAGCTGATCATGTTAAAATTTTGTTAGTTTTCTAGGTGGTTCACTTAAAAGAAATTGAGTTGCTCATAGAAGAGAACATCAAACTTCTTTAGGTTTCTTAATAAAGGAATAATCAAAACAATTTCTGTGACAAAGCCTAGAACATAAGTAAAGTGATCGATGAGTATCTGATGGATTCCGCTGGACTTCTAACAAAACTGGAGTAAGAGTTTTGTTAGGGTAAAGTCTATATATAAGGAAATGCATGGTTTTGTAAAAGCATGAAACATGATATAATAGGATCTGGCAAGCAGATCAGCAAAGTCTGGGGTTCTGTACCAGAAATACAGCTACTACAATGGGTCAAAATTCTTGATATCAGAGACTGGCTGGTTAGAGGAAATTGGAGAGTGACAATAGCCACAATATGGGTGAGTGGTTGACATTATGGAACAAGGCTTTCTGAGTGACCCTAGCAGATGAGTAGGGGATTGTGACTTCAGAAGATAGGACAGACACAAGTACACACATGCAGAGAGTTTGAAGCAAGAAGAAGGGCTGCAGAGACAATGGGCAAGAGCCTGGCCTTTGATTAAATGAGTAAAGCATATGGAGCACTTAGAAGAGTAGCTGGCACAAAGTAAGTGCTTGGTAAATACAGGCTATTTTTAATCTTAAACCCCAACCTCAACTGCCTGTTAGGGCCAAGCAAATCACAGAAACAAATGGAGCAGGAAGCCTTCCAAAGCGGGCAGCTGCCACTTGGTTCCAGTGGGTTAGTACCAACGGGAAATGGGGACCAGTATTACCCGATCATTCAGTTTTTCAAGAGAAGATGGAAATTTGAATAGTCATGTAAAAGTTTGCAATTTTTAAATACAGACAATTAATTTTCAAAAATTCAAACATTGTGTTTGCCAAACAAAATGTGTCTAATCCAGAAGCTGCCCCTTGAGAGATGTCTGCCTCAAAGGAATCGGAGGTTCTGAGCAGGTTCTGCAAGCCAGGACACAGCCACAGGGAGCAGAATGCTAGAACTGGGGTACAAGGTTGGGACTCGATTACAGGAACAAATAACTGAAACTGGGACACAGGCTCAGGACAAGAATAACAGCAAGCTTGGCTTAATGCTGAATCACCTGAACGACTGACCTAGGGCTTCTTAAATCTTTCTGAGTAAGAGTTGTTTAGGGTGAGACCCAAAATAGTGTTAAGTTTACTGGTAGGAATCAAGTGGCTCAGCTGTGGGAGGTAAAGGACTCCGTTAGCAGAGCAATGCATTAAAGACACATAATATCATTATTCTATCTCTCACTCTTCCTACTTTCCTTTACTTAACAAACACATTGAGATTACCATGTACGCAGCACTGTTTTATGCATTTAACAAATACTTACTCATTTAATCCTCATAACAACCCAATGAAATATATACTATTGTACATTTTGCAGATGAGGAAACTGAGTCATTACAAAGTTAAATAACTTGCTCAAGGTTGCATAGAGCCAAGTGAACCTGGATAGCATGGCTATAGGGTTTGAGATCTTAGCTCCTATCATTGCTGCTGCTTATGTTTCTTCCTTCCCTCCGTAATTTTCTGCCTCTCAGTTTGGGATAAAGTTTGCTTACTTACTCCTCAAGACATGCATCTTTGAGTGGAAGACAGCTTGTCACTAATGCCTCAGTACCCTGGGAGCAGGAATCTGTGTATTTATTAAGGAATTATATGTCTTTACTACAGAAAATCTCCTTATTTATGTCCATTGACAAAGCAGATGGGCAGTGCTTTGAAGAAGTAGACAAGGAGCACAGAGACTTGATTTTGTAAATAGAACTCCTTTCTTGTGGTTGATCTCTATAATTTCAAAGCCTTCTGGTAGAGTTCTCATGGCTTAACTGCTGGATGGCCTCATGTACAAATAATATATCAGTAGAATCTAAGGATCTCTACAGACATGATCCATTGGTATCCCAACTAATTTGCTAGGACAATCAGCCATATATAACAATTGATCAAATTGCTCCCATTTCCCTAAGTATCAACTTTATGTCTGACTTTGAGTTCTTCAAAAACAACTTTTTTTTTCTACTTTTTTGTATGTAATGTAAAACCCTTTTAAGTTTCCGTAAGAGTAGGATCTTTAGAGAGGTTTGCTGAGCTGCTTGGTATTGTGAAAACACCCCAGTTTTCATAGCAGTGTGTTCTTGCAAAATTTATTGTACTTGTCCGGACCTAAATAAATCTATAAAACAGGAATTATAGTACCTACCTCAGAGATAGTTGTAAGGACCCAATGAGATAATGTATGTGAAACCATGCTTTGTAAACTTCTGATTGATAGGATTTTATTTATTTATCATTTTATTTAATAAGCACAAAGTAACACGAGCTAGAGAGTAGACGTGTAATGGTAAGAATAGTAAGTATGATTATCTTCCTCTATATGGAAGAAATATGAATGCATCATCTGGAGAAAATGGCAGATTCAGCACATAGCCATTATTATATATATGCTTTGAGTCTTGGCATAGACCCAACTCTCTCCTCTGTTCCTGACTCACTGGGTAACCTTGAACAAATCACTGTTACTTTTGCAGTCTATTTTCTCATTCCCCAGTGTTCTCTACTTTGTTTTCCTCTTTTCTTCCTCATGTTCTAGGTGTTCACATAATTTCAGCTCTATTTAATGAAAAAATAATTTCAGAGCTCCCCAGAGCATTTCAGTCATGTTGCATAAGAACATTTCCTTCTTTTAAAGTATTGCCTAAATGACAAATTTTAACTTATATTTTAAAATCCTCCTGAAAAATAATTCTATTATAAATAAATGTATTAAATTTGCTAATTAGCAGATTTACTTTTAGAAATACATTGTTCTTGTGGAAATGAGTCTTTGGCATACATTTAAACTACAATTGAATAACTAGAGGATATCTGTGGCCAAAGGAAGTGTCTAATAAAGGCACAAAAGGTATTTAAAGAGATTTCTGCTTTTTTTTTTTTTCCCCCGGAAAGTAAGTTAAGTGGTGTTAGAGCTCTTAAAGTGCCTGCCATTAACTTAGAGGTCACTGAAGTTCTTACAGGTGAATGCTTCAAATAAAATCAGTCTTGTATGATGTCATGGTATTTTAGGGTCAAGGAGGAGCTTAGATATGGCGCAGTCTAGCCTTTCATGCAAAGTAGAAATCTCTTATATAAAGAGTAAAATCACTCAAGCAAAAGCAAGGAGAGAAAAAGAAATTTCCCATTTTAATACTGCTGGGTTTCCATTTTCCACTCAGTCTTGTTATTCTTCCCCATCTATGTTGAATACTGTCTTATAGCAGGTACTGAACATACTCTGTTCTTAGAGAGTTCAGAGTGAGTAGAATCTGCATGTGATCTAATAGTCCAGTTCCCTGAAGGCTGACTTATTAAAAAGGTAGCATTTTACCCTCTGGGTACTCTGCAGCCACCTGGCATGGTCACCTCCTCTCCTGACACACTTCTTCCCATCAGCAGACCCTTCAAAATGTATATAGAACACCATCCAAACAAATCCCATTCTCTCTGCTTTAGAGAATAAAATTAACCAGGGAGGTTCTAGAATGTCTTTCCGCTCCATTCTTCTCTAGTATTCATTTCACAGCAGTTATATTTTGACCTGTTTTCTGGGAAGTGGCATACTCAAGAATCATGAGTTTAAATCTTGTTAAGCAACTGGGGTTTCAGTGAATGCAAACCTCTCATTTTACAGATATAGATATTCTAGCTCAACTAGGGAAGGGTAGAGCTTGGTCTACTATTTACTATTATTCCATATAACAGTCAATTTTTTGGTGTATAACCGATAACCACAAAATCAGTGGCATGTAACAATAAGCACTTATTTCTCCTGTAAGTGTTTCCTGGTTGGCTAGACCAGCTGCTTCAGGCTGAAGATGACCAGGTTGCCCAGGGAATCTCTGCTTCACATGCTTCATTCTCAGGCCCAGAGGGTAGGACAGTTCTACCCAGAGTATGTTATTTTCATTGTATGATTTCACTGTCATGGCTGAAGTACAGGAGGACAAGCCCAGGACACGAGCACAGTTTTAAAGCTCTTCACACCCAGTAACACCCCACAGGCCAAAGCAAGTGATACTGCCAAGCTCCAAGTGAAGGAAAGAGTGAATATTTGCTAAACAAGAAACTAATTTACCCTGACAAAGCCTTTAATAAAAGCGCTAAGAATTTGTATATGTCCCTTTGTAAGAAAAAAAAATAGTTTCAAGAGAAGGAATCCTACACTTTAAAAATATTAGTAGGTCAATGATAATCAACTAAGTGTCAAAGGGACCAGGTTCAGCTAATATGGGGAGTAGACATCTGTATTATTAAAGAAATCTAAAGGAAAATATTGAGAACCAAAAGAAACATCTAGCCAGTATTGGCAATATAATGACTTTACTTACCTGTGAGATACTTTGCTGTCTGCAGTTGCTTTTTTTCCAGAGGTAGAAATAATAGTGGAGATAAGGGGACAGGTTCCAGAAATTCCAGGACTGTAGCTTGGAAAACCTCCTGCAAAAGTGACAGAGACAAAGATAAGGAGAGGAGACACGACAAAAAAGGATGAGTTAGTTTCAAAAACTATGAGTCCTTAATATTATCACCCGTTGTATTTGACTGCCAAGATCACTTATGTAAAAGTTACTTGAAAACAATTATAACATCCTTGTAATATTATCAGTGAAAGTTTTGCAGGGAGCTTTAAATGTGAATGGTCTTTTGATGCAGCCCCGGCTATGATTCCGGCGCAGAGGACAGGAGAGTGGTCTAAAGGGAATAAAACGAAGGAAAGGCTGACAGTGTGAGTGATGGTTGGTGAGATGAGAGGCGAATGGGAGAATACAGGGTGATGTGGGTTCAGAGATATTGTGAAGCAAGCGAATTAGCAGTGAAGTTCATTCGGGAGCCAGAGAATGCGCGTGGACCTAAGAGGCGTTGTCAAGCAAGGTTTGAATGGTATTTCCGATTGATTCCAGCATCGGGAAGCTGAGGGTAAGAGCTGTCTGAGGAGAAAGTAGCTGATTACAGAAGTGGGATGACCAAGTACTGGTCATAGAGCTGGGCCGCCAGGCACTAATTTCTTTGAGTCCCTTTGTTTAATAACAGGCCCTTGTGATTTAGGCTGCTATTCACTTTTAATTGAATAGTTTTCCAGAATTATCCATGAAGGGAGAAGAAGCAGAATTATGTTTCTTTCTTTGAACCATCCTGGCAGTGATTAATAATGGCAAGATATTCTGGAAGAATTTGCTGATCTTAGTACATTTATCCTTCAGCCAACAAATCTGTTTCTTTTTCTGGTTTTTCCCATGAACGCTGTTAAAACTGTATTGTTTATGTTTTTATCTGTTAGGAATGAAGTGTTATCCAGAAATGAAAAATCCTTACCTGCCAGAAAACATCTTAATTTGGACTTAACTTTGCCCATGAGGCAATGAGAATTTAGCAATGGAAGCAAAGCTATCAGTATTTGTTGCAGAGTCAAACCTAGCCACTCTAAATCCATTTCTCAACTGCCACAATCAGCAGATCCCCTACTTACCACTTTGTAACTTTGCTCTGAAAGGTTAGAGGTGGAACATAATAGTGCTTCTCAATGTTAATGTGTATGAGAATTACCTGGAGATCTTGAAATGCAGATTCTGATTCAGTAAGTCTGGGATGGGGCCTGAGAGTCTGCATTTCTCATAAGCTTCCAGGTGAGACCCATGCTCACTTGTATACCACACGATGAGTAACAAGAGAATATAATGAGAAAGACTGGGAAACAGATTCGGGAAACTAGGTTCTAAGCCCACCTCTGCCAATTAGTACTTGTGTGAGTTTTGGTTAAGTCAAATTATCTATCTAAACCTCTGTTATTTGTAAAAGGGGGATAATATTTGTCCTGTAGGGGTGGTTAGGAGTCCTTTTCCTTATATGTGGAAGGTACTTAATAACTGCTCATCATAAGATTGGTGTGTGGGTGAGGTGGGGGGCTGGGCAAGGAATGCCTTTGATAAGATAAAATATTCTTTTGACTTAATCTTGAACTGTTGCCAGGAATACAGAAACCTTAGCTAGCTAGTGCAGGGGTAGGCCCAATAGCAGTCACACAGGTCCACGAGCCTATGTACATCTAGGTCTTTGCTTCTCAAAGGTGACTCATTGACTAGCAGCATTATTATTACCCAGGAGCTCGTGAGCATAGAACCTAAGGCCCCACTCAAGACCTACTAAATCAGAATCTGTATTTAACAAGAACCCAAGTGATTTGTATGCATATGAAAGCTTGAGAAGCATTGATCAATATGACAGACACTTCTTTGGCTTGGATCCTACTGTCTCTGTTCTTGCACATACCTTCTGAATCAACAAATTAACACACTTAATGACTGACCATGCTAGCTTCTAGACCAGTGTTCTCCAAGATAGTAGCTACCAGCCTCATGTGGTTACTTAAATTTAGTAAAAATAATATAAATTAAAACTTGAGCTCTAGGGTTGTACTGGCTGAATTTTAAGTGCTCAGTAGCCATTGTGTCTGGTGGGTACCATATTTGACAGTGTAGATATAGAATATGTCCATCATTCCAGATAGTTCTATTGGACAGAGCTGTTCTAGATAATAAACAATAAGAAATAAATAGAAAGGAGAAGGGAGCTAATGTTTATGGAGGAACCACTGTATATTTTCTAGTTGCTTTATATATTACCTAACTAATCATCAGAATTACCCTCCCAACTTTTGTGAGTTGATTCCATTTCCTCCTTTTTAGAGTTGAGTATTTTCAAAATTTTCTAACAAGTCATCACTCTTCTAGGAAATTGTGAATATGCTTACATGGAAGAAATTGTCCTTGTCTTCATGGCCCTTAAAGGCTACTGACTTCCAGAGCTTTCTGTCATACATGACACATATGGAGGCAAATGCAGGCAATTACTGAAAGCTTTCCTAAAAGTTCAGTGGTTCTCCCATCATTTTTTTTTGAAATTATAAAATTCCTATATAGGCTAAAATAAATCTTAAAAAATTTTTCTTTTAAACAGAAGACCTCCTTACTCATTCACAAACCTACTTCAGCCTTCTTTTTCCTGAGGTACCCTTATAGAGGGCAGATTTCTGGCTCCTTTACTCATAACTCCTCATTCCCTGGGAAGCCTGTAATAAACTTGTCATATTGGACCCAAGTGCGGAGGCAGTGGGGAAATGTAACTGTTGTCCAAGTGGAAAATATGATTGATGGGTGAGAGTCATCACCCAGGCCCTTATTTCTGGTAATGGTTCTTCTGAAGGCACATGCCCCATATACATGGGTAAAGAAGTTTCTCTTGTTCCAAGAAACTCAGCCTCACAGAGCAAGTTAAAGAATAAGGGGAAAGAATCCTGAGAAATACTTGTGTAGTTTCCCCACAGCATTGCTGCTACCCAGGATGTGGTCAGTGAAGCGGTAGCATCAGAGCTCACCAGGCATATTATTCCCTAGTTCCACCCTGATCTATAGAATCAGAATCTCTGAGGCTGGGGACAAGGAATCTATATTTTTACACCTCAGGTGATTTCGTATGCACGTAAAGTTTGATAGCTGCAAGTGATATAGGCAGTGTAGTTCAGGAAAAAAGCCAGGCACTGAGAGTCAAGAAATCTTGAGGCAAGTTTGTGTGGCAAGCTGGCAAAACGGGTTAAGCAAAAACAAACCAGCAAGATATTAGGAAAATAACTGAAGGCAAAACAAAATGCAATTTCTAACAGGTTCAAATTAGCTAGATGCGGGATGGGGAGCAAAAATGACATACAGTTACCCCAAAGCTCTTTATATGCTCATTAGCATACTAAAAATCATACCCCTCAGCACCATGACAGTTCTGAGGCAGACCACCAAAGACAAAAAGAGGGTGTCTTCCTATTTCCTGCAAATCCCTCCCTATTCTGAGAAAACTCCACCTACCAATGAATATTTCATCCCCTTCTTAAACTCCAGCTATAAGACCATGCAACCTGAACGTCACCATGCTGCTCTCTTCTGGAGAGGTGCCTGCACTCTCTTCTTGGGTGGGTACTCTTGTTTTCACTTTAACAAATGTCTGCTTACCTCTGGAGCACACCCGCACTCCTTCCTTGAGGGTGTACTTTTGCTGTATTAAATGACTCTTTGCTTATACCTGCTCAACCTGCTCGTTAATTCTTTTTTGATCAGAGTCAAGAACCCTCTCCTGGGTTGAGGTCTCACCTAGAGTGCAGAGGGACCTCCCCAGTTTGGGTTTCCTGGCAACACTAGTGGGGACCCCAAGAAGCTTCTGGATGTTGGACTTAAGTGGGGGGTAAAGGGTAGAGTAGGAGTATTACGTACAGGAAAGATGAAATAAAATTCTAGGAACTCACTAAAATACAATGAGAACACAGTTAATATTCATTTGAGCCAACATTCAATCCTGGTGATGTTGTTTTAAATCACATGGGACACTTTTTAAAAACATTGGCTTTCATAGTCTAGTGGAGTCTAGCGGGTAACAGTGGTAGCGCATGATGTTAAAACACCCCTTGCCTATCTCTGCCAGGCTCACTCCTATGCGTCCTCAAGGATTCAGCTTAAGTAATGCTTCTTTTGGGAAGCTGAGATGAGGTGTGCCTGGTCTGTGCTTCCACTTCACACTCTTCTTCTCTTTTATGGAAGTAATCATACTGCATTATAACTGTTTAATGGCTGATATTTCTTCCTAGACTATAAACTCCATAAGCACAGGAAAAAACTGATCCATGTTTCCTACCATTGTACCTCTATAACTTGGCATGTTTTTGGTAGGTGAGCTGACTGGCTCGTGGGCTGGAGATTTAATAAATGAACGAAGATGTGAAGAAACTGCTTTTAGAGAATATGCTATAAGGAAATCCTATTTGAGGAAATCAGAAAAGGCAGAATTTTAGCTGGCTATTAAAGGATAAGTAAGACGTTTCCAGGCAGAGTAGGGAAAAGGCATTTCAGCAAGAGGGAACTGTATGGACAAAGGTCAGAGGCTTAGTAATTTTGTTCTGAGTTCTGGGTGACTGAAGCATAGACTGTGCATAACAAGTGGTTAGAAAGGCAGGTTTGAATGTGACTGTGAAGGCCTTGTTTGCTTGATGTGGGATTTAGACCCTAGCCTATAAGCATTGCCATTAGTATCATCTTCTCATATACTGAAGAATTTGTATATGTGTCTTTTTCTCACCACTATGACCTTGTCTCTGCTGCTATATAGTAGGTACCCTGAAATATTGTTAATAAATAAAGTCAAGATACAATAGTGGCCACTTAACAGCAAAGGACCATAAGCTTTTCTTGAGCCTTTTCTATATTTCTTTATCTCCTTTCCTTTGTTTGCTGTGCTTCATCAGCCCAGAATGCTTTTTCTTCCATATCCATCTTTTAAGACCTCATTAAGTGGATATCTCCATCAGGAAGCCCTCATCAATCCCTCTAGGAAAAATTAATGTTTCTTTCCTCCTTGATTCTATAGTATTTAACTAAAAGAGGTCACCTGCTTTAGTAGAAAGAGGGTAGATGCTGGGTTATTTGATTCTACCTTATACTAGCTTGGCAACCTTGGAAAATTAACTTCTCTGACCCTTTACCTCATCTCTGTAAGTTGAGAATCTTGCATGGTGTATTTTTTAGTAAATAGGTTTGGTTACATATAACAAAGCCCAAGATACTGCTTTTGCAAGATGGAAATGTAATTCCTCTCATATATTGCAAGTACAGAATAGTCTGTTAAGTGGTCTGCTTTTTCCACAAGGTCTTAAAAGGACCCAAGCACCTTGTTTTGCTCTACCACCTTTGGGCACTGCTCTTGTGTTAACAGTTGCCATGATGACATGCCAATAAGCAGGTTGGAAGAAGTATAGAGAGAACAGCACAGAACTCCCCTTGAAACATGGTTTCCTCTTATATCCTAAGGTTGAAACTTATGCACAAAGCCACACCAAGCTGCAATAGGAAACTGATAACATTCAGTCTTTATTTAGGGCTGCCCTGGACACAGATAAAAATTAGGGTTCCCATCACTGTAGAAGGAAAGAATAACACTGGAGGACAACAAGGGGCCTCTGCCACACAGCACAGGTAGTAGTGTTCCTCATTGTGGGAGCTTTCTCCCTGGGAATGCTAAAGATGATCCATGAAGTACTGGAAGCTTTCTCTTTATATTTTCTAATTTTAGTTCCAACATTTAAATATGTTTTGTAATAAACATGTATAATTACAGTTGTACAAGTATATAATTACTCCACCAATGAGCACATATGGGAAATGCATGCCCACAAATATTTTATAGATACAAATGTTCAATTAAAAACTATACAGATCACTGATTGGAAGCATTAGAGTCAATATTTAGATATTGCTTGTCTAATCATAAGTTCTCAACAAATGCCCATTGTTACTGCGCAGAATTAGTATTCACCACCTTCTTCCTAGTTAACTAGTAATTCTTATCATTCAACATTAGCCAGAAAAAGCTGTGTTTAGCTTATCTTTAAATACCAGGAAGCATCTAGCTTAGGCCCATGTTCATAGTAGAATTCCAATATAAGTTCATCGCTGTTACATTCAGTTATATTGTTCAAATTTAGCTGTTTTAAGAATAAATTTTCATTTCAAAAAGTAGTTTATCAGTGGTTATATTTTCATTTGATATGTATGAACACATGTAATGAGGTGCATGTTGCCATTCAAGAGTGAGGTGCCCAATTTATTGGCTTAATTTGCAAAGTTTAACATGCTCATCCATACCCACTCCTCTCAAAATATGATGTTTTTTAAATGTCTTTCTTGCTCACATGTATTTTTGAAAGAAAATGTAGTCAGTCTGTAATGCTCGGAAGGAAGTATTTTCCTAGCCAGGGGCAAAGTACCTTTGAAACTGAAATCAGTCAAAGGGAGAAATAAAGTGGGAGAAGCTTGTTTATTGCTTACAAGCAGTTGTCCACCTCTGCTAGCCCTGTCTTTCATGACCCTGCTGTGAAAAGGGACCTCATCCAACCTTTTGGGTCCAGATATGCCCTGCTCCCCTTGTAACTACCTATTGATATGAAGATAGACTACTTTTCTCCGCCCCTTGGAAACACTTATTGATATGGAGGTGAACTAAGGCCAGGAGAGAGATTCTGGAAATATTACAGTTTTACCCACACAGTCATATATAATAAGAAAGATCATTGTTAGTTGGGTGAAATGAAATAGAAGAAAGAAAAGAATGATAGTTGAGAAAAAGCAAAATCAATAAAGAAAATGAGAACAGAATAAAAAAGACAATGGTGTAATCTTTATATTATCTTCCTTCAATTTTAAGAGTATTATAATTGGAAGAAAGCTCAAAGAACACTATTTCAATTTTTTTTTTTCAAAGAAAATCCAGAAATGCTTAAACATTATTTTCTTATGGCCTCAAGAATTTTGTTTGAAGCTGAGGGTGTTTTATAATCTCATCTCTTCCTTGTTAACTTTTGTTGAGCTTTTCAATGGGCTTCTTTTTTCTACACTGATATTTTTCAGAGACCAATTCTTTAGTGGAGGGTGACGATAGCTGCTGATTCTCTGGGGAATTGGATAGCCACCCTATTTCTTTGTGACTCTTCCAGTATAAATTCTTCCTTTGGTGCTCACACATCATTGTTTGAACTCCTTCAAAGCCTCTTTTCATTGCTGTTCACCTGAACTCTTTCAGTTCATCCTGAAGAAACAGGCTCTTTTTTAAAAAAAAACTGTCTTTCTCTTAGTAGCTAATTGTCTTTCTCTCTGAGAAGTCTGTGATTTTGGATGGAGATTACCTTGGCTTTGTTGTCTGGCAGGCTAAATTCATAACCTTATCGAATCCACCTATTAGTCCTATAACATCGGGCAAATCACCTGAAGGTCTGGGCCTCAGTTCCTTCCCCTGTAAAATGGGATGACTTCACCTACCTCGTGGGTTCATCCAGCATGTGAACTGGTGAATATGAAGCACTTAATACAGAGCCTGGTACAGAGGGGTCAATTATCTCTGATCTGTGTTTTGGGGGGGCTTTTTTGTTGTTGTTTGTTTTTGTAGCTGACATTTATCTTAAAAATAATTAACATTTTGAGAAGAAAAAATACAAATAAACACTTGAGGATTTGGTTTTCAAAAGAATCAAATGATTCAAGTCTCCTGTCTGTAACAACAGGATTTAAGATCAAGAGGCATTGTTGTCCCATTTGGCTTAGCGCTGGGATTCCCCCTCCATGTGGTTTTCAGTGGTTCACTTCCCTGGGAGTCTCCTCATTTCTCAGTGTATCATATCTCGACACTCAATTACTTTCCCTCCATTGTGACTTAGCAGTTCCAGGTTTGCTTGCATGTTTGAATAGTAAGATGAACTTTCATGAACTTCTCCTTTGGTGAAAAAGCATGTTGCTGCTTCATAAGCAGCTCTCATAGCAAAATGTTTTGACTACCCCGATTTCCACCAGAGCTGCAGATGACGTTTTTGCCCAGAGGTGTTTTATTTTGGAAACGCTAAGCATAAAATTCAAAGAATAGCAATCTAATGAGGTGTATATGAAGGAAAAGTGGTCATGGAATAACAAAGCCAAATAGGTCCAACCATATGCTGAGGTGAACAAACTATAGCCATTCATAATCAGTATCTCTTTAAAGACAATTGTTGTTTTTAAACACATTTCTAATACTTTTCCTGGTCCCCTGAAGCAGTGGTTCTCAATCTTAGCTGTACATTTTATGTCTTTATGTGCTGTAAAAATACTAATACCTGGGCTCCAGGAACAGATTCCTTTTTAAAAGACCTGACTACAGCCTGGGCATAGACATCGAAATATTTAAAACCTCCTTAGGTGATTCTTTTGTGCAATGAAAGTTGAGAACCACTGACTTTGAGCTATAAAATGAAGAGAGTTGGATCTATTTGAACTGGAGTTATCAACTTAGATGCCAGCACTTATGGTGTTATTATTTTAGGGGAAAAAATAGTAATCCCAGTGTGGGAGGTATCACAATAAATCAAGAATGTTAAAGGCCTTCTAGGGGAAATGGTTGGTTTAGTGGACTCATTATAGATAATAAACTGAGCTTGCCCCCTTTAACTTGATAACAGACACAGCCACTGCTAACAGAACTGTCTATTCAAGGCACATGCCCCCAGGTTCAAACATGATCATGATAGCAAAATGCACCTCCCCCTCCACCACAAAGATTCAGCTGACACATGTCACTATTTATGAGCTGTAATTGGGTTAATTAAAAAGGGAGGCATGGCCTGTGCTTGATCCGTTTGGCCTAAGGGCCCCCAACAAAGCTGATAAAAGAAATTTTCATGCTACACTACTGCTGAAAGCTGGTCTGCGGTTGACCTTTAGGTAGGTTATTGTAGTAACCTGGGGCTCAGTGTAATTAGAAACAATCAAATATCTAGGATCTGTGCAAGCCCTTCAGAAGCTTTCCCTGACAACCCACCTCGCTGAGCTTCCCCTTCTCTGCATGCCTATTGTTCGTACTTTCTGAAATATACTGGTCAAAAGTTTATTTAATTCAAGCTCATTTGATGGCAGCTTTGTTTAATAAAATGAGTGCTTTGATGGCAAAATGATCTGGCTCCCTCCAAGTGAAGCATTATGTTTGCATGGATAAGAGTATAGATTGGTGTCCAAGGACAGTGGCTGTTACTTTTATGATCAGCACTGCCACTTAACTAGCTGTGTGCACGCACGTAAACTGGAGCCTTAGCTTCCTATTTGGTAAAATGGGGAAAACTGGAAGTATTTTATAGTACTGGTAAGAGAATGATTAGAGTGATTTCATACATGATTTAATAAATGGTAATAATAATAGCTAATAATTATTGAACTATATGCTAGGCACTATTAGAGATTCTTTACATATGTTAATCTGTGCAGTCCCCTGTAGTGCCCTGAGAAGTGTATTGTTATCGCCATGTTATAGGTGAGAAATCTTAAGGAAGAGAGAGATTCTTACATTGTCCAAGGTTACACAGCATGTAGGGAGGGACATTTGATAAGAATAG
Source organism: Manis pentadactyla (assembly GCF_030020395.1). Classification (NCBI taxonomy): domain Eukaryota; kingdom Metazoa; phylum Chordata; class Mammalia; order Pholidota; family Manidae; genus Manis; species Manis pentadactyla. Next base: position 31,318,838 of record NC_080027.1, read on the forward strand.
CATTATGCTACCCTGCCTCTCAGTAGTTGTAATGAAATTGAGTTTGCTGAGTTACTAAGAGACTAAGGAAGATACTGAAAAGCAGCTGAGGTCAAACATAGTGTTGTTATACACCTCATTAATAAAAAGTCAAAGAGCTACAAAGAGAGATAAGTTCCCAAAAGTGGTAAACAGGATATTTGTAAGTGTGCAAAATATGTTGTTGGGAAAGTTAAAACTGAAACTTGGAAGAGATCATAGAAGTGGTATTAGTGATGTCATTGTACATAACAAGCAATAAGTAGGACTTGAGAATGAATGACTTGGTACAGATTGGGTGAAAGTCCCAAACAACATGCTTTCATGTATGTTATTTAATTCTCAAAATACTCATAAAGGGAACAGTCTTTTTATAGCTAAGGAAACAGAAAGATACTTTGAGATCATGCCGTTCATGAAGCTTATGTCATTAGTAAATGGCAAATTGGACTTGAACTCGGGTCTTCTGACTCCTCCCAATAAACTGGCCACACCATTCAGGGCAGGTCTTTGTAAGCATTGTTGGAGCTCAGCTTCCTTGTCATCTGTCAGATGAGGGAGCACTCCTATTTGATGTCCTTGGCCTCTTCCATTTTTAAAAATTTTTATTTATGTTCTCTGAATTTCACACTGCTAATAGGTACTGTGTTTCATTCATAAAACAAAAATTCCCGAGTAGCTACTGTGTGTCAGACACACTTTAATTCAAATATTGGGAGCAAAACAAAATTTTCACTCTCACAGAGCTAACATTCTAGTCAAAGAGCAATAAACAAAAATGAAGCTTTAAAGCAGTAAATGCTCTGAAAAACTAAAAAGCAAAGTGATGTGATAGCGCATTGGGAGTGGGGAGGGCAGTAGCTTCTTTAGAAAGGGTATTTAGAGAAGGCTTCTTGGAGGAAGTGATATTTAAGTTGCTACCTGAATACAAGAAAGAGACAGATATATGAAGATCTTTCAGTGTTGTTTATCTGTTCTATGTTTTCCCCTAACTATTTCCATAAAACCTAACTTTCATTTGCATTTTTTTGTTTCTTTTCCTTCCTGATTCATTCCCTGTCTTGGTGATTGGCATCACCATTAATTCAGATGCCCAAGCCATATTACATTTCTAGGACTCATCCTGACTTCCTCTGCTTCTTATCCCTGCGTGTAGGCAGCTACCAATTCTTACATAGTATGTTTGCCAAGTATCTCTTGTCTCTCTCCCATCTTCTTCACTGCTGAGGCTCTTACTCTCCAGGACTCCTGCAGCTGCCTCTAAACTTATTTCTCTGTTTCTTCCTTTCCCTTCTTCTAGTCCTCATAGCTCTCTGAGTTATTCTAAAAATTAGTATAGTCCCTTTATTTAACTACCTAAAAATCTTTAATGGCCCTGAATTGCCTCATAAAATCTAAATCCCATAGTGTAATATTTCACACCATTTACCCGTCATACCTGTCATCCTTTCCCGCCCTCCCCTCCCATGTGCTTACCCTTGCTGCTCAAAGGGGAGTCCTCAGGTCATCAGTATGAGCATTACTGGGCAACTTCTTAGAAATGCAGAGTCTCAGGCCCACCCCAGGTGTACTGAATCTGAATGCATTTTAACAAGATCCCCGATGAGTCAATGGACAGCAAAACTGGAAAAGTACTTCTCTGAACCACCACTCTGTGCTGCCTTAGAGCAGCTTAAATTTGGTGTTATTATCAAATGCAAAATATTTATTTGGTTCCCTTTTTCTCTGGGCCAGTCAGACACTCATATCTTCTGTAGCCTCAACAAAGTAACATGTGAAAAGTTCCAGGCCACATAAATGCTCCCTCAGAGAATATGTATTTTCCATTTCTCATATTCTGTATCACATGTTGTGGGTAAAATGAAGGTTCCTGTGGCCAGAATTCTCACCTGGCCCTGGTCAGCTAGCTTACTATACACATGTGGGCAATACATTGTTATTGACTCTATATAAAGAGCTCTGCCCAGTGCTCTGGGTGACACAGCAGCATGGCTGCAAGGCTGCAGGAGATCAGAGCAGAGGACAGAGACTGGGACAGTTGTGTGGGCAGAGAGGCTCAGAGGCAGAGCCCGGCTTGCCGCATGCAGACTGGCTCTGAGTGGATGGGATTTTAGTGACTGACCTGCTACTGTGGAAATAAAGTTGGGTATAACCCTTTCACCCCAAGAACGTTCTACTATCATTTCTTTGGTCACATTGAACCCATAGTGAACTTGTCTGGGGCTGAAACCCATTGGCAAAACACATGTGATATTGCTGCTTATTGAGATATAATTAAAATATTAGTCCAAAGTGTTGACACCATTGACGTCTGAGTTTCCATAAACTGCTTGAGTCATGTGGATCAAGAGAAATGTGGTATCATCTCATCATTAAAAGTAGTTATACTGTGATATTGGAAAAATTTGGAAGCAGGAGGTTAGATGTCAAAGCAAAAAGAACATTTTAAATCCTCCATTGATTTTCTTTCTCTGTGTTTGCTCCCTTTTATTACAGGGATACCTGCCAGTGTCATTTTCTTCTTTCTCTGGTTTATAACTTTTCCATTAAAAAGTAATTTGAAAGACAGGATGGCCAGGGAATTGTATCTTTGCCTTTCTTATAGCAGTTAATCATTCTGTCTCACAGTTAGAGTGCATACCAGGGTATAATTGCAACCCCAAGCATCTGTACAGTATATATGATAAATCAGGCACTGTGCCAAGGAGCTTTTTATCCTTAGATAATTCATTTGATCCTCACTGCCACTTTGTAATGGAGATGTAATTATAATCCTCATTTAACACATAAGGAAACTGAGGTCCAAAAAGTTTAACAATATACCCAGGGTTCACAGCTTGGGAAGCTGAAATTAGAGTTGAACACAGGCAGTCTGACTCCAGAGCCCACCTGCTTTACCAACATATTACACCAGCTGGCCATGATTTCATTATAAACAGCAAGTATAGAAAGGGGCATAAATAGTAGTAAGCTCCCTGGATCCTGGAGATAGGTGTTATCTTACGAATGTATCTGAATTAAAACCTTGGTCCAACAAAATTGTATTTTTTAAATGATAAATGTTTCAAACATCTAATTGCTCAACAACCTCCTTTTCTTTCACTTACCACATTGGAGCAGAATGTGTAGCATTGAATTAAAATCACATGGGCATCAATTTTGAAGATCACTTGGCCATAACTCTTAAGAGTCGCTTGAAATTCTTTTCCCCTGAATTAGCCAGCATGAACCACATATAAATGAGCAATTCATAGATAAGGGTAAAACTCTGATTAAAGTCTCCTTCTCTATAGGTAATAACTAACGATTGAGTGGTTGCCAAGAAGTTCCAAATGAGTTGATGCCAGATGAATGTGTCAAAGGCTAATGTGCTGAACACAATTAGTCCCTCAATCCTTTTGAATCATAATAAGTCTAGGACCAATGCAATTAATGACTGAAAAAGAAATGGGAGAATTCTAAAAAATGTCCCCAAATAGTCAAGTTCAGTGGGAGCTGAAGGTGTGATAAAGAGATGATAGTCAAAAAGAGGTATTAAGGAATAAGAAAGTTCATCATATCAGTGAGGCAACCAGAAAAGGAGTCAGATACTCAGAGAAGACCAGTCGTGAAATAGTATGCCATCTTGTTTTAATTAAAGTGAACACAAGATTTTACAGTCTTCCCATAGATCCAAGCATTTGAGTCCAGATTTTGTGGTGTGTGAGAAGGTATAATTTACTCATTCAGTATATGTTTTTTAAAACACCAACTCTGGCACAGAGCGAGCTGGTATCTAAGAGATGTGGTGTATATGAGATTGCTTCTGCCCCCCCACAGTTTATTAGGTGAAGGCTAAACTGTTATAAGTAAACAACTACAACTTGCTATAGGTGTGGTAGGAGATAAGAGGTGCCATGGGCACAAACATGGGAGTATTTAATTTCCTCCACAATTTTCCGTGACTTTCATGGCCATAGAGATATCTCATCCAATGCCTGCTTTCCTTTATATCCATATCCACGGTATATTTCCATAGACCTCATTCTCTCTAGCCACACACATTTATTTTCCTATATTTCCATGATGTTTCTTAACCTGCATACTTTTGCTCTTCTTCTCTATACCTGGAATGTCTTCTTTCATCTCCATCTGACAAAATTTAGTCCATCTGTACGGTGTAGCCTCCTGAAATGCTACCTCCTCTCTGAAGCCTTCTCCTTCCTCCTGTTAAGTGCACCCTTCTCTGTGTTCCAATAAACTTTATACTTAACTTATACCACATTACTTTTGATTATGCATCTGTAACTCCCTGAGGGAAAGATCCTGTTTTTATATCTGCTCCAAGATTTATCAGAGTGCCTGATAGGTATTGGGTTTGCTATGTGTTTCGTTTTTGTTTTTTGATGCATAAAAGGATGAAATAGGTTGATTTAAGGTTTTCTTGAACCTGTTTCCTTTTTTTGGCCCATGATATGGATAGTCACTTTATACATATTGTGATATATGTGCTGTTGGAATTAGTATTTCAAATTGATCCTACATTGACCTATTTGGGATTTAAAATCCTATTTGACTAGGAAGTCTGTGTTTGATCTCCCTTCACTTGTTAGGGATTTATATGACATTTCCACTCCTGAATTAGAATGAAGGGTACTAGGCTAGTCCTGTATGACCGAATTAACTTTCTTAAACGTCATGCCTGATTTCAAGGGGTTCCTGTTTAGGCTAACTGAATGTGCGTAAGTACTGATATGCTAGCAGACATTTCTGAAAAAAATCAGAGACCCTATAATCTGCTGTTCCAAACCAAAACTAGGAAATAAAAATTAAATACTATCCTTAGTAACTTATTTATAGTACCAGAATATTTCTGTTAGGGGCTTTAAAAAATGTTAGCATCCTTGTTAGAAGATGTCTAACAACATTTTAAATAAAAATTGAACAATAAACTGACTATCCCAAGATATTCTTTAAGTAACATATTTAATAAATATATTTTGGAACACCTCTATATAAAAGAATGTGATTAATGCTGTGGGAACTGTTAGGGTGAAGAATATAGTTTGTCTTCCAAGGAATATACACTGGGTGAAAGGACAAGGTAGGGAGGAATGTGACTCTCGATGTCCCATCGCTGTGTGTGTTTGTTTCATCGTGATGGTACAGAGCTGAAAAGCCTACCAGAGGAGAGGCCTGCCCTTGCATCATATTCTAGTGGACCAATCAGTAGTAGAATATCCTGTGTAGAAACAGACAGGTCCATTGGGCCAATTAAAAATCCTGACACAGAACCTTCCTAGTGTTGAGAAAAACTGTCACCTCAAGATCCCCAGGGCAGGATTTGAAGTTGGAGGAACTGAGACCAGTCTCTCTGAACCTGGTTGCTCAGTTGTCAAATGCATCTCACAATCACCACTTTACAGTTTCTATACGTGTTTGTCACATGTAGGTGTGTCTGTGTAAATAGAGAATGAATAAAAATCCTAAGTTCTTAAATGCTATCCATATGTTGTTGTTAATTCATTCATTTATACAGAAACATTTACTATGTACACTACTGTGTGCGAGACCTCCTGTGACCTGTTGATGCAGCAGGAAGAGTGAGATACACAGTCAGTGTGTCCAAGGATGCCTTACACATGTACATGATAAAGATAAGGAAGCAGACAAGAGAAACTCAATACAGTAACTGTGAAGAGGAAGTAAGAAGTACAGTGGGAACCCAGGCAAGGGAGTTGTGACTATTGCTGAGTTCAGGAGAGGTCCATGTTCGTTATAACTAAATCTTAAAGGCTAGGGAGGAGGCCCCCCAGGTGATGAGTCCACAGGGAAAGGACAATCCGGTTTAAAGAAAGCCTCAGAGAAAGGAAAAATCTCCAGTGAACTGTTTTCAGTTTGGTGTAGCAGGAATAAGGTCTGCAGGGTGAGTGGCGGGAGAGGATACAGAACAGGTGGCTGTCACCGCAGCGGTATAACATGGGGCAGTGGTTAAGAACCTTGGCCCAACCAAACTGCTGGGGTTTGAATTCAGATTCTGAGGCCCATCTGACCTTGAGCAGTGCCTTAGCTTCCTCATCTGTGAGGTGGCATAGTCATAGTACCTGTCTCAAAAGGCTATGTGAGGACTGCATCAGGTGTCACAGGTGAGGTGCTGAGAAAAGCGCCTGGCACGCGGTTGGGGGTGTATGTCTTAGCTGTGCCAGGATGATTTGCCCCGGCTTCCTCCTAGGAAATGACATACCCAGCTGCAAAGCCATTGCTCTTTATTCTGACTTTCTCATTTATTATTTTATTCAAGAACTACCAGCAAAACACCTGAGGCAGACGGTGAAAGAACAAACCGCCTCTTAAGAATCTAGGAGCTTTGTCACGCTTGGTCAGTGAAATAGAGGCAACCCAGGATCGACTGGGTTCAGTGAGTTTATCTCTTAGCTGGCTGCTTCAACCCTTTTTGTGGCAACCCCATTATTCCTGGCTAAATACCTGTACTCTCAGGTATCTGGAAATGACCACTGTCAACTTTCTGTAGCCTAGGTCACAGCTCCCTGCTGCATTCTTCCTCAAATTCTTCATAATCTTTCTGCCAAAATAAAGCCAGTTGTATCTGGGGAGCAGTGGGATGGACATGTGGGAGGTGCTGGGAGGATGGGTGTTGCCTTAGCAGGGAAGCCCTCTGTCTTCCATCCTCTACTTCTTCCTGCCATGGACCCAGAGGCCTAGACCCTGACCCTGGAGTAGAAAGGCAGACCTCCATGGGGGGGCAGGAGACAACTCTCCCCTTATCTGCCCTTCTTGGGTAGGCTGCTATTAAAGTGTGTGTCAGAAAGCGGGTAGAGGGGTGGAAAGAAGACTGAGTCTCTATATCAATGCATCGTGAAAAGTTTTTTAATGCTTTCCCAATTAATGTCCCTAGAAGAAAGACCTGTGTGCCTCCAAAGCTTGGGCAGGAGCAAGACACTCTGTGGTGAGCTAACTCCAGTCTACACATGCATTACATGACCCACTGAACGCTGCACACAGGAAAATAGAAGTGAATCTAAGTGGCTGGAAAATAGAGGGAAATATCTTAAGAGAGGTTAAATTGCTAGAAAATCTGTTGTTGTAGATTTATTCCTTATTCTAATATATTCTATCGCAGACTTTTTTTTTTTTAATCCAGGGAAACAGTATTTCATTCATGCTATAGTGCTTCTTGGTCTGAACACCATTGAATTCCATCTCATTGGGGTTGTATGTCCTATTTTTACCCAGTGAAACCTGACATTTTCTGTCCACATCTCATCTTAGAATTGAATTATTCCTTACACATTCTAATCATGCTTACTTATCTTAATATTATTTGGAAGTTGAACAATAGCAGATCCTATAATATTTTGGCATGACCAGGAATCTGACCCAGCTGTGTTCCCACCAAACTGGAGGAAGGTTTAACAGCAGAGACACATGCTGAGAATTTTTACACAGACATGATGAGTTTCACAGCAAATACCCAAGTATTAAACTCATTAACATCTTCATTATGCCATGCATTAGCTGAGGATTTTATCACCTTTTTTGTTCATTTGCAATTTCACCAAATTGGTGATCTGCTCTGAGTATTTTTCCCATTAGTAGGAATTAGGAAGGATTTTTTAATAGTCATTTAATTACTTTTAAACATATGCCTCTGCATCCATCATTAAGCTCTAGAGTGGCTTTCTGTAATTTGATCAAAGTGAAGTAAGTAGAAGACACAATATGTAACTTGTGCATGCCCACTGATCTCTCTGGGTGAGCCTTGAGTTCTCAGGCTGTGGAACTAACATATTGATACCCATCTCCTAAAGCTGTGGTCAGATGAGTCTAGATGATATATGTGAAGAATATTTTGTGAATGTTAATGGACAAAAGAGATTCTGGATATTACTATTATTTTTAGTAAGTATCCAAGGAATAGAAATTTGGTGCTTTATGGAACTTTATCCTCAGTTGTAACATTCTTATAATATGAATTATAGTTGAATTCTGAATTATAGTTGTGAAGTGTATTAAAGCTAAAAAGTAAAAAAAAAAAAAGGTATTATAGTATGATATCTATGTGAAATGTCACCAGAAATTAATGTGTGACAAATACCAGCAATTAGAAATATTGAAATACATTCCTACATTAAAATATTACTATAGCATCAAAGCTAATATTATGTTCTTATTAGCCACATTTAGTTAGTATTGACAAGAAAATAACTGTCAATGCTTTGAAGAAATTTTAAAAATTAATGGGCATGATTTTGTTCTACATATTTCAATTTTAATGTTACAGGAGGGCCAAATTTATGCATCCTTCATTTAGTCAGCAAGTATTTGCTAAGTTCCTAACATGAGGCAAATGTGGCATTAATTACTAGGGAGAAGCAAAAGAAAGCAGACTTTCTGCTTTCAAATGATTTAGTGAACCCCAACTCCCAATTCCCTTAAAAGAAAATATCCTCTGGTGTTTTTAGAAAATTTGAAATGACTCTTGTTGAGAATAACAGGGTCTGACATGTAAAAGAAGTTTTCTTAAAATGTGGCTCAGAAGAATCAAACTCAATAGATACATATAAGAAAACTGATAAAAAAAACAGCCTGGAGGAAACTTAAAGAAACTTTGCTCTTAGCACTTTACATATTCAGCATTAATTGGGGACATTTGCATCTTAATATTAAATTTTAATGGTTGTACAGATACAAGCCTTTTGATTTGTTTATTTTGCACAATCAGTACGCTTAAGAGATTGCATGTGATACTGTGTTAGCTAATATAAATTCTTCATAATATAAATCCCCTAAGCTCATTTGGTAGATGTAATTTTTTATACATTATTGAGCTTTTATTCCCCTTTCATTAGCAAGCCTTCTTAAGTGTGTAATCATTGTACAAGTGTTAGAAGATTGGTATTATTCCCTGAACATACTTATTTATAAATTAGCATTGCCCAATTTATAGATTTCTTTCATGCATCCCTGTCTTAATTTTTAATAGTGTTTGTTAGCACCACAGGTGAAACATAGGAACCAAATGAATTAAGCTTTTGTTATGCTTTTGATTTGTGAATCTTCTCTTGGAGTCACTGAGTATTTGGAAAACAGATGGTAAAGAATACCAAAATATCTCTCTGTTGTGTAAAGCAGTACATATTAGAGATATTTACCAAGTGCTTACTGTGTGCAGGTCTAGTTAATGTATACAAATCAGTATACTATAGCTGCTATAGCAAGCCCTGAGACTTCAGGGGATTAATATGATAGAAATATATTTTTCTTTCGTTTAAGTCTATTGAAGGGTTTCTCAATGCTAACACTACTGACATTCTGGACTAGATAATTCTTTGTGGTGGAGGGCTGTCTGTGCATTGTAGAATAATACCAACATTCCTGGCCTCTACCCATCAATTCCATACCACTCTGTCCTCAACTGTGATAAATATTTCGGACACGTCAAATGTCTCCTGAGGAACAGAAATCACTGGTATAATATAAGTTTTCTGGTCATTTCCTCCACACAGTGATACAAAAACCCAGGCTCCTCTTATCTTAAAGGTCTGTCAATGTCCTTTCTACCAGCTGACAGAGGAGTCAGAGATCATGGAGAAGGAATATTCATTTCTGAAAAGCCTTGCTTCAGGGAAGTTATTCACATGATTTTTCCTCAGATCCCATCAGCATGAATCAGTCATGCAGCCATACCTTTTTGAAAGAGGAGCCAGAAATATGCTCCTTGGCTAGAACCTTCTTCCCAGGCTCTACTTTCTACTCTGGAAAAGAAAAATGAATCTTGTTGGACAGCTAGCCATGTATGCTACAGTCTAAATTAACAGCAATTTCTTTAATCCCACATATTTAGAAAAATCTTCAAATTATATTCCTCCATTAAATATTCACAATGCATAATAGCACTTAGAAGTCTCTGAACAGTCCAGCATGAAGTACATCTGTTCAGCTTTAACTCAAAACATCTCAAGTGGATTTGACCATAGAATCTCTTCTTCCTTGCTTCTTTTTTTTCTAGGTAACATCATTGTTCTACTAAACACTGGAAAATGACCTTTGTGTATTACCTTTCCTCTCTTCTCTGCCACTGTATTTCTGGTTCATTTCTTATGTATTAGAACCTCAACCAGAGATTAGGCAGGAAGAAGTGCATATGTGTACTGGACAGCTTGACTGTACTCATTGACCACTAGTTTTAGGAGCCATTCTGTCTAGTCCTGTGTAGTGATTTGGTATTAGCCAATGATGATCAGTTTTTTCAATAAGTGTACTTCTTGCTACCATTAAGTCATTTTTTTAGGAGCTGAATGTGAGCTACTACTCATCTACATTATGAAAACAGATTATATAATTGATACTGTAAATACCAAGATAACACATTCGGTTGGCTGTCAAGGCACATTGACTCAGTTATTACTGTACTTTCATGATTCCATAATATCAGCTGTTGAATGCAGAAGAACAAAACCATTTTATTCATTGCAATTCAGTTATGTAGTGGGGAATCATAAAATTCTCAACATATTTGAGCTTCTGAATACGTGAATTACCACAGGCAATATAACATTTTCTTTGCTGTTAACAGCCCATATTACAGCCCACGATAAAATCTCTCCACTGACTGCCAGTATCAACCTTATTGTCTCCTTCATGCTTCCAATTGTACATCCCATTTGTTTTATTCTCTTTACTTATGTTTCCATTTTTTAACAGACATCATAGCTTGCCCTATTTCCTATTCTTTGCCTTCATTTTCCCTCATGCCTAAATTAGGCAAACTTATTCTTTCTCCCTTCATGCTTGTTACTCATCACTCATTCCAACCCAGATCCTTTGCAAATATGTTTGTTTTGTTTTGTTATCTAATAACCTATCAGATAAACAAAATCCTTACATATAAAGCAGAAATGTTAAGGATGCAGATCCCTATTGCAATGTGCCAGGCAGTTTTGGTTCCCATGACCTTTGCCAGTTGGTGTTATTCCTGTGGTTGTATGACATGACATTGCATGGCAGAGGGAAATTTGCTGATGTAACTAAGATTGCTAATCAGCTGACCTTATGATAGAGAGATTACCCTGGATTTTCTGAGTGAGTCCATGTAATCACAGGATCCTTTAAAATCAGAAGAAGAGGTCAGAGATTTGAAACATTCGAAGGACTGGCCTGTCACTGCTGCTTGAAGAGATAGGGGGCCACATGGCCAGTGTGAGGAAAACAATGAGTTCAGCCAATGAGATTGAACCCCAAGCTTCAGATGAGAAACACAGCCCTGGGTGATACCTTGACTAGGCCCAGTGAGACTGAGTGGAGAAACCAGTTATGCCCTGTCAGATTTCTGATGTAGAGAGGCAAGAGGGAAGACATGGCTATGTGGTAAGTCACTAAGTCATTGGTAGCTTGTTATGCAGCAATAAAAAACTGAAACACAGGGAACCAGTCAATTCTTCCCTTTCCCAAACTGCCAGTACCTGATACTCTTTTTTAGCAGTGAGCACTTGTAATACATTCAATTTGTAAGTTGATTCAAAACTATTGCCAAAAATGCACCGTTTTTCTGTACTATTTCTACACTAAAAATGAGGTAACTTTTTCATGAACAATGATGGTATTTCCTTTCTTTTCATCCCAAATTAAGCTTCTATTAACCTTCCTTCCTCAGAGATTTTTGTTTCTACCAGTGATAGACCCTCTGTTGATTTCCTCTAACTGGCACGCTCACTAACATTACCAGTGCTCCCTAGTACCCGGTGTCCTCTCCCTCGTGGGCACATAGAACACTACCGTGCCTAGTGCTTTGGAGCGAGGCAGCATTTTGTGATTAATTGTAACCAATGGACTGTGAGCTGAAGCAGGGAAAAACCTTTTTTAACCTTCAGCTTGTAGAGAATAGCCTGGAAAACTGCTCAACTTGTAGAAGATTTGTGTCAGAAGCAAACATCTGTAGCATTAAGGCATTGAGATTTAGGGGTTAATTTTGTTCAGCAATGTATCCCAATCTATCCTGTGGTGCTGATAGGAAAAGCGACAAGTTCCACTGAGCAACAATATTTCACTAGGTTTCTGGGTTATTCTTCCTTATAGAGAAGTCAAACCAAGATACTATGCCTACAGTCCTGTGGAAGTTTTCTGATTTAGTTTGTGTTGAAATGAAAATTTACAGCATCACTTTTGTAAAGCAAAAATAAGTTTTGACATGTTTTGGACTTGTGTATTGATAAAGCAAGCACAGTCTTAATTCCTCCAGCAGAATCTGTACTGTGATTCATACTCGTTCTCCGTGATTTTCTTTGAAGTTGCCTCATTCTTTTGAAGTTCACCTTGAAGAGCTGAGCAACTCTAAGACAGTCATTATTTCTTCACCATGACATGACTAATAGCTTCTGCCATAGGTGACAGTTCTTTGCAATCTTTAACTTCTTTCCTATTCTTCTTTAAGATGTGCATTGAAATATATCATCTTCAAATGGATATGTTTGTACCTTTCTGACTTAATCACATTTATAATACCCAGTAACTCTCTTCAATAGATTACCTAAGTGCCTGAAAAGATAGCCAGTCTTAAGATAGAACCAAAATGATTTTCTCTCACAGTTGAGCTGGAAAGTGTCCATACAGTTTGGTAATCTGCCCAATGAAGGGGATGAGGAGGAGGGCTATAAATTGAATGTACTGATTATAGTTTTCTCATGAAATTAAAACTAACTGAGCTTTAATTTCCAATCAAAGATCTCATAGGTACATATTTATAAAAATCTGGACTGGAAATGCAATCTGGCTAAATTTAAGTTTAACTAATTATTTTCCAACATTACTTCTCCATCTTAAGCTCCCAGGGCATGAAAGTACTGATCTGCAAAGCCTCCAGCAAACTGAGGTTAAATTTTTGGAGGATTTGTTTATTAAAAAAAAAAAAAAATGACAAGAGTCCAGTTTTGGATCTGAATTGACAGCTTAATTTTCAGGTTAGTATTTATGATATTCCTCATCACCTTCTTTCTACCAATTCTATTAAGTTTGTACTTTTAAAAAATTGCTATTTTATTTTATTAGGGACAAGAAAGAATCAGAAGGATACTCTTTAATATTCCACTGGGTTGTTTGCCCTTTGTGGGTATGATCAATGTAGTTAAAGATACTAAGAACAATTGTGAAATGTACAACCATATTCTTCTCGCACAGTCCCCCTTTTAAAGCTAGTGGAATAATAACCACAATATTTTTCAAACGTTAAAGTGCACAGGAATCACCTAAGGATCTTGTTAAAATGTACATTCTGATTTAACAGGTTTGGGATAGTTCTAGAAAATTTGCATCATCTCTGATGATGCTGATACAGCTGATCCATATTTTGGAACACATTTTGAGTAGCTTACCTTCAAACCATTTATTCATGTATTCATTCATTCAATGGATGTTTATTAAGCCACCCGTGTGAGCTAGGCCTTTTAGGTTCCAAAAGACGATAATTCCTTACTTTTAAGGGGCTTCCATTCTTGAAAGTCAAGACCATACCCAGAAAACTAATGAAAAAAGGAAAAGTAATGTAACTGAGATGACTTCAAAGGCTATGGCAGGTCAGATAGGGAGTGACTGATTCCTCTTGCAATGTGGCAAGGGACAGGGGAGTGAGGATGGAAGACTTCCATCAGCATGAGAATTAATGACGAGGAGTTCTTTCATTGTAAAGATTTCTGTTTGCTGGAACAAGGCCCAAGGGATTGGTAAACTACATGAGCAACTCCTCCTGCAAGTAAAGATTATTGACAATGTGGCTCACAACCTGACAGCAACTGTCAGATAGGAACCACCCACCATCCAAAAAAAAAAAAAAAAAGTCTATTTACCTTTAGGTTAATAAGGTTTCCAGGTCATTCATTTTTACAGCCCTTTCTATGAGCCAGGGTGGGATCTTAGAAATCTTGTTTATGTAATATTGTGTTATTTTTCTTAAAAAAAAAACTCCCCAAATTCTGTAAGATTCAGTTTCCACAAATCTGGACCCACCCCTGAAAGTCTACCTTCTGTTGTAAGAGTCATTATACATTTAGTGTTTGTTTTGAAGAATATGTCCTGGCATTACTATAATTGGAAAATGATATTTAATCAATTTTTGTACAGTTGAGCTCTGCACATAATAAACAACCCAAAGAAAGAAACTCTCCAGGGATGATAAAAATTATCTCTTAACTCATGAATATTCCATTTGCTCATTTTCTACAGATAGATGACTTAATTTGAAAGTAATAGAAAAACTCAGAACAGCCTGCATGAAGTGAACAGTGCTCAGTGTAGATGGGTCATAATGAAGCCAGCATCAAAGCATAACCGTTTATGTGCAATGCACTGAGCCCCTCCAGCTTACACTAGAAGATTTATACACATCCATCCTCTTTCCTTTATATTAGAAAGGAGGTATAGCATATATTCCAAGTTCGGAAACGTTGAAGCCATTTGCTCTATTTAATTTTGATAAATACATCTTATCTCCACAACAAACAAATGTCTGAATATAATTAGTTTCTTTTGCTTCTTCATTAACAAAAGGGATTTCCTGCAGACTTAAATCTAATTCTAATAGCCAGAGTTTCTTGGAGGTGATAAAACTGAATAAAATCTTTTTAGACATAGTCATAATATAATCCTAAGAAAGATCTATATTGTTTTGGTTGTCATCTTTTTTTTCCCCTAATATTGTTTTTGCCTAAAGCAGTAGGGAAAATTTGGGAGTTAGGCAAGCTCTTATTATATGATTATAGGCTTTCCTTTCTTAAACAAAGCCTTAAAAAAATAATTTTTTGCAAGTTCCTCTTGCATAAGATATGCACTGGTCTTGATCTTGGGCAGGGAAGGAGTGAGTTACAAGTAGAATAATATTCAATTTGTAGGCTGAAGTAGATTATCATTGGTGTCCATCTCTAGTGTATAATGCAAATGCCATTAGAGAGGAATAGACAAAATGAAAGTGCTTAATTACAAACAGGATATACTGAAAAGGTAATAGTCACTTTTTTTATAGTTTATTCTCCAATGAAAGTTAACAGATGTCATTCTTTCCTATTAGTTAATTCTGTTTCTACAGTGTTCTTCTTTCTATTCATCCAATGGTATATTTTAGCAATCTGATTTAGTTAGGAGTTGAGTCAGATCTTTTTTCTTCCTTTAGCTAAATTTTTTAATTGAGGTATAATTATTATACAGCAAAACGTCCAGATCTTAAAGTATACAGTTTTCTGAGTTCTGACAAACGTGTATCCCAAATCAAGATATGGCCATCACCCTAGAAAGTATCCATGTGTCCTTATCAGTTGATACACTCCCGGAAGCAACCAGCATTCTGATTTATCTGTTCATAAATTAGTTTTGCCTAATTTAAACTCACGTAAGTGGAATCATACAGTATGTACTTGCGTCTGGTTTCTTTAACTCAACAGAATGTGTTTAAGATTCAACCATATTATGTGTGTTAGGAACTTGTTCCTTCTATTTCTAAGTAGGATTTCATTGTATGCATATGTTACAACTTGTTTATCCATTTTCCTGGTAAAAGGCATTTCAGTTTCCATGTTTTTTGTTGTTTTGTCTTTGTGAATAAAGCTGCAATTAAGAGTCCTGTGCAAGCCTTTTTGTGGACATATATTTTAGTTTGGGTAAATACCTGAAAGTAGGATTTCTAGATCATTAGGTAGACATGTGTTTAACTCTAATAAGAAACCACCAGTGTTTAAAAAGAAACTGTCAAGCAATTTTCTATATTGGTTGTTCTATTTTACACTGACACCAACAATGTATGAGTGAGCAATTTGCTCTGCCTCCTCCCCAACATTGGTTACTATTAATCTTTTTAATTTTAACTATTCCTTGGAATGTATAGTGGCATCTCACTTGTGGTTTTTGATTTACATTTCCCTTGTAACTAACAATTTTCACCATTTTTCATGTATTTATTGCTCATTTATATATCCGCTCTTGCAAAGTATCAGTCCAAGTCTCTGCCCATTTAAAAATACAACTTTTTTAAATTTTGGAATAATTTTAGGTTTACAGAAAAGCTTAAAAAATGGTACAGAGAGTTCCTGTATATCTCTCATCCAGTTTTTCTCATTGATAATATCTTACATTACCATGATATATTTGTCAATATTAAGAAACTAACATAAGTACATAACCATTAGGCAAACTCCAAACTGTATTTGGATTTCACCAGTTCTTCCATGAATGTATACTTTCTCTTCCAACCTTCAATAGAAGGTTTCAAATTGCATTTATTTGTCATATGACACCAAGTCCTCTAGTCTGTGACATTTTCTTAGTCTTTTCTTATTTCCTATGACCTTGATGATCTTGAGGAACACTGGCCAGATATCCTGTAGAATGTCCCCAGTCTAGATTTGTCTGATTTTTTTCTTCCATGATTAGACTGAGTTATGGGTTTTGGAAAGAATACCACACAGCTCAAGTGTCTTATCACATCAAATATGGGGATTCATGATATCTACTTGGACTTTACTAGTGATGCTAGCCTTTTTAAAGTAGGGTTTCTAGGCTCTTTTAAGGAACAGAACTAGGTAATATATGTATAAATATTAACCCATGTATACATACATTATCTGTAATTTGTATGTTCATTTGTGTGTTGAGTTTGTATAAAATGTGAATTCATACTGATGTTCCTGACTCTAATCCACTTCCATAGCATTCATTCTTGACTTCTTTTCTTGCTTTCCTGTAATTTTCTTCTCCAATAGTGAGAAGACTATCTCTGGCCACCTACCATCCACTTACTTACTTGTTTAGTACCATTGTTCATATAAAGTGGTTGCACACATTTTTACTTGAATCCCCCTGAGAAATAAATTTACAAGTACAGTATAATATTTATGTACACTGCACAGGTCCTTCTATCTTTAATCATATAGTTTCCAGTCAAAATACTAGAATTTTGAATTGAAAATCTCAAAATTACTCATCTCAGCTCTTTTTTCCCCATTAAAAAAATTATGTTGTTTACTTTTTAATTATTTACTTGCAAGGATTTTTTATATATTCAGGATGCAAATATTTTTAGATATTTGTTTTATAAATATTATTCCCAAATTGTTACTGACATTTTCATTCTCTTAACAGTGGCTTTTGATAAAAAGAAGTTGACATTTTTACAAAGACCATTTTATGAAATATTTTTTTATAGCTGTGCTTTTTGCTTTAAAATAGCTCTGTCCATCTCCAGGTCTCTGAGTTGTTTTTAATGTTCTATGAATGTTAAAGTTTTAGCTTTTATATATAAAAAGAGTCCATAATCCATTATAAATTAATTTTTGCGTATTTGATAAGTGTCAAGTTTCAGGTTTGCCCATACAGATATCTTATGGCTCTAGTGCCACTCATCTATGCTTTTGCACATACTAAGCCACATGCAAACCTGACTTTGCTCTCATTTCATTTCCCATTTCTCCAATAGTGATAAAAACTTAGCCTCTATTTTATATTCTCATCTTACCCTTAATTCTAATATGACATTTATTTGATTATTTCTGGATAATTACCAGGTTTTTATGTCTTTTTAAAAAAATATGTGCAGTGTATTTACAAGTGCATTCAAACTGTATTCTGGTATTTTGTTGTTAGATTAGCTGTAAAACAATACTATTGTGATCATATTAATTCCTTGTGCTCTCCCACAACTGGCGTACACTGTCAGCTAGAGGCCATTCACTACATTTCAATTTCCTCAAAAATAAAATCAAGAAAAAAATTGGTTTTCCTTTTATCAAACATATATCCCTAAAGCTATTAATCCTTCTGAGAATTCCTAAGAAAAAAATAATTCTAATGAATGGAGTTTCTTAGTTACTTCCTTCATTTTGCATTGAAAGTATCATGGCTTTGTAGAAATAATATCAAGGGCTTTAGTTTCTGCAGACGGGAGTTAATATACACTGTCCAACATTTAGTAGCCGTGTGACCTTGGCTAGTCATGCCCTCATGTGTAAAGTGGGGGAAATAGTATTTATTTTATAGAGTGGATGTAAAGTTTAAATTAGTTAATCAAGTCAGGATATCTATATGTATGGGGTAAACAGAAGTGATTCAGGAAGGTACTCAAACCAGAGGAAAAACATGGCTCATATTCCTAGATCATTATGTTGAGGTTTGAAGGAGAAGCCTATTAGAATTATAGCTAAAAATATATTTTTAAAATATGAAGTAGGAGATAAAAACTCACTTTATGTAGGAGTTGGGGAAATGGTATGTTAGCAATACCTCCAAATCCTACATTCTCAAGTTCAGTTATTATTTTAGTGAAATTATTATATATCTTACTTATTTTATATTTTAGTGAAAACGTTTGGGAACCTCTAGTCTGACCCATGAAAAGTAACCAGAATTGCTTGGCATACAGCAGGTGCTAATGAAATACTGGCTGTTATTTTAGTTACTTAATCTGGGACATAATTTAACTTTAGAAATTTCTTTAGTCAATAATGTGATACACTTTTGTTGATGACATTTTGATTGTTTTATTTTACCTTTGATGTACCTATTTTATATTTTTATCTTACCCTTAATTCTAATATGACATTTATTTGATAATTTGTAGTTAATTACCAGGTTTTTATGTTTTTATGTTATTAAAAATTTTAAAGATCTTTTAAAGCCTAATAGTTTTGAAATATATGTCTGGAGAACATATTTAAAAAAAGTAAATTCATTGATTTTTAACTATACTGTCATAATTTTATGCTTGGAAGACTTCTTTATTGGTATATTTTGATTGCATACATAGATCACCTCACCCATCATAGATCCTTCCTTTTGAAAAATAGTGTAAGTCACTAGGGACCCATTGAAAGGGAAATGAGTGTACTAGGCATGTGGGCCTAGAGATAATTTGGAAATCAATCTTCACTTCTCCTGTATATTTAATATACCTTGAGTCATTGCTCACTATAAAATCACTCAATGTACGGTCCAAATCCTTCTATTTAAAAATAGCTGTTCACCTGATCATTATTTTTATTTCTCAACTGGTTTCTCAAGGGAACACTCCATGTATAAAAATAAATTTAAATGACAGAAACAACTCTTTACCTTTAATTTATTATAAATATACTAGAAGTCAATCTTCCCAAAACATCACTTGATTATATAATTTAAAATTATTTAATAGTTTCCTGATATCAAAATAAAATTCTAATTTCCCAAACCGACTTTGAAATAATACTTTGCAGCTTATCTCCAGTATTATATTTCATTCCATATTCCTCAATGAAATATTTTTCTAATACCTCAAACCAGTCTCATAATTGTCACTGATACTCTTTAAGAGTCATTCCAGCATCTTAATACTTCCTCACACAGTTCTCTTTGCCTGGAATTTCCTGTCTTCTCCTTTCCAATGGGGATACAATGAAACAAAGGAGGATATTTCTTATGAAATATCTACAGTAGTATTGGTGTGACCATAATTTCAACTAAACTGGTCAAAATAATCTAATTTGACCCATAAGGGACTGTATGCTATTCCCTGTACAGGACTCAGAGAAAACCATGATATATTTCTTTCTAAGATGAAATTCTGATAAAAATAAATATGTGGGTTAAAAAGGGAAAATACTCCCAAAATACTTCATAGACTACAGGGAGAATTAGTGATATTCACTTTGTTCTGAGGATGGATAGTTCACTACATAATAACATTGAAACTGTGTTCATTAATGATTTATTATATACTAGCAACTATTCTAAGCATTTCTTTCACATATTGACTCATTTTATCTTCACTGTCTGGTCCAGAGTCCCTGTTTTAATCATGGTAATTAAAACAGTTACTTCTTGTCTGGGCATCTTCTGTCTGAACTGCTTATATGTTAGTTTAATGTCTATGAATCCCAGGTCAGTCTAACACTAGAAGACAGAGCTGGTTGCTTTTCCCTAAAACTAGTTTCTCCTTACATCATTGTTTAGTTATATGATTGTATCAAATGTTCCCCTGCTAAGCTCCTGCCAACGTTTGGGGTCTGAGATATTGTCTTAATTTATTATTCTCCAGGGATGACTTTTTTATTAGAATTCCATTAATTGTGTAATTCTATAAATGCTTCTCTGTACACTGTCTCATTTTATAGGTGCTTAATAAATTCTTATTAAGCAACCAACTACATTCATTGTCAACAAGTAGTTGTAAAAATCACTCATCAGTGACTTAAAAATCATTATTTTAAAGCAAAAATTTCAGTGAAGTAATTTATAGTGCAGAACCAATTCTGATTTAGTATGAGAATATTTGCTTCTTTCCCCATTTTCTGAAGAATAGACATAACCTAAATAGCAATGTGAATTGCATTTTCCATGATTAGGAGTGTTTATATTGGGGTCCTCTGGGATGTGAATATATTTTCATTCATGAGGAATGTTTTATTAAAATTGTCTTTCCTAATTTCTTCTGATCAAGAAAGAAAATCTGTCTTTATAGAGAAGGCCCATATGTTCTTTATATATGCAACCTTTTTTAAAAGGACAGGCTTAGATGCTGTTAACTTTACTTTAAAAGTATCTTAGATCTTGATCTTGCTTGCCAAGCCCTTAAATTATCTTACTATTATATCGAGTCCAGACTTTAAAAGTTATACAGAAAGACAATGTCATATTTATAATACTCATCCACACCTGCTAACTTAAAATATTTCCTCCTTGTAACATACTTCCTTTTTTACCCAGGGTTGGGAGATATATGTCCCTTCGTCCCTGTCTTACAGATCATATAGTTTCTCTACTTGTAAAATACTAAAGAAAAGAATTCCAAAATGTCCTGAACTCAGTCTTCCCATGGGCAACAATAGTATCTTAATGGTACACTTTAAACTAACCTAAACTTTTGTGTCCTTTTAAATTTTCACTATGTTCTAGAAAATCCACAGTGTTATTAGAATTACCCACTTCCATAACAGAGATGAGTTTACTGACGGTAGTAATCCAGGAAAATTCCAAGTTATTAATCTGTGCTTTGGTTTCCCTATGCTCATCTTTTTTTTTTTTTTTATTTAACTTTCAGTGACAGATTTCACAGAAGGTTCTATGCACCAATTAGTTTGTTCTTGAATTGCCTGCCAGAATGTGAAGCTGAACTAAATGTCCACAGTTTTTCTCCCCACTACCACCACTCTCCCTATCCACTTTGTAGATTCAAGTAACAGACTGTATTCAATTGTCAGTGATTTATTAACTGATAATAACCATCTGTTCTAGGATCCCTGAAAAAAACTTGTTTCAGCTACTTCTTATAGCTAAGGCTTCTCTTTAAGGAAGAGTCATGATTGGTGGGATAAAGTGTTTCAGAAAATTCTAACTTTGGACATTTTCAATAGTTTATTAATAATCTACTTTTCTAGTTCCCACTTAAGTGGCCCTTTAACTTTGAGGATGTTTGGCCAGTGGTTTCTTAAGAAATAATACATATGTTCTACTGCAGTTTTTGTGATTCTTGAAAGAGTAATATCACATCTTGTCCGAAGATTTGATGGTCTTTTCTTTTATGGGGCAGATATATCCAAGTTATTTTTCTCTCTTTGGTTACCAGCTAAAATCAGATACAGTAGGATCAGAAGGGAAAGACCAAGGTGGTCTGTCTGAATAATTCTGTGTGGTGTCCTATCTTGCAAAGCTTACAGAAACAACCATTTTCCTCTAATCTTAAAATTAAAATTCCTGACATTAAGTAGTATTTTGGATGTTAAAAAATAAAAGCAAGAGCAAAACAAAACAAAGAGATCATAATTCAACTACTAAGATTATAGATTTAGATACTGAGGCCAAGTAGAAGATTCTACTTTCTTCAGATTGCACATTTGCTTGACAGTAGAGTCAGGATTGGATTCTAGGTTGTTTGATTCCTAGACCACAAACCAGACTGCAAGACTGCAGTTTAAATGGATAAACTTTTAATTTATTAACTTTTCTTTTGTCCGATTTTCTTTGCCCTTCCCTTAAAATTATATCAAAGATTACTTGGTACATATTTAGGTAACATTATCCTTACTTTAATATACACAATACTAGTTGACCAGTAGTTTTTTTTTTTTCTCTTTTTTTCTCTCTCAATTAACCAGTCTTTCCAACTATTTTTTTGTAAGATAAAACTGTTTACTCCTTGTCTGAAGTCTTGAAAGGAATTTACCAATTGACAAGAAAGTGTTGAAAGAGGAAGGAAACCATTTTGTGTAGAAAGAAACATTTGAATGGGAAGAATAGGCACCTAACTACCCTTCCTCTTAGTTCCAGAATGTTGCAGATCATGGCAAATCTTCCAGCAGAGAACCCCTGTGGAACTCCAAAAGAAACCCAGGCAGTTGTTATTCCATTGAGTGCACTAGCCAGTTTTCTTTTCCTGAAGAACTTCCATGTTCTAGCAACATTGGAGTACAGGGTCTGAAAACTTGCAGCCCTGAATTATTCAGAAAACTTACGTCCCTTACATGCGCAGTTTGAGTTAGCATCTGGTTCCAAATCTAACTGTGTAACAATAAGGTATATTAAATAAGGTGCAATTTGGAAACTATAAATTTAAACTTTATGTTTTCTAGTCATAGTAAACTC
Organism: Manis pentadactyla; assembly: GCF_030020395.1. NCBI lineage: Eukaryota > Metazoa > Chordata > Mammalia > Pholidota > Manidae > Manis > Manis pentadactyla. The sequence goes on from NC_080027.1 coordinate 31,341,443, forward strand.
TGTAGAGTACAGGGGGTGTTATCAGATGCTTCCTCTTTGTATCCTCTTTGTCTTTATGTGTGTTGAGCCATTTATCTAGACCTCTAGAGCGTACTTCCCCTTTCCTTGATTCCCCATTACATTGCTTATTCATCCCACACTAGTCTCTAAGATTCTTGACAGTTGCTTAAACTGTAAGACATTAGAATTAACCATTTTGGCCCTAACATTAACACTGACCCTTTTTGAAACTACAGTATTCAACATTTCCAGAATATGGTAGGTACCCAAAACATATATGAATGAATTAATGAATTAGTTAATGGGACTTCATTTCATACTTTTCTATTCTGTAGTTTAACTTTGAACCTAGTGAAACAGATGATTCAGTGACACCTCAGCATTTTTTCAAGGCCACTGTGGTTGATTACTATAGTCTTATTCAAAATCTTCTTACAGACTGCCCTTTTTTTCTAATAATTCCTACTTTTGGTTTAGCAGCCTTCTCCTTTAAGGGTGTTTTTTTGGCAAAAGAATAAGCAACTCTCTGCCAACATTTTCTTGCTGGAGAAGTAGGGGGAGCCGAAGGGTCTATTCAGGGAGGACTGTGGCTTTGGGGTTGCAGTTTTGAAGCCAGTTTTCATAAGGAATGAGTCCTGTTTTAAGTTGTTATTCCAATATTAGCTCAGTGGGAAAACATTCTCTTTCAAAGCTTGTGAAAATTCTTTGATGTTCCCAAGTTTTCAAAGGGAGTCCTGAACCAAGAGTCAAAAAATATGAATGGTTTTTCCCATCCTCATCCCAACTCCATAATTTGTTCACTGAATTTGGTCAAGGCAAACTTGGTCTAAGCCTCAGTTTCTTCATATTTATGATGGAGATAAAACCATTGCTTACTTCATAGTAAATAATGTATGTGGGAATACCTTGAGATACCACATACATAGTAAATAATGTATGTGGGAATACCTTGAGATACAGACTTAAAATATGTCTGTAACTGAAGCGTTGAAAATAATTCTAAATTGTTAGTTTTTTTGAACTTCAGATGTGAGATGGACATTTATTATTCAAATGTTTTTCCCTCTATATACTCCTATAAACATGTACACATAAAGCATGTAACTGCTTAATTTAATTTATTTATTTGTATTAAAGTACCATTGATACACAATCTTATTGATGGCTTCACATAAACAACACAGGGGTTTCAACATTCACCCATATTATCAAGTCCTCACTCCCTCAATTGCTGTTACTTCTAGCAACGTATAACTGCTTTATTTTTAAGATCCCAGAAGCTTTTTCTTGCCCTAGTAACTGAATCCTTAGTGAAAAAGGTCGTTCTCATAAGACTACTTGCATATTGGGATACTGGCAAGTGTATGGGAATCTGCATTTAAAATGAATTTGAATGTTGACTAGAAACCAGCCACAGTAATTATATCCTGTTTGATACTGAGAGAACTGAAAGCTTTGGACATTCTGCAAAGATTTTAGGCAGGAGTGGTTACATTTTACAGTCTTTCTAAAGAATATGTGCCACATTGTCAATGCAATTTGCCCTGTGTTGAGTTCTTTCAGTTTTTAATCCTGTGTTTAAAGCAATCATGTAAATTACAGAGGAAATATCCCTGTTCTATCAACTAATGGTTGTAAGTAGTCTGAAGGCCTTTACTGTGAACCCTCCTTAAAGATTCCCTTCATTGGCGCTAACAGACAAGAGGTGCGATGCAGTTGCTGTTCTCTCACCTGGAGTAATGTTCCTATGGGCAGATTCTGCTGATGAAACAATGCTAGGAATTCTTAGCAATGTTAAGAGAAAAATCCCTTAAAGCAAGACATAGGAAATAACGGTTTCTTGTTGGTGTAAAGTGTTTCTTCTCTTTGGTTTTAAAATGCCTAAGTTCCAAAACAGCAATTGGGTGAGATGGTCCTTGGTCAAGTTTAATTCATAGCTCAAACAAGAAGGGCACTTCTTTCATTTCTTGTGATGACAAGGGATAAAATCCATACAAGTACACTGCCTCTGAGTCTTTATGAGCTGCTTAATTTCAAAGAAAATTGACAAACCACACTCCAGAGGCCTTTAAAACCAAATGGGTGGCTCTGAACATGGGAACTGCATTTTATGTCTCCTTTTGTAAGCCTGGATATCTGAAAAAGTACTATAAAGATAATGAATACAATTAAGAGTATATACCAGCTCTTATCTTACCAATTTTTAGTAAGAAAGAATGCTATCATTTTATCAGTTTATTTCAGAAGGAAATTATGTATGTGTGTGTGGGTGTATCCTCAAGGGTAGATTTAGCTAAGCCTTAAAAAATCAGTGTCACATGAAGTTAATGAATGCCTGTAGCATTTACCATACTTCTCTCTAGTTACAAGGATAAAAGTTGCAATGAGCAGCTGAGTGGTAGTTAAATTTTTTCAGAAAGATAATTCTCCATAATCACTGTTCAAACAGCTTTGCTACTAGCAGGTAATTTTTAACTACCATTAAATTACTTAAGCTTATTTCTGCTTCAAAAATAATTTCCAACTGTAATGGCAATGTTCAGCATAATACTGCTATTTTAACAAAGCTGATGATATTGGAAAATTAATTATATAAATATACTTCTAAATATTCCATTCTCCATCATTTTAATTTGGAGCCTTTAATTCCAACTAGAAATCTAGGTAGGAAGTGTCCATAGGCAGCATATACTCACTTATCTAATATGTAGAACTTGTTGAGCCCTGGGAACTGGTTTTAAGAACCGCTAGGATTTCTCCCAACCAATAACGTTTGGGTCTGACAAAGTTGAATTCAACACATATTTATTGAATATCTACTATGTGCCAGATACTCTTCTAGGTACTGTGTATAGAAAGATGAATGAGACATGATCCTTACCCTTGGAAAACTTGACTTCTAATGGAATAGGGACATATAAATAGACAATTATAATACAGTATAATTATAAGAAGTGCTATGAAGATGACATTGATGAAATATAAATAGTCGAGAATTTTTATATTCATATTCATGAGAGATATCTCCATGGTTTTCTTTTCTTGTAATGTCTTCATCTGGTTTTGGTATTAGGGTAAAACTGACCTCATAGAATGATTTAGGAGTGTTCTCTCTCTACTTCTGTCTTCTGGAAGAGATTATAGAGAATTGGTATGATTTGTTCCTTAAATATTTGGTAAAATTCACCACTGAATCCATCTGGATATGGTACTTTCTGTTTTGGAAAGTTATTAGTTATTAATTCAATTTATTTAACAGATATATATATATTTTTTCAGATTTCCTATTTCCTCTTTTGTGAATTTTGGCAGATTGTGCCTTACAGGGAAATGGTCCATTTCATCTAGGTTATCAAATTTCAGGGCATAGAGTTGTTTATAATATTCCTCTATAACCCTTTTCATATCCATGGATCTGTAGTGATGTCTTTCTTTACTTTCTGATGTTAGTAATTTGAGTCACATCTCTTTTTTTCTTATTTAGGTTGACTAGAGGCTTATCAATATTATTGATCTTTTCAAGGAATTATTTTTTGGTTTTGTGGTTTTCTCTATTGGTTTCCTTTTCAATTTTATTTGTTTCTCTTTTTTTTTCTTGTTTCTATTTTTCTGCTTATTTTGGATTTAATTTTCTCTTCTTCTAGTTTCTTAAGGTGGAAGCTTAGATTATTTATTTTAGATCTTTTTAATTTTCTTATATATGCATTCAATGCAATAGATTTCCCTCTTAGCATTACTTTCACTACATCATGCAAATTTTGTTAGGTTGTATTTTTATTTTCATTCAGTTCAAAATATTTTTAAATTTCTCATGAGATTTCTTTGCCTCATGTGTTATTTAGTAGTGTGTTTTTTAATGTCCAGGTATTTTGGTATTTGTCCAACTATCTGTTATTGATTTTTAGTTCAATTCATCATGGTCAGAGAGCAAACATTGCATGATTTTTATTTTTTAAATTTGCTAAGATGTGATTTATAGCACATAATGCAGTCTATCTTGCTAAATGTTCCATGTGAGCTTAAGAAGAATGTGCAATTTGCTACTGTTGGATGAAGTGGTATATAGATATTAATTATATCCAGTTGATTAATGGTGCTGTTGAGTTCAACTAAGTCCTTACTGATTTTCTGCCTGCTGGATCTGTCCATTTCTGATAAAGGGGTGTCAAAGTTTCCAACTCTAGTAATGAACTCATTTGTTTCTCCTTGAGTTTTATCATTTTTGCCTCATATATTTTTATGCTCTGTTGCTAAGCACATACACACTAAGGACTGTTGTAGCTTCTTGGTATATTGACTTCTTTATCATTGTATAATGGACCTCTTTACCTAAAAATCTGTCCTGTGTGAAATTAATGTAACTACTCCCGCTTTCCTTTGGTTAATGTTAACATGGCATATCTTTCTCTATCCCTTTACTTTTAATTGATATGTATCTTTATGTTTAAAATGGGTTTCTTGTAGTCAATATGTAGTTGGGTTTTGTTGTTTGATCCACTCAGGCAATCTCTGCTTTTAATTGGTGTATTTAGTGATGATATTTTAAGTGATTATTTATACAGTTGAATTTACACCTATCATATTTTTTCCTGGTTTCTATTTGTTGCTCTTTTTGTTTGTTCCTACTTTTGCCCTCCAAACTTACAGTGCTTTCGTTGGTTTTAATGGAGCATTTTATATGATTCCATTTTCTCTCATTTCTTAGCATATCAATTATACTCATTCTTTTACTTTTTTTGGTGGTTGTACTGGAGTTTTCACTATACATTTAGTAATTTAATCCACTTTCAAATAACACTGTACTGCTTCGTGGATAGTGCAAGTTACCTAATAATAACAAAATATTCCTGATTCTTCCTTCCCATTCCTCGTATTATTTCTGTCATCCATTTCACTTTTACTTAAGCATATATAACATTTATTTAAGAATATATATATATATACACAAATACACACATATATACATTGAATATATTGTTATTACTATTTTGAACACACTGTTTTCTGTCAAATCAATTAAGAATAAGAAAAATAAAAAGCTTATTTCACTTTATTGTTCATTCTCTGATGCTTTTTCTTTCTTTATGTAGATCCATTTTTTTGACCTGTCCATCTCTGAAGAACTTCTTTTAACATTTCTTACAAGGCAGGTCTACTAGCAAGAAATTTCTTCAGTTTTTCTTTTTTGTTTGACAAAGTGTTTCTTTTTTACCTTTAAATGATCATTCCACAGAATATAGAATTCTGGAATTTTTTTTTTCTCATAACATTAAAAAATGTCACTCCATTTGCTTCTTCTTTGCATTGTTTCTGAGAAGTCAGATGTAATTCTTATCTTTGCTCTTCTATAGGTAAGATGCTTATTTCCTCTGGCTTCTTTAAAATTTTTGATTTTCTGAAGTTTGTATGTAACATGATTGATTACACATCAGGTTTTCTTGGCACATAACCCTTCTTGGTTTTCTCAGAGCTCCTTAGACCTGTGGTTTGATGTCTAACATTAGTACGGGAAAATTTGCCAGCATTATTGCCGTAAAAAATGCTTCTGTTGCTTTCCCTGTTTGTCCTCCTGGTATTCCCATTACATGTATGTTACATCTTTTCTCAGTGCCCCATAGTTCCAGGATATTCTGGGATTTCTTTTCCCATAGTTTTCTCTTGCTTTTCAGTTTTGGAAATTGTCTACTATCATATCCTGAACCTCAAAGATGTTTTCCTCAGCCATACCCAGTCTCCTAATGAGCCCACTAAAGACATTCTTCATTGCTGTTACAAGTGCTTTTTGATAAATTTAAATCTGTAACAGATTTCCTCTGGAGTCTTTCCTGAAATTTCCATCTCTCTATTTATATTCTCTCTCTGTTCTTGCATATTGTCTCCTGTTACCATTAAGCCTCTTAAGATACTATGTTTTTATTTTATTTTTTTTGTTTTTGCCTGTATATAGCAGGAAAATGACCCCCTTTGGGACCATGAAGGGAAGTGTTTACATTTTACACGAAGATACAGTGACCAGCCGTACCAGTATAAAATTTCCTATCTAATCTTTTTTTTTTGGTATCATTAATCTACAATTACATGAAAAACATTATGTTTACTAGGCTCTATCCTTCACAGTCACTGTCCATCAGCGTAGTAAGATGCTATACAATCACTATTTGTCTTCTCTGTGTTGCACAGCCCTCCCCGTGTTCCCCCCCACACTATACATGCTAATCGTAATGCCCCCTTTCTTTTTCCCTGCCCTTGTCCCTCCCTTCCCACCCATCCTCCCCAGTCCCTTTCCCTTTGGTAACTATTAGTCCATTCTTGGGTTCTGTGATTCTGCTGCTGTTTTGTTCCTTCAATTTTCCTTTGTTCTTATACTCCACATATGAGTGAAATCATTTGCTACTTGTCTTTCTTGGCCTGGCTTATTTCACTGAGCATAATACCCTCTAACTCCATCCATGTTGTTGCAAATGGTAGGATCTGTTTTTTCTTATGGCTGAGTAATATTCCATTGTGTATATGTACCACATCTTCTTTATCCATTCATCTACTGATGGACATTTAGGTTGCTTCCATATCTTGGCTATTGTGAATAGTGCAGCGATAAACATGGGGGTGCATCTGTCTTTTTCAAACTGGAGTACTGCATCCTTACAGTAAATTCCTAGGAGTGAAATTCCTGGGTCAAATGGAATTTCTATTTTGAGCATTTTGAGGAACCTCCATACTGCTTTCCACAATGGTTGAACTAACTTACATTCCCACCAGCAGTGTAGGAGGGTTCCCCTTTCTCCACAACCTTGCCAACATTTGTTGTTGTTTGTCTTTTGGATGGTAGCCATCCTTACTGGTGTGAGGTGATATCTCGTTGTGGTTTTAATTTGCATTTCTCTGATAATTAGTGATGTGGAGCATCTTTTCATGTGTCTGTTGGCCATCTAAATTTCTTTTTTGGAGAAATTTCTGTTCAGTTCCTCTGCCCATTTTTTAATTGGATTATTTGTTTTTTGTTTGTTGAGGTGTCTGAGCTCTTTATATATTTTGGATGTCCAGCCTTTATCGGATCTGTCATTTACAAATATATTCTCCCATACTGTAGGGTACCTTTTTGTTCAATTGATGGTGTCTTTTGCTGTACAGAAGCTTTTCAGCTTAATATAGTCCCACTTGTTCATTTCTGCTTTTGCTTTCCTTGCCCGGGGAGATATGTTCAAGAAGAGGTCACTCATGTTTATGTCTAAGAGATTTCTGCCTATGTTTTTCTCTAAGACTTTTATGGTTTCATGACTTACGTTCAAGTCTTTGATCCATTTCGAATTTGCTTTTGTGTATGGGGTTAGACAGTGATCCAGTTTCATTCTCCTACATGTAGCTGTCCAGTTTTGCCAGCACCATCTGTTGAAGAGACTGTCATTTCCCCATTGTATGTCCATGGCTCTTTTGTCATATATTAATTGGCCATATATGTTTGGGTTAATGTCTGGAGTCTCTGTTCTGTTCCACTGGTCTGTCGCTCTGCTCTTGTGCCAGTACCAAATTGTCTTGATTACTGTGGCTTTGTAGTAGAGCTTGAAGTTGGGGAGCGAGATCCCCCCCACTTTATTCTTCCTTCTCAGGATTGTTTTGGCTATTCAGGGTCTTTGATGGTTCCATATGAATTTTTGAACTATTTGTTCCAGTTCATGAAGAATGCTGTTGGTAATTTGATAGGGTTGCATCGAATCTGTATATTGCTTTGGGCAGGATGGCCATTTTGACGATATTAATTCTTCCTAGCCAGGAGCATGGGATGAGTTTCCATTTGTTAGTGTCCCCTTTAATTTCTCTTAAGAGTACCTTGTAGTTTTTAGGGTATAGGTCTTTCACTTCCTTGGTTAGGTTTATTCCTAGATATTTTATTCTTTTTGATGCTATTGTGAATGGAATTGTTTTCCTGGTTTCTCTTTCTATTAGTTCATTGTTAGTGTATAGGAAAGCCACAGATTTATGTGTGTTAATTTTGTATCCTGCAACTTTGCTGAATTCCAATATTAGTTCTAGTAGTTTTGAAGTGGAGTCTTTATGGTTTTTTATGTACAATATCATGTCATCTGCAAATAGTGACAGTTTGACTTCTTCCTTACCAATCTGGTTTCCTTGTATTTCTTTGTTTTGTCTGATTGCCGTGGCTAGGACCTCCAGTACTATGTTGAATAACAGTGGGGAGAGTGGGCATCCCTGTCTTGTTCCCGATCACAGAGGAAAAGCTTTCAGCTTCTCACTGTTCAGTATGTTGTTAGCTGTGGGTTTATCATAGATGGCCTTTATTATGTTGAGGTACTTGCCCTCTATTCCCATTTTGTTGAGAGTTTTTATCATGAATGGATGTTGAATTTGTCGAATGCTTTTTCAGCATCTATGGAGATGATCATGTGGTTTTTGTCCTTCTTTTTGTTGATGTGGTGGATGATGTTGATGGATTTTCGAATGTTGTACCACCCTTGCATCCCTGGGATGAATTCCACTTGGTCATGGTGTATGATCCTTTTGATATATTTTTGAATTTGGTTTGCTAATATTTTGTTGAGTATTTTTGTGTCTACGTTCATCAGGGATATTGATCTGTAGTTCTCTTTTTTGGTGGGGTCTTTGCCTGGTTTTGGTATTAGGGTGATGATGGCTTCATAGAATAAGTTTGGGAGTATTCCCTTCTCTTCTATTTTTTGGAAAACTTTAAGGAGAATGGGTATTATTTCTTCTATGTATGTCTGATAAAATTCCAACGTGAATCCATCTGGCCTGGGGGTTTTGTTCTTTGGTAGTTTTCTGATTACCGCTTCAATTTCGTTGCTGGTAATTGGTCTGTTTAGATTTTCTGTTTCTTTCTGGGTCAGTCTTGGAAGGTTGTATTTTCCTAGGAAGTTGTCCATTTCTCCTAGGTTTCCCAGCTTGTTAGCATATAGGTTTTCATACTATTCTCTAAAAATTCTTTGTATTTCTGTGGGGTCCGTCGTGATTTTTCCTTTCTTGTTTCTGATTCTGTTGATGTGTGTTGACTCTCTTTTTCTCTTAATAAGTCTGGCTAGAGGCTTATCTATTTTGTTTATTTTCTCGAAGAACCAGCTCTTGGTTTCATTGATTTTTTCTATTGTTTTATTCTTCTCAATTTTATTTATTTCTTCTTTGATCTTTATTATGTCCCTCCATCTGCTGACCTTAGGCCTCATTTGTTCTTCTTTTTCCAATTTTGATAATTGTGACATTAGACTATTCATTTGGGATTGTTCTTCCTTCTTTAAATATGCCTGGATTGCTATATACTTTCCTCCGAAGACTGCTTTTGCTGCATACCACAGAAGTTGGGGCTTTGTGTTGTTGTTGTCATTTGTTTCCATATATTGCTGAATCTCCATTTTAATTTGGTCATTGATCCATTGATTATTTAGGAGCATGTTGCTCAGCCTCCATGTGTTTGTGAGCTTTTTTGCTTTCTTTGTACAATTTATTTCTAGTTTTATGCCTTTGTGGTCTGAAAAGTTGGTTGGTAGGATTTCAATCTTTTGGAATTTACTGAGGCTCTTTTTGTGGCCTAGTATGTGGTCTATTCTGGAGAATGTTCCATGTGCACTTGAGAAGAATGTGTATCCTGTTGCTTTTGGATGTAGAGTTCTATAGATCTCTATTAGGTCCATCTGTTCTAGTGTGTTGTTCAGTGCCTCTGTGTCCTTACTTATTTTCTGTCTGGTGGATCTGTCCTTTGGAGTGAGTGATGTGTTAAAGTCTCCCAAAATGAGTGCACTGCATTCTGTTTCCTCTTTTAATTCTGTTAGTATTTGTTTCACATATGTTGGTGCTCCTGTATTGGGTGCATATATGTTTATAATGGTTATATCCTCTTGTTGGACTGAGCCCTTTAACATTATGTAATGTCCTTCTTTATCTTTTGTTACTTTCTTTATTTTGAAGTCTATTTTGTCTGATACTAGTATTGCAACACCTGCTTTTTTCTCTCTGTTGTTTGCATGAAATATCTTTTTCCATCCCTTGACTTTAAGTCTGTGCATGTCTTTGGGTTTGAGGTGAGTCTCTTGTAAGCAGCATATGGATGGGTCTTGCTTTTTTATCCATTCTATTACTCTGTGTCTTTTGATTGGTGCATTCAGTCCATTTACATTTAGGGTGATTATTGAAAGGTATGTACTTATTGCCATTGCAGGCTTTAGATTCGTGGTTACCAAAGGTTCAAGGTTAGCTTCTTTACTACCTTACTGTCTATCTTAACTCGCTTATTGAGCTATTATAAACACAGTCTGATGATTATTTCTCTCCCTTCTTATTCCTTCTCCTCCATTCTTCATATGTTGGGTGTTTTGTTCTGTGCTCTTTTTAGGAGTGCTCCCATCTAGAGCAGTCCCTGTAAGATACCCTGTAGAGGTGGTTTGTGGGAGGCAAATTCCCTCAACTTTTGCTTGTCTGGGAATTGTTTAATCCCTCCTTCATATTTAAATGATAATTGTGCTGGATACAGTATCCTTGGTTCAAGGCCCTTCTGTTTCATTGCATTAAATATACCATGCCATTCTCTTTTGGCCTGTAAAGTTTCTGTTGAGAAGTCTGATGATAGCCTGATGGGTTTTCCTTTGTAGGTGACCTTTTCTCTCTCTCTCACTGCCTTTAATACTCTGTCCTTGTCCTTGATCTTTGCCATTTTAATTATTATGTGTCTTGGTGTTCTCCTCTTTGGGTCCCATCTCTTGGGAGTTCTGTGTGCTTCCGTAGTCTGAGCAACTATTTCCTCTCCCTGTCTGGGGAAGTTCTCAGCAATTATTTCTTCAAAGACACTTTCTATCCCTTTTTCTCTCTCTTCTTCTTCTGGTACCCCTATAATGCGGATATTGTTTCTTTTGTGGATTGGTCACACAGTTCTCTTAATATTGTTTCATTCCTAGAGATCCTTTTATCTCTCTCTGCGTCAGCTTCTATAGTTCCTGTTCTCTGGTTTCTATTCCATCAATGGCCTCTTGTATCTTATCCATTCTGCTCATAAATCCTTCCAGAGATTGTTTAATTTCTGTAACCTCCCTCCCGATGTCATCCCTTAGCTCTTGTGTATTCCTCTGCAGCTCCATCAGCATGTTTATGATTTTTATTTTGAATTCTTTTTCAGGAAGACTGGTTAGGTCTGTCTCCTTCTCAGGGGCTGTGATTTTGGTCTGTATCAAATTCTGCCTTTTCATGGTGATAGGAATAGTTTGCGGAGCTGGCGCAAGTGAGGGCTGGTAGAACTTCCCTTCTTGTTGGTTTGTGGCCCTCCTCTCCTGGGAGAACAGCGACCTCTAGTGTCTTGTGCTGCGCAGCTGTGCGCAGACAGGGCTTCTGCTTCCTGCCCGGCTGCTATGGAGTTAATCTCTGCAGTTGCTGTGGGCGTGGCCTGCCTCAGGCCGCTGCTCTGATATGACTGAACCGCGTCGGAAGGGAAATGGCCGGGAGGCTGTTTATCTCCCTGAGGGGCCTCCGAGCTGCCCTGCTGTCCAGGGTGTTGGGGTGCCCAGAGTTCCCCAGGATTCTCAGCTGCTGGGCTAAGTGTCCTGGGATGCTTCCGTCCAGCTGTGGGGTCCCTGTCCCTTTAAGACTTTCAAAAAGCACTCGCTTTTCTTTGTCCCAGGGGCACCGACTGCAGGGACCCACTCACAGGTCTTATAGTCCTGTTTCCCTAGTTTCCAGCACCCCATGTGTGCACTGTGTCTGCGCTCTGGTGCGGATGGCTAGGGATGGGTGTTTATTAGTCCTGGGCTCCCTCTCCCTCCCCACTCCAACTCCTCTCCTCCTGCCGGGAGCTGGGGTGAGGGGCGTTCGGGTCCCGCCAGGCTGCGACTTGTATCTTACCCACTTTGAGAGGCACTGGGTTCTCGCAGGTGTGGATGTAGTCTGGCTGTTGTCCTGTATCTTCTGGTCTCCCTTTTAGGAAGAGTTGTATTTGCTGTATTTTCAAAAATATATGTGGTTTTGGGAGGAGATTTCCACTGCTCTACTCACACCGCCATCTTGGCTCCCCCTCAAGATACTATGTTTTTAACTCTCTATCTGATAATTCATTTTTACCATATCTGACTCTGGTTCTGATACTGATCCGGTCTCTCTATGTTGTGTTTCTCTTTTTTCATACATTGTAATTTTTTGTTGAAAGGCAGACATGATATACTGGGTAAAAGGAACTGCAGTAAATAGGCCTTTAGTAATGTAGTGGTAATGCCTTTGGAAAAGGGTATTCTCTATTCCTATGGTATGGTTTCACTCTTTCAGTGAGTTTGTGCCTCAAGACTGAATGTCACCAGTTCTTCTCAGTTACCCCCCCTTAGGTGTTTCAAGAATGGCTAGAGGTGCTGGAGTCGATGTTTCCCCAGGTACGTTAGACTCTCATAAAACTTAAGCAAGTTAGGTTGTGGTAAAATAGTTTCAACTGAGGGCAAGCTTTATTAAGAAGAACAGAATGTTCTGACATATTTCAAATATTTCCTTTTCCCTTTCCCCTTCTGGAAGCATAAGGAATTTTTCTCCTAGTTTCAATATGAGAACCCAGACCTGCTGGAGGTAAATTTCACCAAGTGTGTGAATTCCCCTGGAGTTTTCAACTCTCAGACTTGTCTACACTGAGACTCTGCAATTCATCGGGTATAGTTTAGGTTTTCGTAATCTAGTACTGGTTCCTATGGAGATTTCCACTCTGGTCACTTATGATCTTCTATTCCCCTATCTATCTCTGCAGTTTTTGGGGGTAACAATTTGCTTTGTGACCACACTTCTCTGACAGATCTAAGAAGAGATGAGTTTTCAGTTTGTTCCGCGTGTTGTTAGGACAGAGCGAGGGTTTCTGTGATCCTTACATGCTAGCACAGAAACTGGAAACTCCAGTGAATTTTTCATTTCAGTTATTACACTTTTTAACTCCACAATTTCCATGTGAGTTTTATTTTGTAATTTCTACTTCTTTATTAATCATCTCTATTTTATGAGTTATTGTTTTCATACTTCCCCTTGAATTTTAAAAAACATGGTCCCTTTAGTTCTTCACACGTATTTATAGCAGCTACAAAAATTTTTGAATTTTTTGTTTGCTAAACATATCAGATGCCTCAAAAATAAGCTCCTATTTAATGCTTATTTTCTTGTGTATGGGTCATATTTTCCTTTCATGTCTCATAATTTCTTTTTTTGAAATAGGCTATATAAAATAAAATGTTATAGCAACTGTTTCTTCTAACTCACCCCTTTCTCTGCCCCCATCCCAAATTGTTGTTTCTTTCTGTTTGTTTATTTTCGTGTATGTTTAGTTGCACATCTGGGCTTGATCTGTAGACTCGGTCTTTTCCGCAGTGTGTAGCTCTAGTGTCTCTTTTCAGCCTTTTTCCTATTTGCTTTTCGAGTCCTGGCATCCTAAGTTTGCTTCTAGATCAACATAGCTTAGTGGTGAGCCAATGATTGCTCAAAGATGTACTTACTTGAGTCAATAAGGCTTCCATCTTTTACCAATGGCTTTGTGTGGAGGTTGGGAAATGTGTTCAAATTCAAAAACTTTATCTATCAGCCTGAGACTTTATTTTCTAATAGACTTTTTCATGACACCTTTGCATATGTGCAAGTCCTCACATTCAGCTAGGGATATGTAGACAGCAAGGGCCTTCTCCAGTCTTTACTGAATATATGAATGAGCATGTTCATGAACTCAGTTTCCAGTCTGGCCAGGATATGTAACAGCAGTCAAAGCCTGGCATGCCTCATTCCACAGATTCTCCTCTTAAATTTCTAGTTAGTCTGGACAGTCTGTAGCTTTCACCAACCAGTATTGCTACTTTAGGCTACTGCAATATTTTTTTCCCCTGATTTTTGTTACTGAAATAAATATTGTTTTCATCAATATCCCTGACCATAATATTTTCCCACATACTACTCCAAATGAAGTTGGCCCCCTCTTACAGCAAAGTTGATGTTTTTGGTAGCTTTTCCCATCCTGGTAGAACTATTACATCCACACAATTTGGGGTTGGGGAGAATGTGTTGAAGTAGTCCCACGATAGAACAACACAGATTCCCACTGTCCTTAAATGAGGTTTTGTAATCAAAGATTTTTGACTTGCTATATGCCTTTAATCAGATTCCAGAATCCAGAAATGGTTATTTTGGGCAATTCTGTCCAGTTTTAAAGTTATTCTTTGGGGAGAGAATTTTCTGAGCTCCTTACTCCACATTCTGTAATAATAATAAATAACATAATAATAACACATACCGTGTGCCAGGCCACTCTTCCAAGTATTTTACTAATTCTTTTCATTTGTACTAATTCACTAAATAATACAGTGTTCACAGTCTTTTGAGATTATGAACCTTATTGTACAGATGAGGAAACTGAGGCAGATATCTCACAGCTAGTAACTGGCAGAGTTAAACTCAAGCAATCAGGTTCTAGAATACATATTCTTGAGCACATGCTATGCTTCTTATAGTATAAGAAACACACACAGGTTTCTTTTTAGAAAGGGGAATAGACAGAATTTAAATATGTCAATGAAAGACCTAGGAAAAACTTGAAAATATTGTAGTTAATACTTCTGAGAGTTCCTTTAGGTACTAAACACTAAACCTTTACAAACCTATATCATTCAATCATTATACAACTCAATAAGTTAAGTATAATTAATATCCATTTTGTAAATAAGGGCACCAAAGTTCAGAGAGGTTAGGTAACACTTCCAGAGTTCTATAACGAGAGAACGGGAGAATTATTTTGTGAACCCATGCAATCCGATTCCAGAATCCTAGTTCCTAGCCACCAGGCTGAGTTGTTTTATACTATCAGGTTGAACCAGGTGGAATAGCCATTTTGTAAATCAAAAAGAGTAAAACATCAACAATTCCATATGATTCAACCAAATTATCTCTCACTTTTAGAATATAACTTACATGTGAAGCATAACATAATGGAAATGGCTGTAGACTCAGAGTCCAAAAGATCTGGGTGCACATCAAAACATCAACATTACTAGCTGAGCAATTTTGAGCATATTCTTTCTCATCTCGGAGCTGTTTATTCATCTACAAAATTGAGATAATAGTTATTCTTACCCATATAGGCTGATTATAAGGAGCAAATGCAATAATGTATGTGAAAATAATATGTAAATGATTATACTGCTGTTAGCATAATCTGAAAAAAAGTTACATATAAACAATCTGAAACCTTATTAATATGTGTATTGTATCAGCTGGTGAGGTGGAGGGCATGGAGGCAGAAAAAGTATTAATAATTAGCTCCCTGTCATGATCCTAAGGTATTCCAAGAGTGGTGAAATAAAATAAAGCATCTGAGTGCTCTCACTTAGCATCCGATCCAGAAAGACTGATTTGACCTTTTTTGTATCAAGCAGACAAAGCATTTTTTTTTTTCAGAATCACAGAACTTACAAAACTTTCTCATGTGATCTTGATAAAATAATAGATAAATTAGCAGGCTGATGTAGCTCTGTAGCTATCTTCCAACGTTGTGAAGATAGTGATATATATACTTTTAAAACCAGATGAAAAGAGATCATATGAGCTAACAAAAAAGGGTGGGTACAGTCACTCAATAAATATTTGTTGACTGGTGAGTGGATCGTGAAGGCTGCTGAAAGGATGACCTACATCCAGATGGAAAGAGAGAAGAGCTTATTGTTAGCAAGGTTTCAAATATGTGATGATTAGAGAGAAATCAAGGCAGTTCACTCCTTTGGAAACTAACAATGGCGAGTAGGGCTTTTGAATACACAGGGATTTTAAAAGATTTACAGCAAATAAATATCGCTTAATACAAGTTTCAATTAATTAATTTCTTCAGTAACTATTTAGAAATGACTACTGTGGGCAAGCCATTATAATAGGTACCACAAAAAAGAAAATTATAAATAGTGCCTCATCTGAGCAGGAGGGCAGTATACCAGGAAAATTGAAGCTCAGTAAAAAGAGTTGGACCAGGGGTATAGGAAGAGGGGGACTATGCTACGTAGGACTAAGGGGAAAGATCAGCGTTTAAGCACTAATGACGTCCCTTCATTCAAACACCTGATACTTCCATTGTTTCCTCCCTCACTGTAAGTACTCAGTCTTTAATTTTGTTCAACAAATTTGTACTGAGCATATTCTTCCCATCGGTAAGTGAACAAGATAACTTCTAGTTTCATGTTACTTATAACTGTGTAACCTTGAAGAGATTTCTTAATTTAGAAATTTGGCTTTCTTAATGGTAAAATTAACATTAAAATGTCTAGGTCTCAGGATTATTTTATTTTACTAATTATATCAATTTATAGATAGATATAATATATCTAGCATATAGTAGATACATATCAAAAAGCAGTCGTAGTAGTAATTGTTATTGTTATTAGCATGGGGGGCGGAATTTAGAGAATCAAATGATGATTTTCAAGGGATTGATAAGAAAAATAGTGTTAACTTTATGCAAGACACAGCCTTTTGATGACAGGAACGGAAGCTTCCCATATCCCCAGATAGCGTCTAGCTCCATGAGGGCAGGAGCTTTGCTCTGGTTAGTACTGTATCCCTAGGACTTAACACAGTATCTGGAAATTCTAGACATTCAAAAATAATTTCTAAATCAATTAGGATTTTCATAAGCATAGATTAAATAAAGACATCTAAGGTAGATTATACCAATTATCATACCAAAGAAAAGAGGCACTTTATATAAGTTTAGTACAATTACTTGGTTAGAGAATATTTTTGAAGATAAGTAGTGTCTGTAGCGAGGAACGTAAGTTTGGGACAGCTGGTTGGTGATCTAGAATGTTCTTTAAGGATAAAGAAAAAATATTTAAAGCTACTTGTGCAGCAAAATTATAAGATAAAACATTGCTTTTAGAAAGATAAGTCTCAAAGGATATAAAGAATAGATTGATACTGAAAAATGATAGAGGCAGAAATATTTTCAGGAAATTTTATCAATGATCTCAAGAAAGTGATCATATAGGACTTGAAATAGGATTTTGAGTATTGATAACAAATACAAAGAATGTGGATGAAAAAGAGGATTCCCTTAACAGATATATAGAGTAGGCTGAAGGAAATGAGGGGTATAGTTAGGCAAGATGATTAGTTCTGTGTTAGACTTACTGTGACTGGGGTGATAGTAGGACATTTACTTAGAAAACAGAAGTTGGCAAGATGAAAACTCAGGGAAAGGTTATATAACAATAAGGGGCAGACTTTTGTGAATGCACATATCTGGCAAGTGGAAAGGAAATAGACATAAATAGAGTGGATATTGAAGTAGAGAGGAGGCCAATGAAGATATCAACCATGTGACAAGGAAAGGGGAATTTTGGTGGTAGTTAATCCAGTGTCAAAACCTGCAGAAAGCCAGGAAGGATGAAGCCTGGGAGAATAGGATTGTATTCAAATATGGGACAGTCTCCACTGATACTTAAGAGCTCAGCTTTTGTATGGTGACAGACACAAACAAGATTGCAGGGGTTAGGAGAGAAGTCAAAGATGAAGAAATGGATGACCTTGATAGTGAGCCTCATACTGTAGTTGTATTACACCCAAGCGAAAGGGGAAATATTATTGGCTACCTGCTTTCACCATCATATTTGTGAAGTCTCGTCTTACGGTTCAGTGCCTACTTTGTTCGTGTTTCTCTGACTCCTTTGGGCTTGTGCCTTGAGCTCCTGATTCTCTTGGATGCTTTCCTTGTCATTGACCAAGTGGTTTATACATAGGGTGATGAAGAGAGGAAGGCAGCTTGATAGGACAAAAACCCGGTGTATCATGATGCCTTCATAACCACTGATTGACTATTTCCTTAACACCATTTACTGCACTCAGAGAGCATGTTCAAATTATGAAATACTTAAACTCAAAGAACAACACACAATGCATCAGGCTGGAGTTGAGAGAAAGCATTAACATCACCTGTTATTACACCATCTGGCATATGGCAGGCACCAAGCAAGGGAGCAAAGCTGGGAAGAAATGTGCTATTTCCAAATCAGAGGCAAATCCATGTCTGAATTTATTAAGTGACTATGTTTTTCCCTCATTACAGAAGCCTTTCATCAAGACAACTTTGTATATAGAAAATTACTTTATACATGTAAGAACCCTGAGCTATTTTCCTTGATTTCTCTTGACAGAAATACCAGAAAATATATAACAATTTTAAAAGTAAAAGTCTACTTAATTAGAAAGAAATCAAGCCCTGTGGTTTCCAATTAAATAAAAAACACACACATAGTAATTATAAGTCTATGATCACTGTTCTAGACCCAAAGTTCTATGTATTATAAAGTAGTAACAAAGGCAGAGGAAATAGCAAAACCAAAAGAAAATAATTCAAAAATGGAACAGATTGTAGGATATTGATTTTTTTTTCTATATTTTGGTGGAGGCTATGATTTAACAGTTCACTGAGCTCAGAAGTTTGTTTAATTAAGATTAGAAATTTTAATTTGAAATCAGGGTTTACTGAAAGAATATGTTCAGGTAAATAACAAGAATAATAATAGAAATAGTGCTCTTATCAAAATTAGAATCTTTGGAATATCAATAATTATTTTTCTAGTTTGTGTTTATTAAAAGTGAGAAATAGTAACTACTATTAGCTCTTCATAGAACTGCATATTTTTAAACCAGTCTCATTATAACAGAACAGTATTCCTAGTAACTAGATGTACCTTAGATTAAAACAGGTGCTCTACAAAGCTTAAACAAAATCTTTTTCTTACTACTAAGTGTTTAAACAATATTAACATACAGATGTGTATCATACAGGACAAAGATGAATTCTAACAGTGTGTAAGTCACAAAACTGGTATTGGAATTAGGCCTTTTGGATCCCAGAATCCAAGCTTCTCATTTCTCTGTGATAATTCCTCTCAATGTGAAGAGAGAGTACCCTTTCAGGCAGTGAAGATCATGTAGGAGAAGGGACGTTTGTTAGATAAAGGATAGCTTAGTAATATGCTACCAACCTCGCCTTTGCCTATGACGCCCTCAGCCTGGTTATGGCTTCCATGCTAGTGGACTGACTCTCATTTTTGCAGTACTTGTTTTTCATCCACACACCAGAGACATTTAAATTTAAATGTGACAAAAAGATCGAAATAATGAACATATGCTTTCTCCAGTTGTTCCTTCTTTTGAATTGAGGAAAAGCAAAAATCCCTTATCTTTTTCTTTTCCTTTTTCCAAGAGACAAAGCTACCTTGTATTCCTTCTAGAAGACCTGAGGTCTCTGAGGATAAGAAATGGTATAGGGAAGATTGGTACATATACACAATGGAATATTATTCAGCCGTAAGAAGAAAACATATCCTACCATTTGCAACAACATGGATGGAGTTAGAGGGTATTATGTTCAGTGAGATAAGCCAAGCAGAGAAAGACAAGTACAAAATGATTTCACACATCTGTGGAGTATAAGATCAAAGAAAAAAACTGAAGGAACAAAACAGCAGCAGACTCACAGAACCCAAGAATGGAATAGTGGTTACCAAAGGGAAGGGACTGGGCAGGATGGGTGGGAAGGGAGGGATAAGGGAGGAAAGGAGTATTACGATTAGCAGACATAATGTAGGGGGTGGGGGCACAGGGAGGGCTGTGCAACACAGAGAAGACAAGTAGTGATTCTACAGCATCTTACTACACTGATGGACAGTGACTGTAATGGGGTATGTGGTAGGGACTTGATGATGGAGGGAGTCTAGTAACCATAATGTCGCTCATGTAATTGTAGATTAATGATACCAAAAACAAAAAAAAGAAAGAAATGGTATAGGTATCAATAGTGATGACCTTGAGTGGAGCTGAGGAGAGTGGATGATACTGCTATTGAGTTTCCTCCCTGAAGGGGAGCCCTACAGGTTAAGGAGAAGGGGCACAGTAGAGGTACAGGGAGGCTAGAGGAGGATTACGGGCAACCAGTTGGTATCTTTGGAATAGTGAATAATAGACAAATCCACAAAAAAATGTGGTCAGATAGACCTTGACCAAAGTGACAGGCAAAGTAAATATGAGTGGATGGGGAAAAACGCCCTGATTCTAGAAAGTCAGAGCAGGGAAGGACCTCAGAGATTGTCCACATGGTGAAATTGAAGCACCATGACTTGCCCAGGGTTAAACAACATGTTAAAGCCCAGAATTAAGACCATATACAGGTCTTCTGACTCTCGAGCCAAGATCTCTCCAGCAAAGCACTCTGACGAAGGGGCTCATGGTGTCCCCTCCACCTTGGTAGGCCTGTCTCTTTCCTGCCTGTTCTGATGAACACCCTCCCATGAACACATTCAGTTCATACCACCTCCTCTGTGATACCTTTTCTCTGACTCCTTCCAGGTGCAATTGCCTGTTCCCTCCTCTATGTCACATCTGTAGCTGCCACAGTCTCCAGGCATCTACCACAGCAACCAGATCACTCCGTTGCCTGTTCTCATTCATTTACCTCCCTCTACCTACTAAAATGAGTTCTTGGAGGACAGGAGCCATATCTCATTCATCTTTGTATCTCCAGAGCTTGTCATCACACCTAGCACATGGTGGGTTCTCAATGAGTGTTAGATTATGTTTTCATTCATCTGTTCAATATTTAAGTTAGAAATTACCAGTGCATGTGTATAAAAATGTGCTGAGATGGAGAGAGAAATTCAAGCCATATTTCACAGGAAAAGATAGCAGTTAGGGGCTGCCTATACTTACCTAAAGATGGAGTGCTGAATGACAATTCAAGTTTTAGAGTTTTCAGGTGATTTGTTTCTTAAGATTCCTCTGGAGACCTACTATGAACAAGATGTGGTGCCAGAAGCTATCATGGTACAGAAATGGGTAAGAGATAATCTGCATCCTCATGGAAGATGGGGATATAAGGGATGCTGTGACAGTGGCCTTAGGAAAGTGAGAGCCGATAGCAGAGCAACATAATGGGCTAGGCTGGGCAAGAGAAGGTTCAAAAGAAAATGCAGGAGTGGGTGGACAGAGGGTTAGAAAAAGTCCGGCTGAGGTAATATTCTGATGGAAGAAGGCTGCAGGAACCTGATTTGGGAGAGAGGGCTAAGATGATTCCTGTCCACAGGCTGTACATCTTAGGTAGGTTCAGGAGAGAAATGTTTGGGTTATTTATTAGATTTCATAGAAGAAAGCAAGTTTTTTGCTTACGAATTGATAATTTGTATTATTGGGGAGATTATCAGCCATTCAATATTTGATCAAAAACTATATCATGGACCTTCCAGATTATTAATTCAGAACTAATTAGAATAGCTCTCACTATTGAAGGTCTACTATGCACCAGGCAGTTAATATATGTAATCTCATTGATTCCTCCAAACAGTTTCATGAAGAGAACTGTGTGGTATTGTAGCTAAAATGTACATATCACTAAAGATGTGTGCTGTTTTCCACAAATTATCTAATGTAATCTTCACAATGACAATATAAAGGAGATATTTCTTAGTAACATTCTACAAATTAGGAAACTAAGATATTTTAGGAGATTAGGAAATTGCCCACATCCGTGCATCATATCAATATTGGAACTAGGAATCAAATCTGTGTCATTTTTAATTTACTCTGAACCCATGTTCTTACCCATTAAGCACAAGATTGTACTAAGGAGATTCAAATGTAACATTGGCTTAAAAGATACTCCAAACAAGAGAGGGACAAATACTGTGTACTAAGAAAGAGGAATGTGAATGTGCGCGCGCGTGCGTGTGTGTGTGTGGTGTTTGTGTCTGTGTATGTCTAGACTTGCTCAACATTTGAGGGTTGTTATGCATCTGTGCAGGAAGGCTCCTGGGAAGATCTGATCTTGAAGATGAGGATGTCTAAGCTGGGAATTCCAAAAGGCCTAGGCCCTGTAGGGATTGCATCCCCATTAGCAACCAGGGCCTTTTTTGAGAGCAAACTTTATGCGCCCAATAAATCTCCTTTATTGATTCGCTGATTTTTTTCAATTTCCTCATTCACATGGTCACTCTGCATCTGAGTGGTAGGCATTGTGCTAGATGCTGGAGCCACAGATGAAACAGAGTGACTGGGGCCTGCCTGGGAATGACTAGAGGCCATGAAAAACAGATGCCCTGGTTTCCATGATCATCCCATTTTTCCTAAAGTCCAACAGCAGCTCATATGCTAAAACTAAGATTCAAAGATAAATCTAGTTTACTGTATCTTAACAACTTTTAATAAAGGGAAGAATTAATACATTATCTATCATATTCTATACTACTAAGGAATCAAATCCACATAGACAACAAATAGTAAATAGATGTGTGCATGGGGCAATAGTGGGGCTGTGGCTCTAGTCTACCTCTACAGATTGTATAGAGGATACCACACATCTGTGAGGCCTTAATATGTTTGTGTTTGGTGCCTCTTTAAGGACTGTATGTTTCTTGAGAATAGGGATCATATGTTATAATCTTTACTTTTTCAATACCCATCACTCCACCTGGCGCATCATGTATGCTCAATAATTGTTCATTGGGTGGAATTGTGCTTAGTCTTAGGAAGCCAACACTTTGATATTACTATCTCAGCACTTGTTATAATATATGATGATGGGATATATAAAAATTCATTCATCTCAGATTTTAATATGCTTTTAGCTTTAATAAAATCGCAGGTGTAGCAAAGTACAAAATGTCCAGAGAAAGCATTATTTAAGATTCCAATTAAAAAGCATTAAAACATATGGAATAGTTCACATGTGTTATTCATGAAAAACTGCTTTTCAGGAGATAAAATACATCTCAAAATCAAACTCTGTGATCATCCAGGCAGGTGGTTACTATAGCACTGAAGGAAAAAAAAAAGGCAGTATAATTAACTAAAGTTGTTGGAGAGAAAAAAAATATGTAAAGCATTCAAAGTTTATGAAATTAGATATTTAAATACCAAGTCTGAATTTGAGTGGGTCACTCTCTTGTCTTAACTTCCATATGATGTTAGGAAATCTACATGCTAGACAGTGCAGGACAAGGTGTGGCATCAATTTTATTTTCTAGCCACCATGGAAACCTACCAGCTGTCACCACAGAACCATTAGGTTCAGGAAAATCAAGTATCTGAAGAAAAAGCAGATATTTCAAAACTGGGGAATTCCATCTACTTTATTGACCCTCCATATCTACAGAAATGCCCACCCATCACTTTTCTAGTCTTCAGGCTGGAGAGGAGACTGTAAGTGATGGTCAGCACCAGAGCTGGAAACAGTAGGGAACCTAATCCATGTAGCTGTCCAAGCTCCAAACTGTGAGGAACATAAAACATTACTGGGTGCTTAAATACCACAGGAAGTATTACTGGTCAGCAACAGCAAAATGTATTTGGCAGAACTCACTGCAGGAAGAGAGCTTTGTGAATTCAAAGACATATTATGATGACTTGATCGAGGGTGGAGTGAGACCGCCAAGGCAAGTTCAGACAAGAGATTGGCCTCAAGCGACCCCAGAAGATGATGGGAGCCACTGACAACACAGGTTTTCAGTTTTGCTAAGAATACACACAATTATAGCTAGGATGGAATTATGTTCCTAACTTTTAGCTCTTTACCAGTCAACAAGTAGCCACTCCTCTAAATAAACATGGAAGAAAATATTTATAGAATATTGTGTTGATGTGCCCATTTGAAAAGCCACTGGATTTTCACCAATGTCACAGCCCAGCGTATGTACATATGATTAAAATGGAGATATTAGGGTTTTTTGTAATATTTCATCCTTTCCCCTAAGGCCTTTGCCAAGGGAAGTTATAGGATTTCTTGTCTTAGGTATCATTAGGCAAAACATAGATGATGCTCGCCTAGTGATGAGAGAGTAGAGAGTAGGACCTCTTCCATGTCTTTCCCGAACTCCCACACTGACTCTTGTATTACCATGTTACGTTTTAAATGATCCTAAGTCAAAAGTTGAAATGTGGCCTTGCCTATGCCAAAAAAAAAAAAACAACTTGCATTCCTTCATAATTTTACTAAATCCTGTTATAGTCACAGATACTTTCTTTTGAAAGACGGTTACATCCAGCCTAGATGACATCACCCCTTCTTATGAAGACATCCTGGATATTATTGAATCAAGCAAATGACATTACTTTCTGGGGTTGTAAATTAAACACCCATGGAGTAAATATAAGCCTGAAGTAGTTCATCTAGATGATGAGGGAAACCAATTAGGATATGTGTATATAATGCTTCCAGGATCTGAAAGTCAGCGTCTATGGTCATAAACATGTTAAGCAAAGATTTGGTTTGACCACGATTGTGCAGCACATGCTACTAAAATATTTTTTTGCCTTTTAAGAACTTTCTAATAGAATTTCCTTCACCCTGAGACTCTTGATTCTTATTATAAGAGACTTGTTTTCTTCTCTTTGAAATTGTTATTTTCTCCTGTGAAGGGCTTCATTCTAGAGAAGTCACTGAAGCAAAAAAAAGCTTCAGGGAGCCATACTGTGAGAATTAAAGCATAGCACATTAATTCAGCCTTCTCTTTCTATCTCCCCTCAATCAGCTAAATAAAGTTATTTAAAAGAAAAGAAGAATTAAGGTAGAAACACACACATCCAGAGAGTCTGACTTTTGTCTTGTACTTTCACACAGGAAGAACAAAACGTCTGTAAAGCTGCTAATGCTTTCTAGCATTAAGTCCTCTTCTATGAGTCATTAACTTGCTGAAACCCAGAAAATCAAATTTGGTTTAGGGCTATTTGATAATGTTGTAACACAGTAAAATGTGATTCACCAATTAGCTCATGTAATTAGAAAATGAGAAACATGCTCTAAGTGGCTGGTGGACACATATAAGTAAAGTCTATTGTCTTTATAGTTGCTGATCATAGTTGTAATTACACCTTTATAGTGGATGATAAGCAATCCAGATCCCCTATGGAAGAGAATCCACAAAGATCTGTGTTTATAAATCACATAGATTAGTTAGTTACTTAATTCAGGCAGTTATTTGTTTACTCCTTTTCTTTTTCCTTTGCCAATTCTTTCTTGCCAGGCTGTTAAGCAACAGATCATCTGTTCCTGGCCTCCATAGAGTTTTCAGTTTGCAAGAAATATGTTTAAATTCTTCTAAGGAAGGAAATTAAAACTGGTTAGAATCTACAAAAATTATAGTTTTGTAGTTAAAATGAGTCTTCCTGGCTGATACTTATATGCCACTGATATTGCAAAGACACACGGAAGAAAAAAGATAGCCAGTTTGAGGATTTTCTTGCTCAGAGGTTTTGCCTGGTTGAAAAGAACTCTGATGAATAAGAATGGGAATGCAATATTTGTTAGATTATTTTAAAGCAACTCTTCATATATTCTATATGCACATCTTTTGAAATCTAAAGCAAATATTATTTATTGCCTGGTTATATTTAAAATATATTTCTCTCTAAATTCAAATGAATTCAAGGGTTGGTTGGATGGTTAAAATTGTCACTCACTAGGAAATTCAAACAAGTCCTACTTTGTTCTTTTCTTATTGCTACTGAAGTACATAGACATGGTTACATGGTCCAGGGCTTCCCAATAAATATATAGAGATGATGGAGATGAATTACCTGAGCTTGAGCCGCTGAAACAAAGGCATTCATTATCTGATGTGGCCATCTTAGTGTCATTTGATTGCAAAAAATGACATATGCTTGTGCTGCCCCTATCACTGACTTTTTAAGGTCATATTTTAGTGTTCATGGAAATTTTAAAAGCTATTAGGAAATTGTTTTCCTTGTAGCTGTAACAATGCCCTAGGTGGTTTATTCTTTGTAAACTCACAATACATATTTTGCATTGTTCTCCCTGCCCCAAATATCACAAAATTCTAAGGGATGCAAAAAGCTTTGATTGTTTTTTGTATAGTTTCACTCATATTTTAGAATAGCTTGGATTACATTTCATTTGGATGAAAATGTATGATCACAAACATCAAGGAAGTTTGATTTATTCATAGCCAGAATGAGAGTTAACCCCCAAATGTTATTAAAAATGCAGCTGTCTCCCTTTCAATATATATTTAATCATTCTCTTTCTTTTTCCTCTTGTTTACAGGTCAATGGGACAGAAATTGAATATGAGTTTGAAGAAATTACATTGGAGAGGGTAAGAAAAATCCAATAATCCGAAGTTCCAATCTTGTATTCCACATTCTGCATCCTAATGGGTTGTCTTGTGAAATCATGTAATTGTGTATCGTACCCTGGAAGTTTCCAACAGGACTCACAATGAGAATATGAATGAAGCACTTGTAGTGGAGGGCGTGGAGACAACCAGACCAAATTATCAGAATGTTCAATATGTAAATTGTCCTGCCAGGATTTGGAGAAATGAATGGGAAAGACAGAAATATTCAGTGAGCCAGTGCAGTATTTTTTTCCTATTGTTTTCATTATCAATCTCTTGCCACACATTTTTAGATATATAACAAAATAGTTTCATTTATGTAATATTAGAATGATCATCACAACTACCATTACCATGCATTTTTTGGTTAAAAAAAAAGTGATGGATTTGAAAGTCAGCCCCATAGAGAAAAACACAGCAACCCTGCAGGTCTCTGCAACTATGCTATGAGGGCCTTGGCGAGGCTTTGGCAGATAGGGAAATTCAGTGCAGCACAACCCATATATAAAGATATTTTACAAAACAGTAAGAGAAAGGCCAAAGATCACCCAGAAAAAAAATGATCAAAAAGCTTTAACAGGACATTCATCCAAAAACAAAAAGCCAATACATACAAACACCTGTTCAACCTTATTAATAAACAAAACAATGGTTCCAAATAGTTTTTGTCTACCCCGTTGGCATAATTTAAGAGGAAGGTTAATATTTGCTGCCATTGAGTGGGCCTAAAAGAACAATTTGGAAAAATGGATCATAAAAAGTGGGCAGGATTTTGGACCCAGAAATTATATTTTTGGAAATACACAAATGCACAAAAATGTTCATATGGGTATGGTTTATAATAATTTTGAAAAAGACAGTTGTTTAATAATACGTATCTATATAACAGATTGTAAAATGTTTTAAAATATTTGATTATAGGAATAGAAGGTCTAACTAGACTATATTATTACATTTAAATGTCAAATTTTAAAATGACATTTAAAATATAATCCCATTAGCCAAACACAACTATACATAAATAGTATACATTCATAAATCTACATAGCCTGGAAGGATATACACCAAAATATTAGAAGTAGTTAACTCTTGTTCAGGATTTTTGGGTAATTTTCAGTGTCTTCTTTTTGTTTATATTTATTCTTAAACTTTCCATAATAAATATATAACACATTTATAATAAGAAATAAAAATCTATTTTTCCTAAACTATCATTCACTTGTGAGTTTAGACTCTAGACCTACACATAAATTTACATTTCCTTTTAAGTTTACCGATTTCATTTTGCAAAGTTAGGGAATTTCTCATTTTCAGCCTTATTTTTATGGAGCTTGAGTGGTTTTAAAGGGAAATTTACATTAAAAGTTAAGTGTTTGACAGATGGGTTCTTTAAAACTTCCATTATGAACTTTGGTAAAATTTTAATGGCATGCTAAATGGAGAAAAGTGAGGCTTATGGAAAATTAGCCCAAATGAGAAAAAAGAACATATTTCTCCTAAATCACTAATCCTATCTCCAGAATCTGGCTAAATAATTTGTGGGGTGCAGTACAAAATGAAAATGTGGAGCCCTTTGTTAGCATTTAGTAAGAATTAAAAGATGGGGACTGCTGAGGATCAAACCAAATGTGGCCCTTCTTAAATTCAGGACCCTGTTTAGCCGCACAGATCTCACACTCACGAAGCCAACCCTTCTCTCTCCCCACACCCCACCCACAGAAACATCTTGAGTATCACTATTTAGTTACCCTGGTTTTGTAGGTAGGAAAATAGAAGCTAACGTTGGTGTGAGATGGAACATCCCGTGGGAGTCAGACAATTGTGGGTTCCAGTCTGCATTCTGACACCTACTTGCTTCATGCGCTACCATGTCATCTCACTTCCTGCCCTAGGGTTCCCAGTCACACTCTGAAACTTGTCTTTGCCATTAACTGCACTCTTTCCAAAACCTCCATGTAAAGCAGTGTCTTTTCTGAACACCACCTTTTTTCTGTCCCGTTTATTCTAGTTTTCCTACTCCAAAAATTCTTCATCTCCACTGGGGCCTCAAATCATGGATTTCACCATTTCCCTCTATATTTTGCCCTTCTTCATGCGCTCCCTCCCCTCCTCCCCCAGCATATGTTCCTGGTCCATTGCTCTATTCTCCATCTTACACACTCTCAATATTTTTTCTCCTGCCTCCCTTTTTGTGTTCTTCCAGCAAAATTTCAGCCCTAGGTAATCTACCCTGGTTAACCCCATGCCTTCCTACATATGTCACACCAGCACCTGGGTGACTGAATGTGTCTAGAGGAATACTCCCTCATCTCACTTTAAATTTATAACTATTGATTTCAAGTGAACCCTCAAAACATCCTAGCAATTCTAGTATATACATTGAGAAAAAAATCATGTGCTCCTTCTCTAGAGCAACAATTTCACAACTTATTTGCTCTCCTCCTCCAATCTTGAACATGCCCTCCATCATCCTCACTCTCAGCTGTTGGCCTCTTATCGCATATCCTCGGGAAAATCCAAGCAATCAAATGAAAATCACCTTGCTTTCCTGTTAGCAGGTCTGCTAATGTGTTCTCCCTATTACAGTGAAGGCATTTCCCTGCTTCTTTACAAGGCCAGCTTTGTACTTGTGACTCGGAATCCCTAGCCTCCTACCCATTTAAGGACTTTGCCTCCGCAGGTCTCTCCTGTCTCTTCTGCAGTGTCAGTTTCTCTCTCGCTTGTTCTTGGATAAATTTAAAACAGACACGATGTAATGTCTCTCATCTTTAAAAAAAAAATGGTGTCTTCTCCCAGTGAAGTCACATGGGGGGGAAAAATGTCCCTTAACCCAATGTTTCCCTTCTATTATTGCCTCATCATTCTATTTTGCTTTACCAAGAAGTTAAGAAAATTGTCTGTTTTCATTAACTCTACTTGATGACCTCATTTTCTTTTTTTAAATTATTTTATGTTTTCATCTCCATAATCACTCTAAAACCATCCCTATCACGGTCATGACACAGTTTATCGTGTGTCAGTTCTCTGTCCTCACTTCTCAGCAGCATTTGATGCAGTTATCTTTATTCCTCGAAGATGTCAATTTCTTGTCTTACAGACAAAACATTCTCATGTTTATCTACCACCTCCCTGGCACCCTTTGTCAGTCTCCTTACTGGCTCCTCTTCTAAATGTTGGAACATTCCAGAAACCCAACACATAGACCTCTTCTCAACCTCTCCTCATTCTTAGGATCTCATCCAGACCCAGGGCTTTAAATACCAGCCATCAACTGATGATTCCCAAGCCTGAGTCATGACCTCTCCCCTGCCCTCTGAATGTATGGCTAACTGTCCAGTTGGCATCTCTGATGAATATCAATAAGGTCTCCCAAACTTAATATGTTCCTAAATGTCCATGATTTCCCTGTACTCCATACCCTTAGGGCCAAAGCTGCTTCTATCTTAATATGCCTCATTTTAACTAATTGGTTCTATCATTTTCCTTATTATTCAGGCCAAAAAAACATCTAAAAGTCGTGCTTAATTATTCTTTTTTCCTTGGCATCCAGAGCAGGTCCTGATGGTGCTCTCATGAAAGTATTCAAAATCAATCACATCTAACCACCTGCCCTGCTGAATCCTAGTCCAAACCAATATCATCCCATGCCTGGACCACTATAATAATTTCCACTGTTGCTTGTTCTTCTCCTCAAAGAAGCCAGAGTAATATTTTCCAAATTATAAACCAGATCATGCCATTCTGTTTCTAAATCCCTGCAAGAGGGGATCATTACAGTCATTATCATCACCTACGAGGCCTCATGCAATCTGGCCCCCGCTTCTCTCTCCAACCCTGCTCCCGCCACCAGCATCTAGAACAATCTGCTGTAGCCACACATACTTTCTTCCAAGCCAAGGTTTTCCCATCTCAGGGTCTTTATATATGTTATTCTATATGCCTGGAAAAATCTCCCCATAAATAGTAAAATGGTTTGCTTTTTACATCACTTCAGTATCTGCTCAAATGTCTCAGAAAAATGTCTCCTGTGCACCCTGTTTAAATTGTACCAGCATCCCCATTGCACCTATTTCCCCTTTCCATGGCTGTATTATCTTTTTAATTGTACTTGCCAATGTCTGAATTTTATATTATTAATTATTGTTGACTTTGTTCATATCTGTCTTCCTCCCTAAATACATGCAATATATAAATATATAGTTACTTTTATATCCAATCTGCCTAGAATAGTGTCTGGAACATACTGTATACTCAGTGAATATTTGAGATATGAATGGATTATGTCTGTACAAGTACAGTGAGGTAGAGACACATGGCCTTGTTTGAATCTTGGCTCTATGTATTATCTACTTGGCTCTATCTACTTGCCAGTTGAGTTACTTTGAGCTGAATACTTAACTTTCCTGTGCCTCAGTTTCTACATCTGAAAATGAGGCTAAAGTACTTGTAATTACCTCCTAGGACCTGTGAATGGTTAAATGAATTAATGTAAAGGCTTAAAACAGCATGCATAGTTATCATCCTTAACATTTCCTTTGTGTTAACATGGTAGTTCTCACAAGTGTTATTTATTGGGGGTCACTGAGGAACCTTATAAAAAACATAGTTTCCCAGTCTCAGTGAAAAACTTCCACTAAAAAGAGCTTTCAGATCATCTTTTCTTTTTTTCTTTCCTTTTTTTTTTTTTTTAAGTTATTTTGTTAGATGTCAGACATCCAATCATGAAGTTATGGTCCTTGCTGTATGCATTTACAGCTTATTCTTTTTCTAAATTTAATCTGTCTCACATTTAATTTAGGGATACACTAATCACATTTAGTAACATCCTTATGAGGTGAATATTGCTGACTCTATTTTAAATGTCAGGACACTGAGGCTCAGAAATTAAACCACTTGTCAAGACACAATGTTAGTAAGGGGTGGAGCTAGGATTTAGCCCCACACCCACTGGGACACTAAGCTCATTGCTCTCAGATTGCCCTCAAAATTAAGCTCGAGTGTGACTTCCTCCAAAAAGTTTTTCTTGACGTCCTCTCTTAGGCAAGGTCTTCTTCATAAGTAAACACAAGTAGAGAACTTCTCACACTAAATGGTGAATAAAATCTGTCTTTACACTGACCTATGAATTCCTTGACAGGAGGAATTTTGTTATGGTGTTCTTCATATTACCCTGATGACGTGAAAAGGAAAGGGGAAGCCATTGGACCATTTGAGGACAAGCTAATAACTTACCCCCTACAGCTGCATGGTTCAATGCATTGGCCACTTGCCACATGGGGTGAATCTCACAAATGTCTAAAGTATGTTTTTGTTTGTTGAGCATTTACTAAACCGGGGCCCAAGGCACAGTCATAGAGTTTTACAGGCTAGTGGAGGGCACAGAGGTGTAAGCAGACAGAAACCGTGAGGAAGAATAGAGTGCAATGGATACCTGGCCCAGAATATAGGACCTGCCTGAGAGGCACTCCACCTGAGCTGGCTTATGAAAGCTGCTTGAAAAAGAAGGGGAAGAGGAAGACCTCTCAGACAGGAAGCAGCAGGTGCAAATGTTCAAGGACACATGGAAAGGCAGTGTGCTCAAGGAACTGCACATAGTCCAGAATGACTGTACCTCAAGTTATGAGGTAGGACTCAGAGAGAGAGAGGACTGGCTGGAGAGATGGAGAAGGCCAGTAACACAAGGCCTTGATGATAGACAGAAGGATTTAAATTTTATCCTGAAGGCAATGGAGAGCCTTTGAATAATTTTAAACAGAAAAGTAACGTAATCATGTTTGTGTTTTAAAAAGATCACTTTGGCTGCTATAATGAGTTGTACATTTAATAAGATTCAGGAGCCAAGCTGGAATACCATGTAGGGCATGTAGTTAATGGCTATATTCTGTCAATGGTGATGGAGGAGGAGATGACTAATAATGTTAGAAGAACAGATTCTGATGCTTTGTAGGATGGGAAAATGCCAGAAAGAGCAGAGGAGTCAATGATGCTTAGACTATAACCCAAAAAATTCTTTTTAATAACACAGTCTGGGGCTCCCAGCAATGGACACCTGTGATATTTCAAGCTTTTCTGACACCCTGGGCTCTTAGACCATTAACAAAGGTAGCTGAGTATAAAGGCCATTCCTCTGAGTGATTTACCCATTATCCATGTATAAAGGTAATAGTTTAATGTACCCCCACTATGATTTATAGCAAGAGAAGCTAGTTGACCCAGCATGGAAAATAGATTCATCATGCCTTTATAACCCTGACCATCATGCATGACTGCAATTTAGCGGAGATATCGAAGTGACAATCTATTTGTTACCTCCTCCAACCCCTGTCCTCAGCCTCCAAAAATGAAAGAACATTTGGAGTGCTTTCCTGACAGCTGCAGAATGTATGGCCATGTGATACCATCTGAATGTTTCATCTGATGAGTCAGGGATATCTTTTGCAATTAAAAAAAAAAATCAAAGATCTGAGCCATCTTCCCAAACATGAATCATTGCCTTTTGTTGCTTATTATTTAACCCATGCCAAAACAAATAAATTTATAGGGCAGAGGAAAAGTGACTGATTTATTGCACCCTGCAAATTCCTATAAGCTTTGAGTATAAGGTGGGTAATGTGGGAATTTGGAAAATAGTATTTGTGAACTGCCAGGTGAGAAGTGACCCATTAAAGTTGTCTACTGATGGACTTTCCAGATTCATCCAGATATTAAATTAATTAGAAAGTCATGGATGTCTGAATCACTAAGCCAAACTTATTTATGTCACATTATTGAATTTTCATGGGGATAAAAAAAAATTCCTGAATTCTAATGGAATAAGGGTCTATCACTTCAAATAATATAGAAACCTTGGTTTTCGAAATTTCAGTTAATGGTAACAGGACTAAAAAGCCAGAGACCCAATGATATTTGCTGGGGTTTCAGTTTTCATATTAGTTAGCTGTAGCATAGTCTTATTCCAGTTTAAATAATTTTTAATAACAATAAATTTCTTGAATGAATTCCAAATTTTATATATGTCCAATTGTCAGAGCATATTTTAAGTATTTGAAGTATATGAATATATATATATACACACACTTAAGTATATAGAAACCGTCCAAACATCAGTGTGTATTTAGACATAAGCATCATAGTGTTCAATAGTATTAATTATAAACTATATACACACATACTTGTGTAGGCCTCCTTTGTTTTTAAAGATATCATTGTTGATATGACTTCAGGCTATGATTCTGGGGCTAGGTCAAGTTCCATACGTATGCTTCCACTCTTCCTGTGCGCAAGGGTGTGGAACTCTGTCTGCAGTAACCAAGCTTCTTCAGTGATCTCCAAAATGTATGGATGCCCAATTATCAATATATTTCTTAAGCATGTTGAGTATATAAATAGAGTCTGTCTTTGAGTTTGCAGCCATAGCTTCCTCTAGAAAACCCAGTTCTATTTGTAGCTCTCTCTTTCTTTCTTTGTTAGCTCACAAGAATTTAGTTCCAAGCTAGACTTATTACAGTGTTTTCTTTTGTTTTTCGTGGTTTCAGACTATGTTTTCTCCAGCTGCTCTGACACCCGCTTATTCTCATGATCCCCCACTTCCAATCTCTACATATGGTACAGTGAATAGCTATTGTTTGTTCTGCACACCAACACAGGCAAGAGGAACATCCTCCCCCATTTCAATCAGAGACAACTGCCAGTCCTCGCACCCGTGGTCACACAGTTGATTGGTCTAGAGCTACTCAATGGAATTACCCACAAGCTAGTAAAAAAAAAAAAAAAACCACTGATACTCAAGTCCTGTCCTAGATCAAATGAAATCAGAACCTCAGAAAGGTGGAGCAGAGAAAATCTATTTTTAAAACTTTTCTTAGGGATTTGATGCAGTGTAGAGGCTGACACCTGAGCCAAACTGGGCTGGTAAGTGTGCTCCTCAGGATCTTTCACACCGGAGTGTGGGGGATAGAGAGGGGCCACAGTCTAACAGGGTAGTAAAGATGTGAGACAGGAGGCAGAAGAGCGGCTGCCATATGGGTTTCCTATCATGTGCAGGAAGCTCATCTGAGAAAATGAGGCTTCCTGCAGGTAGAACCAGAAATAGGAGACAAGAAAGACCAAAAGAGAGAGAGAGAACTGGCACCATCCAATTCCTATTTTATATCTGCCCTGAAGACCCAACCAGATACCATTCCCATTCCATTGGCCACTTGAGCTTTCCCTTAAATTTCTCTTACCCAGGCTAGTTCAAATCAGGCCTCTGTAACTTGCCAACAGATTAGCTTATACAAAAGTACCTTGGTGTTGTATCGTAGCTATCATGGCACTGAAGTTGTTGAGGTCATGTCTTAGGCTCAGGCTGCCATAGTCTGTTCCCAAACTAAATGTGGCCTTACTTAGGTTTCTCTACCTTTTCTAAATTCTAAATGTGTCTCTCACCACTGAGGTAAGGTCATAAAGCAAAACTGTCTGGTAAAATAATGTTGGCAGGTTGCAGTAAATCTTAATACCCCAAAGCTTATACATACCATCTCCCTTAAGGTAACCCATGGCTGTGTTCCAACTTCCAGAAATAAAAGAGCAATAAAGAAAAGTGGCAGGTAATGAGAATGGCTACTGACAGGTCTATGAATTTAGACTCTACTTTCTAGAAACTGACTTGGGAATGAGCAAGCTCTTGTACATGTGCAAAATGCTTTGCAGTGTTAACCATTGGACTTGGATGTCAAGAAAAAAAAATTGACTGTTAGAAATATAGTTTGCAGGCATTTAGGGGTCATTAATCTAGATATATATAAGCACGAAAGTCTCAGGATTGAGGAGCGCCTGGTAAACAATACCTCAAAGGACTGATTTAAATGAATCAGCACAAGAGATACATTTTGCTGAAATTCAGCTGCTGACTCCAGCCTTCTCCATTTTTCTTTGTAAACTCCCAGCTGAGTTATCTCCCTTCTTGCACCTCACAAACCCTCTGCCACCAGAGTATTAACAAGTGCTCTCTTTCAGTTCATCAGTTTGAGCCTTAGTGTCCTCATCTCATCTACACTGGCCAATCTATTTTCTTCTGTAAGTCACTTGTTACACTGTTACCCCATCTTTCTTTGACATGACCCTTGACTATTATAAGCACCTCTAATGCTAGTATAATGGTACTTCTAAAACTAACAGCTTTAAACAAAATCCACAATGGAAAAACTTGTGCAGAAAAGATAAAACTCTGTCATTCTTAAGTTGGTTTGGCTAATCAAAGTAGATCTGTTTCCATGACTTGTATCAACAAAATGAGGATGGTTAAGAAGTTTTGGCAAGGAAGGCCCTGACACGGGGGTGCCCTGAGACTTCAGGAACATGATGGAGGTACTGAATCCAGAGACTATTGGAAAGCAAAGACCCAAAGAGCAAAATAGGCCAGGACCAGAAATCTCGCTAAACACTCACTATTTAGTGTGATTTCTAAATAGTCACTAAATACTAGATCTTGAGAAATGGTAAAAGCTGGGGATTTTCTTCCTTGCAACTGAACAAACCCTAACTGAGGTCCGTATATTTCTCTGTAGCTCAACATTCGGGCTAGAGTGAGTGTAACCTCAGTTATTTTTAGTGCTTTTCTTCCCAGGCACCTTGACCATCTCCAGAATTGTCCCACAGTTCTACCTCCTCACACATGGACAAGGGTGATGCACTGTCTTCTGTCCTCACAAGTAACACCCGCCATCCCCTCTGGTTGTCCATGCCAGTCTTCAGTTTCTGCTACATTTTTCCGGTGTAGTGGGCATGGTTGATTGTCTGCCCATTTCATTCTTTTTACCCCTTCCACTCTGCTCACCATGCCCAGATTCTAGTTCAGATGTCACCTTCACCCATGTAACCCATGTGCTTTGATGGAAGCTAAGTTATCTCTGAACTCCAGGGGTGGGTCCTTGCTGGTGCAGGCTAATTGGCACATCCTCCTCTCTTGACCTCTATCAGGTGGTGGATATGCAGCCTAATCCAGTACAATCAGAGTGACTTCTAGGACTCTTACTTTGAATTCTGAGACAAAAACCCACCCCCTTCCACAGGCATGAAATGAGCAAGCTGGGATTGTAACCTAGAGCCATTGTACGACCATAAAAAGTTTCCAGCTTTAGAATGAAGTAGGATTTAGAAGGCCAAGTAGATAAATGGGGTAAAGAATAGTCTTGGTGACATCTCAAAACCATGAATCAAACCATCCCTGAAGCTCTCCTGAATTTTTATTCAAGCAAACAGTCCCCTTTATTACATTAGCCCGTTTGAATTGGGGCTTTTGGTACTTGTAGCTAAATAAACCCTAAGTGACACAGTGGGTCATGGGAATCTTTAGGAAATTACTTAGGGCCCCAACTTCTTAGAAATGACAAAATCATCTCTGAAAAGTATTCTCCCTCCTTTCTTATTCCGGTTCACGGGAATCTTTTCCCACCCCACTCATTCAGGAGGCTCCACTCTTAACTGTCTCCTTCCTCAAGACTCTCTACTTCTGTGGAGGACTCCTCTTCTCCCTTTTACATTTTCCAAAAACCCTTTGATTTCTCCTAAGGGCTTAGGTGGTTTGGAAACAAAAGCGGGGAGGTCTTTGCAGGCTGTGTCTGATTTTAACCCTCCCTTCCCTTACCTCCCCCTAAAGTGAACACCTGCTTTAATGCGGAGAAAGGAAAAGGCAAAATGCAATACGAATAAAAAACAAGCATCAGTAGTATCTCAAAAATAGAGATGAATAGTATAAAAACTGACAGTTATTTCAGGAGTTTGAGAAATGGTTCGAACTGATGGGTTGAAAGGCTTATATTTTATCCACTTAGCTTGATGTGCTTAATGCATCTTTAAACTTTCAAATTATCTATCCTTTGGAGAAAAGGAATTCACATATTATGAAAGTATTCATAGTGGCACATTATGTAGTTTTAAAGTTTAAAATATTTGGTCTATATAGACTTAGTATAAATTAAACAATTCACATTTAGTCACTGAGAAGAATGTCACCTTTGTTTAATTCAGGATCACCAAGCAGACTTCATTGATCCTAAAATTACGCTTCCCTCCTTCACCACTTTTGCCTGACAATCTCTTACTCAAAACCCAGCTTGTATGTTACCACCTCTGAAAAGCTTTGTCAAATTCCTCTGGGCAGAGTTAAGTTATTCATCTGCTTTGACACCTCGGGGCTTTCTCATTGTCATCCGTGTTCATGTTGTAGCCACCTTTTGTATGAATTTCAAGACCCTCAAAGGCTAAAATATTTCTTGGTTTGATCCTTTTCTCTTTGTCCTTTACATCTGGCTGTTTTTAATCACTAGAAGAATCTAGAAGATCACTAGTGGAATCACTAGAAGAATCATTTAGTCTTTTCACGGGAGATAAGTTTAGTTAAAGGATGAAGATTACTTTTTCCTCCTGATACTGTGTGTGTATACATGTATATACAGATATGTGTAAATTTTATATGCATTTATGTATGATATACATTTTCTATATAATTATATATATATTTATGTTATATATATAAATTTGCATACATTTTACTTTATATAATTTATGTGTATTTGTAGATAGATAAATGATAGATAAATAGGTAGGTAGGTAGATCGAGAAATAGGACCTTGTTTATAAGCTGTGGCCAATGCTCAGTGCTATTTCTAGTGTTGGTAACAGTAGCTACTGTGGTCATATGTGATCAATCTGTATCATTTGTTGAAGTTTGAATCTTATGTATTAATCACTCTGTGTGGTTATATCCTATCTTAACAGTTAGTCCATTGCATAAGTTTTAGAGCCTCTATTTTACAGGTAAGGGAACTGTAGTTCAAAGAAGTTAATACTTGTCCACTGATCATAAAACTAGTGTATGGCATTCATTGCTGGTGGATCTGTTTTTAATTACTATACAGGACCACCAGTAAACATGAAAACTAGAGAAGGCTTTTTGAGTAAAATATTTATTCTCTGACCAGCAGTGATATATTCAGACTGCCTTTAAGGCTTATACATTTATCAATAGAAAACACTAAGTCAAACGGCAAAATATCTTAGGTTAGCACTGGACAGCTGAAAGCAGATTCAAAAAGACACAGAGTCAGTATGTGGCTAGAGATACAGTTATTGTTCCTTACTGTTATTTCTTGATGTCTGAGAAATAAGCCATGCTTTTCTCCCCCAATCTGCTGAAACTTTACTCAAAACTCAGTAATGTTACCCTAACTCTGGGGAAAAACAGCAGTGATATCATATCTTGCATATTTAACATTCTTCTTTTTTTTTTTTTTTTGTAAATACATATGAGAAATTTTTTTTTTTTTTTGTGAGGGCATCTCTCATATTTATTGATCAAATGGTTGTTAACAACAATAAAATTCTGTATAGGGGAGTCAATGCTCAATGCACAATCATTAATCCACCCCAAGCCTAATTTTTGTCAGTCTCCAATCTTCTGAAGCATAACAAACAAGTTCTCACATGGACAACAAATTCTTACATAGTGAATAAGTTACATGGTGAACAGTACAAGGGCAGTCATCACAGAAACTTTTGGTTTTGCTCATGCATTATGAACTATAAATAGTCAGTTCAAATATGAATACTCATTTGATTTTTATACTTGATTTATATGTGGATACCACATTTCTCTCTTTATTATTATTATTTTTAATAAAATGCTGAAGTGGTAGGTAGATACAAGATAAAGGTAGAAAACATAGTTTAGTGTTGTAAGAGAGCAGATGTAGATGATCAGGTGTGTGCCTGTAGACTATGTGTTAATCCAAGCTAGACCAGGGCAATAAAACATCCACGTATGCAGAAGATTTCTCTCAGAACGGGGGGGTGAGGTTCTAAGCCTCACCTCTGTTGATCCCCAATTTCTCACCTGATGGCCCCCCTGCGACTGTGCCTGTCTTAGGTTGTTCCTCCCTTGAGGAATCTTACCCGTCTCTGGTTAACCAGTCATCTTCCGGGGCCATACAGGGAAATGTAAAGTTGGTAAGTGAGAGAGAAGCCTTATTGTTTGAAAAGGTTAGCCTTTTACTTCTTTGCATATTTATGCCCTGTGGCTTCTATGCCCAGCATTTGTCTTGAGGTGTCTTTACCACTTGGAAGAATTATGATACTCGGTAAATTTGATATGAGGCACGAATTCTATTTAAGGGTTGTAATTAGGAAGGAAGAAGAAAAGCTATAGAAGTAGCAGGTGTAAGAAAACATGGGAAGAAATTCTAATTCAAAGAAAAGAATCCAATTCAAGCAGTGTTCCAATTGTGTTTGGAAATTTTTCCTCGGGAAAATATATACATATTTTCAGTACTAAAGTTGGTGAGGTTGTTAGCTCTGTTATGCATATGGTAGTATTGTTTTGCTCAGTTGGTATAATATATGCATTATGATACATCCCATATTTTAATATTAATTATTTTCACAACAGTTTTCAGATATTTTATTTCATCCTTCGAACTACCCTGTGAAATAGGAAAAGAAAACATGACATTCCTCATTTTGCAAATGAGGAAACAAGGCTAAGTAAGTTTTTACATGGGATCCCGAAGATCGTCTGAAACAGAGAAAGGCCTCTAAAACTGACATCTTTAACTTCTAGCCTTGATCTTTTCCCTATATCTCTTGCTATTTATTTCTGATTTTGTTTTAATATGAAACAAACCCAAATTACTCTATTTGGGCAATACAAAATACTGTCTCAAACTAAGATGAAATCCGAAGAAAACTCAGATTTTATCACCCCAAGTCATTTCAGTTTGCTTTCAAAAGCAACTATCATAAATGTTTAGGCTCATGAGAAGCATTTCTATATATTAAGCATTTATTTTCTTAGATCTCCAACAGGAAGGAACCCTTTAACCTCTAAATTTTGAGCATTAGTCTTTGAAAGGCATTTGTTACATTGACTTGGTTCCTCTTGTAGTGATTTCTACCAATATAGCAAAGTATTTCAAATATGGACTTTGTGCCCAGT
Organism: Manis pentadactyla; assembly: GCF_030020395.1. Classification (NCBI taxonomy): domain Eukaryota; kingdom Metazoa; phylum Chordata; class Mammalia; order Pholidota; family Manidae; genus Manis; species Manis pentadactyla. The sequence goes on from NC_080027.1 coordinate 31,381,546, forward strand.
TAGCCTGAGGTCAAACTGTGGCTTTAGCACTTACCATCTCTGTGACTGTGTCACTCAATCTGCTGTGCCTCAGTATACTCCTCGGTAAAATAAGAGTGGTAGTAATACCTCCCTCACAAGGTTATTGGGAGGACTAACTGGGTTCATAACAAAATAAAGTAAAACAGTACCTGGTCCTAAAAAGTACTAACCAAGAGTTAGTAGTTATTATCATTAGTCTAGTTGCTCTCTATATGACAGGCCTTGAATTATTTGAAAAATAAATCAATGTCCACTTCCTCCTATGAGTCTTCTTTTCTACAGAATCACCACTAGCTCCCTTTCCTTGAATCATTCCCCACATGGTCTCCTTCCTCTGGAAATGCTCCTGATTATTAAGTTTTACCCTAATGTTCTCTTAGTCTACAGATATGCATTGATTGCCCGCTCTGGTGGCTGAAATTCATGCTTTGTTCACGCAAGAGGCATTAATGGATCACCTGTTCAGTGACAGGTGCATTGGGCACAGTGACTTGGTAGTGGGTGAGGTGGCTTCCGCCCCCTTTCTGTAAAATGAAAATGGGCTTTCACTTTGGTCATTAAAGTAAATGTTCCTTAGTCCATGGTATATTCCACTGTGCCCACCTCCAATAGTAAAATACACAAGTGACAAAATATTTTGCAAGGGCTGTTTATTACTCTTTCAAAATTAAATTCATGTCAGGGTTATTTAACCACCTTCTCTTCAAGCATGTTACTTTAGGGACAGGCTGCCTCCAGCCTGGGCTGTTGTGACAGGAATTATGACATATGCCTTTCAGAGTAGTCTATCCTGCCTGGCAGTGCCTGCAAGGATGCTCTTAGGTAAACTGCCCAAACCCTTTGCTGACTGACGCTTGAGGGTGCGGTTTCAAGGCAGCACCCTGCCCTGCCTGGATGACCTATGCGTCTCTCAGACTTGTCTCCTCTTCTGACTAAGAAAGGGATTTCTTTTTTCAGATCTGTGGAAAAATATCTTGAGCTTCTTAACTTTGTGTTTTAATTCATTTAATTTATTACCTTATGCAATCCATGCATCCACTCTCAGAAGTAATTATTATAATACTTTCTTGCAGACGGAGCCATTGGGTGATGAATTGACTTGTCCAAGATCACACAGAAAGGGGTGGGGCAGAAATCTGAACTCAGATTGGTTCAGATCTAAAATTTCACAAAGAAATTTGTTCATGCAAGTTTGTTCACCACTTGCTCTATGGGTTCAGTGTCTGTCTCTCTTGCCCCTCATTGTCAAGGCTGACTGTGTTGTTTCATATCCCATGGTGATTTTTTTGCCTTTGGAAAGCTTAGCATTTGAACAGCTGATGGGAGGATTCCAGCCTCTGGTTTCCAAAGAGATGCCTTTCAACTTGAACATTAGCATCTGCATTTGGCTCAGTGGGGAAGGAAGAGTCATGACTTTAAATGAGGCAGCACTGACTATGAATCAGTTACCTTTTAAATCTTAGGGTTATTGAATTAATGAATTAGTCTTAGAAGGCTGTGTATCATTCTTAGAATCCTGAGAAATGAAATTGAATATTAACCCACTTCACATCCATAATGCACAATTTATAGCCACATGCAGACTAAACCATATGGTGGAAACATTCTTTCATTCTTACAGATTATTTTATGTTGGGTGCCCCACATACAGCAGATCTTTTAACTGACTTGTCTTGTGTGATCAAAATAATAAAACATCTGTTGATAATAAACCTTGAGAACAAATTGGTACTTCTAGACTTGCTTGAGCTATAAAATGTCTATTGTAATAATAAATACAAGATGTGGAGACAGCATTTTAAGCACACACACACACACACACACACACACACACACACACACACATACACACACACACAAGATCTTGTCACCTCAGAAAAAGTATGCCCTTCAACATTGCTCAAACCTCATTCACAGAAAAACCAGCTTTATTGTGAATACATGGGGCTATTTTTTAATGGCTAGAAATATAGAATTCTTAAAAAGTCTACAAAAGATTAAATAACCATACTTCGGCAGTTTCATATGAAGCATGTCAAAGCTGCATAGTTTCAAAACCTCAAGAGAAAGTTGAGCTTTCTGAACGTTTATAAGCCACCAGTGAATTGCCAGGCTTCAAACCACCACAGAATTTCCTGCTGTCTGGTGAATTGCCACAACCTATACAGTTGCAGCCAAAAACATACTCCATACTGGAAAATCTGTGATTCTCATTGCAGTCTCCCATTTTCATGCCCTGGGACCACAGTCTGGTTAGAACTAACCCATGGAATTTTTTGTAGTGTTTTATTTCTGCTGTGCCCTCTCCCTGCAGTTTTGCCATTGGCATAAGGTTCCCTTGGACAGACCAGAATCCTTAGTAATTCCAAAAAAATATGCAGTGAAACATTTCCACCTCCTGCTTTGGATGAGTGTAGTAAGTGCAATAGACCTTTCAGCTCCCAGCAATTTTGAATCTACTGTTTTATTGGGCCTGAGTGAAAGCACACTGAGTTTTAACAAATCCTATTACCTCCCTCACCACATAGGTCCATCCAGAGGCTTCACCTTGACCATAACACAAATTAACTTTTAGCCAACTGCAAGGTTCCTGACCCAGGGTTTGCTGCCATACATTGGCTAAAAATCTCAGTTTTCACCAATTGTTCCCTGTTTGTTCTTCTGCCTCATGAGCTCCCTGTTAATATTTTGCTCATTGTTCTTCCCAAGACCACCAAACCGTATCCTTCACTTCTTTAGAAAATGATCCACTAAATGAACAGAATAGTTTACAATATGCCGTTTGCTTTTAACACAGATGTGATGATAATAGTAGTAAAAGCTCCTGACTATTTGAGATAGACTAGTGAGGCCTCCATTATTTTATTTAAGCTCTGAATTAAGCAACCACTTAGCGTTGTTATTCATGTGGAAGATAGGAGAACTGAAGATTATAGTAGTTAAATAACTTGGATTTAAAATAATGTTTCTATTAATGGTGGGTCAAGAATGCAATCAGATTAATTTTGTTACATCTGTCCAAGTCCCCTGTCTTGCTAGAAAGCTGTATGGTAGATGTCATTAAAACCCTTATAGAAATGAAGGAACTGAGGCTAGACAATTAAGAATTTACCCAATATACAGGGTTTACATGAAAAAGCCAGGGATAGAGAAAAGCAATGCAACTATATATCTCTAGAGCATTCTTCCATCTCTGATATTTTCACCTTGGCATCCCTCCCTGTTTAACCATAAAGCAACCCTTACTATTCATGTTTAATCAGTCACTGAGTAAATTCCACCCCCTTATTTCCCTCTCAAATCCAACTCTTTCTCCCAGATATACTACCTACTTCAGGCCACTGTCATTTCTCACCAGGATTATAGCAACCTCCTAACTCGTCACATGCCGGTGATGCTCATCACGCACCATTGACTTTTAGCTAAAATGCAACCTTCCTGGCTCATCACCCAAGGCTGCACACGTTCTGCCTCTCACTTGCACCTCCAGCTCAGACCTTAGCATTCTCTTCTTGCATCTGAACTCCAGCCATGTGGCATGACTTGGAATTTCCCAAACTCACAGAGTTCTCTTTTTCTCACCCCTTCTTTTCTGTAAATGCTCTTCTCCATGCCTCATCCCCTTTGGCTCACTAATGCCTGCTCAGAATTCATGTGTGAGTCTGACACTCTGCTCAGACTCTCCTTCTAGAAGCCTTTTCTGACCTTTTTACTCTCTTGACTCTTGAGTTTCTTTCTCCTCTAATGGCCATCTGAAAATCCTCTGTCAAAAACACTTGTGAGCCCTTTTCCAGAACTTACGGAAATTCACCTCCCTTGGTAGCTGCTCAAAATAATATTAACAGCCCCAGTTTTCTTGACCTTCAAAAAAGAGTACATGTATTTGATTAAAGAGAAAAAAATATAGAGCATTCTAGTTGCCTTCTCTGCCACAATTGTGTAGCCATTTATAGTTGCAAATTTTCCATCCTACCAGAATCCACCTAGAGATGAAAAAGATGTTGAATCTTCATTAGTTCTTCCATTTAGTCACTCAGTATTCATTGATCACCTCCTGTGTCTTACGTGTTATGTTCTGTTTCAGTCTCAGGGCATATAGCAGTAAACAAAACAAAAGTCCTTACCCTTGGAGAGCTTTTATTCTAATGGAGGAGGCACTAAGTATATATGCAAAATGAATAGTATATGAGATGGTAGTAAATGCTATGGAGAAAAATAGAGCAGATTTAAATTGACCTTAGTTGCCTAAGCAGATAAAAGCCATTTAATGTTTCTCCCCAACATGGAAATTGCTATTCAAAATGGTTATTTTCCTTCATCCCTTGACTAGTACAGATGAGTGATGTGATAACTACTCCCTATTAGCTGGACTTCACTTTCCTTCAGAAAAGTGGGAGTGTGGAATCAGCACGTGGTGTCTTTGTAGAAGCATCAGGGACATTCCATAAATGTGTCAGTGGTACAGACTTAAAAACAGTCACAGTCTCAGATTGATTGTATTACTTCTCTCTCTCTCTCTCTCTCTCTCTATGTATATATATGTCACACACACACACACACACACACACACACACACACACACACACACACACACACACACATACCTAACAGAGGAAGTTCTTGGGAACAACACTTGATGTGATAGAACTCTACTTTTATCTCAGCAGATGCCAGGCCACCTTCTAGATAACAACCAGACCTATTTCACTGGTGACTAGGTGACTAGGAATTGATAGGTCAAAGGGCACTGTGTACGTGCCCAGATGAGTGTGCAGAAGATAAGAAGTTAAGCCCTGAGTATGAATGTGCTTCTGAGTATTGCCAAGGCCTGAAATAACATGCTGACCACTGGTGTATTTGTCCTCAGATTCCCCATAGCTTCCTAAACTTTGGGAAGTATCAATACTCAATCTACATTAAAATTACCTGTTTTCTATGGAACTAGGAAAATAACAATAATATTAAACTTGCCTCTTTTCTGTGACACTAATGAAGTGACCTGGGTAGCTTTTGTGAAGCTATAATTGCCAAGGGAATTTTTTTGTTCCTACCTCCTCACGAAGACTCTGCCTAATTCTCTGGTTGGGTCAGGAGCTCCTCCAGATGCTACAGTAACTCCCGGGCACATATCACACTATATCATGTTTGCCTGTTCCCAGGCCAGTTTCTCCATCCTATACCTCTGCTAAACTAGATTTCTTTCAGGGCAGTACCATTCATTGCTAAATTCCAAGCATCTAACAGAGTATAGGCACCTAGTAAAAAATACTTGAAAAAAGAAAGGAAAAAGGTTCTCTGCCAAAATAGGGAATTCCTATAACAGAATCAAAATATATTGGAGCTAGAGAAAGCTGACAGCTCACTCAATCCTATCATATGATTTTAATAGATGAGGAAAATGGAGTATCACAGAAGTACAAGGACTTAGCCAGAGTCTACACAAGAACCTAATGTTAAGACCAAAAAACACACACCCCATATCATTTCTTCCTCTGGTATGAGATTTCTGATTATGATACACATTAATTAACAAAATGTATCCTCTTTTGAACCATCAAAAGTAAAACGACTACTTCTATTTTAAGGTACTTTTTAAATGAAAACAAACTTCTTCCAGTTTAGCTATGTATGTTTTGCAACATACTGGAAATAAAAAATTCTATGAATATCAGCAGGTTCAACCTCCAACACCCCAATTGGTCATGCTGAGATGACCCTTTCACCAATTGCTTTGTCCCTACCCTAAGAAATCATGTGGCATCGGTTATGCTCCAGACCTGAAAACATCATGCATAGGAATACAATGTATCCTCCTTTATTTGCATTGGAATGTTCATTCTGTTCCCGTAAAGACATTAGACTTTAGAATTTTTTCTTTTCTTTTGTTTTTAAATATATATATATATATATATTCTGGTCCTTGTGACCTCATGTTATCACTATTTCAGAAGAGAAACATTTGAGGTAAAAATATCCCATCAAACGTCCAGCCTGGCTGCCTGTCACAGCACTCCAACTTCAGCTTAAACTTTCCATGTTTTTCTTGCAGCTTTTCAATATATTTGCAATGACCTTTGGTCAAGGACAATAATCTTCTGACCTAACTTCCGTAAATACAGATTTCCTTCAAAAATAATTCTGGTTGTTTGCTCCTGATTTTGATTTCCTTTCCCGGTTTCCCATTGAAGACTCACAGATACTTTCATGTGTTGAAAATCCAAGATTAAAAAAAATGCTAATTCTTAAGCTGAAATGTTGTTTCATCTACTTTTTGCCTACCAACTTCCAGCCATCCTTCAAGTCTTGGTTTAACCGTTACTTCTTCAAAGAGGCTGTCTCTAACTTTTGAATCTAAATTAACCAGCCTGTTATTTTTCTTTCCTATCATACTTGTGAATTTATTTGTATTTGCATATTTCTTTTAACATCTGCTTCTACCATTAGATATTCAACACTGTGAAAGCAGATGCCATCTTTGTGTTGTTCACCAGTGACTATACAGCACCTCACACAGTGTCTTGATAAATTAAGGGGTATCGTTGATATACAATCTTACATTGGTTTCAAGTACATATCACAGGGGTTCAACAGTTACTCACGTTATTAAATCCTCATCCCCTCTAGTGCAGTTACTAACTGTTGACATAGAAAGATACTACAGAACCATTGACTATATTCTCCATGCTGTACTACCGTCCCCATGAGAGGTATTATGAAAAGAAAACTTCTTCTAAGTATTGAGTGATGACAATTCTGTTTATTTTGTATGCACCATGGCTTTTGCTCACTCTTATAAGCGATGTGTGTGTTCACGAATCATTGCCAACTTGGAGAATGAGAAGAATACAACAGAGCATCAAGTAATTTTCTCAGGTTTCCTGTGTTCTCTTCTAAGTACCTATCACCATCTCATCACATGTCAGAATTCTGCAGCACAGTCAAAGCCGCTAAATATCACACTTTGGTGAATCTGCTCTGTCTGCATCAGTAATTCAGTGTGAAACTCAACATTTTCAAACAAACACTTAGAATAGGCTGTATATATGCTAAGCTCTTTGATTATCACCTCCAGGCATTGAGTGAAGAGCCTTAAGCAAAACTGAAGCTGGGACAGAAGCCATTCATGACTGCTTTTGATATACATAAGGATCTAGAATGCAGAAGGGATTGGGAAGCTCCATGTGAGACATCATAATCAAAGAAGTAATTCTGACATATGTAAGAAGAATTATCTCCTGTATTGTTTTTGTTTCTTGATTCTTTACCCCTCAACTCTAATCCTTCTTCCTACCTTTGCAATATATGGCCCAGTGTGATCATGCCTCAGTCACCTTTCCATCTCCATGCATGACCCTCTACTTCACACCTGCTCTGCTACCTGTGGATATGGTTTATTGTTATAATCCTAGTACTTGACTGAGAGCAGACACTCGAAAAATAGTAGTTGAATGAATGGAATTCTATAGGATCTTATAGAAGAGGGTACCAAAACCTCAATGCTAAGAGTAAGCATGTGAAAAAATAGACCCCATTTATGTATATGATGTGTGTGCATCTGTATGTATCTGTGTGTGTATGTATATATGTACACACACATATATATAGAGAGAGAGGTATGTACACATACACACACATATCTACTCAAAGGACTGAGATCTACTTTGGGGGATACTAAGGCTTATTTATCATTAGGACATTGGAACTTTATCATAGGCATCAATAATCTCAGCCGGCTGATCTCTGTCTTCATTCATCTTGCTTCTCTGCTTCTTGTAACAACTATTCCTCCATTCCTTAATATACCCAGCTTTCCTAAGTTGCTTCCTTCTCTCTGTATGGGAACTTCATCCTTTTTCTTTTGCAAAACCAGTTTTTCTGCCTTACTTCTCCATGATGCCTTTCCAGCCTGTGTCAAAGGAGACCAGTCCAGGCTCTGGCTACCATAATCAGGGACACACATTCTGCTACATGTGCACTTACCCACTTACAAAGTACATGCATGTGTAGGGTTTTCTGATTTCAACATCTGGATTGCACCTTCCTAATTCAGTGTTCTCTAATATATTTGTCTTCTAAATGGTCACCTCCCTTAATTTTTCTGTTGTCTGCACAGTTTTTATTGTCAGAACAGGGAGTTGCATTTGAAATCAGAGACACTTCTCTAAAAGCAAGTTGAAGAGGAGAATCAGTTGGTTCCATTTACTTCTGAGTTTATAAATACGAATTTTATGTACTTTACCCTCTAATTTTCTTTTGTTGGTTTGTTTTTATTTCTGTCCATTTTGGAGAAGAGTGGTTTATTTCTGCTGTTAAGACCATTTAGGTCATAAGGTAGACACAAATGGAGTATTAAAGCAGCAGTAGTATATGATTATTTTACCCTAGTCATTGCTTAGGAATGATCATTCTTGTAAAAAAATAAATACGTACATATGTCTAGTTTTGTAATTGTACATATTTGATAAGTTCTTACAGAGTAGAGATAGCCCTGTATAGCAACTGTGCCCTGTATTTCTTTGTATCCTTGACAATGCCTAAAATAAATCTTTGCCTATTGTGGGTGTTGATGAAGGTGTGAGTTTTCTCTTGTTTCCAAGGGGATCAGTGAGTATTTAACTTGTCTTCCTGTGTAGAACAAAAATGTTGCAATGGTATTTTTAAGACTGTTCTGGGTTGATTCATTTTGAAATATTTTATTCAAAACTTTTGTGTTTAGGAGATATTTTCGGATTCATAATCCCCCTTGAGATTGTGAATTGTCATTCTAGGCCTACTATTTTGTGTATCATGGGATATATTCATTATGTGCTATCTCAAGAATATTTTTAATAGTTGGTATAGCTAGGGAATAGATTTATAATCTAGAACTTCTGTGAACTTACTAGATACTTAGTGTAGTGCTAAATACTATATCAGTACTTTTTATTAGTGTTTGTAAAAGTATTAAATATTTAATGTATTATTAAGTACTATGCTATTATATATTAATAATCTTATGAAAGTTCTACACTTGGGAATGGAGAAAAAATAAGTTTCTGGAAATTTAGTCACTTTTTTGAGATATAATTCATGGTCACTTACTTTTAAGAAATTTCTTTTGGGGGTTGGGGGAAGGTGCAGGGAGAATGCATAAAACTCATGCTTAAGGCTCCATAACACAAAGTTTAGATTTATTAACTGTAAGTTTATGGTTGAGGTTAGGATTATCTACCAAATTTTCTCTAGTAAAGTGTGGAAAGACTTTATTTTCAGGGCAAATGAACTTAGGGGTTTATATTTTACCATCTAAGGAAAAGCAACTGTAAACTCTTGTTCTACCATGTGCCCTTCCACCTGCATTTGCTGCTCTGAATCAGGATGGCAGGCTGTCTCCCATTGCACACTCCTTTGTAACATGTCATTTGACACTGAAAGTGTGTGCAGCATTCATATCTGAGAAGTTTTGAGACATGTAGCTTAGGTATTGAGATTTGAGGGACATCTGTACAAGTTCGGACACTACTACCTACTTGAAATTGAGATCACCATGGAAAATTCAGATCATAGGCTAAAGTCCCTCACAAATGCCCTCCCAGGTACCAGAGCCTCTTCCTGCTGCCTTCTGATTAAAGCCAAAAGACCTTAAAGAAATCATTTCATTCTTTGCACCTGTATCTCCTAGTCTGTAAATATGTAGAAGTCCAGTTAGATAACTTCTTAGTCCTTCCCAGATTTAAAAGTTTTCTTCTAGGCCTGAAGGATGGAGTCTGATATATTACATCTAAATACTTTCTTTTCAGTTATTCTGGGGGAAAAAAAAATCTGTAAAGGCAACGTGTTCAGAACCCTGCCACACTTTTCCCCCTGCCCCAGTCGGTGTGCTGTTTCACTTCATTTTCATCTGCCAGGGAGTGAATGACTTCAGTTGGGTTCAGGGTCATTAAGCTAAAATAAAAAGAGTGCTTTTAAGAACACTAATTGACAGCTTAGAAGTTCTCTAGCAGAACATGCCAAAAGAAGGTGAATTATTGTATGAATTATATGTTGAACTCTGAAAAAAGGAGAAGTACTTTTAAAGCCCACACACTTTCGTTCAACTTAAACTGCTGTTGCTTGTGTTTTTTTCCCCCTTATGTTCCCAGGTTTACCAGCTGCACGGTCTCAGTTGATTATATCAATCAAGTGGACATTTCCTGCTAAATGCCTAATTGATCCATTTAGCCAAAGATTAACATTGCTTACCTCATGGCACTACTAAGGGGGGAAAGATAAATACATTAGAGTCAATTCCAATGCAGACTGACAAAATCAAGGAATCTGATAAAGAAAAAGAAAACAAGAGCCATTAGATTTATCTGGTCATGTGTAATTATCCACCTTTCTAGCAAGAATTGTTTTTACTGTTGTTTTTTGATACAAATAAACTCCTAAAGAGTAAAGAGCTGTTTGATATCTGTGGTAGTAAAGTTTAGCACAGTAAAGCAGGCTAGTTTTTTATAAGCAGACATAGGCTGTAACTAACTAGACAGATTTGTAAGTGTGTCAATAACATTAAACCTTCTTCGACCTGGGTCGCAACCACTGGTCTAACATTATCTTATACCCTCCTCCTGCTTCTCCAGCTCTCTTCTCCCCCCATATGGCTATAAATTCATTCATTCCACACATTCACTGAAGCATTTACTATGTGCTGTCATAGTTTTGATGCCCTGGGGATATAACAATTAAGAAAAATATCCCTGACTCTGTGGAACAAACATTCTAAAGGGAGAAGATCTGTAATAAACAAGCAAACACAACTTTTACAATACATTGAATGTTGAGTGTTATCATGGCTTTGGTTGTTTTCCCACCAAAAAAGATGGTGAAGTCCTGACTCTGAGTACCTCTGGATGTGACCTCATTTAAACATAGGATGTTTGCAGATGATAATGTTAAGATGAGGTCATTAGGATGGACCCTAATCCAATATGACTGGCATTCATATGAAAAGGGGAAATTTAGACATACAGACAGAAACACACATAAGAAGAATACCATCTAACCATAAACACAGAGACTGGGGTGATGCATCTACCAGCCAAGGAATGCCAAAGATTGCCAGCAACCCACCAGGAGCTAGAAGAGAGGCAGGGAATGTGTTCTTCCTCATACCCCTCAGGTGGGCAGTCAACCTTGCAAACACCTTGATCTCAAACTTCAGCATCCAGAACTGTGAGGTAATAAATTTCTGCAGAGCCACTCAACTTGCGGTGCTTAGTTAAGGCAGCCTTAGCAAACTAATACAAGGGTCAAGGAGAAAAATAAAGTAGGGAACGGAGAGATAGGGCATGAAAGGAGTTGAAATCTGAACGATGTGGTCGGGCCTCACTGAAAAGACCGCATTTGAGGAAAGGTTTGAAAGAGAGGGAGAACCCTGCCCATAATCAGAGGGAGTAGCAGGGACCAAATAATGGAGGGACAAGTGAGGCTGCGAGTTCTAACAACAGATAAGTGAGCAGGGAGACTGAGCAAGTGCTGAAAGACTGGGAAGTGGTAATAAAAGAAAGAGATGGGAGAGGGAGTAAGAGGTCAGATGGTCTCAGGCAAGTAGTGTTTCTTATATGCTTGGATCACAGAACTGCTTTATACTCTTAAAGTTATTGAGGACACTGAAGAGCTCTTGCTTATGTGGCTTATGTCTATTTCTGTTTATAAATTAAAACGAAGACATTTAAAAACCATTAATTTCAAAATAGTGATAAAAAACTATAATGTGTTAACATTATAGCACTTTCATAAAAAATAACTATATTTTCTAAAACAAAATCAGAAGAATAGCTTACTCTAAGATATGTAACCTTGGGCAAGTGACTTAACCTTTCTGTGTCTCAGTTTCCCATTTGTTGCTAGCTGCGAGGATTGTTGGGAGGAATAAATGAAGTAATGCCGATAAAACACTAAGAGTTTTTTATTGGTACAGAGCATATATGATGCATCCTGTGGCAATTGCCAATTACTTTGTGGCTTTTATTGTTATTTATAATTACATATAACATTGATGTCAGCAGCGAGGACACTGGACAGAAACTATGTGTGAGCCTCTGTCCTAGGTTGTTGGGAGCACAAGAACCCTGCTTTCTAGGTGCCTATGATCAAATTCAAAAGGACGGATATGTAACATAGTGGTTTGTATTATTTCTCTGTATCATTTGTAGTGTCTATATCATATGTATATTTTCTGCAAGATAATGCAAGACGATGTATGGTAATTTCAAAAAAAGTGGCAGATAGAGGATTTTAGATCTCCAGAAAATGGAACTGCCCCACAGGATTAGGAATTATAGGAAAGCTTTGCAGTGGATATGGAATTTGCCCTATTGTATAAATAGGATACGTAGTTAGAACAAAGAAAGGTATTCCAGGCGACTGAAGGGAGAAGTAAAATCAAGTCGGGTCAGTTCTAGTATATTCAAGTAATAGTAAATAGAACTGTTATTTGGAGGACTAGAAGATCACAGAGCTTTTGCAGAAGCAGGATTGGAAAGGTCAGTGGTTCAGAGTTAAATGTGGAAAAGAACCTATATTGCTAGGGAATATTGGAATCCATATCAGAAATGAGTACCCTACTGTGTTCAGGCCCACCTTAAACAGCAAGCTTCATCATTTGGTTCCTCTGCAAATCATCAGTGCAGTGGTTTGAAATACTCCCGGGAGTCAAACAGTCTAGGTCCAAGTTCCAGGGCAGCTACTCACTCATTCTCTGTGTCTCATCTCCAAATAGGTAGAATAATATTGCCCCCAGAGTTATTGTGAAAAGCAAATGATATCATGCAAGTAAAATTCTTAATACTGGACTATTTTAACATGGGCCTGGTGCAGCCCTGTTGAGACCCAGGGAAGAATATGAGAATCTACAGGAATTTCCTGCCCCTTCCCTTTCCCATTACTCTTATTTCTCCCAAGAACCAGTAGTCACTTCTATCCACCTACCTACTCTTAGCCATCCATGGGGTAAACAAACATCTGTCCCTATTTGTGCCATATATTGCTAGGTGCTTAGACTGGACTGTTAAAAGACCTTCAATTATTAAACAAGAGGCTGTGTGCCCTTTTATTGTCAGAGCCACAATTGGCACACTTTTAGTTTGCTCCGTTACCTTCTAGAGCTTCTCTCACGTTTTGTCATCATCAGTTAGATCTCAGCAAAGAATGAGAGGATGATTTGAACTAGTCCCACTACATTCATGAACCATCAGACAAAATGAGAAGGGAAGGCTTAGGGATGTAGGAACCAATGTCAAGTTTAAAGGAGTAGGAGAACAAGACAACCTTCTCCGCATTTTATTGGGAAAGTGCCATGCTCTAAACAAAATATCCAAGCCCTACTTAAGAATGTGATTGCTACTTAAATCAGTACTGTGGGTGCCAAGCTAGAAATATGCATTAAAAACACCTGTGAATATGCATTAGGACACTTGTTCTAGAAAAGAACAAGAAACAAATAAAAGTGGTTCATTTTCTGAAAAGGGAAACTTTGTTAAAAGAGGTTTTATTCTACTGCAAATAGCACAGGTGAGTTACTACAAAACTAGAATTACTCTATTAACTAATAAAGGCCACAGGAGTTGTAAAAAACACACAGTTCTATTTCGAGACTGCAGTTAAATTCTACAATTGATATGAAGTCATTAAGTTTTTTTATCTGCCTTAAGTCCTTTAGATGAACTTTCTAATCTGCTTTAAAATTGGCTTCAATATTCTGTTAGACACAAACTATTAAAATAATGATTCTAAAAACAATTTCTTTTTTAAAAAAGGATAGATAAGAATACATTCAATGTTGTAAATATAAGAACCTCTCTGTGTGCAAATGCTTTAAAAGGTTAAAATTAAAATCAGAGTAATTAGGAATGATTTGAGATTTATAAAAATAGGTCATCAGTTTTCTTTCCTCACGTGGAGGGAAGAAATTTAGTTTTTCTTTCTTTTTTTTTTTTTTTAGTTTTAAAGAGTCATGGAAAAAATTCTTAAGTTATTTTTGTAAATTTTTTTATGTTTTATGTAGAAATTTTGGAAAATACAGAAAAGCGCAAAGTGGATGAAATCTGTGTATTTTCCTTTGGTCAGTTTGTGCATCTCAAGTTGTCTTTTTAACAAAGCTAAGGTGTCATACATATTATTTGTAAATGTAATTTCTCATTAACATGTATTTGAGCATTTTTATGCCATGAAATGATTCTAAAGTATTAATTTCAGTGGTTGTTTAGCGTATACTTAAGCTTGTATACCATATTTAACTGGGCTTTTATTATTGGAGATTTAAACTATTTGTAATTCATAATCACAATACAGATAACTCTTTGATGAACATCTTTATTCTACAGTTTACAAATATTGATTATTTATTTTGGATAAATCCCTAAAAATGTAATTGTTAGTTTGAAGAAGATAGCATTGACCTCTGATAGATATTTTCAAGCTTCTCTCCAGGTGGTTTGTACCACTAGATGTTCCCTCCAGCACAATGTGCAAGTGCCTCTTGCTCCCATACCAACATTCATTCATTCATTCATTCATTCATTCAATATGTGCTTATTGGGGTCCTATCATGTACCCAGTATTGTACCAGGAATTGAAAATAGGCAAGTTAGTACAGAGATTTTACTACTTTCTTAAAATGTCTAGTTTATTAGGCAAATAAAAACTGAAGTAAATGAACAGACCAGCTTATAAATTAGTTCTACACTGTTTTAAGTATTACAAAGGAAATAAACAGATGGTCTAATTTTTATCTTTTCTAATTTAATAAGCAAGATTGTTTCTTATTGTTTTAATTTGCATTTTTTAATAGCGAAGTTGAACATCATCTTTCTATCAATTGGTTTGCATTCTTTTGTGAGTTATAAGTGTATATCCCCTGTAAATTTTTTGATGTACATGCTTACACATTTTCTTGAGTCTTGAAATCTTATTATATAGTAAAGCTATCTATAGTCTTTTAAATTTTATATCAGGTGATTTCTGATGCATACAAGAAGTCTGCTGTTAATGCTGCTTGTAGTTTCCTTTCTTTGGTATTGTTTATAAAGGCCATTCTCTCCTTGGAGTCAGTTAGACATACCCCTGTATTTTTTCTACTGTATTTATTTTCTATATTCTCCATTAATTTCCTTCTTTTTCTTCAATTTCCACTCTTTCTCTTTTCTGATCTCTCTCATCAACATTTAAATTCATTGTTTTTTTTGCCAAAATAAATAGAATCCTTTCTTCCATACCCTCAAGTACATTTCCTAACTTTAACGACCCTAAACAGCCACATTTCTCTTGCTGCCTCCATTTCCTCATCTTCTCACTCCTCAAATCACCCTATTATGGTTCCTCTGCCCAATGAGTTCTGCTGCAGCTCTTGAGGAAGCCTTCAATAACTGCCATCTCACTTAATCAAATGGATTTGCACATATTCAGAGATGGAAAAGTTAGAGCACAATATTCTTTATTTTAACAGATGATTTTATCCTCTAAAAAAAGATGAAGAAAATCTTGATTTTTCATTGAAGGTTTCTCAAAGTTTCTTCCAATTTAAAACAATCCTTTTTGGGTAAAAATCATCACATTCTTTAATAATCACACTTGATAAATAATCAATTTCACAGTTCAAACTTGTTATCAGGACTATTTCTTAAATATCAATACATCTTCATGTCCCTTTGGCCAGCAACCTGGAAGTAGAAGGAATCTTACATGTCCTCATGGTAAAAGGAACTTGGAGCTGGTTTACATGTGGTTCTGTCCTCTAAGTGCTTACTGAATGTTGCAGCTATTTCCCTGTCTTTCCTGGCCACTGGGCATCCTGCTGGCATCTGTGCCTACAGCCTTTAGCTGGAGAATTTGCAGTCTATGCTTTAGGCACGGTGAGAGCCTCATTATTCCTTATGGTATACTTGCCCCCATCTCAGAACTTTCTGAATCTAGAGATCCCCAAGCATCCTAATCGTATCTTCAAAATGATCTTAGCTTAGGTTGTTTATCTAGAAATACCTGTTTGGGGATCACCTCATTCTTTAGCAGATAGTCCCATGGAAAGCCTACTGGTTCGCAGCTGCTTTCCTTTGAAATTCTACCAGAAGCATGTGGAAACTTCTCGTTATCTTCCATGCCGTGTGAAAGCCATCAAGAACCAGGAAACTGGGGGTGGAAGGCTGGTTATAGAATATGATAAGTACTGTCTCAGCTCACTCCACCTCTGTCTCTTGCAACCACTTCCAACTCTACTGTACTAGAGTCTCCAAAAGGAGCACTTTTCCTCAGAGTACCAAAAGGCACAATTCTCCACTGTTCTGGGACTTTCTCCAAAACCTATGCAGTTGTTGCCAACATGTCTCTATTCAACCCCACCTCAAATATCTGGGATATTGACCTAGAAAAAGAATCAAATTAATATCTCTTTGATCCTTTGCCTTTCCCTTCCCTTTTGAGTAATCTCTGTACTTCCTCTTCCTGTTTGGTAGGATCCACCCTTATATTGAATCCTATGTTCTTCCTTCCTTTACGGATTTCTTTGAGGCATCACCTTTCCCTGAATTCTTGATTCAATGGACAAGAAGCCTCATATCAGCATTCTTAATGAAAATTTTAAAAATATCTTAGTTCTTGAAATAAGCCAAGTGGAGAAGGACAAGTACCAAATGATTTCACTCATCTGTGGAGTATAAGAACAAAGGAAAACTGAAGGAACAAAACAGCAGCAGAATCACAGAACCCAAGAATGGACTAATAGTTACCAAAGGGAAAGGGACTGGGGAGGATGGGTGGGAAGGGAGGGATAAGAGCGGGGAAAAAGAAAGAGGGCCTTACAATTAGCATGTATAATGCGTGGGGGGCCATAGTGCGTCGGGGGCACGGGGAGGGCTACGCAACACAGAGAAGACAAGTAGTGATTTTACAGCATCTTACTATGCAGATGGACAGTCACTGTGAAGGGGTATGTGGGGGGGACTTGGTGAAGGGGGGAGCCTAGTAAACATAATGTTCTTTCTGTAATTGTAGATTAATGATACCAAAATAAAAAATATATATATATCTTAGTTTTCTTACTGGAACCCTCAGCAATGTTTAATGCTGTTTGACACTCTCGCATCTTTTGTCTTTCTTGGCAGGCCTCTTTTGGCTTACATGTTTCTCTGGTCATTCCTTCTAGTCAGCCTTGCCTGTTCCTCTTCCACAAACTTCTAATGACTGACATGCTTCAGCCTCAGTCCTAAGTCTTTTTATTTTCCACTTATCCTTGGATGATATGATGCATTCTGATGGCTTTACACCCACCTATGTGTAATGAATTTGCAACTATATATCATCAGACCAGATGTTTTTTTGTGTTCCAATCCTGTATACCTGACTGCTAAGCATTTCTGCTAGTATATCTTACAGGCACTCAAATTCAACATGTCCTGAATTGATCTCATAATCTGAGCCTCCAAATAATCTCCCAGAATTCCATATCTCGATGCATACACCATCCAATTTTATAAGTCAGAGACCTGACAGCTTGAATATCTCTTTCCTTCATTGCTACATCCAAAAAAAGACCTAATCCTATCTACTTTTACTTTCTAGCACCTCTCTAATCTACTCACTTCTTGTATTTTCATTTCCAGCAAACTAGTTTCAGCTACCTCATCCATTGGGCATTAGCATATCAGCCTCCCAGTCAGTCTTGCTGCTGTCTCTTTTGTTCTGTCAGCCTTTCCTTCACATGGTAGCCAGAGGTGTTGCAATCTTTCAAGTTATTTCATCTTTCTACACTTCAGTTTTCTGATCTGTAGGATAAGGATAATAATAGTTCCTACCTCACAGAGTGATGTTAAAATTAAATGAGTCAACACATGTAAAATAATTAGAACATTGTTTGAAATATAAAATATATGTATATAAGAATTTTTCATTATTCGTGATCATCATCAGCCTTATCACTAAAAACTACCTTACTTAAAATTCGTTCATGGTTTGTGGGCCTCTTCAGTAGATAGTGTGTGGGGCTATGACTGATAGGTTTATCATAAAGCTTGGGAGCAGATGAAAGGACAGACAGCCTTCTCTTAATATTTGTCAAGCACCTACAATGAGTAGAAACCTTGATTCCACAATAAGGACCTAGAGCTGAATAAAAATTATTTCCCGCTCTACTATAGATAAATGAGGTAAACACATTCAACAAATAATTTCTTCCCTTGTAGAGTAACTGGTAAAATAGATGTATAAAAATGAAGATCTGTAGAATCACAATGGAGGGGATTTTGCCACCTGGGAGTTAAGGTGAATCTTCTTGGAGATAACACGTTTAGGACCTTCCCCAGCCTGCTCTTTTTCATTGTCAGGGGGATGTCACTTATAGGGAGATTCATTTTATCAGAGGACATGGAGGTCGTAATTCATGTTGTATCTCTAGACCTTCCTTGGATGATACAGCTTTTCTGATTGAACCTATAACATAGGGACATAATATACATTAGGAGTGGTTAGTACATTTCAAAGATGAGTGCCTGACCCATGCCACCCAGATTGGCTGTGCAGCCCCAACAATGCTGTCTTTCACCTAAGGTTCATGGTAAAATATTCTTCCCTAAGGGATTATGTGTTTTTTGTTGTTGTTTTCTTAGGGTTTGTTTTTTCTGTTGTATTTTGAGGAGAGAGTTCTTTTGAATGACAATTTGCTAAATTCAATATTGTGAAATACCTGTAAAACAGAATTTATTTTTGCATTCTTGGCAGGTCCTTGGTTACTTTGTAGTGAGTAGAATACCTTTTCAAGACCATTTTGTGAAACTCAGATTTACACTAATCAACGTACATGCCTTAAACTTCAGGAAATAATACTTATATATATGATACTGTGGAAGTAAACCTGCTTATGGAGTTTTCACAGTAGTAGCAAGGAAGATACACTAGGAAAAAAAGCCTCTCTCTATCTTCTTAATTGCCTCATGGGCCTCTGTTTCAGACAAGAAGAAGTTTGAGATTTAGAGATTGATAAAATAATATATTTTAGACCTGCTCTCAATCCTTCTGAAGCAGGACAGCAGTCACATGGAGCCTCTAAACAGCAATTCATGGCAGACTTGGACAGTGTGTAAGCAGGGCCAATACTGTACCCCAAACAGGAGTGTAGGGCCAAAACTCACTGAAAGCCACTGTATTTCAAGTGGCTTCATCTATAAGAGAGGCCCCATAGCATGATCTCAAGCCCAACTCTGTGGAATCTAGGGTTGATGAGGGATTACATCACAAGTGATCCTGTGGTATGACTCAAGTGAAACATAGACAAGGCTTCAAATTGACTTTTTTTCCTCCCTGCTTATTTTTAGATCATTTGTACACATTTTCACACTGCATCTTGAAATAATGTCGAGACATAGAGAAGGACTTTTTACGCTAGTGTTTTATGGAGAGAGCATGTGGTATAACAATATCTAACTCCAAGATCCAGAAAAGCAATGCTCCTTTCACTTAGCACATAAAATAGTTAATATAGACCAGGTAAAATTTGTTACATGCCCATGGTAAAGTGCCTGTTGAAGATGCTTTATGGATTTTAACTTTTTTTCATCCTCACAAGTCCGTGAGGCCAGTACTACTATGCTCATCTTACACATGTTGAAACAGACTCAAGAAAAAGTGAATACCTCACCAATGACGTGTTTGGTAAGAAACAGAAGAGGGTACCAAGTTTGACACCAAACCTTGTACCCTGCATTACAGGCAGTACCCAGCACAGTCCGTGACCCACAGTTATAGCTCAGTAAATGTTAGGGTTTTTTTCCCTTTTTATTTCTTTCCTTTCTGCTATCATTGTTCCCCACCCCCCTTTCTTAGCCCCTTTTAAAAGTGTCTAGACTTTAGAACCATAATTCCTCCTCTCTTCTTAGCTAGAATAAATTATTCACTTTCTGCTTCCCACAAATTAACAATAAATACACAACACTGTGTGTTTGGTCTGTCTCTCCCACAAGATAATGAGATGCCCTTAATTTAATTTAATTTAGAGTTCGTGCAGCCTCATTTTAAGCAGTGCCTCCAAGAACTGCTTTGGTGAAAAGAATAGTAGCTTATTCATGTTCATACTCTAAAAATCCCTGATGTGTGATTAAAACGACTCAATATCTCCCAAAATACAACCATCAAACCTTTTCTTATTTGCCTTCATATTACAGAAATTCAAGGTGAAGTGTCTGGTGGGCAGTAGATTTAGACTTGCAAGCTCATACATCACATGACTCCAAAGACAAAATTGGAAGCAAAAACTCTTAGTGACCAGCAACGTCCCTTATCATCAGCTTTATGGGTCATTGCAATGTCTTCTCCTCAGATGTTCTCAGCATACTGGGTTCCCAATAAGAAAACCTGGGGTCAATAATTATTTTTACCACTGATTAGCTCTTTTAGTTTGAATAAGTCAACCTCTCTGACGGTTTACATCTCTACTGGGAAAATAGGGCTAATAAGTCCTCCTCTATTTCTCAGAATTATTTAAAGATGTAATATGGAAATTTGTACAAATGGCCTAAAAATAAGCAAGGGGGAAAAATATGAGAAGCTAGACAAATACAAGTTATTTCATTTACTTCTGATGTCATCTATAACAGCTACAAAGGCAAAGAAGAAACTTATTTTTTTTATAATAGTAGTTACACTGTTTAAGGGATTCACTCCTGGATGCATTCATTGGCTCTGTAATGAGCATACAGCACTCACCTTATGACAAATGACCAGGGATGTCCAGCTATGAGTAAGACAGAAACACAAGAAGCCTACAAGGGATATAACCTCATTTTACAAAGGAAGAAACTGAGATACAGAGAGGTTAAGTAACTTGCATAAGATTACAGCTGTGAATCCTTTTCCTCTATAAACCCTTCTTCGTTAGTGAGAGCCCCAGAGGGTCAGGACTCTGCCAGTTTAGTTCACCTTGCGCACTCAGCATGTCACCCATTGCCAGACAAAGAGTAGATGTTCCATAAATATTTGTTAAATAAATAAATGAATGAATAACTGAGTAAATGAGTGAATGAGCAAGAGCTTGGGTGTAGTAGAAGGTTATAAGAAACTGGGAGAATGTTGATAAATTGGAGTTCATTGTTTTCATGTACATTTCTAGGGGCTGCATACTAGTCTAAAGTCATATACTGTGCTTTTAAACACAGCTTAAAACTTTTATATTGGCACCTGCATAGCATGACTATCTTAACTTCCTTCTTATGCCTTTAATTCTATTTTGATGACTGACCATAATAAATAATTGCTGACTGCAAACTACTCCATCTGGATTCTTTGATTAATTATTAATGAAGGAAACATGTTATCTTTGTAGCCCAAATGGTTGAAGGCACAGTGTCTCTCATGCAGCATCCTTACCCACTACTGCTGCAGATCTGTCATGTGAGCCTGTCTAGACCACCACTTAATTTAAATGGGCTTTTTTCCCCCTTATCTTTGATGTGGAGATACTGGTATAAACCATTATTCTCAGAGCCATTAGGAGGAACTGCTTTAAAAGAATGGATGTTATATTACTACCTGCATATCCCCAGTCACATAACCAAGTAGTTTCTATCATTTTTTTCTCTTAGAGTTAAAAGAGATGAAGGGAGTATATCAAATTAGCAGCTCTCTTGAGTGACCGAAGTACCAAACTGAAGACTCTGTTTACCCATTTTCAAGTTACATACTGACCTGGGAAAGTCTTTTAGCATAGTGAGATTCTTGGGCAGTGGACAAAGTTATAGTTTACAAATAGGAGATAGATTGTCAAATAAGCCTTTTCACATTAAACACATTTGCGAACTATTTACTTTTTCAAGGAGTGAAAAAGACTCCAGCTCACCCAAAGACAGGGCAGTTCTTACCTTTGTCTTTAGATGAATTGAAATTGAAATGAACTCAGGCATCAAGCCAGTTCTCTCCCTAGGCCTCCCCTTCTAGCCAAAAAAAAAAAGCAGTTTGTGGAAATCCTACCCACAAAAGGAAACATGTTCCAGCACCAGCTCAGTAGGAGGCATTTGATACCAGAGGAATTCTCTTTTCTTCCATTGAACTTGGATTTGTCCATAAACATGTACCCACACTTTTCAAGAAATGGTCCTTTAGGTTCTAAGTAAGGTAATAGGTGACCTAATATGTTTTAAGCAAAATATAGAAAGATTCATATACTGTCCTTGAGCATCTACTTAAGGAGTGAAAGACTTAGAGGCTTGTTCTGTTTCATTAAACTTGATACATGTGCTTGCTTAAGCCAGATAGAAATTAGATAGAAATGGGGCACATCCTTAAAAAAATTTTTTTTTCTGCATAACTTAGTATTTCTTGATATAATCCTAGATATGATTATCAACTAATCACCAAATATGATTTATTTATATTATTTATTCTATGCCATTATCCTGATTAATAGTGTAAGTTCAGTGCTTTTAAATGAATAAATGATTAAATCAGTGGAAGAATGAATGAATGTTACACCTGCGATTGAGAATCACTTTTTTTATCCAGATGTTGTCCTGGACACTCTGGCTTACAAAGTGGGAAATGTCCCACCCTGCCTGTCGTGAGAAGCAGTTACAGAAAACTGTTTCACCTGTGTAAGGAACTCCACTAGTGCCTTTCAGGGGACGGCTTATAAGATGCCCCTAGGTAGCATTTCAATGGGTTATGCCTGAACATGTACTCATGAGATTGTACTTCACTGTGGTTTGTGGGTGGGTGTGTCACTTAGTACCCATGTATATTTGATATGTATGCAAAATTTATATCTGTGTATATGAATTTATATATCCATGTATGAATTTGATGGTAGCATCCCCAAACCCTCATCTGCACATGATTTTATCTGCCCCTGCTTTGCCATGGTAGTAAAAATCTTCAGCCCTACTGTAGGATGAGAGTGACATACCCTTAGGCAGACATCCCACCCGTCCAGCATTAAGTGCTATGAAATGGCAGTATTTGGGTAATAACGTTTGGTCTCTAAAATGTTGTGCTGTGCTTTGCTACCAGAGATTTGTGCCCTGACCTTCTAAAGAAGCTGCTGTTTTCAACTCAGCTTTCATTCTTTTTCTGAGGTTGTCACTTTGGCCATCTGGTAGATGTATCTTCTGGGAGATAAGGAACTGCATGCACGGAAACTTTCAAGGAAGCATTATTGCCTAATTTGCTTGAGGTCAAAGCCAATATTCTGGAAGCTGGTTCATCATGTATTGTGATGTGGCAGATATTAGAGGGCTTTGTACACACAGTGTGCTTTTGAGTGTATTCACAAAGGATTGAAAGTGGCATAATGTGGCGAGTCGTATTTATGCCTCAATGAGAATTATTAACCTGCCTGAGGTACAGTGATAGACCGACGTTTGTTGTCAGCTCTACTTACCCTTGGACTTCAGTGTCTGAAAGACATTTTAGTGAATCAAAGAAATGAATGGAAAATATCTTTGGGTTGCCTGAATCATAAAAATAAAATTTATTTCCACTGCAAAAGTGAAGTAAACACCCATCTTTCTGCTTCTGCTTCCAAAAGGATAAGCAAAGAACTGAATTTTTTTAATATTCTAGTTAAGTAAGTACTGTCTAAAAGAAATATATACATTTCTGTTGCTCTCTAATTCAGTTTATTTACTTTACCTTCAGATGTAGATATATTCTAGAATTGATGCTGAGAATTAAATGTTTTATATTGTGTTCTTAAACCCTTAGTCAAGTATGACTCTTTAGAGAAAAATTAATTCAGCAGAGCTTCACTCTGATAGATGAGAGAAGACTCTAAGAGGACTATGAAGTAGATTTCAAGCCTCATTTTCTTTTAAAGTTTGATTGGATTCTGCTCGTGATTAGGGGGTTAGGAAGAAAAAATGGAGGTGAATTAGCTCCTTCAGGCTTCTAGTGGACAAACTATTATTTTAGTGCACCTCTTGATTCAGCAGGAGGCTGAACAAGTTTTTTTCTTCAAAAGGTGAACTGCTTAATCTTTTGTAACTGAGAGAAGCAAGAATAAATAGCAGATATTTATGAGACTGAATAGCAGATATTTAAAAATACTACTTTAGGGACTAATAAGATAAAGCCTATAAAGAGCTTAACATTGTGATGATCAATAAAAATAAAGCTCTCTCATTTATTCATTTATTCAACAAATACTCAGTCCATATGTACTATGTGCCCATAAGTAAAATTAACATAGTTCCTACCCTATGAGCCCAGTGTTTATAATTTATGTGATAACTGTAGCAGCAGACACAAGATGAGTATACTCTGGGAGCACAGAGAAAGCCTGTCTAAACCCGACTGGTGAGTCACCAAGCTCTGCAGGACAGATGGTGCTTGAGCTGAGTTTAGATCAATGGCGGGGAGAAGATATGGAGAAAGACATAGTGTGGTTGTCTCTAAGTAGGGGTGGAGAGGGGGAATGGAGGGAGATGGGATGAGAGAAAGTAAGGGCAGATCATGAAGGGCTTTCCTGGGCTGAGCAAAGTTTAAGCGTTATCCCATAGCTGAGGAGTGCCAGTGTGTTCCGCACTTTGCTGGAGAATTAGGATCACGAAAGAAGAGCTAAGCACGGATTTGGTTCTCAAAATGTTCTGATAAAAGTAATAAGGTATTAAGGGTAAGAATTCTGAAACAAGCTGGCCGAAAACAGATAATATGTGACTGCGCTATGCTAAATTATGTGGTGCATCCATTTCCACTCCAGCATGGCTGTCGCCTTAAGATCTTTCGCATTTCAGTACTCCAGGAAGCAGTCCATAGGAATTGGCATGAGACATAAAAAGCCATACCTAGTCTTTAACACTGTAAAATAGACATGATCTAGGAGAAAGAGCAACCTTTAGCTAAAGACCTAGGTAGAGAATGGAGTCACCCACTTAGTTCTTCTTTATTCATTTTAAATTGATTCATTCATTCACTCATCTCACTATCCTATTTTGGAGACACCTGTGATGTGTACAAGACTCTTAGAGATATCAGAGATGAACCAGAAACAGTTACTGACCTTGTCTTCTCCAGGTTAGGCCGAGAGAGAAAGCAAATGCACATATACGTCAGACACAGAGTGGGAAGTGGCCAGCGCCTAAGAAAAGATATAACCACCTGATCTGATACCTTAAAAGAGGGAGCCGTTAACTTTCCAGTTGTGAGGATTGGGTTAGTGTGAGGTCAAGTCAGACTTCCCAGAGTAAGGCACAATTACTTCAGCTTCTGGGCAGGCAGAATTCAAATGTAAGGAGAGGGAAAGCACAGAGGCAAAGCTGCAAGCCTTATCAGGCCCCTGGACATACAGAGCTGCGTGATTGGTGGAGCTGATTAGGGCGACCCCTGTATAGAAGATACTAGTAGGAAATGAAGGTAGAAAAGCAAGGTGGAGCCTGATCACGAAGTGCCATATATGTTATGCAAAATAAATTTGGGCTTTATTCTCTATGCAGTAGGGAGCCAATGAAAAATTCTTTTCTCCCTCTAGCATTCACTGGCCCTTCACATATAGGCATTTAACATCATTTCATGTCTATATATCCTGCTTCCTCACAAGGTACTAAGTTCTGTGATGCCAGAGACTTAAACGTTACCTGTCACACACATAGCAAGCGTTCAGATTGGGCAGGGGAAGGATGTTTTTCATTGAGTGCCTTTTATGTGTGAGGTAATATCGGATGCTTTTGCATATGAAAACATTTTTCTTTGCAACAGTCTAACAATCACTGCCTCAGAATGAGGAAACTACAACTCAGGGAAGTTAAGGAACTAACCCACGGTCATACGCTCAGTAAGTAAAGTCAGAAATCAAAATCAGGTCTGTCGGCTCCAAAACTTGTCCTCTTTCTGCTGTATGACAGGGTCTCATTGATTGAGTGAGTCATTCACTTCTTAAACACATATTTCTTGAACGCTTATGTACATACCTGTCCCTGTTCAAGGAACTGAGAATATTGTACAGTGGTGAACATGGTAGAAGGGTCCATACCTTCTGGAGCTTACCTCTAGTGAGAGAATCAGACAGTTGCTAAGTAAGCAAGTAAACAAAGTAAGTCCACTTGGTGATAAATGTTATGAAGACAGTAACAGGGTGATAACTGGAGAGTGGTGGTGGGGAAAGGGATTTATGTCATTAACATTCAAGAAAATTTTTGCCAAATATTCAAAAGCTGAATAATAATAACTTGCATGTCAATGACTACTTCAAGTAAACATGTTATTAAATGAAAATCTGGCAATTTTTTTCTTAAGAAAACCATATGCAATATATAGCAGAATGCTTTAAGATTACCTCTCATTTCATCTTGCAGAATATTATAACCTTATGGACTCAAAGTTCAAGATTTTGTAGCATTAATAACTTGTACTGTTTTACCAGATATTCTTAAGTAACACTGAAAAAAATTGTTTTTTCATTGTGAATGTTTGGTTAATGAAAAATGCAATGATTCCTAGTATAGTTTGGTGCCACTGCCTTGGTTTCGCTAAAGCACCAACAGTTTTACCTACCACTGCTTTTACACCATCAGCACAAAGGGAAACACATTGATAAAGGAAAACAACATCTAATTATGAAAATGCTTTTGATCTTGAAGATACTTTGAGTACTGATAGTTTATGACCAACCCAAAAGATACTATTATTCCCCTTTCTCAGGTAAACTTAAAGCAAGCCAAGAAGTGGGAGATCTAGGATCTGAACACAACAGGAATGATTCCAGAACTTACTTTCTTAATCCACTCCAAGTGTGTTGTGTCTAATAGGTGATAGCAAATAGGTGATGCCTATTTCCATCCCTCTGGCCTAGTCAAGATTGGTTCAGGTAGGGGTTTGAGTTGAAGGCTTGCTAAGTCAGAGACACATTAGTTATTTCCAAGTTCCTATTTCAAAGGAGAGGTATTTTTTAAGAGATATAAGTTTATGGCTATAGCAAGTGAGCCTCTATAGTACTGCCAGAAAATGCTAGAAAGAAATTATAAATGCACTATGCCAGAAATAAAAAACAAAAATAAAAAAACGCTAGGTATCAGCTTTTTACAAAAAAATCCTGGGTCACTAAAGGGTGAAAAGACTAAGATTGTTTTGTTCAATGGTTGGTGGCTTTCAAAGATTTGTAATAGAAAAAACTAGAAGATGTAAGTTGTTGATTTGAGAAAAATGGGGAAATTATGCTTTTGAAACACAATGAATCAAAAGAAATGATGTGTAAAGTGATCATTCTCAGAAGCTGGCATTTTGCAATATCCTGGGCAATAGGAAATGAGGAAATAAGCTAGGATAGCGGCAATGGGGATAGAAACAGGAGGATGAAAACAATAGGTACTCAAGAGATAGAATCAGCAGAGCCTGGCAAATGGTGGACGAGATGGTCCAACAAGAGAAGAGCCAAAGATAAATTTTAAATATTGTCCATACCCACGCTGTTCCCACGCATATGACACATCTCCCCAACTAGACTGTGAGCTCCTTAAAAACAAGGACCATGTCTTATCTTTTCTTTTAGTAGCAGAATTTGATACACTGTTGAGCATATAGTAGGTACTCAAGTAAATAAATACAGAATTAATCAGGTGATTCAGCCATTAGCCCTCTTACCTTAAAACCAACTACCCCCTTCTTCTAATCTTACCCTTTTGGTTCATTCATACAGATTATTTTGAGAACTCTTAGTTTAGTTCAGCTCAGCAAACATTTACTGAGCATTTGCTGTTACCAGGAACTGGAATGAGTGCTAGAAATATGTAGGTGCAAGTATAATGTGGTCCCTGCCTTCCAAATGCTAAGAATCTAAAGGAAAAGAGACACATTATGCTAATAACTTTGCGGCCTTACATCATGAATGAAATCGTGTGGAATCACAGAGGAAAGGGCAATCACTTCTGCCTTGAGCAGTTGGAGAAAACATCACAGGGAGTATCTGAGATGAATTTTGATGTTTGAATAGGAATTCAACAAGAGAAGAAAAGAAACGTTCCGGGCAAAGGAAGTAGCTCATTCAGTTCATGCAGGAAATTATCTGGTTCTTTTCCTGTACAGGTGCTGCATGAGTCTGACACAGAAAATAAATAACTCCCCTTGGTACTTCAAATTGATGCTTGCAGTAGATTAGGAAAGATAAACATGGAAACAGATACAATACAATGTGCTGTGTGCAATGATGAAATTATGACCCAGGTACAGAAAAATACAGAAGAGGAAAATGAAGGGGAAGGTGAAGACCTACTCTGGGCCAGGCATTTTTCTTTACATGCTGCCTAGGGGTATGTAAGGCTACACAGAAGAAAGTACTAGCTGAATAGTGAGCAGTTTATAGAATGCTGACCCTTAAATCATATTTCTGGCTTGTGGATATATTTTCTTTGGTCCTCACAATATTGCCTTGTGTGGCAGTCACAGAGTGGGTCTCACAAACTGCTAACTATAAGGGGCTTAGTGGACAGAAGGCCTGCCTGCCTGCCACCACCCACTACCTCCCCCTTCCCTCCCTTCCTCTTTCTCTCCTTTCTCTCTGATAGATAGATAGATACGTAAATTTCTCTGTCTTTCTCTCTCTCTCTTTCTGTATATGTACATATAAATTACAATTTAATAATTTTCCAACATTTAAAAATTGATATTTTACTCAAGAAAATTGGGTTCCTGGCTTCCCTTGGGGTGTTTGGGGGATATTCTTCCAACATTAGGCCACCATTCTAGACTGGTGACCATCCCTAAGAGCTGAATAGTACCTCTTCCCTTTCAATGAGATATAGCTCAGTCCCCACTTCTCCCTGTTTTATTCCCAGTAATGAAGATCACTTGCCATTTAACCACATCCTATGTTGATTTTATGTGAAACCATCATAAGATTGTATATCAATGATACTTCAATTAATATATATATATATATATATATATATATATACATAACACAGTGGTTCAATGGTTACCCATATTATTATATCTTCATCCCTTCTAGTGGAGTTACTATCTATCCACGTAGAAAGGTGTTACAGAATCATTGACTATATTCGCCTTGCTGTACTACTGTCCCCATGACCAACTTACATTGTGATTGCAAATTATTGTGCCCCTTTATCACTTTCACCCTCCCCCTCCACCTGCCTGAACCCTTCTCCCTTTGTACCACTAGTCACTTCCCAGTGTCTATGAGTCTACTGCTATTTTGTTTTGCTGCGTTTTTATATTCCATAAATAAGTGAAATCATATGGTATCTGTCTTTTTCCACCTGGCTTATTTCACTGAGCATAGTACCCTCTAGATCTATCTATGTTATTGCAAATGGGAGGATTTATTTCCTTTTTATGGCTGAATACTATTCCATGGTGCATATGTACCACACCTTCTTTTTCCATTCATCTATTGATTTGAGTTCTGTTATTTTGATCACATTCTACCATGACAATAGAATGAAGTGAGCTAGGCCTGGAAACTGGAAGAACAATAAGGAAAACTAATGAAGTTCTAAGCTGGGGCAGTGTTGGTAAAAGTTGAGAGGAGCTGGATGAATTTGAGGGGTAGTTCAGGGATAGAATCAACAAGACATGTTTAATAACATGTAGGGACTGATAGGAAGGAGTCAAGGATGACTGTCAGATTCCTTGATGTGGTAACTGAGTGATTCATAAGCTTCCCCATTTTCTTCTCATTTTCTATATATAAACTCTTCTAAACAGATGTCTACTTTATTCCTTCATATGCCAGGAAGTTTTCAGAAAACACAAGAGCTGTCATTGGAAATAAAAGTACAAGAGAGGGACTTCATTGTTACCAATTAGAATATGATCAAGAATTTAAGAGACTATGTTGAGATCTCTTAAGAAGTACATATTAGCTTGTAGTGGCATTTCATTTAAATACTACTGCAGGGTCCAAGACTGATGTTACTTGGAAATTTTGTAGTTGGAGTGTTATTGACAACATCCTAAATCAGTTTTTACGATCTTGCAGTTCAAATATCATACCTCATCCCAAATGACTCTGCTTGCTTTCCGACTCAATCCACCAAGCCTGCTCTTAATTCAACCTACTATACTGTCCTTGAATTAGTCATGGTAAAATATCATATTTATCATGTCATTCCTTATTAATAAGGAAAATCTGTTTTCTCCAGAAAAGCCCACACTCTCCTGTGTGGCATTCAGGACACTTTCTCATACACTCTCAAAGAGCTGTGGGGAGTGAAGGAAATAACTGTGCCGGCCACTTATTCCTAATATTCCTGCAATTACCCATTCCATTTTCTTGCCAGTACCTTGACTGTCCTCAAGGAGGGAGTTATAAGGTCTTAGCATAGTGCCTGACAGGTGGAAAGCACCCAGTGAGTGTTACGTATCATCTTTGATTTCCCTCTTTCCCTCACCAGTTCCAGCCATTAATATAAATCCTGTCTGTTCTACCTCTAAATCTTGTCTCAAATCTTGCCAGTCCCACTGCTTACCAGCCTATCCAGCTGCCATCAGTTTCTGACCTGGCCAGTTTCAGTTGGTCTTCCTCCTCTCTGCTTTGGACCTCTCCAGGGAGTTTTTAAACAGCAACAGGTGTGATCTTAAACTAAATCCAATCATGCTACTCCCCTGTTTTAAATCATCATGACCCAGAAACCTTGCTGTGTCTTCCTAGGAACCCAGCGTCTGACCCTTCCCTCCCACCACCTCGCCCCCCATTTCCTTTCCTCACCATGGCTATTCTGGACT
This sequence comes from Manis pentadactyla, assembly GCF_030020395.1. Taxonomy (NCBI): domain Eukaryota; kingdom Metazoa; phylum Chordata; class Mammalia; order Pholidota; family Manidae; genus Manis; species Manis pentadactyla. The sequence continues at coordinate 31,412,236 of NC_080027.1, forward strand.
CATTTGAGCTCCTTGAACAAGTCCTGCGCTTTGTTCTTTCAGGGTAAGCACATACTGTCCGTCAACTTGAAACACTCTCAACTGCCTCAATCCCTTCTTTTCATCTCTACCTTAGGCCTTTCCTCACTTTGAACATTTTTGGCCATTTTTTCTTCTTTTTTATCTCTTTCTATCTTCCAAGGAAACTTCAGTGTTAGCCACAGCTTACTCTGATTTGACCATCACTTTAATACATTCCCATAAGCTCTCTACACTCTCGTGACTGTTGGTGAGTGCTGCTTCCTCTGTGAAATATTGAACCTGGAAATCCCACAGTGTCCACAGCCTGCTGCCACTAGTTCCATCCCCTGTTCGTTATAAATCTATACTTTCACCTTGTTATGATCACGGTCTTTTCTACCCACTTCTATTCTTCAAGTCTGTGAACATTTTCCTTGCGGCTCTTCATCCATTTCTCATTCCTTGGGGAATCAACCACATGCGCTCTTCAAACCTCAGCCCTAGAGCAACCAAACCTTTCCTTTTCACTTGATTACTAAGCACTGCGGGAGGAAAGCCCATAATCACACCAGCAGTGTCCCAACTAATCCCAGTGCATCTCTCTTGCCTCATAGCTGCAGTACCAACCCTTTACTCCTTCACCTAAGTGTCCAAGTCCATTCTAGGCTAATATCACAAAATCTAAAGGTCTAAAGAGAAGACACATCATCAATCCAGAACTCCTTCAGCTTCCTTCTCCTCTACCTTTAAGTGACCCTATAACTTCTTCCACCTTAAAATAACACATATAACTTCATCTATAAGAACTTAGTCTTTCTTATCTCAGAAAAGTACCCCTCTTCCTACCCAAGGCTATGTTACATGATCTCAAAAGCAGACTTTCATGTGTTCTTTGGTTATACAAACTTTATAAGTATAACGTGTATGTATATGTGTTTATAGTAAGACATATTTATAAGGAAAAATTGAAGATGGATTTGCTCTAAACAACACAAGTAAAAAGATCTATAATTGTGATATCTATTGAGAACCACTATTAATATATTGGTAGACAGACTTACAAAATTTTTCTATGCACATATACTATAAAGTGAGGTCAAAATTTGAATCCTATATTGCATCATACTTTCTTTACCTAAAACACAAGATTTCTTAATCTCATAATACCATTGTATTCCTTGGGATGGCTATAGCACATGTATTTAACCAGTATCTACGGAAGGACTCAAAGAATCTGGATTCTAGGCCCTATTCTCACTCCTCATTCCTCAAAATTTTGCTTGTCACGTACTCTCCTTCCCTTCTGTACCTTCAATGTCCCTTTCCAGGGGCTTCTTCTCTTTAGCCCACAGGCATGCCTGAGTCCCCACCCTGCACTCCTCTAAAATCTTTTCTGTACTCCTTGTCATCAGGTACTACCATGAATCTCCCCTAAGAAGAAAGCCTTCCACATAAATAGTGACCTACCTTTACTGTATCGCCCTTTAACTTCTCATGAGTTCTTTGGCCCACTGTAATCTTTCTCCTTCCATCTGTCTGTTGAAGCTACTTCTTCCCCACAATCTAAAATACTTTCCTACAAACTATTACCAATTCCCAAGCACAGATCTCCTGGTGGCTCTTCTATTCAGCAGCTTCCAGAAAACTATAATTTAATAAAACAAAGGGGGGGCATCCTAAGTACAACTCCTAGAAGTTGTAATTAAATTAAATGAAAACAGTCATTTATTATTCCTAGACTGAGAACTGTATTAAAATATACATGGATTGTTAGATAACTTATAAAAAGAAAGAAAGACAGAAAGAAACTTTTGAAGGGAAAAATCTTTGTGTAGGTAATTGCAAGCTACAGTAGTTAGAAATGTCTATATTATACTTACATCTTTATGCCCTAATAATAGGCCTTGGGCCATTCATCTTTTGATAATGCAGTATGTTACAGAAGGTAGATGTGAGAAAGAGTGTGAATGATTTTCATTAAGTAATGTCTATGAGAAAGATATCTTTTTATCCTCTGTGCCATTCCAGATTTACTGCCTAAAATAAAATATCTCCCAGGATCATTTTTGCCAACCAATGAATGGACCTTTCTATCAAGTGACGCTTTTCTCCTAGCATATGGCTTAAAGAGTTCTTTATTTTAATTTGCTATTATCTATTTTAACCTTCTGATGTCTTTATTCTATCTACTTATATTGTTCATCATTCTATTATATTCATTGGCCAATGGTCAAGCTATGCACTAGTAAATTTCAATCTATATGCATACCAGAAAGTTACAGATTGGAGGCTGAGGTATAATTGTATATTTGACAACAACATATATGTTATTTTGTAGCATAAATAAAAGTAAACAAATGTGTTTGCTAGAGCAGCTGTGCTTATGACAGACTTGTAGATAGGCTTGTATATTGATGGTTCTTGGCAGGGAGTGAAAGGAGCACATAGATGCTCCTGGGGTGAGGGGAGTATGCAGGAATCTCAGGGTTGGTAAGATGATATACACAATTGCAGTGTCTATCAGAATGGAAATGGGTGTTAAGAACTTAAAAGACATTGTTTCAGCTTCCCTTTATGTAGCTTTTATTCACCTAACAATTTTCAGTAGTACCTACCTAACCATCCCTTCCCCACATTCAGAATTTCTAGCTAAATTATCTTTATCAAAAGAAATAACATGTAATAAAAGTGTGGGTTAAAATTCATCAACAAGTATTTGTTGAGTGAGTAAGTAAGACTGTCAGTGAAAGAGTATATATTGTCTGACTTGCATCCCCCCTTATTGTCTTCATGCTTGTAAGGAAAGGACCCTTCTAGCAGTGCTGTGTCAAATTATTGGAAATTAATTAACTGGCTGATAATAACCCATGTGCTAGCTAGCATGTGTGCTCAGCACTCTGCAACTACATGTGTCATTTGCTTTCATCTTTATAGCAATTACTATGAAATATGTATTACCCTCATTTTACAGATGAGGAAACAGACTCAACGTTAAGAAATTTGCCCCGTGTCAAATAGCCAGCAAGAGCAGAGCTGGTACTCAAACTCTGGTCTGAATGACCTGAGTCTCTGCTCTTCCATTCGGAATTTTTAAAAATATTTTCATGATACTTATAGGAGTGGTTTAAACTATTTTCAAAAATACAGAATAGTAGCTCACTATTACTATCACTTTTCTTATTTTCCTACCATCAATTTTTTTTTTTTTCACCCAGGAGAGACCATGTGACATAATGGAAAGAAAATGGTATTTGGAGCCTAACAAATCTGGTTTGAATCTGAAATCCACTATTGACTTGCTTTCTGTCTTCTGATAAGTTACTTCACTCTTCTCAGCCTCAGAGTTTTTCATTTATTTGTCGTTTGTTTTTGTTTTTTAATATATGAAACAGGAGAAAATACTCTCTACTGGATTGGGGATTATGAGATACCTTGCTCATAGGATAAATATGCAATAAATGTTAGTTCCCTTAAGGATATTTTTAGTATTTGACTAAAGACTTTATAATAAAAAATTCTCCCTCTTAGGTAGTTTGAATTATTGAACAATTTTACTATTACTAATGAGTAACCAACAATTTTCTTATTAAAAACAAGTCATTTTCTTGAACATTTCCAATGGTGATCATACTGTGATTAAAATTTCATATACTTTTTTCCCCTCTCACATTTATATAATGAACATTTTTGATTGTCATTAAGTAACATCACAATTTTAATGGCTCCAAATAGTCCTGCATTCAGGTAGAAGTACCACTGTATTTTCAATCATTTTCCTTTGTTTGGATGTTTGTTTATAATTGTGAATTGTTTTGAGTTTTTTTTAACATTAGAAACACAATACTGTGACAAAATTTTGAACACAGATCTTTGCACACATCTCTGATTATTTCTTTAGGATAAATTCCTAGAATTGAATTACCAGATTAAACAGTATTTGAAAGCCAGAACTTCTAAAAAAAAAAAATCAGAGAAATTCTTTGTATATAGAACATTCTATAAATGCATATGATTATGATATCACCTTATCTACCCCTTTTCTTGTAACCTCATTTTGAGGATAATTCTCATTTGGAGAAAAAAACTTTTCATGAAAGAGGAGCTTTTCTGAGGATATTGTACTTATATTTGCAACCATCAACTAAACACTGAAGTGTCCTTCCTTTTTGCTTATTCCTTTTCTGAGAGGAGATGGAGTGCAGTACATGGAAGAGGAAATGGCATTTGGCTTGTGCTCTTGGGGGAGAATCAGCAAATGTGGAGGATTGGGAACCCGGAGAAAGAATGGTCCATGCCAGCCACATTCATCAACCACAGAATATGCCCAAATGCAAAGGAACAGCAGCCCACCCAGAGCTTTTTCCAGGGGCTGCCCTCCCCAGCACGGCACCTTGCAGTTCCCATTGACTGGGTCAAGTATCAACACTCAGTTAATTAGTCACAATTTTCAGGATCTAAGGGTGTCAGCCAAGGGTCTGCCTGTTCACACAGAGAGATTGCTGCTCAGAGGAGAGAGGTTCTGGGGTCTGCCCCTGCAGCTAGCTGGCTCTGGGATGACTGTCAGGGGCCTGGACTGATGGGTCATGAAGAACAGCAGGCACTAATTTCACTGGTCCTCTCTATACTGAATGCTGCTGGCTGGTAGCAGAGGCCTGCAAGGGAAGGCTGGGAGAGAACAGTAAGGGGAAATGGGAAAGCACTTTAAATATTTCATTTACTTAGCTGAATTCAGATGAACCGCTTCCAGAGAACCATGGTGACTAGCCAGGCCCAGCTGGCAGACCTGTTTTAATGGAAACACAAAAGCTTTTGGAAATCTTTGGGACCAGAAACACAGGCCCAGGTATACTCTGTCTCTTCCTACCTCTTTTCATTGTGATCCTGATCCATTCATTCTTCTCTTCAGTGTGGATCTGAGGGCAGGGCAATGTATGTCAGTAAATGTCAGCGCCACCATGTTCTTCACTGTAGAGTCAATTCTAAAAAGAGTGGTTGAATGTTGTGAGGTGATCAAAGCTATTACTTTAAAGGTTTAATGATTCACAGAATAAGTTTTAAAAAGGCAGCGGTGGTCTACTTCCCCCTCTAACAGTTCCTGAAGCCTAACTTTTTCTCTGTTAATAAGAGCAGTTTTCCTATAAATCTAGCCAGAGATCCAAAAGAATCCTCTTAAGTCTTCCAGTTTAACCTTTCAATAGATGCTTGAGTCCCTCATGTCCAGCAACTTGCCAGCTGCACATTGAGTTAAGGGTCCTCCCTCCGTTCCAGAGCCTCCTATTCCCAATTTGGACTCTTCTGTATTTGTCCTTCTGCTAAGCCACAATTTGAATACCTGGGCTTTCCACTTTTATTCTTGTAGCCACAGAACAAAATAGCTTCTACTTCTCTATTACATTCCTTAATAAGCTGTAGACTTTTACTGTGTCCTAAATCTTCTCTTTTAGACCTTTAACTATTCTCAGTAAATTTGTCTGTTCATTCATTCATCAATTATTTATTGAACAATAATACATTCCAGACAAGGCACCAAGAAACAAAGATGAATACTACACAATTCCTGCCATCTACAAACTCAGTTTAAAGGATAGATATAAATATATAACTGCAGAATAACACGATCCATGTCATAGAAAAACATAGAAATCTACAAAAACGCAAAATAGGAGTCACCTTTCCAGAAGAGTAGAATTGGGTGGTCATTGAATATTTCCTAGAGCAGATGCCATCTGAGCCCTATCTTAGATAATGAAAAGAACTGGACTGGCCAAAGGGAAGTTGGGAAGTTTTTGGTAAAAATACTATGAATAAAGGCCAAGAGACAAGTTATAGTCTGGATCATGCAAGAAAGAGCTAGCAGTTCAGTTCAGTGTTCCTAGGGGTAAGTATAAAGCTAGAAAATAGAGAGAGTAGATTATGAGCTATATTATAAATATCTTTCTCAGTTGACAATGTTTTGAGGGCCCTCCCAAACATATTGATATTGTCAAGAAAGCATTTGGTATCTCTTAATCTCTGTTTGCCTCCTTCCCTATCCCCATTAATCAAGAAATTATTATCCCAATGTATATCATCTCTAGGAAAATCAATGAACTCCAATTGATGGTTTTGGATCTAGACCCAAATTACATTGAAGACACTCATGTTACCATCCTTTCCTTCCCAAACCCCTGTATCTTAAAGAAACTGCCTTATAAGTTACCTGAATGCCACCTTGGTGGCTGTATACATAATATTGAAACTAGTTTACAGTGAAAATATAGTGATCACTAGATACCAGACTGTGATTGCCTTTCCCACTCTGCCCTGAATTCCATGAAGGCAGAAATGATTCCATCTCATACAATATTGATACAGTCATCTGGTGTCAATAGATACTTAAAACTGAAAGTGGATTCACATACACTCTGCTCTGAAGAACCTCAAGGTAAAGACTCATCCGATTCTCCTTCTTGCTGTCTTTGTTCCAGCCCAATAGTCTGTTTCTTGGACCTGGCATACCCTTTTTCACCTCAGGGATGTTATCTATGTTCCTTCCTCTCCTGGAGCAATCTACCTAAAAATAACTAACTGCTGTTCATCTTCAGGAAGAGTCCTTATGTTTAGTTCTCCTGTTAGCCCTTCCTACACACTGCACTTCCCCTTCATATGTTTCATAAACTGACATAGTCACTTCTGTAGCTTCCAGGCTTAACCCAGTGCCAAGCACAGAGCTGGTGTTTAATAAATATTAAATACGTTTCATGGTTACATGACTGCTACTAAGTAATATCACTGTTCAATAAACACTGGAATTTTTCAAAGAACAAACCGAATTAGAGAGATGTGAGATGTCAGAAGTATAAAAGATACGGGATCTTAGTCTCCGTAATGAATTATTCATGTCAGCCTTTCAACACAAATGTACAATTGTGAAAAGAAGCCTCTGGAATTTTTATTAATTCAGCCAAAAAAAATTGCTAAACATTACCGTGACATTTGCAGTGGTGTAACTGTCAAGTTATAGCTGATCTTATTTTGACATTGAACTTTTCTGACTAATTGAGTGCCCTAATTAATTTTTCCAGATTAACGACTAAATTCTTAGTCTTCATCTCTTTTTACCCAAGAGCAGAACTTAATCAAGTGATTGTAAATTTAGTAAGTTTATTTGTTGTAAGAGTATATGGAGAAATTAAATATCCAGTGACAGGGGACTAGGTTAAAGAGATGATAGTACATGACCTTGACGAAATATTAGTTATTTAAAATGGATAATTATAAAGACTACCCAGCTATATGGAAACAGCTTAAAATATAGTTTGAATTAGAAAAAAAAAATAGAACACAGTATGGAAAGATAATGTAGTCATGGAGGTAGAGAGTAAAAGAACGTGTAAAAAAATATGTTAATGAAGATGGTTTGTGAATTTGGGGGAGACTTTTAATTATGTCTTATTACAGATTTCAGAAGGTTATAGTTCATTGGATGTCAATTACTATAACCTGCAGGAGTATGTTTGAAGCTTATTAGAATATAAACTATTAAAATCTACATGCTGCAGCAGTAATGTATTACCTGTCTATATCCATGCACATTAAAACCTGTTTATTACTGAAAAGAAGCTCACATTTATTATGACTCTAGAAGGAGGCCCTGCCCCTGAAGTCAATTTGATGGACAAACAATATTAGAGTGCTACCAGAAATAACAAGATGGAAACACCCAAATTTCACTACTCTACCAAGTCAAAATATTTTCACATAACTGATTTCCTTTCATTTTTTTCCATAATAATATATAATTTTGACAGCTAACACTAATTATTTTCTTTGGCATTTTTGCATATTACACAGTGTGTAGGCTTTTATTTCCTACTTCATAATTATCATTTTAATTGCTGTATAAAGGAAGCATTTCTCCAAAGCAAAAATGTAAGACAGTTTGAATAGGCAAACATGCAAGGCTCCTTGAGTTCTTGCAGTACAGGGACAAGCTTAAGTGTTTTTCCTGACCTTCCTTTGTCTGCTGACAGTGCACTTTATAGCTTTGCATACAAGACTGTTATCACCTGATTTCCATTTAGTAGTAAATTAATAATATAGAGTGCAAGGGGAACTAGGTTTAGCCATATCATTCAATGTCTACTTATTGTTTCTACAGGGGAATTCTGGCCTGGGCTTCAGTATTGCTGGAGGGACGGATAATCCCCATATTGGAGATGACCCTGGAATATTTATTACGAAGATTATACCAGGAGGTGCTGCTGCAGAGGATGGCAGACTCAGGTAAAGATATGAAACATTTGAATTATTTGGAAAGTAAATCTTGCCCATCAATGAGATGTTGGGGGAGAAGTGACAAAGAATTGAAGGGCAGAGACACAGTAGTGAAGCAGAGTAAAAGTTTTATTTAAAGTTACTTAAAGAGAGAAAAAGTACAGGCCACCTCAGCAAGGAGAGGCACCCTGAAAGGTTGGAGAGAGAAAGTTTAAGATGAAAAGGTTATGCACTTAGAAAGTGCAGGCGACCTCAGAGAGGAGTGGTCCAAAAGGTTGGGGGTTCCCCCTTTTAACTATGTTGTTTACGGCTGGGCTTGCTTGCCATTATTAATTGCCCAGATTGCAAACTGCTTGATTAGGGCCAAAGGAGAAAAAAACAGTATGTAGGTGAAGTTAAAAAATATAAAACAGTATGTAGGTAAAGTTAAAAAATAAGCTGGGCTTGCATGATTAACACAATAAAGACATGGGCTGTGCTTTATCTGGGGCACAACATTCCAGGCCAAGTTGTTCCTGGCTTTTTGAGCTTTAACTGATTAACTTTGGTTTTTTTCTAGTGGGCTTTTTCCTGGTCTTATTCTCTTTCCACCCCACTCATATCTATTTTCCTGCCTAACAGAGACACATATATACCTTTGGAGAACAACAATACTACAGAATTCTGTACTTGAAAGAGGAGGCTGTCAGAGCAATCTTCCTGTAATGACTTTGCAGATATCTTACTTAATTTCAGTTAGTATTCAATTTGTGTTTGTCGACGGCTACCACATTTAACACTGGGCTAGGCACTATGAGGAGGGGATGTAGATAGAACTTTTGTTCCCTGGAGCCTTCAGTCTGGTTGGAAAGAAGAATACTATGAGCTGATGAACAAATATTAAAATATATAGAAATATGCTCTAAGTAGTGTTAGCAAATGCAGTGTTGTAGACACTGTGTTTGGTAGACTTACCAACCATTAATAAGGGCTTTCTGTAAGAGTTTGGACGGAGTCTAGAAAACTCTTCCATAGGAAGATTCCATTCTGGGTCTTAAAAAATAGTTCAGATCATTAACCGCACAAATCTGCACAAGAACAGAGGGACAAAGAGCAAATCGCCCCAACAAAAAGGGAAACAACACAGTAAGGTTAAGTCAAGGAGATGGAGTGGGGCCAGATACCGCTCAGGAGAGAGCAGCTGCTTGAGTCAAGGCCCCTTTTTTAAAAGAATTAAAGATTATTTGGGTAATTAAGAGTCACCCATTTGGGGAAATTAGTAAATAATATAGAATTCTATCCAAGATCAAAATACTAGCTAAAAGGCATTGTGGATTGGAACAATCAGGAGAGATTTCCCTTGGGAGAAATACATCCTAACATTATTTTAGCATCTCTATTAGATTGTAAATCCCCTCAGGCCAAGCTGTTACATAGAGAAGTGACTTAATAAATTCTTGCTGAATGAATGAGTTTGAAAGGAATGAATTAGTAAAATGGGAAGAGGAAGAAGGGTAAATTAATGAGTAGGGAGGTGGAGTAGCACAAGCAAAGTCCTCCTGGTAAGAATGGTTTCAGCTTGCGTGGAGCCATGAGGACTGTGACCGAGGTAGCAGGAACGTAAGCTGCGTAGCCTTTCTTCAGCCTGTTATTTCATTAAGCACCAATAAATACCCTAGTTTACTGTTTCGCTTACAAAGCAGAGAAAGACACTTTTGTTCCCTATCCAATTGTTCTGCACAGTGATCGCTTTGAACAGCTGCATCTTTGCAGCTTGTGGAGGAGAAGCACAATTTATTTTCAGGTGCATCTGCATCTCCTATCAACAGGAAGAGAAATGAGGGACACTCCCACAGGAAATAACATGCCTTTTGACAATAGAATTTTCAAGCTGAATTGATCAAGTTAATTTCTGAATGAGGAAAGACCCATGCTACAGAATGAACAATTTGAAACAGATAACTGCATAATTCTGCAAGTCATATTAGGGACGGGGTTTGCTAATATTGGATGCTGAAGAAGCTCTATTTTAAAAGTTTAGAAATAGAGTGAAAGGATAATTCAGAAATTGGTGGGCCACAATCACTATTTCATACCATTCTACCTAGAAGTAGGAGAACTTCCATCTTTTTGCCAAATTCCAGCTCTAAGCTGGAGATAGAATAGCTTTTATGTTACATGCTCACCTACCCTACAATTAAGAATGAAAAGTGGCATCTCTCAGAGTGCCACCATTCTTTGCCTGCAAGCATAGGTGGTAACCCCATGCCTAAGGAAATTAAAGGAAATTCTGCTGTTCTGGAAGCATCATTCAATAATAAACAGCATAGTCATAATGATAACTAACATCTATTGAGCTTTGATCATGTGTGGGCCATTGTGCTAATACAGATAGATGGATGAATGGATAGATGATAGATAGATAGATAGATAGATAGATAGATAGATAGATAGATAGATAGATAGATAGATAGATAGATAGATATACAAAGATGTAAACAGACATATAGATAAACACAAACACACCACCTTCTAAATACTTAAAGCAGTCATATGAGGCAGGTATTATTGTTATGACCATAATAATATGAACTCAGGAAATTTAAGCTTTAAGACTTTAAGATTACCTCGCTAGCTTTAAATACATCCAAAAACTAGTCCTTACTATCCCATATGTACTTTCTGAACTCTCATTCAATCGTAAAATCTCCTACATCTATATCATTAGAACAACTTTATAAATATTTCAACTGCTGTTTATCTCTCACACACACACACACACACACACACACACACACACACACACACACACACACACACTATTCAAATTGTTAGGGGTTTAGGTTATGATCAGTTTCTCAGCATTTTAAATACCTGGCATCTTTTGGAAGACATTGTTGACTTTGTTCCTCATAACATCCTTAGGATATATTTCTAGGAGTAGAATTTCTAGAACAAAAAGTATGAGCATTTTAAAGAATTTTGATACATATGGCTAAATTTCTTTCCAGAAAGATTTTACTAAATTTTACCTCCATTGACAATATTGGAGAGGGCCAATATGATATGTCATCAGCATTTTATGTACTTTATACACATATAATTTGGGGCTACTTACCAAAGCAAACAGTGGCGCATGTCCTTGCTTTACTTTGCATCCATTTGATTAACAATCAGGTTGAACTTGAAAAATAAAATGTTGTTACTCATTTATATTTTCTCTTCCAGAAGTAGTCATTCAAATTTGATAGCATTACCTATCTTTAAAGTAAGAACATTTTGAAAAGAACACTAGGTTTTTCTTCCAGGACAGAATAGATACATTTCCATGTTTTAAAGAATGATTTTTATTTCTACTTTGGTATCTGAACTATAAAAATGCCCTTTGTGTAGCTTCAAGTCCCTGGATTGCTGAGGACCAATATTGATCTGTCATCCTGGGGAAGAGCTATCACATGATAGGCTCCGCTTGGCTTGGCCATACAGCAATGACATTTTACACAACAGTGCATTTATTAAGTCCATCCACAGCATAAAAGCAGCATGTCCTAGCAGGCAAAAAAAGTGGTTGCTTGCCAACTTCTTGACAAGTGACACAGTTTAATCTCTTAGCCCTCAGCACAGTCATTTCTACTTGCAGGCAAGGTGAAAAATAAACAAGTTTTCTTAATTCCATCGCTTTATTTGTTCCTTATTTGTCTGTTTGCAAGTAAGGTTGACTTTGTCCTTCCTTATGTAAGCCAACATGATATACATGTTTATTTCAAATAAGAATAATATTGATCACAGTGAGGTTTGATTTTACTGACCAAAGTTGAGAGGTCAAGGACAAATGTTTGAAGTACACAACCCCTATGTATAAAGGACAGCACTGTGCCATTTTGACTGTCATTTGTCAATTCACTCCATGGATTTTTCATTAATTTATATTCATTAACTCACTAGTGATTTTCAAATTAGCACATAAGGAGAAAGAGAGAGAGGAATGGCAAGAAAAGTAGCAAAGGGAAGGAAAAAAAAGAAGAAAGAATGGTGAATATTAAGAGCTGAAGCATCATATAACCATGAAATGACAAGGCTTACACTTAAAATTTTTCTGCATAAATGAGAAACACCTGACAGAGGAAAGGGAGCAACTTCCAAGCATAACAGTCTGAAACATGCCCAAGACCCACTTTCAGATTGTTCAAGGAAATGAAAGATTTCCAGTAACTGATACAAAATTAAAAGATTGCTAAAGTCTTAAGGTACCTCACATCAAACTTTTCACAAGTTGAACGGACTGCAAATTAAAGCCTCATGAGTCACCAAATCCAACCTGTCAGTTTCGGCTATAATCCAACTTATTACTGCACCGAATGACTATGATGCCATATTTTCCATTTGAGGACAAAGACTCTCAGCATCTTCAAAGCCAGGTCAACATTTTTTTTAATCATTGTTTTTAGGTTACAAGTAGTATATAAGCCCAACTGTTGCTCTGAACAAATCTCCAGGGAAAGGGGGTCTTCATTATCCAGGGCAAATGATACCAGCACCCTCTGTAGAAAGGTGTCTGCTTGGGATCTCAGAGGACTCACTTTTATGTATTATTTCCCTCTGTCTCCGCCCACAAGAATGAAGAGAGATGAGAAGGACCAGCCCTCTGTCCTTTGATTTCTTCTATCAATACTGTTAGTTCTAAATGTGTTGGTAACTTAGCCAGTGGTTCTATAGTGACTGGTAATGACAAGTCTCCAATATTGGAACTATACAGGAAAATTTCTAAACAAGAATAATTTCAGCTACACATCTGGTAGAACACCAGGCATCCACAAACAGTCTTTCAAAGCTAGAAAAGCATCTCCAACAGTTTTCCTATTTTGGTCAACTATTATATAATCTAATAAGAAAAATCTTTCTATGGGTTAAAGGAAATACCTTTATGGAAGCATGCAGTCCCCACACTTTTTTTTAACAAGTTGTGGCAAGACTTCTGGATATCCACATACAAAAGAATTAAGGTGGGTCCCTACCTCTTACCATGCAGAAAAATTAACTCAGTGTGAATCATAGACCTAAATGTAAAAACTAAAAGTATAAAACTCTAAGAAGAAAACATAGGATTAAATCTTCATGACCTTGGATTAGGCAGTGAGTGGCTTCTTAATATACCAATGAAAGCAACAAAAGAAAATGATAAATCGGACTTCATCAAGATTAAAAATGTGCTTTAATGGACACTATCAAAAAAGTTAAAAAACAACCAAGAGAGTGCAAGAAAATATTTCAATAATATATCTGATGAGGAATTTGTATCCAGAATATATAAGGAACTTTTGCAATTCAACAATAAAAAGACACCCTAATTTAAAAATAGGCAAAGGATTTTTATACTGGTTTCCTACTCCTGCTATAACACATCACTACAAACTTAGTGACTTAAAATTACACAGATGTATTACCTTATTGTTCTTGATGTCAGAAATTCAAAATCAGACTCACTGAAATAAACTCAAGATGTTGACAGGGCAGCTCCAGAGAATCTATGGAAGAATCCAGACTTTCCCTGCCTTTCTCAGCATTTGGAGGCCACCTGAATTCCTTGGCTCTTAACTCCTTCTTCTATCATCAAAGAACATCTGCCCAACCTTTGCATCTGTAATCCTATCTCTTCTCTTATAACTCTACTGCCTCCTTCTAATAAGGCCACCTCTGATTACACTTGAATTGCCTAGATAATCTAGGATAACCACCCTAACTCCAGATCCTTAACTTAACCACTTCTGTAAAGTCTCTTTGACCTATAACATATTCATAGGTCAGAGGGTAGGACTTGGTCCTGAGGTATGAGGCATTATTCAGCCAAACACAAATTTGAGTAGATATTTTTAATTGATATATAGTTGATATGCAATATTATATTGGCTTCAAGATGACAAAACAGTGGTTCAACAGTTACACATATTATTAAATCTTCACCCCAACTAGTGCAATTATTATCTGTCAACATAGAAAGATGTTACAGAGCCATTGGCTAAATTCTCCATGCTGAATTGAGTTTTCTGTGCCCCTTTATCCCCTTCACACTCCACACCCATCTACCCCAACCCCATGGTAACCACCAATCACTTCTCAGTGTCTATACGGCTATTTTGTTCATTTTGTTTTGTTTTCTTATTCCACAAATAAGTGAAATCATATGGTATTTGTCTTTCTTTCTCTGCCTGACTATTTCACTTAGCATAATGCCCTCTAGGTCCATCCAAGTTGTTGCAAATGGCAGGTTTCTTTCTTTTTTACAAGTGAATAATATTCCATTGTATATATATATACCATATCTTCTTTATTCATCAAACTGAAAGGCTTCTGTACAACTTAAGACACTATCAACAGAACAAAAAGGCAACCTACAGTATGGGAGAATATATTCATAAATGATTTATCTGATAAGAGGTAAACATCCAAAATATGTAAAGAGTTCATATGCCTCAACACCAGAAAAACAAATAAGCCAATTAAAAACTGGCAAAGAACCTCTGCAGACGTCTATTCAAAGATGAATACATATGGCCAATAGGCACATGAAAAGATGCTCCACATCACTAATAAGGGAAATGCAAACCAAAACCATAATGAGGTATCACCTCACTCCAGTTAGAATGGCAATTATCCAAAAGACAAGAAATAACAAGTGTTGACAGGATATGAAGAAAAGGGAACCCTCCTACAGTGTTGGTGATGTTGGTGGGAATGTAATTTTGTGCAGCCACCATGGTTCCTCAAAAAACTTAAAATAAAAATACCATATGACCCATAATTACAATCCTAGGAATTTACCTAAAGGAAACAAAATCCCCGATTTGAAAAGATATATGCATCCTTATGTTTATTGCCACATTATTTACAATAGCCGAGATATGGAAGCAACCAAAGTGTCTGTCCGTAGATAAATTAATAGATATTTATTTGAAAAAGGTTTGCAAAATGGCTAGTAAGATATTAAAGATATCTTTATACGATATCTTTATTAAGACAAAAAGATATTCAACATTATTCATTAGGGAACTGCAAATCAAAACTGTAGAGTGATACTATTTCACATGCAATAGGTTGGCTATACTAAAAAAATAGGTAATAATAAATGTTAACCAAGGTGTGAAAAAATCAGAACCCTCCTGTACTGCTGGTAAGAAGGTAAAATGGTATAGCTATTTTGGAAAACAGTCTGGCAGTTACTCAAAAGTTAAAAGAGTTACCACATGTATGGCAATTCTACTCTTAGGTATATACCCACAGAAAATTGAAAACATATGTGCACACAAATTTTGTACATGAATGTTCATAGTAACATTATTTATAATAGCCATAAAGTAGAAACCACCCAAATGCTCATTAACAGATGAATGGATAAATGGTAGTATATCCATGTAATGAAATATTAATCTGTCATGGAAAGGAATTAAGTACTGATGCATGCTACATCATAGGTGAACCTTGAAAACAGTATCCTAAGTGAAAGAAGCCAGATTCAAAGGACCACATATTGTACAATTTTATACTTATGAAATGTCCAGAATAGGAAAATCCATATAGATAGAAAACAAATCAGTCATTGCCAGAGACTAGTAATGAGTATGGATTTCTTTTTGGTGTGATAAAAATATTTTTAAATTAGGTAGTTTTAATGATTGCATGACTCTGTGAATATACCAAAAATCACTGAATTGTACACTTTAAAAGGGCAAGTTTTAAAATCTGTGAATCATATTTCAATAAAGCTGTTATCGAAAATATCCAGTTATTCTTTTCTGGCATAAAATATTCTTATTTTCAAATCTGAGGAATTTATTTTTCTAGTTTCAGAACTCACAACTTCTTCACATTTCTGTCAAGTTACAGATAGAGTTCATTTGAAGTTCCATTGTTTAGAGAAGTTCTTGAATCTGTTCAAGTACAGAATGCCTTTGGTTTGGGTCCATGACTGTGTGGACTAAGAAATCTTTAAAGTAGGCAAATATCATACCATGCTCCCATATGCTAGACAAACTAGTATATGTTTGGCCTTGTGTTCCACCTGCTAAAATATCAATACTTAATAAAAATAACCTGATAGTTAAAGTTTGTATTTTGTAAAACCAAAACAAATCACTGAAGTGCTTTAAAATTTTGAAGGATTAATTCATACTGAGTTTTGTAAGCCCCAATCATCCAAATATACTTAAGGAAGAAAACATTTTGATTCCTGGCAAAGGAACAATAGGATTATTAAAACACAGATGTGATGATTCATATCCCTTAAGCTTGGCTCCAGGAAGCTTTAAATATTGTGACTTAATTCTAGCCTCTTCTTTGTGTATAGGGAGCAATTTCTCACATTATTTGTAGGTCAAGACTTAAACTTCCAGTTCAGACTGAAAGTTAACAGGATGTCCTGTTCTGGTGAAGGTAAGACAGAGACCTGGGTATCTCTGCCACCAACTAGTCCTGAAACCTTGAGGTCATACAACCATCTTAGCCTTAGCTTCTTTCTCCATAAAATGAGTATGATAGAGGATCTTTAGGAATTTTCAGTTTTAAAATCAAATTCTGACATCTGACTTTTGTTGACAGAGATGTTCAGAATGCTATTATCACAGCCAGCTAATCAACCCTTTGTTTTGATTTAATCTGAAGCTCTGAGAAGATGCAATGTTTACTACATTCCTAAAGCAAAGAACTGATCACAGTTTTAAATAATGATAAAGTATTTGTTATTACTTATGTCAAATGGTCTCCCAAGAAGGCATGTTGCCATTCTGCTATTCTGAAACTATATTTGTTACTGATTTTTGCAAATAGCTCTTTGGGATCTAGACTAAAACAAAACATTTTGTGGGGAGGTGGGGAAAGACACTCAAATTATCTCCTTGTTTCTAGTTTAGTGGTAATTCCAGTTATTTTGAGGAATATTTTTTTCTGAAGTTATAAATTATATAATTATTTAGAAAGGCCTAATTATGTGGTAAGCTTTGTGCAAGCATCATGTCTTTGCAAATTGATCTAACAGGTAGATGCCAAAATCATAAAGATGTTAGAGCTATTTAATATTCATTTAGTTCCTATGCAGAGGTTTTGGCAACAGTAAATTGGAGACCTATGTATCATCTCCTCAGTGAGGTCTCTCTTTGCACTGTCCACTCCAAGTCAGGTAGCCTTTACTTATAAAATAACATCCCACAGCCCCACACCTCTCCACCCACCCACCTCTGCACATTGCATTTTAGTTACCTGGAGAAAGCTTATGCTGAAAGCCAGATTGGAACTTAAAATTTTGATTCGGAGTTCTGCACCAGGAAATTTCACAGGGAGAGCAGCTTCCCATCCCCAGCTCCCAGTACTACCCCACCCCCTTCTCTTCCTGCTCTCAACTCCTTCCTGTACCATACTGTTCAGGGCATGGGGGCATGCCTAGGACACATGCACAGACAAGCTTCACCCCCATCCTCTGCTGCAAATAGCTATCCTTTAACCACTTTGGAACCTAGGATTGTGCCTAAAACCTGCACCAACAGCTCTTCGGAATTTGAACTTGGGAAAGAGGTCTGTGCAACCACTGAAGTAGGCTGCAGACAGGGAATTCCAGAATATGTCTGCAGCAGGAGAAGAGAAGGAGACCTAAGTGGTAGCCTCCCCTTGGCCTTGTAATGCCCATGAAGTGATCACTGATGAACATTAATCCCTTAAAGATTAAGTGGCAGGTGCAATAAGGGAAATACATTCATTGAGTTTTAGGGACCAATAAAAATAAAATGAATAGGATAGGTAGGTTATTGGTAGACTTCTTGGCTTTTAGAATTCCTCATATTAAAGCACGTGGTAGTAACTGTTGCTTTCCTAGCACTTTAGAGAGTAAGTTTTCCTTTGTTTTAATAATAATTTATTTGCTTTATATGACTTAGTTGTGTTCTTAACGACTATATCTGAAGAGAGGAAACGTGGGAATCTCTAAGACCCCTTAATCTGTCACCATTCTGTGTGTCTGAAATCTCATGTTATTTATTCATTAATGTATTTCCTATAACATCTAGCTAGCACTGTCCCTTACCCATAAGGGACACTTAAACTAATAAAAGCAGCCATTTGTTATGCTTTTTTCCATGAGTTTTTGGAGGCTCAAAGAGGTTAAGTTACAAGTGGCTGAACCAAAATTCTAACCCAGTCTGTTTGATTCCAAAATCCATGTTCTCCCAAGCACAACACTTGTCTACACTTGTCTGGAGATGAATAACTAGACATATTTAAGAATCTGTGAACACAGAGCCCTGCCAACATCCTGTGTCACAGCATTAAGTTAAAACGGCAAACATACCTAAGTGGAACCCAGATTCTTTCAGTCATTTAGGAAATAAATGATTGGCATGAGCATGGACTGGAGGTCTAGCTACTACACAACTGAACATGCAAAGAAGATGATAAAGATTAAGTGATTTTGTTTTTGAAGATAATGTAGTTCTCTGATTAGAAAGTAATGCATGTTCACTGTAGAAAATTTGGGAAATGTGGACATTAATAATGTAAATTACAATAATTCACAATGCCCTCACCAAAGGGACCTATTGGTTATATTCCTTCATATTCAATGCATGTAGTTGAACTGGTTTTCCTACCTCTTTCATTTCATATCACATCATGGCATTTTCTTACATTAAAAAAATACTTTGCAAACAGTTTAAATGCTGCATAATTTCATGTCATATAGGTGTAATATTATTTAACTGTTACTCTATTTTGGATATTTAAATTATTTATTACATTTCAACAAATGTCTTTGTGTAAGGGATTTAACAGTCTGACAGATATTAGAGAAAACCAGGTTCACTATTCCCAGGTCAGCTGTTACACATTTCTGAGTTTGAAATGTTTAAAAATTGGCTCAAGTACACCTTATTGCTTTTTTGTTTTTTTTAATCATAAACCAGGAGTCTTCTTTTACATTACAGCTAAATGAAGTAAGACAGTTTTTACTGGGTAAAACCAAGCTTCCAGAGAACGTATTAACATTCACTATTAGAGTTACACCAACACTCTGATCTAAGACAATTTATAAGTCAGCCTCAGGCAGGTGACCTACAACTGGTCTGTAAAGACCCATGTGTTATCTGAATTTGGCCCAGTCATTTTTAGATACACAAGTTAGTCTGGTATTTAGAACACAGATGTCAGGGCCACAATTTATAGTCCACAATACCCTACTAATAATTAAAATGTTAGTTTCATTTCACTTTTACTTCTACCTTCCATTAACTCCTCTAAGTATTATAGTCTTATTTAGTAGTAAATTATTAATGAGAAAAGGAGACCAGTAGGAAGAAGAAAAAAGAATGCTTCCTTTTCAGAAAATACATTAAAGAAGGAATTATTAGCTGCCTTTGTTCACATCTGTATTAAAACATGAATATAAACTCTTGAATATTTGTTATCCTAGGTATATATAAAATATATATATGATTTACAGCTGCATTTAAAAGCACCCCACTGTGCTGGCTGTGAAAGCACCAGAGCTGTTTATCTGCCATAAACTCATCTCCTCTGCATTCCCACCTCTCTGGCAGTCAGATTGGGACATCAAACATGCAAATCTGAGTTAGAAACAGGAACGGGAGAAGCCACGTTTGTTTGAATGTGGGGAGTGAGAAGAGGTAGTTTGTGGATTTTCGCGGTAGTGGGGTAAGAGATTTTGAGTGAGCTGGTATCACTGTCATCTGGTCCTATGACAAGTTACTGAAGTTGGGAAATTAAGTGAAGTGACAAACATAAGGAGTAAAGCAAGTATTTATTAAACTGATCCTGAGTCTTCCATTTTACTTCCAGACTTTTGTTATCCATTAAATATCTGCTGAGTATTCTGCTATATCTCAGGCACTCAGAGCAGGAAATAGGGCAGGAAATTTAAAAAAAAACAAACAGGATCTATGCTTGCAGTCCACATAGTAACCATAAATTCAGGGTTAAAATGAGTGTTATGAAAGGAAAGTACATTAACTGTGAAAGGCTGTAGCAGCATGACCTGATCTAGTCGGGGGATCCAGGGCAAGCGTTGTGGAGATGAGATATTTAAGCTAAGATATAAAGGGTAAGTGCTAGCCAAGTGAAAAGGGCTGGAGGAGTCCTCAGGCAGAGGGAACATGCCCACGGCCCTGAGGAAGGATAGGGAGGGGACCACTGGACTTAGAGCTGGTGAGGGAGGGCGGGCAGGCACACGAAGAAAATGGAGCGGTGGACAGGAGCAAGCAGGCAGAGAGCCTTCTGTGCCTTAGTAAATACCTGTTCTTTATTCTTCTGAAAGCAACACGAAACCTTGAATTTTTAAATAAGAAAATGGCTGAACTAAATGTTACCCACAAAGACCACTCTGACTGCTGGGAGTCTGGCTTGACTGACGACAATACATGCAGGGAGAGCAGCTCAGGAAGCTATTGCAGAGATTCAGGTGACAAATGATGGTGCCTGGACTAAGATGCTGGCAAAAAGACTCAGAGAGTGGACAGATTTTGACATACATTTAAGGGGTAAACTTGGTAAGTCATAGTGATTAATTGGAGTGGATTGTGAGGGGAGCTTGTATTCCTTCAAATAAATCATCAATGCCTTCCTGTCCCGAGCCCCATATCGGGTGTTGGGTTTGCAACATCCTTGTTTTCATGAAGTTCATCATCTGGAATTATCAGAATGACTTTGAACTATGGAACATGACAACTGGTAAAGAATGGTAGAATCCCAAATTGGAAGTTTAATAGTACCATTTTGGACAATGTTCAGTTTAAGATGCCTATGAGGGATTCAACTGGAGATATCAAATAGGCAGTTGAATATAAAGATTGGGAACTGAGATATCCTTCTTGGAACATAATTGTGCATCTTTAAAGCCAAGAGAATTAAGAGATTGCCTTGGTATAGAACAAAAAGACAAGAGGGCCAAGGACTAAGTCTTGAATTATTCCTTTTATTGTAGGTTAAACTGGAAGTTTTTCATTTGAATAATGCCTACCTCTAAGAGTATATGGATAGACTCATGGGACTTAATTTCCATAACTTCAATTTGACCCACCCAAGAAGTAGCCTGCAACTTTATGCTTCTTCACAACTTTTCCATTTACAAATGTTTTTCTCCTGTTTTACAAAAGAAATGTATATGGCTTGCCCACCCCAAATCCTATAATGTTTCTATTTATACTACTATTTACTATTTAGAACTATTTTACTATATTTAACAGTGTTATTTTACTGGTAGATATATAAAGGAACAATTTGAAATATTGTTGCTCAGGATGAGAAATTCAGTGGCTCTAATGATTGAGTACTTAATCCTTTCTCTAAGTCATGTGGTTTCCCATCTTTGCTCTTAGTAAAATTGAAAAGCAATTGTCATTGGATAGATTATTAAAATAGTTTTAATGATAGATAACTGGATCTGAGGCACATTACTTGGAAGGAATTCAAAGTTGTCTTTCCTATCTACTTGTTTCTGTGAACAAGTTTTCTCAGCACTTAAGTTTGTAGAAATAAAAAATAGGAATTCTGAATCTTGTCTTATCCTACCCTTAATTCGTATTCATCAGTGGAAACATGAGCTAATTTTTTAAAGTTTCACTCACTCCATTAAGAAATGAATCCCCAGTACAATTGCATTTTTTTTGTCTTAGATTTATAGATTGAAATTCATAATATATTTAGGTTATTCTGGTTTCTTTTACTTTTTTTATTAGAATATAGTTGATATACAACATTATATAGGTTTCAGATGTATAACATAGTGATCTGACAATTATGCACATTTGACAATTATATACTTTATGACAAATATATATATATATACATAATTATATACATTTAGTAATGTATACACCACAGTAAGTGTAGTTAGCATCTGTCACTACCAAGCTATTACAAAATTATTGGCTATATTCCCTATGCTGTACTTCCATTCCTGTGACTAATTTATTTTATAATTTGAAGTTTGTACCTCTTAATCTCCTTCACTTATTTCACCCATCATCCCCACCCTACTCTGTTGTCTGTGCTTTTGAGTCTATTTTTTGTTTGTTTCTTTTGGATTTTAGATTCCACATAAAAGTGAAATCATATGGTATTTTTCTTTCTCTGTCTGACTTACTGCATTTAACATAATACCCTCTTGGCCCATCCATATTGTTGCAAATCACAAGGTATCATTCTTTTTCATGGCTGAGTAATATCCCATTGTATATATGTGCCATGTCTTCTTTATACGTTTGTCTATTGATGGACAATTAGGCTGCCTCCATATCTTGACTATTGTAAATAATGCTGCAATAAAAATAGGGTGCATATATCATTTTGAATCAGTGATTTTGTTTTCTTTGAGTAAATTCCCAAAAGTACAATTGCTGGGTCATGTTGTATTTCTTTTCATTTTTTAAGAAACTTCCATATTGCTTTCCATAGTGACCATTCCAGTTTATATTCCTACCAACATTGTACAAGCGTTCTCTTTTTTCCACATCCTTGCCAACGTGTCATTTCTTGTTTTTGTTTTTGTTTCTTAATATTAACCATTCTGACTGGTTTGAGGTGATATCTCACTGTGGTTTTGATTTGTATTTATTTCCCTGATGATTAGTGATGTTGAATATATTTGATAGCATATTTGAGATCTTTTCATGTGTCTTTTGGCCATCCATATGTCTTATTTAGAAAATGTCTATTCAGATCCTCTGTCCATTTTTTAATTAGATTATTTGGGGGTTTTTCATGTTGAATTGTATGAGTTCTTTATATATTTTGGATATTAACCCCTTGTCAGATATATCATTTGCAAATATATTCTCCTGTACAGTAGATTACCTATTTATTTTGTTGAATTACCTTCATTTTTGTTTCTTTTGTTGTGCAGAAACTTTTAGTTTGATGTAGACCCACTTGTTCATTTTTTGTTTCCCTTTCATAGGGAGAGATAGCCAGAAAAAATTACTAATTTTGATCTTTAAGAGTTTACTGTCTATGTTTTCTTCCAGGATTTTTATGATTTCATGTCTTATATTTAGCTCTTTAATCCACTTTGATTTTATTTTTATGTCAGTTGTAAGACAGTAGTCCAGTTTCATTTCTTTGCATGTAGCTATCCAGTTTTCCCAGCACCATTTATTGAAAAGGCTATCTTTTTCCCATTGTATATTGCTGCTCCTTTGTTGCATATTAAGTGACCATATAAGTGTGGTTTATTTCTGGACTGTCTATTCTGTACCACTGATCTTTCTTTGTGCTGTAGCATACTGTTTTGATTACTATAAATTTATAGTATATTTGAGACATAAGGACATTGTACCTCTAGCTTTGTTCTTATTTCTCAAAATAGCTGTAGCTCTTTGGGGTCCCTAAGGTTCCATACAAATTTTAGAATTATTTGCTCAGTTATTTTTTAAAAGATGTCATTTTTATTTTGATGGGAATTGTATAGAATCTATAGATTGCTTTTGCCAGAATGGCCATTTTAACAATATTAATTCTTCCCATGAGCACAGAATAGCTCTCCATTTATTTGTGTCTTTTTCAGTTTATTTCACCATGCCTTACAGTTTTTAGAATATAGTTCTTTCGCCTCCTTGGTTAAATTTATTCCTATATATTTTATTACTTTTGATGCAATTGCAAATGGAATTGATTTCTTAATTTCTCTTTCTGTTAGTTCATTATTTGCATGTAGAAACACAAGAGATTTTTGTATTTTTATTTTGTATCTTATGACTTTACTGAATTCACTTATTAATTCTATTAGTTTTTCAGTGCAGTCTGTAGGGTTTTCTAAATACGGTATCATATAATCCGCAAATAGTGACAATTTTACTTCTTCCTTACTAATTTAGATGCGTTTTACTTCATTTTCTCATCTGATTGGTGTGTCTAGGACTTCTAGTACTGTGCTGAACTGAATTGGTTAGAGTGGCCATCCTTGTTTTGTTCTTGATCTTAGATGAAAAGCTCTCAATTTTTGATAATAGCTGTCAGTTAGTCATTTGTGGCATTTATTATGTTTAGGTATGTTCACTCTCTACCTGGGTTGTTAAGCATTTTTATCATGAATGGCTGTCAGATTTTTTCAAATGCTTTTTCAGCATCTATTGAGAAACCATCATCATATGGTTTTTATCCTTCCTTTTTTAATGTGGTGTATCACTTTAATTGATTTACAGATATTGAACCATCCTTACATCCCTGGAATAAATCCTACTTGGTCATGGTGAATAAACTTTCTAATGTATTTTTGAATAGTTTACTAACATTTTGTTGAAGATTTTTGCATCTATGTTCATCAGGGATGTTGGTAATTTTATTATTCTGTACTGTCTTTGTCTGGTTTCAGTATCAGGGTGATACTGGCCTCATGGAATGAAATTGGAAGCTTCCATTCCTCTTTAACTTTTTGGAATAGTTTTAGTAGGACAGGCATTAACTCCTTTAAATGTTTGGTAGAATTCACCTGTGAAGCCATCTGATAATATATTTAGGTTATTTTGATCAATTGTTTACTATTAATAATCATCATAATAATTCAGTCCAGAAAAAAAGAAAAACACCATTTAGAGTCATATAGGAAGGAAATTTGAAAACAATATGATTTATATTTATACATGCATTTTTGTTTCATATGAGTGTATTAGAGTGATCCATCTAAGATGTTCTAACATATATATGTTAGGACAAAACTGAGGGAGTGAATGAAACATAAGTTCAAAGGGAAAAAAAACAAGGTAAAATTTCCAACTGCTCAAAGACTTGTTAATTTATAAATTAAATTGGTGATCATGAATTTCAAATCAATATATATTTACATTCTACTACATACACTTAAGTTGATGATGTAACCATTATTTCATGAAGAATTGAAAATAGAATTTTACAACTCACAATAGGCCAGAAATTATACATTTTGCTAATATTTAAATTCATGATGAAAAAATTGTATGTCAAAGGCATGCAAAACAGCATAGTTTTGTTTTTTTCTTGTTTGGGTAAGTATGAAGATCTATAAGTAATCAGTTGCAGGAAGAAAAGCAGGCAAGTCACAGAAATCAGGACAAGTACTTCAAGGAAGGAGTAAGCAACTGGCCCTAACATCATTGTAAGATCAACTAAGAGAGGACTAAAGAGATTGCATTTGATTTGGCCAAAACTAGATTGCTGATAAATTTAGTAGAAACATGTTCTGTTTTTCTTGGAAGCGGAATTGTGAAGGGACTCATATTAGAATGGGATAAAGAGAAATTGGAAAGGAAGAAACAGTGTCTGTAAACATTCCTTTGATAAACTTGGCTTATGAAGAAGTAAGAGGTAGAACAGTAGCCAAGGGGAGATGTCAAGTAGAAACCCTTCCTAAAGATAGGAGGTACCATGTTCGAATGTTCAGAGCATGGGTCGAGTAGAGAAACTGGGTTTCAAGATGCAGGATATAAAGATATTAAATGATCAAGTAAAGTGTGTAAGAAAATGTGAATTGATGGACCTTTGGTATCAGAAGGGACATTTCCTCCATTGTAATAGGAAGAGAGAGGAGAGCATGAATTTACATGGAGTTATGTATAATAAATCTGGCATAATAAATTTAGGGACTTCTCATCAGATGGCTCCTTTTTCTGTCTTGGAAGTATATAGCAAACTATGCGCTGGCAGTGACCTAGGAAAGGAAGAGTTTGGAGATTATCAGTGCAGAACAAGGGATAGCCAAATGACCAGGGTGTTCAGAGATCATGAATTTATAGTGATTCCCATCATCTCTGGATTTTCTCCAGAACTTCAGTGTTCAGTTGCTCTGGAAGATGCAATGAAGAGGATGAAGGGTTAGGTTCAGTTAGGATGAACGTTTTTCCAGACAATTGTAACAAAAGGACCAAATGACAAATGCATAGACAGCAGTGATAAATGGCAAGAAAACAAGACCAGCAGCCATGTGACAAATGTATAATTTTTATTTCTGTTATCTGCTGTGAATTTGAGTAAATTACCTAATTAGTGTAATCCTCAGTTTTTCCACTTGAAACGTGGAAATATCTACATGGTATATTTCCAGGCTTTAAGAATGAAACAGGTAATATTGTAATATTATTAAAGTGTTTTATAAACACTGTTCCCAGAGGTCACTACACTGTTGCTACAGAAGTCCTAGGAAATGTGTGGTTTTACTTTTTGTACCTTTTTCCGATCACCTTTATCTTCTGGAAGCTTCTCTCTGCTGTCCTGGTGCCTCCTCTAACAAGTTATTTCATGAAATCACCTCTCATAGAGTCCCCTGCTCTACCCATGCTCTAAAACAAAGTTCCATTTTCTACATAGACAGTTATGCATGTGTGGATGACAGACACAAATAGGTTTCTGGGTTTCTTTGTATTTCAAAAGAGAAAATTATTAATTTAAATGAAACCCAATTACTGAAAACAAGAAGATATTTGTGAACAAAAGTATTCTTGTTCATGCCCCTAACCCTTCTGGCTACCATCCCCAGACTTCTGAACTTTTCCTCCACAGCTGAGAACAAATACAAGGAACGAAGCATATCATTGACTCACACCAGTTCAACCATTAAATCAGGGAGCTCCAGATCTGATTTTATGAAATCACAGAATATCACCAGTAGTCTTAAGGTGTGTTTCATCACAAAATTAGTTTGGATTTATCTTGTGAAATATGATTTATTCTGGGAAGAGATGAGGGATATGGGTATTATGAAATCACATAAACAGTAACAGCTGATTATTGTTAACTCAGAAAAGGTCAAAAAACAGAATCACTAATCATCTATCCTTGAAAATTACTACCTCCAGGCAATTTAGCATTATCTGCTATATAGAAAATTACTCACAGTCTTTGCCAATACTAAATAATTCTAATAATTATGGGTTTGAATTTAAGAAGGTCTTCAAGCTAGAGCTATAAGAATTCAAATCTGGATAGCAAAATTGTATATACTTTATTGTTGCCAGGTCCAATCCAAGCTAGGTAGAACTACTATTTATTCATTTGTCCCTTATTTCATAAATTTATTTGGTATTCAATTTATTGAGTGCCTGCTGTCATCTTGTGACTGTCCTAGGCACTAAGAATAAAATGGTCCACAAGATAAGAGTCCTGCTCTGAGGAACTTACATTTCTGTCTGTTGGGCAGAAAAAAAACAAATATCCAAAATATCATAAGTAATAAGTGCTATGCAGAGAATGAAGCAGAATGATTAGGATGACTACTTGGTGGCTACTTTAATTTGGGTGACCAAGGTAGGCTTCCCCAAGGAGGTGTCATTTAAGAAAAGATCTTAATGACCAAAGGTAATGACCAAAAGCCAAACAAAAATAAGGAAAAAGACTTTCAAAGATGACAGAACAGTAAGTGCAAATGACCTAAGGCAGGATTGAGCTGGGCACATATTAGAAATGGAAGTAGGGCCTTGTGGCTAGTGTGAAGAGGACAAGGAAGAGGTTGGAGAATGTAAGAAAGGGTGAGTAACACCATCTGATTTAAATGTTAAAATTAGGGACACTGGCTTTTGTGTAAAGAATGTATCACAGAGAACAGGAGTAGAGCCAGTGAGCCAACACACCCAGGTCGAAGTGGTGTTGACTTGGCCTGGGTGATAGTTGTGGAAATGGAGAGAAAGGGATGGATCAGGATATATTTTGGAGTTTGAAACAATTGCTCTTGCTGATGGATTAGAAATGGAGGATGAGGGAAGTAAAGGAACAAGGAAAACTGGGTGGGTGGTGGGGCCTCATTGTGTTAGGAGCTGTACCAGCCACTGGTGATTAAAAAAAACGAGGAAATTAAGGATAGGATTTCTTCATAGAGCTTACATTTTAGTGGAGAGAGATAAAATAGATGAGAAAACAAATGAACTAACTATACAGGTATCTTATTCGTTATTGAACTGTACAAATACTGAAAATTGTTTCTTTGTCACAACCAATGAACTTACTGTGAGGTTTAGTATTTATAATTTAAAGAATCTCAAGATGTTGAAAATTTTCTCTTAAGTAAATCTCATAAACAGCTGAAACCACTCACCATCAAATAATATGGATTTGCTCTGCATAAGTGCAGGTGGACAGAACATCAGTTGGCTTGCAATATACTGCACACTTTCCATGGGGGGAACATTAGGACATAGCTCTTCTATTTATGTAAGTGAAGAACAGTTCAAAATAAGGGTCAAGATTAAAAGCAGTTTTCCACAGCTGGTATACTTGAATTCTTGCTTATGGTTCAATTCTCTTTCTATGGAAATAGAGCTCCAAGAATTAATCATAAAAATAATAAACAAAAGCTTGAAATTAAATCTTCAACACTAAAGATTAAAAGATGTGCATAAATTAGAACTAGTCTCCTGTGTAAGTGACATAGGCTGCTGTCCCAGTGATGTGATTCGGGCTCTTCTTGTAAATCTCCTCCTTCCCATCGCCTACATCAGGGGCCATCTCATTCACCGCTGTATCCTCAGCACCTACACAATCCCCCCGACAGACACTGTGGGGGCTCAATAAATATTGGTTGAATGTGCATGTTTGTGCATATTAAATATGTTATATCTCTCAACTAATACTTAAAATTTTCTTTGTTGATCACACTTGCCTTCTCACTGGAGTATTTTTTTAATGCAAATGGAAATGTGCCTGTGAATGAGCACCTACTTCCCAGTATGATTACATTTGAGTTGATTATATTTATAGCAGGAGAAACAAGATGACATGTGAACACATAGCATTCTCATGTGACAAGGTCATTGGAAAAGGGTAGGAAAAAATTATCCATACTGGCAGCAAAGCTGTTGTGACTAACTTCCCCACTTCTAAAATCTGTTCATTTATATATCAAACATACAGTCAGTGATAGGCACCACACTAGGCACACAAGATACAAGAATGA